>NC_067404.1:41629797-42276186 GCF_016432865.1 Antechinus flavipes | reverse complement strand
AGAATCCCTAATTTTTTAAGACTCAATCTAAGATCATTCTTGTGTAGACCCTTCCCAATTTCCTTAGCTGCTAGTACTTCTATATCAAGTTTGTTTCTATTTTATACATCCCTATGTACTTACACATTGTCTTGTCCAACAAAATATAAGCTTCTTGAGACAGTGGCCATTTCATTTTTATGTTTGTATTCCCAGTTCTTGGCACATAGGTTCAACAAGCATTTTTAAAAGACCAACTAACACCCTATACCAAGATGAGATCAAAATGGGTTCATGAATTAGACATACAGGGTGATGTTATAAGTAAATTAGGAAAACAAGATTTAGAGAAAGGAGGAATTTCTAGCCAAAGAAGACTAGAGAACATTATGGAATGCAAAATGGATAATTTTGATTATATTAAATTAAAATTTTTATACAAACAAACCCAATTCAACCAAGATGAAAAGGAAATCAGAAAGCTAGGGAAACGTTTTTACATCTAGCATTTCTGATAAAGGCCTCATTTTTAAAAATATACAGAGAATGGACTCAAATGTATAAGAACATAAGCTATTCTACATGAGGCAAGTGGTGCTCATAAATTTAACACTGGGGAAAGGATAAGGGAGAAAGGAAAGAGAAAAACATATTCTGGGGCTAACAAGATGGCAAGAAATACAGAATTAGTTGTTTTAACCATAAATGTGAATGGGATGAACTCACCCCTAAAGCAGAGGCAGATAGCAGACTGGATTAAAAGCCAGAATCCTACAATATGTTGTTTACAGGAAATACATTAGAAGCAGGGTGATGCCTACAGAGTAAAGGTAAAAGGCTAGAGCAGAATCTACTATGCTTTCGGTAAAGTAAAATAAAGCAGGGATAGCCATCTTGATCTCAGATCAAGCAAAAGCAAAAATTGATCTAATCAAAAAAGATAAGGAAGGGCACTATATCTTGCTAAAGGGTAGTATAGATAATGAAGCAGTATCAATACTAAACATATATGCACCAAGTGGTATAGCATATAAATTACTAAAGGAGAAGTTAAAAAAGCTGCAAGAAGAAATAAACAGCAAAACCATAATAGTGGGGAGATCTCAACCTTGCATTCTCAGAACTAGATAACTCAAACCAAAAAATAAATAAGAACAAGTTAAAGAGGTAAATAGAATGCTAGAAAAGTTAGGTATAATAGATCTTTGGAGAAAACTGAATGGAGACAGAAAGGAGTACATTTTCTTCTTGGCAGTTCTTGGCAATACAAAAATTGACCATATATTAGGACATAAAGACCTCAAATTCAAATGCAGAAAGGCAGAAATAGTAAATACATCCTTTTCAGATCACAATGCAATAAAAACTACATTCAATAAAAAGCCAGGGGGAAATAGACCAAAAAGTAATGGAAACTAAATAATCTCATCCTAAAGAATGAATGGGTGAAACAGCAAATCATAGACACACACAATTAATAATTTCACCCAAGAGAAATGACAATAATGAGACAACATACCAAAATTTGTGGGATGCCACCAAAGCAGTAATAAGGGGAAAATTCATATATCTAGAGGCTTACTTGCATAAAATAAAGAAAGAGAAGATTGAATGAATTAGGCTTGCATATACAAAAGCTAGAAAAAGAATAAATTAAAACCCTCCAATCAAACACCAAACTTGAAATTCTAAAAATAAAAGGAGAGAGTAATAAAATTGAAAGTAAAAAATTATTGAATTAATAAATAAAACTAAGAGTTGGTTTTATGAAAAAACCAACAAAACCAATAAACCTTTGGTAAATTGATTAGAAAAAGGAAAGAGGAAAATCAAATTGTTAATCTTAAAAATGAAAAGGGAGAGCTTTCCACCAATGAAGGGGAAATGAGAGTAAAAATTAGGAGTTACTTTGCCCAACTTTATGCCAATAAATTTGATAATCTAAATGAAATGGATGAATACCTTAAAAAATATAGGTTGCCCAGATTAACAGAGGAAGAAGCAAATTGCTTAAACTGTCCCATTTTAGAGAAAGAAATAGAACAAGCTATTAATCAACTCCCTAAGAAAAAATTCCTGGAATCAAATGGATTTACATGTGAATTCTACCAAACACTTAAAGAACAATTAACTCCAATGCTATATAAACTATTTGGAAGCCTAGAGAATGAAAGAGTCTTACCAAATTCCTTTTGTGACACAAACATGGTACTGATACCTAAACCAGGTAGGATGAAAACAGAGAAAGAAAATTATAGACCAATCTCCCTAATGAATATTGATGCCAAAATCTTAAATAAAATATTAGGAAAAAGATTACAGATAATCATCCCCAGGATAATACACCATGACCAAGGAGGATTTATACCAGGAATGCAGGGCTGGTTCACTATTAGGAAAACTATTAGCATAATTGACTATATCAATAACCAAATTAACAAAAACCATATGATCATCTCAATTGATGCAGAAAAAGCATTTGATAACACCCAACACCCATTCCTATTAAAAAAAAAAAACATTAGCGAGTATAGGAATAAATGGACTTTTCCTTAAACTAGTCAGTAGCATCTATTTAAAACCATCAGCAAGCATCATATGTAATGGAGATAAACTGGAACCATTCCCAATAAGATCAGGAGTGAAACAAGGTTGCCCACTATCACCATTACTATTCAATATTGCATTATAAATGCTAGCTTTGGCAATAAAAGATGAAAAAGAGATTAAAGAATTAGAGTAGGTAATGAGGAAATCAGATTATCATTCTTTGCAGATGACATGATGGTATACTTGGAGAACTCCGGAGATTCTACTAAAAAAGCTATTAGGAATAATCCACAACTTTAGCAAAATTGCAGGACACAAAATAAATCTATATAAATCATCAACATTTTTATATATCACTAAGAAAATCCAACAGCAAGAGATACAAGGAGAAATTCCATTTCAAATAATTGCTGATAGTATAAAATATTTGGGAATCTATCTGCCAAAGGAAAATCAGGAACTATATGAGCAAAACTACAAAACATTTTCCACACAAATAACGTCTGATCTAAACAATTGGAAAAATATTAAGTGCTCTTGGATAGGTCGAGCAAATATAATAAAAATGTCAATATTACCTAAACTAATCTATTTATTTAGTGCTATACCAATCAGACTCCCAAGAAACTATTTTATTAACCTAGAAAAAATAACAACAAAATTCATCTGGAAAAACAAAAGGTCAAGAATTTCAAGGGAACTAATGAAAAGAAAATCAAATGAAGGTGGCCTAGCTGTAGCAGATCTAAAACTATATTATAAAGTAACAGTCACCAAAACCATTTGGTATTGGCTAAGAAATAAACTAGTTGATCAGTGGAATAGGCTAGTTTCACAGGACAAAATAGTCAATAACTAACAATCTAGTGGATCACAACATAGCATTTCTACTCCTTCTGTTATTGTCTGCTTGCATTTTTGTTTTCCTCAGGTTATTTTTACCTTCTTTCTAAATCTGATTTTTCTTGTGCAGCAAGATAACTATATAAATATGTATACATATATTGTATTTAACGTATACTTTAACATATTTAACATGTATTGGATTAATTGCTATCAAGGGGAGGTGGGAGGGGGAAGAGGGGAAAAATTGAAACAGAAAGTTTTGCAAGGGTCAATGTTGAAAAATTACCCATCCATCTGTTTTGTAAATAAAAAGCTATAATTTAAAAAATATATACAAAAGAATAATACAAGCCATTTCCCAATTGAAAAGTGGTCAAGGGATGTGAAGACAATTTGCAGATGGAAAAATGAAAGCCATTTCTAGTCATATGAAAAAATATGCTAAATCATTATTAATTAGGGAAATGCAAATTAAGACAACTCTGAGGTACCACCTGACACCTCTCAGATTGGCTAAGATGACAGGAAAAGATGATAAATGTTTGGGGGGGTAGGAAAACTGGGACACTAATACATTGTTGATGTAGTTGTGTACTGATCCAATGATTCTGAAAAGCAATTTGGAGCTATACCCAAAGGGCTATCAAACTATGCATACCCTTTGATCCAGCAGTGTCTCTATTGGGTCTGTATCCCAAAGAGATCATCAAAGAGGGATAAGGATCCACATGTGCAAAAATTTTTGTAGCAGTACTACTGTTTATAGTGCAAAGGAACTGGAAATTGAGTGGATGCCTATCAGTGGGGAATGGTGGAATAAGTTATGGTATATGAATGTAATGGAATATTATTGCTCTATAAGAAATGGCCAGCAGGAGGATTTCAGAAAGTCCTGGAGAGACTTCCATGAACTGATGTTAAGTGAAGTGAATACAACCAAGAGAACATCATACACAGTAACAACAAGATTATGTGATGATCAATTGTGATGGACTTGACTCTTTTCAACAATAAGGTGATTCAAGGCAATTTTAATAGACTTGTGATGGAAGAAGCCATCCACATCCAGAGAAAGAGACTGATTGTGGATCAAAGAATAGTATTTTCACCTTTTTTTGCTGCTGGTGGTGGTTTGTTTGCTTGTTGTTTTTTTCTCCCTCATGTTTTTTTTCTTTTGATCTGATTTTTCTTACATAACATGATGAATATAGAAATATGTTTAGAAGAATTGTACATGTTTAACTTATAGTGGATTGCCTGCTATTTGGGGTGAGGAGAGGAGGCAGAAGGGAGAAAAATTTAGAACAAAAGTTTTGGGAAGGCAAAGGTTGAAATCTCTGTATGTATTTGGAAAAATAAAAACTATTATGAAAATAAATAAAAATACTTATTGATGTAGTTACTTCTCTCTTTGGTGTTTAAATCCTTAATAAATTGGCCTCAAAACTACCTTTGGAAACTATCTTTCCAATTTTATTCCACATTATCTTTCTTCATACAACTTTACAATCCAGGCTAACTCTCCATCTTACAGTTTCTTATACATGCCATTCTATTTCTCATCTCTGTTCCTTTGCACTAGCCATTCCTCCTGCCTGTAATGCATTTCGTCCTAAGTCTAATAATCTTTAGTTTCCTTCAAGATTCAGTTCAAGGACAACTTTCTAACTGGAGCTTTTCCTGAATCCCTCTTAACTACTAGTATTCTTCTTCTTAAGCTACTTTAATGCTATTTTGTTGGTGTGTGCATGTATGTATACATATTGTCTGCTTTGATGTGATATGTTCTTTGACAGCAAAAACATTAGTTTTTGGTGTTTACATCTCCAGCACCTATCATAATATCTGGCACACAATAGATGTTTAATCAATGTTTACCAATCAAATAAATGTTTAGGGTTTCTTATTTATAAATTCTTTCTTTTTGCCTCATTTTTACATGGAGGGATTTTTAATTTTTTTAATTAAATTTTATTTTTTTCCAATTAATAAAAATCAACTTTCCTCTTCCTTCACCATTGGAAAAAATGAGGAAAAACAAAACACTAACACTACATACATACATACATGTACAGTAATCAAGCAAAATGAATTGTCACATTGGTCATGTCCCAAAAAACATGTCTCATTATGTATCCTAAGTCCATCACTTCTGTCAGGAAGTAGACAGTCTGCTTTACCACTGGTCTTCTGGAATCACAGTGAGTTACTCTGTTGATCATAATCATTATGTATTTCGAAGTTGTTTTTATTGTATTGTTATTATATAAGTTGTTCTCCTGGTTCTGCTCACTTCACTCTGAATTGGTTCATGCAAGTCTTCCCAGGCTTTTCTGAAATTATCCTTTGCTTATATAGCAAATTACCATCACATTCCATTCATATGCCACAAGTTATTCTGCCATTCCCTTAGTTTCTTTGCTTCTCTTTGCTTATGTGCTATTCTTCACTACTTATAAATTTTTATTTGTTCAATTTTTATATTTTCATATTTTTGCATATATGGGTCCTTTCTCTTTTTGATTTCTTTGAGGCCTTCTAGTGACATTGCTGGGTCAAAAAGGATGTAACAGTTTAGTAACTCCTGAGGCAAAGTTCTAAATTGCTTTCTAGAATGGCTCCATCATTTCAAAGCTCCACCAAAAAGAGGTTTTTTTTTGTGCTTCTTTTCCCAAAGCCATTCCACCATTTGTCATTTTCCTTATATATTTATTTATTTTTAAAATTTTGGTCGATTGGGCCAATCACGCAAAAGTTATGAGGTGGACCCTCAGAGTTGCTTTCAGCTTTCATTTGCATTTCTCTAATTATTAGTGATTTGAAGCATCTTTTTTTCCCCATATGGCTATTGGTATATTTTATTCCTTCTTTAGAAAACTGCCTATTCTGACGTGGAAATATCTTTTGCATGATTTCATATATAATGCATATCGTATTTCTTGTCTTCTCAACGAGTAGGGGAGGAATAAAGAGAATTTGGAACTCAAAATAAAAATGAATGAATGAATGAAATGACTAACTGAATGAAAAAAAAACAAACAAACCCTGCCTATTCATACTCTTTTAAGCACCCTGACCTCTTGAAAGTTATGCCAGCAGAGGGCAGACTCTGATAGGTCCTGCTAAGCTTGGAAAGCCATCAAATATGCAGCCCAATGGAAAGAAGCACTGAGTGCATTTGGAATCAACCCAGGTTCAAATCCCATCTCTGCTACTTCCTACATATATCCATATTTGAGCAAGTCACTTCCCTTTTCTGGGCCTCAGTTCCCTCTGCTGTAAAATGGGGGTTGAGGGAAATAAAGGAACAGATGATTTCCAGATCAAAGTTTAGGATCCTATGAAATAAGGACTCTTCTAGGATGAATTCTGCAGTGGCTCATGGCCAGAAAGAACCGACTTTTGGAGGCTCCAACATCTCACTAAGACATGGAGGAGAGGGGAGCTGAATCCAAAGAAGAAGGAATTCCCATCCTTGAGAATCACAGGTCACTTCTTTCTTTAACAATAA
The DNA here is from genome assembly GCF_016432865.1 of Antechinus flavipes. Taxonomy (NCBI): domain Eukaryota; kingdom Metazoa; phylum Chordata; class Mammalia; order Dasyuromorphia; family Dasyuridae; genus Antechinus; species Antechinus flavipes. The sequence goes on along the minus strand of NC_067404.1, from coordinate 42,269,300 downwards.
GTATGTATGTTTCAAATGTGGGATTTTATATATCTCAATAGATGGTTGATTACTTTAGCGAGCGGACTTTTTCCTCAGATGCGAAACCCAAATCATTCTCCATACCTCCTTATCCTAGGTGACATCTCTCTCCATCTTTCTGATAGTTTTCCACAGGGGATCTAACCCAAGTGCCCATGGCCTTCCTTCTGCCTTCTAACATTCCCTGTGAATCAGACCACTTTTGGGGAGATATACGGGGGGCAAAGAAACTCCCCAAGTTCCCTATCCATAACCCTCATGAAGTGTTCCTTCCTGCCATATGAAAGAAGCAACTCTAACTTGGGACACCCCCTTCTCCCCAATTGTAACACTAAGATTCTTATTATAATTAACGTAGTAGAGCTACTTAGGAGTTTAATGAGCGCTGAAATGCACAAAATGTGTTGGAGTTTCTATTTCGATGGCAATCTTTCCTTCTGAGTTTCTGGCTGCTACTCTTTCAATGGGGGTGTTTTAACGGCATTTTCATGCAAAACTCAAATAAGGCTTTCCCGCCTCTTGGAGGGTAAAAACATTACACTCTCAAGACCTAAATAGCTATTGCTCATATTTCTTTTTAAAATCCCCCCCTCTTTCAACCTCCCCCCTCCCATCCTGGGGAAAAAAGGGAAAGGAAATCATTATCTAGGAATCATTTTTCAGGAAGGCAAAACAGGCATTTATTGTTACAACCAGTGACGGGAGATGAAATTCCAGGACCACCCCTCAACCTCATCCCCCTGGGAAAACTTGACAAGGCTGCCACCCCACCCCCAACTCGAGCCCATTGTCCCCAGAAACCTCCTGGCCCAGCATGCTGGGCCTCCTCCTTTCCTGACCCTTGCCCCAAAAGGGCAAGGCTTCAAGGGCTCCATCTGTGCCTAAGTAGGGTTTCACCATTGGCTGTCAGGGTTTGGGGTTAATGGCTTTGCTCCCAAAGTGGATTGCTGCTTTGGACTTTTGAGAGAGAGAGAAGGAGAGAAGGAGAGAAGGAGAGAGACAGAGAGACAGAGAGAGGAGGGGGAGGCAAGCAAGTTTGATATTTCTCTTCTCAAACTGGAGGCATGTTCAGGGGATAAGCTTTTGATTAGAAAGGAAAATATTCATCTGAAGTCACAGCCACAAAAAGGGAGAAAAAAAGATCTTAAACTCGTGAGCTCACAGGATTTAGAATGGGAATTCTGTGCAATTCAATCCAACATGTACTTATTAGGGAAAGGAAAGAGAAAGGAATATGCATTTATGATGTGCTTATTATGTGCTAAGCACTTTACAAATATCATCTCATTTGATCCTTATTAACACCTATAAGGAGTACATATAGCATTAACAAGGAGCTGGCTAATCCTCACAAAAATTCTGTGATGCAGCTTCCATTATTATTCCCCCATTTTACAGACTAAGAAACTGAGGCTGAGTGAGTTAAATGCTTCGCCCAGGATCACACAGATAGTGAGCGCCCGAGGTGAATACTGAACTTGGTTATTTCTGATTCCAAGACTAGCACCCTTGTGTGCAAGGGACGGTGTCAGGCTAAAGATACAAGACAAAAATGAAAGTGTGTCTCTCTCCTGGAGGAGCTGACAGTTTCCTGGAGATGCCAGCTGAGATGCACCAGGGTTATAGACAGGGCACTGGCCCCAGTATGAGAAAGCCTTGCTTCCAGGCTTACTTTCTGACACAGACCGCCTTCGTGGCCCTCCTCACTTAATTCACTTGATCTCACTAGCCCCTACACTAGAAGTTGCAGAGCAGACGCGGGGAAGTTCACAGTTAGATCAATGGGTCACAGCTCCGGTTCAAAATACCAAGTACCTGCAAAGCATTCAGTCCAATGCGTCATTTTCCTGGTGAGTAAAATAAAGTCCAGAATGGGGAGGAGAGGAGCCCAGCATCCTAAGAAGAATTCTTTTCAGGGCTGAGCCTAGGATTTCCCACACCCTGGGATTCTGTGGCCTTCTGGCCTCTACTCTTGGCCACTGTTCCACATGTGGAAGAGCACGACCCTCTGATAGCAGCACTGGGATGGAGACAATTTGAGATACTGGCTCCATGAGAGAACAGGAAAAAGAAAGCTAAAAGCAGAGAGAATTTCTAAGGCCACAAAAACATCCTTTCAGAGAGCTTAGAAGTATGTTCTCTAATTCGAACTACATTTCTGCACCAAATATGATTTTTCTTTTTGCTCAGCTCTTCTCTGGAATCCCCTTTCTCCTTCTGACCCTGTTAAAGCACCTGCGAAGCAGCCACCTTTGGCACTGGCTCCATTCATCACTATTTAGCATCACTAGGGCTCTCCGTTCTTAATCACAAACCAGTAAGCAGGTTGGAAGTAGCCACACACATATGGGTACAAATATAGGCACACATGTGGCAAAACATACATGCTCCCATGGTGATAACTTAGGACAATTGTCTAATTTTCCTGAAGCACGATGGGAGGGTGAACAAGATGGCTTCTAAAGTCTTTTCCAGCTCGAACTCTAGGGTCTTATGGCATCCCATGAGGCTTTTCTTATCCCCAACAATCACATTTCCCTAGAGTACTTTGTCCCAGTCTCTAGAGCGATGAGATTTAGAGCCATCATGATGGTTTAGGAGACTACTTGGTCCAATCCCATACTCATAGGATCACAGATCAAGAAGGGACCTCTCAGACCATTTCATATAACTCTTTCATTTCACAGAGAAGGGAGTTGAGACTCATGGAGGACAGATAAATTGACTCACTTAAGGCGAAGTAACTAACAGAAGTAGAATGTGAGTTCAGGTCCTCTGGCTCCAAAGTCACCACACTGAAAGTCATACCCATCCCACTCACCTTTGTGTACATAGCTCTCTTATTGAATGATAAGGATTTTGGGGTCAAATCCAGGTTATTCTTTCATCTTTTTCTCCCCCAACTGCCAAGCTTAGCCTATTGGCATATAGCAGGGTTTTGATTAAGGCTTATAGAATTGGAGTTTGTGTCTAAAGATACAGGGAACCCAGTAATGATGACATCTATGTAAAGGTGCTCTGTTTTGATACCCCCCACACACACACACACACGAGCTCACTTAATGTTCACAACAAACCTGGGAGGTAGATATCATTATTATCCCCATTTTAGAGATGAGGAACCTAAGGCTAGGAGATCAGTAACTCTTCCTGAGTCACACAAATAGTAAATGTCAGGTTTTGTAGAACTTTAACCCAGATCTTCCTGGCTCCAAATGCGGCCCTTTATCCATGATACCATTCTGTAGATGAGAAGCAAATGTTATTATCCCCATTTGGCAGATGACAAAACTGAGGCACCAAGAGGACATGGAATGTGACCAAATAATGATCTTGGAGCCAAGATTCAAATTTTGATGTTGTGACTCTGAGACTCATGGGCCAGCCATTATATGGCTGATAAGAGAGTGAAAGTACATGATAGGAGCCCCAATTTTAATCAAGGATGTGCTGGACCCAGCTCAAAATAACTTGCATGAGAGATGATTGGTACATTTTCAGAGTAAGTGTTTGTACCTCAGAAATCACCAAATCAAGGCATGATTTAGTGGTTTGTTGTTTGTCTAGACTTAAAGAAGAAAGCGTTTAGTGCAGATTCAACTAGAAAGGGTACTTGGCATCCATTTTTATATTTTCTTCCTCCCACTTTAGTGTTGGCTATGACCTCTGTATACTTTTGTGGGTCCTTGTCCTTTTTCTATATGGATGGTTAAGTAGCAGAACTCTTGCCTTCTGTTTACATTGTTTTTAAATTAAGGAAATAGTTTATTGTTTGTTGATCTGAAACATAATCATTCTCTTAGTACTTTCACTTTATCTTCAGTCTTGTTTTTGTTGTTCATTTTCCTGATGTATAGAACCTTAGTATCCATATTTGTGGTTTTCTTGGCACAGATATTGGAATGATATGCCATTTTGTTCTCTAGCTCATTTCACAGATGAGGAAGCCGAGGCAGAGAATGTGAAGTGACTTGCCCAGGGTCATAAAGTTAAGTGTCTAAGGCCAAATTTCCAAACAGGAAAATGAATCTTCCCGATTCTAGGTCTGGCACTCTATCCACTGCAGCGCCACCTTGCTGCTTATATGTTAGCCCCATATCACCCTGGTCTCATTCTTAGCATTATTGTCTACATATATTTCTTCAGATCCTTTTGTATTCCTTGTACTTACACACTTTGATGGATCTATGAGATGAGGGTGTACCATGTCTATATTGGGACAAATCACCATACGGGAAGTAACAGGGAAGCTCAATGTTGGCAACAGATAGAGCACTGGGGCCTGTAATTAGGAAGTCCTGTCAGAACAACTCACTTAATCTCTATTTACCTCAGTTTCCTCATCTGTAAAATGGGAATAATCCTACCTATTGAATTGTTTTAAGGATCAAATGAGATAATAAGTATAAAGCATTTTACATAGTAAGCATTATAGAAATATCATCTGTTAACAATAATAATATATGAAAGCAGAACTTTTTATGAGAAAAGGTACAAAGAGAAGAACTTACTCCAAGAGGCAGAGAAACTGAATAATCTGCAGTCTTCATGAACATTCCTTAAAATGGCACCTTTAGCCAAACCCAGGGCCAACTGCAAAGCGACTGACATGATGATAATGGAATGTTTTCAAAATCTTAGCTGACAAGAAACATGTCGCTCTCTCCAATCAAAACCCATTTATATGCTCTTCAGAAATGGTGAACATTTCCAAAGGATGCATAATCCTCAGAGATTGTGGCATTTGTAAAGCCCATACTACACACCTGCCTGGTAGCAGCTCTGAATGGGTTGCTCCTCATTGCAATCCATGTAAAGTGGCCATTTCTGTGGAAAGCTGCCAAAGGCTCTGAATCTGCTTGAGTTTGGCTCAAACTAAACATTAAATAAAGGCATAATGGACACAGATGGCCTGAATTCTAAATTCCTAGGGCATTTGCCTGGTCAAGAGAGGAGTGAATCAAGGGAAACTTTTTAGCTTTCATTCTCAACAGCCTGACTTAGGTTAGGTAAAACAGATTGTGACTCAAACCATTTTTTCATTCCAATTTTCTATGAAAAGGACCCATAAAACAAATACTATGTGCTGAAAAAAAAACCTGTTTTCTAAAGGTTCTATTATAGACAGTCATGCAAATTAACTTGCTTCTCTTGAATAGCACATTCTGAACCCTAATACCATCTCTACACTACAGAAATGCGAAAAATGGCTATCTAGCCCTCTCCCACTAAAAAACAATGATCAACACCATCTCATGATCACTGAAGGATCCAAATTGCAAATGACCCAAAGGGCAATGGGAAGACACCTGATGCGTGTAAGCAGGCTGTAGCATGTTATAAACTGTGATTTGTACCTGAAAAGTGGAATGCAAGGCATGGAAGATCAGAAAAGTAGGTGAACTCATCACGTAGCAAGAAGGAGGGCTAAAAGAGAGCCAGCCCAAACGCTACAGTCATTTCCATAACATATACTAAAAGACACAGAAAATGGCTCCAGTGTTCTTAGCAGCTCTCCTGTGGAGGATTTATGGAAAGGACATGGACGAGAATTGCTATGAAATCCTTATGAAAAGGTACAAATGTGTGGTGACCTGCCCTAGTGGAGGGATGGGTCCATCAAAATGTGTAAGTACAAGGAAAACGTAAAAGTGTCAGAAGAGATATAATGCTAAGAATGAGCAGCAGTGTGATATAGTGGCTAGGGAGGTCTCAGAGTTACAAAAGCCCAGATTCTAATTCCATTTTGGACAAGTCACCCTTGAGTACCCCAGATAACTCTATTAAGACTAAACTTGCAGAACAGGGACTGATCTGTGCTGGTACAGGATGTTCCCTGCCAGAAGCTCTCTATAATGATACAATCATAGGTCTAAAAAAATCTAAGAAGCAGGTTAGCCAAGAAAGCAGTGTAGTCATAATGGATAGGCTACTGGACTTAGAGTCAGGAAGAGCTCAATCCAAATCTTTCCTCAAACACTTATTAGCTACATGACCCTGGATAAATCACTTTGTTTGATTCTTTGTAAGGGGGATGAACTCAATGGTGTCTAAGATTCCTAGTTCTCAATTTATGACCTTATGAGAAGAAATGGTCCCAAGTTGGTCAGTATACTCCAAAGGGAAATTAAGCCATGTCTTTAAATTATCCTGAGAACAGAAATAATACAGAATTTAAAGGGTAAAAAATATGTTGCATATGGCACAGGCATAGCATATTTTCTTAGGTGGCAACTGCCTCAACTATTTTCTTCTAAACACAAGGTCTTCATGTTTCCAGGGACTTTAAATCCCTCTTTAAATCAATACCTGAACACAATGAAGTAGGAGGTGGAGTGAAGAAGAGGGGAAGAATGCTTGGTCCAGAGTCAAAGATATTGAGTTCATTTTCCCACTAATTAGTTAGATGGAGTCAGGAAGGCTCATTTTTGTGAGTTCACATTTGGTCTCCTAGCTGTATGATTCTGGTTAAGTCCTTTAATGCTGCTTGCCTCAGTTTCCTCATCCGTAAAATGAGTTGGAGGAGGAAATGGCAAATCTCTCCTATATCCTTGCCAAGAAAACCTCAGATGGGGTCACAAAGAGTAGGACACGATTGAACAACAAATCACTTAACCTCTTTTCTGGATCTCCATTTTCTCAAATATAAAACTGGAAAATAATATTTGTAACACATAACTCATAGGGTTGCTACAAGGATCAACTGAAATGATGTACAGAAACTATTAAGCTTATGATCATTTCTCTTTACCTATTCTCAAGTAATTCAAGGATCCTTGATGCTACAAACAACAAAACAATGAAACAAAGTGATAGTTATTGTTTTAATAAGATGGCGGAGGAGGACTTCAAAGAAGCTGGAGAGCCTCTGCTTGGGTGGATGGAGGAGGCTAGCTTATTAGACTCATATATGCTCCCACTTTCTCTATTAAGGAAAATGGTCTCTAGCCACAAAATGGCTAGCAAGGAGTTTAAACCCAACATAAGCAGGGCAATGAGAGCCCCCAGCCAACCTTAGTGAGTTCAAGGCCCAGATCAACAATATCCTCAGGTACATAAAGAATTGGCAGATGTGACTGCTGAGCTTTTGTCAGTGATATCTGAAACATTGTGAAAAACAGGAAAGGTGTCCCAGGAGGATTAAGAGGCTCCAAGAATCCATGGTCACCTCTACACCACAGGGAGGCATCAAAGGGCAATTCAAGTGGAGGGTTATTGTTATTCTTTAGTGTAATTTTATTGACACTTCATGTAATTTAACCTTCCACCAAAGCCCTATTTTGATGCATGTTGGTGTGGAGGTGACCCCGGGCTCTCAAAGGCATGCCAGCAGAACACAAGCCAAGTAGTAGAGATTTGGATGCATATTTGTTGCCCAAAGAACAGTTTAGATAAATTGAGAAAGGTTCAATACCAAACTGATGGATTTTTCAGCCACAGCAACTAAGCTATAGAAGGGCAGCAAACTACATCAGTAGTTAGAGAAATCACACTGATTAAATTACATATTCTTGAAGTGTAATTTGAAATCTGTCCAACCTAACATTAAAGTAAAACTTCCTTTTCGACTGCCAGAAGCCACAACATTGCCTGTATCCTCAAAGTGAGCCTAACTCTACTCTGCCTTCATTATTTTCCAAAGTAGTTTCAGACCATATGCTGTCATGTGAAAATCAGCCCATTCTCTTCACTGGCATAAATGTTCTAGGCAAATGATGAAAACTCTACAGACAGAGGAAGGGGCAACTTCTGAATATTTCCTGTGAGATTGACTGAAGCTAGCTTGAAACTTTGGATGATTTCGCCCACTACACACAAGCACAGGGAATATACTGTCAGAATTATACTTACATAATTTAAGTTTAAATCTGGATGAGCTGTGTGACCTTAGTCACATCACTTAACTTTTTTGGTCATTGGTTTCCTGCTCTTTAAGTTTAAGGGGCAGGTCAGATAGCCTCCAAGATTCCTTGCAACTCTAGAGTTCTGATCTTATGGACAGTAGGAGGTTCTAGCAACACTCAGAATCATAAAAGGGACTTCAGAAATAATTTCACTACCTATCCTCACTCCATGACGGAAAAATTGAAATGCAAAGAGGGAAAAGGATTTTTCTAAAATCAAAAGAGTAAACCAATGGCAGGTCCATATTATACGTGGAGTTCAGGCTTCTGGATCAAAGATTCAGGGCTCTTTCTCCTACACTTGGTTCCTGAAATCACCAAAACTTAGAAAGGTGAAATGGCTCCTCGAGGTGACATAGAAGCCAAATGGCATGGGCACCCAGGTCATTTGATTCTAAATCCAGTGCTCCAAATCACAACAGTATCGATGACTCCTTTAACACCTACCCCAGTGAAAACATTGCATGAGTCTGGGGAACTCTTAATTGTGCAATGATCAAAGGACAAATGGTTCCTCACTAACAGTATGGCTTGAATAGAGAGATAGACCTTTAAGCACTTTTCTATGAGATAAAATATGTATTTTGAATGAGTTATCATAAACTCAATATTGAATATCAATACAGATAGTGAAACTGGTTTAGGGGCTATTTATATGTACATAAATTGAAATGCTCAAAATAAAACTACTTTGACACTCTAAGGAGGTGTAACTTTTTTGATGCATTTTAGATTTTACAAAACTTGTTTCAAATTCCTATAACTTTTGCTACCAGATTACCATCTATCAAGATTTTTTGATCATTCCTTCTAATCCATTCTTCCTCTTCGATGGTCAGATTTAAAGAGGATTCTATTATTTTAATATACTTCTTTTGCCTCTTTGCATCATTCTGGCAAGTTACTTGTAGATTTTTATACCTTTTTCCTTCTTGGCCTGACTTGCATGCTAGTATTCCATTCCATTAATGTGTCATAATTTAACCATTACACCCCTATTGCATATTTAGGCTGCGTGCAGTTTTTTGTTTCTTGTGGTTGCGATTACATTTGATAATGCCATGGAAATCTTTGGACATTTCTTTTTCTTCACCTGTTTTTGATGACATTTTTAGATTATGTTTCGAACAATGGAATGGGCCAAAAGATATGGATATTTTTGTAACTTTTGCTGTTAGATTACTATCTAAAAAGATTGCCCAAATCTGCGCTTTCACAAGCGGTGAAAGAGTATACCTGTTTCTCCACAGGACTTGCCAGTCCTGAATTTTGTTGCTTTTAATTAATTTTTTTGCCAATTTAATTGATGCAAAGTGGTTTCCTCAAAGTTCTTTTAGTTTACATTTCATTAACTATTCATGAGGATTAAAATCTTTTTTCAACTATTACATGTATGTTGAGGGAATCTGATCCAAAAGAATAGGGAAAGCTTTTCAGAGGAAGTGGCATTTTAGGTAATTAGAGGAGAGATGGGGAGGGATTATTTCAGGACTAGAGAACAGAATGGTTAAGAAATCAAAGCCAAAACCAATCATCTTACATTCTTCTTCTTCTTTTTTTTTAACACTTTTAAATTTATTTATTTATTTAATACTTTTCTCCCCACTTACATTCAAAACAATTTTTTTTTTCCATTTGTTTTTAAGACTTTTGAGTTCTAGGTTCTTTCCCTTATCCCCATCCACAAGAAATCACAGATGAAATTATGTAAAACTTTTCCATAAAAGTCAAATTGTTATCCTCTTCTTTAATAATGCTTAAGAATAATATGGTTTCCTCATTCCTGAGACCTAGCCACCTAATAAATCATTATATGAAGAAGACAGGGCCTGCTTGCAAAATGACTCTGACTTGAGACTCTCTGGGTGACTCTATGCTGCCTGTCACTCAGCTCAAGCCCGAACCATCACATCCTATCCCAAATGATTTCCTAACTTCATCAGATAAAGAGTTTATATGTTCTTTCCATTTCTGTGGCCCTTTCTCGCTTCATCTTTATCGTTACCTCCATTGCTTGCAATCTGAAACGTGGTTATTTCAAGGAAACTCTTATATCTAAAACTGATCTAATTTGCCTACAGTACATCTCAAACTAACACTCTGTTTTGTTCTCTGAATACTAAGTCAACCAGATCTATGAGAATTCACTTTATATCTACTTCAGAACTCTAAAAGAAAGTCCAACTGAAAATTAAAGAGAAGTTCAGGGAGGTGTTGACTTGTCCCTGGGCATTTTCAGTACTGTCAGGCAGTAAGGGATGGCATTCTCATATGCAGAAGCAGGAAGGCCTGAATTCAAATCTCATCTCTGACAACAGCTGTGTGATCCTTTCCCCACATTACCCTCACCTATAAAATGTGTTTATTCTGTATGGTTATCGTAAGGCTCAAAAGAGAGAATGTACATAAAATGATCAACCAGTAAGCATTAAGAACCACTATGTACACCAGGCACTGAGAAATATAAACATAAAAATAAAACAGCCACTGTATCATGGGGTTTTTATATTCTAGCCAAGGAGCCCACAGGTACATAGATAGGCACATACAAAAATGATACAAGGGCATTAGCAGCTGAGATTAGGAAAGTCCTGGTGGACAAGGCAGAAGTTGAGGTGAGTCTTGAAGAACAGAGATTCTGAGAGGTAGCCAGAGTACATTCCAGGCAAGTGGGGGCAGCCTATCTTTGGAAAAGAAAAGAAGAATAAGAATTAGAAATAACTCAACTCAATAATTCAATGTTTTTGCTAAACATGAAAGCACAAATTACCCGGGAGGAAAAAAATCCCTTACAGAGGTAAGAGATGAAATAAATACTAAGCCTCACAGACTATGGAAAGGAGAATAAGGTAAGATAAACCTGGAGAGCCAGGTCATGAAGAGCTTTAGATTACAGAGGAATTTATTTTGATCCTAGAGGTAATAGTGGGCTAGTAAAGTTTATTGAGCAGGGGAATGATATAGCCAGACTCATACTTTAGTTAAATAATTTTCACTGCTATGCTGAAGATAGATTGAACTGGGGAGAAAGCAAGAAGCATCAGGAAGGAGATTATGGCCAGCAATGTCAGATACTATAGAGAAATTGAAGAGGATAAGGATTTTTAAAAGACCATCAGGTTTCTCAATTAAGATACCACAGGTAAATAAAAGAATGAAATAATTGTACCCACTGTATAAATGCTAATAATAGCAATAAGAAAAGAAAAAGAATTTAAAGGTAAAAAGACAGGCAAAAAGGAGACAAAACCCAATTTCCCTTTTTATTTTGGTGAGGTAATTGGGGTTGACTTGCCCAGGGTCACATAGTGGCTGAGGTTGAATTTGAAGTCAGGTCCTCCTGATTCCAGGGTGCATGCTCTATCCACTTTGCCACCTCGCTGCCCCCATCCCTATTTTATAGTCACATGATGATTTGCTTTGAAAATCCCAAGGAATAAGAAAATTACTCAATTGCAAAAATTAAGAATTTCAATAAAGTTTCAGGTTACAAAATAAATCCACAAATCAACAACTCTCTATATGATTACAACAAAATTCAGGAGTCAATAACAGAAAGGGAAGTACCATTCAAAATAATTACTAAACATATAAAATATTTGGGCATCTCATTGCCAAAGTATACTTAATACCCGTGTATAGGCAGTTATATAACATCCCTTAAAGACATAAAGAACAACAAAAATAGGTAGAAAAAAATTCAATGTTCATGGCTGGACCTTGTCAATATAGTAAAAATTACAATACTATAATATGGCAATAAATGACAATACTACTGCAAAATTAATTTACAGATCTGTTATGCCAATCAATTTACCACAGGGATACTTTCTAAAGTGAGGCAAAATAGCATAATTCGTTTAAAGGAACAAAAGAATATCAAGGGGAATAATGAAAAAAGGTAGGAGTGAAAGGGGAATAGCACTTTCAGACCTCTAAATATATCAATAAGCATCAATCATCAAAACCATTTGGTATAGGTTTAGAATAAGATAAGCAGATCTTTAGAAAAGAATAGAAGAATAAGAATTAGAAGTAACAGAACTCAGTAATTCAGTGTTTGATAAACATGAAAGCACTAATTAGCCAGGAGGGGAAAAAAATCCCTATTTTAGAACTTTTAGAACAACCAGAAAGAAAAAATTAGGCAGATAACAATATCTTACACCATATTTCATGATAAAATCAAAATAGATGGATGACCTGAATATTAAAGATCACAAGGACAGGTTTTTGAATCTTGAATGATATAGGAACTCCCAGATGAGAAAACTCCCTTTACCAATGCTGGGCAACACTTTTTTATATAATTTATGGTCTCTTAAGGAGCTGCTTAGAGCAAGGAGAAGTTAAGTATGCCAGTAGGTGTCAGGCAAGACTTGACCTAAGGTCTTCCTGGCTCCAAAACTGGCTCTCTATTCCCTACCCCATGCCTCCCTCTATTAAAAATCATCATCATAATAAATGAGAACGGAAGCAAGTAACATACTTTTCACAGATATGGGTTCTTAACTAAATAAATATTATAGTCAATTATAAGAGATAAAGTGGATGATTTTGGTCACATGAAATTGAAAGGCTTTTGTACGAATATAAATCTAATAACAAAAGGGGAAGTGCTCAAACAATACAAGTAAACTTACAAGCTGTTAACGACTATATGAAAAATACTCCAATGCTAGTGATGAGAGAAATATATACCAAAACAACCTTGAGGTTTCACTTTACACTGAGCAAATTTACAGATAACAACAGTGGTGAATAATCAGTGATGGAGGAGTCCTAGAAAGACATACAAATGGGTCGCTGGTGCTATGAATTGGTACACCTGTTTTGGAGAGTGATTTGGAATTATGCAAATAAAGTGCCTAAAATGTCAATACCCTTTGACCAAGAGATTGCATTGTTAGACACATATCCCCAAAATATCAAAAATAAAAAATCATTCCATGTACACAAATATAAGAGACTTATGTGAATGGATACAAAGTAAACAGAAACAGAAAAACAAAATAGATGATTGCAACAATTTAAATACAAAGAACGACAACCACAAAGCAATCAAAATTGAATGATACAAAAGTATAAAGACTGAGTTTAGCCCTGAAGAAGAGATATGAGAAGACAGTATAGACCATGCTACTTTACCAAAGTAGGGAGGTTCAGGACAGACTATTGCACAGAATATTGTATATAACATCAAACTGTTTCACTGCATTCATTGGTTTTGCTAAACATTTTATTTTTTCAAAAAAAAGAAAAAGAAAATGCGAAATGACAGACCTAGATAATTGGGAAAATGTTAATTGCTCATTGGTAGGATGTCAATATAACAAAAATTACAATCCCCCCAAAACAAACAAACAAAAAAAAAGAAAATATTTTATTTTTTCCCACATAATTTTTTTTATTATAAAGAATGACTTCTCAGAAAAGGGGAAGGATACAGTGGGATATGTAGGTGCAGTGGTAAGAGTGCTAATTTGGATCCCTAGCTTTGAATCCCAACTCTACTTTGCTCATGTATCCAGTAAATCATTTAACTTCCCAAAGCCTCAGTTTCCTCATCTATAAAATCAAAAAGTTGGACTTGATGGCCTCTAAGGTCATTCTCAGTTCTGAATATATGGTCCTATGCCATAAATGTGAAAACTATAAATGGAAACTTTTTAAAATAAATTTTTAAAAGATCAGTCAGTTTCTGGAGAATTGGAGAAGTTCGGCTGACTGAGAAAGGCCAATCAGAAGTGAGATTGCAAAGATTTAAGAAAAGATCAGAAACAAAGTAGAAGCAAAGAGTTTAGACCCTCCCCCATCTCTCCTCCCTATCTGTCTGTCTGTCTGTCTGTCTCTCTCTCTCTCTCTCTCTCTCACACACACACACACACACACACACACACACACACACACACCTCCTAGTATTTTAGAGAAGAAAGAAATAACAGGAGAGCCTGAGAGGATGGGAGGTCTAGTGAAAGAGGGGAGGGAAGGCTTGTTTATTTGTTTTAAGGCCTAGGGAAACTTTAGGGCAAGTTTACTGGGAAGGTATCTGTATACAGGGAGAGATTGAAAATAACAGAAAGAAGAAGAATTATTTTGTTAAATACCTAATAGATACCGATGCTATCTACTGACCCAGCAGGTTGTGAGTAGGAGTAGAGGAAGCAGAATATGGGAAAAATCCAGGTTGAAGTTTGGCAAGACATGAATAGTGCTAGTGCAAGGGAGCAAGGGTTCTAGAGTATAGTGTCTAATTGAAGGTGATTAGGAAAAGAGGAAAAATTAAACCAGAGCAGGGGTGATGTCATGGGAAAGTACTGAGGGTTAGGGATTGGAGACCACAGTGATATCAAAGAATAAGTTTGGAAGAGATAAGGCTGAATAAAAGAATTTCCCCTTTACTTCAGATACTTCCTAATTCTATAACCTTGGATAAATCGCTTAAATCATACATTTGGAATAATAAAGCCCAAAGTTATTGTAATGGTCAACTGAGCATTTTTATATCATGGATTAAAAGGACAGAAATAAAGACCTTATATCTCTCAAGAAATTACTAGGAACATGTTTCTTCTGAGAAAGCAAAAAAAAAAAAAAAAAACTGGAAACAGTGTAGCTAGTCCACTGACTGAACAACATCTTGTATGGGAACATCTCTGTGCAGTGGGAAAAGATAAACCTAAGGAATTTAAGAGAAGGCTGGGAAGACTTGGATGGAATGATACAGAGTGGAAGAAGGAGGACCCAAAAGAGAACACACACGAGGACTGCCATTGTTTGCCTGTATCTGATGATGACATCATCATCTACATCATTATCATCATCATCATCATCAAAGAGAGCTAGGAAACCCCTTCTACCAATGTAGACCCAACACAGACTCTTCAACTGATATTCTTAGGGCCCAGTTTAGGGTTTTAAGCCTTGACTGAGTTACCCAGGACAAGTATGTGACAGAGCTACTCCTCCAGATTGAGGTCTGCCCTCTACCCACTATGACTTTCTTCTTCCCTTTAAATACAATTATATAAATAAAATGATATTAAAATAAAGCCAAATGATGAGTCATTGTAATGACGAATTTCGGCCCCCCTAGAGAAGAGCTGAGGAAGCCCTTCTTTTCAAGAGCTAGATGGGAGACCAGGGGTTTGACATGTAACCTACTCTGTCACAAGCAGTCAATGAGTCACTTGATTTTGCTTAACTGTTTTTCTTTGTTATAAAGAAAGGTTCATTTGAGGGATCGAGAGTATATTCTGAAGCGGCTGGGCTATAAAAACAAAAAGTATCATAAACTCATTTTTAAAAGAAAATCAAAGAGCTGGAGGCCACATTGGTTGCTGGAGGATTGTCATTTGAGCAGTGCCAGGACCTGCCTACAAATAGCTCACCTCCTCAGGAGCTATTATCTACCTTACAGGGGCGTTTGGAGAAAAGCACTTGATATATTTTAAAGCAGTAAAGAAATATGAGCTATTATGGGAACTGGTTGCTGAAATTCTACCATTAGAAATTCATTCCTCTGGGCTAAAAATTGTGCTGGTCCTTTCAATCACTTCCTTGGAGACTTAGAGTAACCCTGCTGAATCACTAACACTCTCTTGTGATTGGGTTAATCAGATACCGGTTTTTCCCTAGATATAAGGGATCTAGGACAGCCCAAGGGCCCTCATGCCTGAAGAGATAGAAAGTGGCTGAAAATGGGAAGATGAAATAGATTTTTCCTTCCTTACAGTTTTATTTCAGGCCAGCTGGGGCAGTTGGTCCTAAGTGCCAACGTGCAGAGAGTATGAGATAGTTGGGTACAAACAAATCCCTACTATGACAAAAGCAACTTGGGTCTTATTAATGGTAATTCAGTGATAACATCTTCATGTGTGATGGACAGAGAGCACAATAGGGGAAAAATAAAACACCAATTGGACAGACTCGGTTTCTGTAACTATGGAAATGAATTATCATAGAATGTCAGCATTAGAAAGGACCTTAGAATTTCAAAACACAGACAAAGCAGAAATCCATTCTATATCATTCTTATGACTGTCTGGCCTCTGTTCTGGGAAGGGAGAGGGAGAAGAGGAATAAGAGGAGGAGGAAAGGAAGGAAGGGAAGGGAAGGAAGAAGAAAAGAAGGAAGGAAAGAAAAGACAAAGGAAGAAATTGGAAGGGAGAGAAGGAAAAAGAAAGGGTGAAGAGGGAGGAGGGAAGAAGGAAGAGAAGGAGAAAATGAAGGAAGTCAGAGAGGGAAAGAGAGAATGAAGGCAGGGAAGGAGAGAGAAGAAAAGGGGAGGGAAAATGGAAATGAAGGAAGGCATGGAAGTCAGGTAGGAAGGGAATAAAGGATGGGAGAGAGGGAGAAGAAGCAAGGCAGGAAGGAATAGGAGGGGGGAAAGAATTTGGAGAGGAGGGCAAGAAGATAAAGAAAAAACGAGATACTAATGGTTTGCAAATAATAGAGTGAACTGCACCCTCAAAAAGCAGTTTTCTGTAAGTTGCTTTATAGAAAAGCAGTTTAGAAAGAGCCACTGGTGCTACCCAGAGGAGAACAGTCCATTTTCCCTAACAAATGAGAAATCTGGGACTTGAAATGCAGCTGAATTAAAAGGCACCAACTTGGAAGCCCAAGGTAGACATGGGAGATGCTCAAATCCAGTACAAATCCAATCATCTCAATCATCTGCTAAGCAGTGAAATCTTGCTTAGCAAGGGAGGGGCATCCTTAACCAAGGCTTTTAAGAACACCCCCCACAGCGGGAGCCCATTTCTACCATCCCCTTCCCCCACGTTTAGGAGAAGCATGTTTTTTTTTCAGGTTTCCTTTTCTCACAGATCGCTAAGGGGATAAACAAGCATGTGTCATTCTTCTCCCCGGCCCCCATTCCACCCAAAAGGAGAAAATGCACTGCGAGATTTAAAATGAAATACTCCAATTCTGGAAGTATTTTGCAGTGCTGTCAGTTGCCTTTTCCAAAAGGCTATATTGGAATCTTTTAGCAAAACAGCTGGGAAGAGAAGCAGCAGAACTCCGACAATCTGCCATTATGAGGGGAAAGGGTACTGGGCTGAAGATCAAATGAGGTTCGAATCTGGCAGCTGGGATATTGCAGGCAAGCCTTGTCACCCTCAGGGTCTCAGTTTTCTCACTTGCAGAATGGGGATAACGTTACTGAGACTACCTACCTACGGATGAATAGAAAGTGCTACAAAAGTGAGATATCACTGTTGTTATTCTTCTCCTTCTTTTTCTCCTCTTCTTTACCCTCCCCCTCCCCAATGCAACAAAGAAATTTCATGGGCTCAACTGAATCCGAGTCTGGCCTCAGACACTTATTAGCTAGGTGACCCTTGGCAAGTCTCTTTGTCTGCCTCGGTTTCCTCAACTGAAAAACGGGGGTGCTAATTGCACCTACCTCACAAATTGCTTTGAGGACAAAATGAGATAATTTCGAAGCCCCTAGCACAATGCTGGGCACTAAGTAATTACTATACAAATGCTAATTAACTAGGTAGGGGGAGAGAGATAATGTGTTTCAATTCTAGTCAGGCTGACATGACACCAGAAGGAGCTCTCCAGCAGGCAGGAAAGAATGCACAGCTGGATTTCAAGGAAGAGATGAGATATAGAGATTTGGGAATCATTTGTACACATACAAAGCCTTGGGAAATGAAATTACCTAAATTGAGAAGAGAGGGGGAGGAGGGGGTAATACAACATGGCAGGGTACCTCTGATTTGGGGACAGGACAGAGATGATAATCCAGCCAAGGAGACTGAGCTGGAACAAGCAGACAGGTGGGAGGAAATAATAAGGGAAAGAACATGAAAATGAGAGAAGAGAATATATCTAGAAGGGAACGGTCAATAATGTCAAGAGCTGCAGAAAAGATGAGGACTGAGAAAAGGCCATTGGATTTCGCAGCTCAGAGATCACTGGTAACCTTGGAGACTGCAATTTCAGTGGAGTTGGAGCATTGGAAGACAGATTGTAAGGGCTAGAGAAGTGAGTGGGCGGTGAGCAAGCCGAGGCAACAAGTGTAAATGAATTTGCCTGAAAAATTCTGGCCTGGGTCACCTGATCCTTTAAGCTGGGACACTTTCTACCATAGAATCAGCATGGGGGGGAGGGGAGGAGGGGGCTTTAGGTGACAGGATTTTTCTCCCTTCCCTTTTTCTGCTTCAACCTAATCCCAAACACCTTTCCTGGTGTGTAAGAGCCAGAATGAATGATCACCAAGGGCGAGTTCACCAGGACATTTTAATTCACACATATCTGTACAAGCAATTGTCACCTCTAGCCTTTAGGTATTAGGTCTACATATGGAGGCAGCTAGAGCTGAGTGAGAAAAGCCCTGGTCTGCAAGTTAGGGTGAATTTTCCCCATCTAGTTAATCACAAACTCTCAGATCTGGAAGGGCTCTCAAAGGCCATCTAATCGAATCCATGCCCGACCCAGAATCCCTTCTACAGTGTCTTCAGCAAATGGTCATCCAGCCTCTGCTAGAAAAGCCCCGGGGAGAAGGAGCCCCCTGTTCCCATCTCCTTCCCCCAGCAGCCTAGGCCACTTTGGGCTCTCTCTCATCGTTAGGAGCTTTTGCTACCATCAAGTTACCATATGCTTTCCTACTAATTTTCACCCATTTCTACCTCTACCCAATGGGGCCAAGCAGAACAGGTCTAATTTCCTCATGACAGACCTTAAAGTACTTAAAGGCTACTAAATATATTCCCCTTGGGACTTCTCTTGTCTAGCCTGTGCACCACCAGCTCCTTCACCCCATCATCACATGGCATGCTTCCAAATCCTCACTTTCTTGGTCAGCTCCCTCTGGATGAACTCCAGGTTATTAATATCCTTCCTAAAATGATGTGCCCAGAGCCGAACACAACATTCTGACTGGTCTGACTGGAACAGAATACAGCAGGCCCATCAATCTCCTTCCTTCTGTTCTTTCAATCACTACAATTGCAGTCTCTGGTTGTATTCACAATGAAAGTCCTCCTCTAATGCTTGGCAAGGCACAGGGAGGACTCTGGGATCTTCAAAGTTAGGCCAAATTTAGGTCTGGTCTTGGCTAGGCCACTAATTCCTTGTGTGATATAAAAGAATTCTCCTTCCTTTCAGAGTCTCAATTTCCTCCTTTGTCAAATGGAGTGGGGTTGGATGAGGGGCTCTCCAAGGTCTTTTACCAGCTTGGACATGGTGAGATCCAAGATGATTTTAGCCAACGCTGCAGAGTATACACTTTTTAGACTCCCCCCCCCCCCCCCCAGGAGAAAGCAACAGCAAACAAGTGTGTTAAAAAAAAAAAAAGCTAGTTCCAAAACTGTCATTAAACTTGGTAAACAGAAGCCTTCCATCATTCCTCTGACATTCTGACTCACCTCTGCAAGGACTTATTGCTGAAGATTTTAATGAAAAGGTCAAAAATGATCAAATATAATAGACACTATGTGTTAGGGGATCTTAATTAAACAAAAAACACTGGAAGCTCTACTTTGTCGAGGACACTTTGTCTTTGGTAGCCCTGGCACTGAGCTGTATTTCACTAATAGGTCTCTAAAGCTTTCCAGTTCTATGGGGCATCTCCAGGAAGTATAATTGCACAGATAGGGCTGGAGGGTGCTGGTTTGCTTTTTTTGTTCATGTTTGCTGTTATTGTTGTTGTTTTATAGTTTAAAGAGAGAGGCTGCCATAGAGAAAGAATCTATTCTCAGAGTGTCCCTATTAACGTCCACTTTCTATGGCATAAAGGGTTCGGCAGGACTTTCCCAACACTATATTTCAAATTTTGTAATCTCTTAATCATAGATGCCAGTCCTTACAAATGTCCCAATCACCTGAAAAAGCCCACTGGGATGGATAAAAAAACCTGCTAGAGGATTTAATTTTGGTAGCAATTTCTCAGGATGAGTTTAGCCCTGGTTTCACATCCTTACACCCACTGGTGTTCTAAATGCCTCAGTTTCTTGCTCTGTAAAATGGGGAGGTAGCACTCAGAATCACAATTGGGAAGGGAAAGTCTTAACAGGGAATGGAAAGACTGATATAGCAACAAATGAATTTAGCAATTAGATAGCAGTGATAATAGAGCAGCTGGGTGGTATAGTGGGTAGAATACCAGGCCTAGAATCAGGAAGACATCTTCATGAGTTCGAATCTAACCTCAGACATTTACTAGCAGTTTGACCCTGGGCAAGTCACTTCACCCTATTTGCCTTAGTTTCCTCTTCTATAAAATGAACTGGAGAAGGATATGGCAAACCACTTCAGTATTCCTGCCAAGAAAACCCCCAAAAGGGTCACAAAGAATCAGACACGACTGAAATGACTGAATAACAACAAAAGCTGCAGCAAGGATAATTAGGCAAAATAGGAGAGCACTAATTAGATGGTGAGATCAGTGTCCACATGTCAAACTAAGATTCTCTCTTTTTCCTTACCCCCAAGCCCCAGAAGATTCCCAGCAACCCTCAAGGTCCAAGGTACTGCTCTGGTTACACTGAATTATCTCTAAGGCCTCCTCTAGCCAGAATATCTGATGTCTTCTAGCAGGATTATTTTTATTTGTTTTTTAAAATTCTCAGAACAGTGGCACAATTCCTAGTTCTCATTGTAATCCAGCTATTGTAAAGCAAGGCAACCTTTATGTCTCCAAGAACAAAGCAAGGAGATCTCTGCAAAATGGAGCTAAGCAACTTTGCATGACTTCCCTTCTGGATTTATTGTGAGGAAAATGCTTCCTAAGCCTTAAAACATGAGCAAAATAAGGTTAATTATGGTCATCATAATCATGGACCTTTCATATGATACAACAAATTAAAAGAACCTTATCAATTAGTACAAAAATAAGGAGAGCGGATCATGAAGCTCTTTAAATAGACATACATAAAATCCTTATGTGTTCTTGGCAAAATAAATAATATAGGCATCATTATCCCTGTCTCCTAAGTGGGAAAATTAGAGCTCTGAAATGTGACAAACACCAAAGTCATAAGCTAGCAAGCAAGGATCTCATCTGGGATTTGAAACCAGGGTTTTTTTACTCCAAGTTTATCACTCTATTATAGCATTCTGCCTTCTGTTATTAATTATCATAATAAAGTTAAAATGTCATAATAATTTTTGCTTCTAATACCTCTACCACATCTTTTATCTTCTCCGTACATATCCAAACACTGTCTCTAACCAGCACACTCTTATTAAGATTGCAAGTCAGAGAGAGACCTTAGGATGCTCAGCTTCTCAAACAACCACTTTTGATAGTGGGTCTCAAAAAGGAAATTGGAATTTGCAGGCGATGGGAGTTTTATGAAGGCTAACGGAAGCAACTGGCAACAGATAAGTGGCGAAAGGATATGAACACAGTTTCCCAATGAAGAATTTCAAGCTATCAACAACCATATCAAAGACTGCTCCAGATCATTAATAAGAAGAGAAACATAAAATGAAACAACTTTAAGGTTAGTACAGTATAGTATAGTATAGTACAGTACAGTACAGTATAGTAAAGTTAGTATAGCATAGTAAAGTGGCCAGAAAGACAAAAGATGGAAAGAGTCAATGTTGCACCAGCTATAGAAAGGCAAGCCTGCTGGCCAGCTACTAGAGCTGGCTCAACCTTTGGAAAAATTACTTAATAGTTTATACCCCTTGACCCAGAAATCCTATTAGTGGATAGAGCCTTTATGAAAGTCAAAAATATAAATAAAGATTTCCATACATACTAAAATATTTATGGTAGCAATTTGTGGGCCAAAAGAACTCCCTGGGGCATTAATACATCTTTGGTAGAATTGTGAACTAATCCAACCATTCTGGAAAGTAATTTGGAACAATGCCCAAAGGGCTATAAAATTGTGTGTATCCTTTGACCCAGCAGTGTTTCTACTGGGGCTTGTATTCCAAAGAGATCATAAAGGAGGGAAAGGGACCCACATGTGCAAGATTGTTTATAGTAGCTCTTTTTGTGGTAGCAAAGAATTGAAAAATGGGAAGATTTCCTTCAGTTGGGGAATGGCTGAATAAGTTATGATATATGAAAGTAATGAGATGTTATTGTTTTATAAAAAATGATGAAACAAGCTGATTTTAGAAAGGCCTGGAAAGATTTACACAAACTGATGCTGAGCGAAACAAGCAGAACTAGGAATACATTGTACACAGTAACAACAAAAATGTATGATGATCAACTATGAAAGACCTCAGCAATTTCAATAAACTCTGGATAGAAAATACCATCTGCATCCAGAAAGAGAACTATGGAGACTGAATATAAATCAACACATGCTATGCTCACTTTTTTGTCTTTTTCTTCTGTTATTTTTTTCTCTTGTGGATTTTCCCTTTTGTTCTGATTTTTCTCTCCCAATATGATCCATAAAGAAATGTGTATTAAAAATTAATGTACATATATAACCAGAAAAAAGAAAACAATTTAAAGGGGGGAATGAGGAGGTCACCATCAGAAAAAAGAATCCCCTGGAAAAATGAACTCCCACTGAGGAATAGTTGGACAGACTGATACACGTGGTTATAATGTTACACTATTATACCATAAGTAACAATACAGCAAGATCAAAATGAACTGATAGAGAGTAGATTAAACAGAGGCAGGAAAACAATAGCATGAAGAAAAGAACATTAAAATGAAACTGTATACTTAGAAGAGGCAACTGAGTAGCACAGTAGAGGAAACAGTAGAGCTATACTTAGGATGGATAACCAGAGTACAAATTCAGCCTCAAATATTTACTCACTATGGGACCCTGGGCAAGTTACTTGACCTCTTCAATAGTTTCCTTGTCTGTAAAATGGATTAATAAGAGTACCTATTTCCCAGTGTTGTTCTGAGAATAAAATGAGGTGATATTTGTCAAGCTTTTTGCAAGAACAAAAAAGTATATACATGTTAGCTGTTTTTAGACATAATGACTAATCTTTTGCCTCAAAGAAGAGATAAGGAAGTCCTTCTTTTCTTTCTGTACAGAGGGGGAGGTGGAAAAGGGGACCATAGGTAAGAATGTTTCATACATTGACATAAGTGGCCACTGCATCAGTTGGTTTTGCATAATGTTTTTTCATTGTTCTAAGGACAGACCCATTTGGAAGGGAGTTGAGTAAGGGATAATGTCTATCCAGAAGAGATCATAAAGGAAAAACAAAATGCATCAAGAAAAAAAAATTAATTGGAAAAAAAGAAAATGATAATTTTTTTTAAGCTTTGATCTCTTTCAAATGCGATGAAGTCTGTCCCTTTTACCAAGCAAATCATCATACAATACACATTTATATGAGATTTGAAAGTTTACAAAGCAATATGTATATTATGTATATATGTGTATACACACACACACACACATACACACACATATCAATGAAGGCTTACAAAGCAATTATATGTGTACATTGTATATAAATACATGTAAATAAGTACATGTACATGTCAATATACATATATATTGTTTTGTAAACCTTCATATATATACACATGTATATGTAGTCACATAAATGTTTGTTATTTCACTTGATCCTAGCAACAGCCCTTTGAGGGAGAGAGAAGGAAACTCCATTTTATGAATGAGGAAGCTGAGGCTTGGAGAGGTAAAACTCCTAAGATTAGTCATTTAGAGCTAAAAGAGATTCTCTACATCATGGGATTAAGTATCTTGTCCAACTTCCCACAGGGGACCAAGTGTCATATGTAGGCTGTGAACCCTCTCATTTGGAATTCAAAGGGCTTTCCATGACTTCATCCTATGGTCACATAGCTTGGGGCCAGTCTCAACCTCAAGTCCCCCTAACTCCAAATCTGGCCCAAACTGCCACTGTTCAAAGAAAGCAGTTCTCTCAGAGACAACATATAATGACAACTTTCAAGGTTCAAAGGTCTTTCTATTATATGAAATAATATTTCAAAACCTGCCAGATGCACGCTTTTCTTAGTGTGGGCAATCCTGCCATCAACACAGATAAAAGATTCTTCTGTCCCTTAGGAAATAGTTCTTTATTAGATGTTATGGCCAAGAAAAGTTATGCTTTGGTGGTCAACCTGGTGCTGAGCTCTCTTTTCTAAACTTAGGCCAAACTTTGAGCTTGCTTTAGGACAGCTAGGTGGTACAGGGGCTACAGTACTAGGCCTGGAATCAAGAATACCTGAGTTTAAATCTGATCTCAGACACATACTAGCTGTGTGACCCTGGGTAAGTCACTTCACCCTGTTTGCCTCAGTTTCCTCATCTATAAAATGAGCTGGAGAAAGAGAAGGTAGACCACTCCAGTATCTCTGTTAGGAAAACCCAAAAATGGAGTCACAAAGAAGCAGACACGACTGAAATGACTGAACAACAACAGCAGCCTGTGAATACCTCCCAGGTTGCTGGAACATGATAGGGCATCAGAGCTTGCTCTGTGCTAGTATCCCCTTCAAGAACCCAGAGTCACCTCTAAACTCTCCTGAGGTGGCAGAGGAGAGATACACTATTGTCAATTCAATAGCTGCATTAGCCATATCTTAGGTTAATGTCATTTTCAACCAGAACTAAAATTCTCTGCACAATAGAACCCAGAGGCAAATTCTTTTTCCCAGTCCCAAGTTTCTTTCATCTAGTTAATAGTTCTAGTTCTTGAAATAAAAGAAAAGAATTTGATAACATAGAGTATAGTTCACTGAAGTCTTCTAATAAACATATAACATTTAATGAACATAAAAACAATCTTGCATTTGTTTATGTAGTTTTAGTCTAATGAATCATCACATTATATCCATGTAATAATTGCAAAGGCAACATAGGGCAACAAAAGGGGTCCCAAGTGCCGTACTCGAGTAGAAATGGATTTCTGTTGGCTCATATTGACTTAAACCACAAATTAACCTTATACATCTTGTATTGTAGATTTTATTTTATTTTTTGGTAAAAAGTTTTCCAGTTACGTTTTAATCTGAATCCAGTTGCCCCAAGCTGGGAATCTCAAGCCATGAGTTTGATTGACACCTCAAAGTCTAGAGATGAGGTTCTGCTCTAAGCCTTCCTAGTTGAGTGATTACAGACAAATCATGATCTTTCTGAGTCTCAGTTTCTTCTTCTATATGATGAGAATTGGAAACTGGCTGAACATGTATCTAGTATGTTATAGTAAGGATTCATTTTAGGGCATGGCTTGGATCAGACAGCCTCTGAGGTCCCTTGAAACTATCATCTGATGAGAGCGAGCAGGAGAGAAGTATAAGGCCATTATAACTGGAGGCCAATAAATAGATGTGGAACAATTATAGCGTTATCTTAGTGGAAGGCATATTAGAATAAGAAAGGGAAGGGAAAGGAAATCATGGAGGCTCTTGAAAATGAGACAGAAGAACTTAGCCTTGAAACAATAGTCAATGAAGACCACATTGTCTCTGTGTATAAAGCTGACGTTTTCATTGCAGAATATTTAGGCTTCTCATAACTGCCTTTTTACAAATTATTATTATTATCACTATCATTATTATTTTCTGAGGCAATTGGATTGACGTGTCCAGAGTCACACAGGAAGTTTTAAGTGTCTGAGGCTGTATTTGAACTCAAGTCCTCCTAACTCCAGGGCCTTCTAACTGCCCCCATAACTATCTTTTGCTCTCACATTTTCAACTATTTCTTTGCTGATATTTTCCTGCTAGTATCTACTTCAAACAGGCTCCAGTGTAATGTAGTAGAAAAAGCTTCCTCTGGGAAATGCAGGCATTGGACAAAATGTCTCCAAAACTCTTTTCCAGCTCTCAAACTCTAATTCTAAATGGTTTCCATTTTAACTACTCCTCATTAGCCCAAGTAATGTCCATGTTCACATTGCTGGGCTTGAGTTGTAAATGCAGGCCAGAGGAAGCCACTGGGACTTTTTTTATCCAAGCGCATGTAAATACACCTCAGTTTCTCATGGCACCTGCTTATGCATTGGCTTAGAGGCACATCTGAGTCAAAATTAGTTCTAGTTGTAATGAGTAAAAAAGAACAGAGAGTTTGTTCCTTAGCCTTTCTTGAAATGATCTCTTCCATTATTTATTTCCAAAACTCAGAGGAAAAGGGGGAAAAATTCCAAAAAGGACTGAGTTGCCTGAGTATCAGGAAGTGATAGAATCTATAACATTTCATATCATCACTTTCCTTACCTTCATACACACACACACATATACACACACACATACTGCCCTTGGAGAAAAGGAAGATTAATGGTCACACACAAGAAGTGAATGTCAAAGCAGGGATATGAATCCAACTTTTCTTGGTTCTAGGTCCAATATCCTTTCTATAATTACCTCATTCGTCAAAATATTTCCCTGGACATACATTACAGCCCGATCACTCACAACATCCACCTCTCCTTTGTCCTCTCTGCCATGCTCATCATTAGTTCTTAGTATATTTGTATCTCATTGTTAGACAGCAATAAAATGTTTGTACTGAAAAGATGGATCTTTATAAAAAAGGGAAAAGGACCCACATGCACAAAAATGTTGGTAGCAGCCCCTTTTGTAGTGGCAAGGAACTGGAAACTGAATGGATGTCCATCAGTTGGGGAATAGTTGAACAAGTTATAGTACATGAAAATAATGGAATATTATTGTTCTATAAAAAATGAACAAGTTGATTATAGAAAGGCCTGGAAAGATTTACATGAACTGATATTGAGTGAAACAAGCAATATAGATGTGGAACAATTATAGCATTATCTTAGTGAAAGGCATATTAGAATAAGAAAGGGAAGGGAAAGGAAATCATGGAGGCTCTTAATTGTATACATCGTACACAATAACAGCAATAATGTGCGACGACCAACTATGAAAGACTTAATTCTTTTCAGTGGCTCGGTGATCTATAGTGATCCCAATAGACTTTAAACAGAAAATGCCATCTGCATCCAGAAAAAGAACTATGGAAACTGAATGTAAATCAACACACACTATGTTCATTTTTGGGGTTTTTTTATCTCTCCCATGGTTTTCCCAACTTTGCTTTGATTTTTCTCTTCCAATATGATTTATAAAGCAATGTGTATTAAAAATAAATAATTTTTTTTAAAAAAAGAAAGTGATCCAGGGTTACTCAGAGTAAGAAGCAAAGTTTCAACATGAACTTAGGACAATTGGACCCAAATAGAACTATCTTTCCACTCTTCTATGGTCCCCTCACACTGCAAAATAATGTGAAATAATTAAAGAAAAGCAACTATTCATAAAAAAATTTGTATGTGTTTAACATATATTGGATTACTTGCTGTCTAGGGAAGGGGATGGAGGGAAGAGAAGGAGAAAAATTTGGAACACAAGATTTTGCAATGGTGAATATTAAAAATTAGCTTTGTATGTATTTTGAAAGTAAAAAGCTATTATTAAAATTTTTTTAAATATTTAGAGCTGGAAGGGACTTTTGTCATGACAGTCATTTCAGTTGTATCTGATTCTTCATTTGGGGTTTCCTGGCAGAGATACTGGATGGGTTTGCCCTTTTTTTCTCCAGCTCATTTCACATAATGAACCACATAAACAAAAAAAGAGAGAAGATAGATCTTTGCTTTCATGGGAAACTTTGGGTCACTAAAAGATCCTTGCAATTTTCTGAAAGCAATTCAGTCTGCTTTCCTCTTCCTGTTCAACTCTAGGTCCAATTAACTATCCATTTGGGCTGTCTGTCTCAGGCATATATACTTTTAGATGAGCTCTATAGAAAGTCCATCCAAATGCATGGGAAGAACTGAATTTGTATTCATTTTGTCTTTCCTGTGTGGACTGATTACAAATTTCATTTTGGAATGTACTGTGGCTCGACACAATCAGCAAAAAGTCATTATAAAGAGGAACATCTCAGAAGATCTCACCGTTCACAGAGAATCCCTCTTCAACTAGACTCTGCTGGATTTTGTTCATCACACGGTGGAGAATGACTTTAAGAAACATCTCCCTTATCTTTTCCTCCATTGTTCCTTATTATGACGAGTCATTGAACAGGATCATGTATACTCTTATATCTTTGAAATAATCCTAAATAATCATGATTGGGGATAAAAGATTCTTTGCTCTTAAATCAAGGGAAAAAATTATTTTGGGTTCAGGGTCTTGGGGATGTATCCATCCCAGTGTTAAAGGAGTGGATGGTGATATGTTCATTCGTGTGGTACCCATTGCCTTTTGTCCCTACTTTGGGGATGCTTCAGCTAGGTTGGATTGCCTGCTCTCCCTCTACCCAATAAAATGATATCGTGCACAATATGACCTTGTATTCTCAAAAAATTTTCAGTTATTGTGAGTTGGTAAAGAAGTGACCCGTTACTGAATCTTATTTGCAAAAGCCTGCACATTCCCTACTAATGCCCTTAAGAAGGATGTACAACTAGCTGACTATTCTAAAGATTCTGTATAGATGAGAGACTAGGCACCTAGACCATTAGTCATTGACCTTCTCTGTCTCTTTGGAGGCTGTGAACAAGGTGTGAGATTTTTCCCATGACTCTGCTATCTTTTCTTTCAGACGGCTTGTATCTTGGTCCCTGATAGCCTCACAATTGTAGCTCCTCCATATACACTTGGTGTTCACAATTGTAGCTCCTTCACATACACTTGGTGTTCACATTTGTAGCTCCTTCACATACACTTGGTGTTCACAATTGTAGCTCCTCCATATACACTTTTTCACTTTTTCTATCTCTCTGTTTCCATCTCCACTAAGAAAGCCATGGGGGCTGTGATGTTAGGGTCTAGGAAGGTGGGTGGTTCTCCTATCCTGGATGGAAAATAACATTGTTAAACTGGCTTTTGTATATCTTTTCCATTTTTCTTGTTGGCAATCCTCCTCATACTTTCCTCCTTGAGTGTCCTTGAGATGACTCTCCTTATGTGTACATCTTGCTAAGCTTTCATTAAAGTGGTTTTACCAGTCCCTAAATGTGGAAACGATAAAAGTTTCTGGCACAGGGGGATCAGTACTAGTGTCCCTATGAGGTAATTCCTTTATTTAAAATTATTTGAGGTCGTATGACTGTGTCAGAAACTTGGGGTTGCAGTCCCAGCTCCAGTGGTTATTAGCTGTATGAGTCATTCTCCCTCTCTGGGTCTCAGTTTTTCTCATCTATAAAATGAAGAGGCTAACATTTACCTTCCCTACCTCACAGAGTTGGTAGGAGGAATTCATTTTGTAAAGTTAAAAGTGCTATAGAAACATGGTTGCTTACAATTCCCTTGTGTTACATGACTCTTTGCTGACACACATTCTGCTCCCCCACCCCCAAATCCAACTTGTTGTTCCAACTTCCATTTCATACCTCTTGCTGACCCTGAGCCCAGGATAGCATTCTGTCTCCTCACATAGATGGGGATTTGGACAATGTCTTTTTGGGGGAAGAGGGCTGGACAGATATCACCCCTCCAAGGCAACGGAGCTTAGCTAATAAAGAGCCAACAAGATCTGAGTTCAAGTTTTATCTCTGGCATCCTGGCTGTGTGGCCCTAGAAAGTCACCTTACTTCTCAGTGCTCTGATCAATTCTCTAAGACTAGAAAGCTGCAGACATGCCAATCTGCATTGGTAGAGGGAATTTCCTCCTCTGGGAGTTTCCTCTACAAGTATAATCACAGGTTCAGTTCTCTTAATCACCAGCACCCTTCTATTCCTATGAGAAGACTGCTCAAAGCAGAGGCCTCCAGATTTGTCTTTGGGATACTTAGCTCGGCATGTAACCACATCTAACTAAGTATGGTGACTTTGACATTGTGGGCAAACCCAAAGAATGACACCAACATGTTGGTACATGTGCCACAAAGGCTGGAATTCAACGTAATTCATCGGCCTAAGCTTCCCCTTGGACCATCTGCTTGATATTTGGTTCCATTTGGGTTGCACTTGTATCTCAAACTCTTTCTTAAGTGGGAACTCTTCTTTTCCATATGGGGAGCCTGTGGTCCAAAGGGGTTAACTGGTTTGTCACAGCTTGATTGCCTCTGCTGTGGTATAAAATGGTGAACTAATAAATGCCATAGCAACACTTCTTAGCTCAAATGAATCCCCAGATCTTATCCAAGAGGTTGATTGCCATTCAGATAACACAAACAGCAGCAGGGATCAATACATCTAATTATCCCGTCCTACGCCGTCCGAAGGCTAGCCTCCTAGGACGGCGCTATCGGGGAAGAAACCGAGACACTGTGGGGAATACGGATGGCATTTCCAGGTTTGCTGAAAGGATGGCTTAGGTCCGGAAATGAATCAAAAGCTGATGTTCCAGCCAGGCTTGTCCATGAATGTCAATGGCACATCAATAATTCTGATGCAGAGGGGGAGAGCAGTGATGCACAGCTGCACATTAGCTGGAAGAGCACCAGGTGACATTCCTGATGAGCTTGCATAATTAGCTGGGCTCTGCGCTAGCAATGCAGCACCGCCGCAGCGGAGAGAGCTTTATTTATTTAGGAATCTGAAGGGTGTGCCAGTGTTTCCTCTGAGTTAACCTGCTCACTGAAGGAAAGATAATAATTTGGGAGAAGGAGGGGGTACTCCAACAGATCTGTGGTTTGAGCTGGGCTGCTGCTTCCACTAGCCTTCCCAGCTCCTGGATCTTTCTATCAGTCCTCCATCAGGGATCCACCCTGTACTTGAGAGACACTACTCTGGCTCTTTTTAAAATATCTCCAGGGTATTGCTTTAACACTCAGGCTGCCCATCTGTTCTCTCTTCTTGCTACACGAATAGCCAATGGACTTGTCCGGGGTCAGACGGTTCCTTGAGGGTGATTTTTATGTTACTCCTTGCCTGCAAGCATTCTTTGCATAATATGTCACAGCCTGTTTATACCCACCATGCACCTCTCTACTGACCTTGGGGTCACCAACAATTCAGATTCTTTTGAGATGGTTTTATTCTGTGATTTAAATAAGCTGTCTAAAATACATATTAAAAAGGCAACTAAATAAAATCACTAGAAAGACACTGGTGTTCAAAAGAAAGGCTCTGAAAATAGGAAGCGATTCAGGATCAATAAAGTTCATAGGAAGTGATGCGGAATCAATAAAGTTCAACATCATTCCCCCACATGGGGTCTAGCCTGATCTCCCTTCCCACTCCACTTTAGGTCCACCTCACTGTGCATCACCAGTTCCTGTCCTAAGAGATTATTAACAGGAAAGGTTTGTAAGGGGTGGGGGGAATCCTAGAAGGGAGGAGAGGAAGAGAAGTCTATTACAACTCACAAAATTATAATAATAATTGCAGATCCTTGCGCTATATGTGCTCCTTGAAGTAAGGTTCTATGTCATTCTTGCCTTTAAATCCCCAGCAATCAGCCCAGTGCTTGGAATACAATGATGACAATAAATCCTCAATGCACTGGTTGCACATATTTCATGTTTTCTGATAGGAAGAATTTCCATCTTGATTATTTCAGAAAAAAATGTTTGGCCTTTAAGCCTCACAATGGCCCAATGAGCTAAGTTGTTCAAATGTTTTTCCTCCCCCTTTGGCAGATCAAGAAACTGAGACCTGGAGGAGGGAGGTAATGTGACCCACATTACATGGCAGAGAGATGGTTCTTTGAATGCCATTTCCAAGGCCTTTTTCTGTTGCACTACATGTAGTATGTTAAGGAAAAGATCATTAAAACCCAATTCGAAGTGCTTAGTAGGAGAGTTTTTTTTAAATGCCCCAAGGAGATCTAAGGAGACTGAATGCAGCTAGAAGCATACTATTTTTACCTTTTTGTGTTTGCTTTTTTCCTTGTGTTTTTCCCCTTTTAGTCTGATTTTTCTTGCACAACAGGACAAATATAGGATTTAAAGGGTTGCACATGTATGACCTATATATTGCTTCCTGTCTTGGGAGGGGGAAGGTGAAGGAGGGAGGGAGAAAAAACTTGGAACTCAAAATCTTACAAAAATGAATGTTAGGGGCAGCTAGTTGGTGTAGTGGATAGAGCACTAGCCCTGAAGTCAGAAGGACCTGAGTTCAAATTTGACCTCAGACACTTAACACTTCCTGGCTGTGTGACCCTGGGCAAGTCACTTAACCCCAATTGCCTCAGCAAAAAAAAAAAAGAATGTTGAAAATTTTCTTTACTTTTCTTTACATTGGGAAAAAACACTATTGAGGAAAAAAGCACCTTGAAATCTTCAGCAACAGGTTGCTGCTCACTCCTTAGACATGGGATATATTCCATCCTCATCTCTACCTCTTAAAATTCTTAACTTTCCATAAGACTCGGTTGAGATGCCCCCTCCTACAGGAAACATTTTCTTAGTTCTCTCTGTCTTTGGCTCTCTGTATTTATCTATCTATGTTTTAAATAGGGACCAAAGGCCAAGGATCATGAGTGAAGGGCACTTGGAGCAAGTGCCAACTAGTCCTGGTGGTTCGGACCTGTTGATGTCACACAGTCTCTTTTTTTGCCCTTCACTGGAGGAAAGCACCACTAGGGCTCCTGGCCTGGATGAACCTTCCTAAGGCCTGATATCAGGTCTTTCCCAGCTTCAAGGCCCCCTATCTTTCCTGCCTCACTTCCCACTCTTTTCTGTCCAGTCCTCTATGTTCCAGCCTAGCAACACTGTCAGCTGTTCCCTGATCTCATTCTGCCCTCTCCTGCCTTCATGCATTCATGCGCCAGCTCATCTGCCTGGTCATACTTCCTCCCTTTCCATCTCTGCCTAGGGAAATAATAATCTCTCTAAATCTCATTTTCCTCATCTGTAAAATGGGAATTCAAATTCATTTACTAGCTGTCTCACATGGCAGTTGTAAAGAAACTGTACTGTAAACAGTAAAGTACTATAGTACTATATATAAGCTATATATTATTCAGAAAGACCATAAAAGAGATAGTGTGATATAGCAGAGGCCTGGCCTTGGAGGTAGGAAAACCTGGATTAAAAGCTTGTTTCTACAACATAAAACTCTATGACCATGGGATATTCATTTATTGGCAGCTCTCTAAAAGAAGCGTGTTTGAATCAGTAGAGGGATATCCTTCCCAACTGATGTGGTCCCGCCTCTGAATGCCCTCTCCTCCATTCAGCCTTCCCTGACAAGATAGTGCTTTTTCCTCAGATACTTCCAAAGTGCTCTGATCTTCCTTTTCTCTGATAGCATTCTTCTTTGGATCACACCTATGTGTGCTTATATTAATTGTCCCTATAATGGGGAGAGCAGGGATATGTCATTTTTTATCTGAGTACCTTGGGAACCAAACAAAATGTCTGTCAATCAATCAATCTTTAAGCATTTATTAAGCACCTACTAGGTACAAGACTCTGTGACAGGCACTGGGGATATAAAAACACAGAAAGAGATAATCCCCATGGTCCAGGTCCTTTCACTTTTTCTGAGGAAACATCAAGCACAGAATGGATGCATCAAGAATAAACACAAGAAATCAAATTCTCACTCTGCAGATGATAGGATGGTATACTTAGAGAATCAACTAAAAAACTACTAGAAACAATTCACAACTCTAGTAAAGTTGCAGGATACAAAATAAATCCACAGAAATCATCAGCATTTTAATATATTACCAACAAAGTCCAGCAGCAAGAGATACAAAGAGAAATTCTATTTAAAATAACTGTAGATAACACAAAATATTTTAGCATCTTCCTGCCAAGACAAAGCTTGGAACTATATGAACACAATTACAAAATATTTTTCATACAAATAAAGTTAGATCTAAACAATTAGAAGAATATCAAGTGCTCATGGGTAGGCCAAGTTAATAGAATAAAAATGACAATTCTATCTAAATTAATTTACTTACTCAGTGCCGTACCAATCAAACTGCCACAAGATTACTTTGGAGAGATAGAAGAAATAATAACAAAATTCATCTGGAAGAACAAAATGTCAAGAATTTCAAGGGAATTAATGGAAAAAATGCCAATGAAGGTGACCTAGATGTACCAGACCTAACCCTATATTATAAAACAGTAATCATCAAAACCATTTCATACTGGCTAAGAAATAGAATAGTTGATCAGTGGAATAGGTTAAGTTCACAAGATACAAGTCAATGACTATAGTAATCTAGTGTTTGATAAACCCAAAGATCCCAGCTTCTAGAATAAGAACTCACTATTTGCCAAAAACTGCTGGGAAAATTGTATAGTATGACAGAAAAGAAGCATTGACCAACATCTAAACTATCCCAAGATAGTTACAACTATCCCAAGATAAGGTCAAAATGGGTTCACGACTTAGACATAAAGGGTGATGCTATAAGCAAATTAGGAGAACAAGGGATAGTCTACATCTCAGTTCTGTGACAAAGAAAGGAATTTGTGGCTAAAAAAGAACTAGAGAACATTACGAAATGCAAAATGGATAATTTTGATTATCTTAAGTTAAAAAGTTTTTGTACAACCAAAACCAATGCAGCCAAGATTAGAAGGAAAGCAGAAAACTGGGGGGGAAATGTATATCCAAAGGTTCTGATAAAGGCCATATTTCTAAAATATATAGAGAATTCACTCAAATGAATAAGAATACAAGCCATTATCCAGTTGATAAATGGTCAAAGGATATGAACAGAAAATTTTCAGATGAAGGAATTTAAACCATTTCTAATCATATGAAAAAATGCTCTAAATCACTATTGATTACAGAAATCCAAATTAACTCTGAAGTATCACTACACACCTCTCAGATTGGCTAAGATGACAGGAAAAGATAATGATAAATGTTGGAGGGGATGTGGAAAAACGGGGACACTAATATATTGTTGGTGTAGTTATGATTACTGAGCCAACTGATCTGGAGAGCAATTTGGAACTTTACCCAAAGGGTTATAAAACTGTGCATACTCTTTGATCCAGCAGTGTCTCTACTGCGTCTGTATCCCAAAGAGATCATCAAAAATTGAAAAGGATCCACATGTGCAAAAATGTTTGTAGCAGCCCTTTTATAGTGGCAAGGAACTAGAAACTGAGTGAATGCCTTTCAGTTGGGAAACTTCTGAATAAATTATGATATATATACGTAATAGAATATTACTGTTCTACAAGAAACAATCAACAGGATGATTTCAGAAAGGCCTGCAGAAACTTACATGAAGTGAGTAGAACCAAGAAAACATTGTACACAGTTACAACAAGATGATGAATTCTAATGAATCATGGCTCTTTTCAACAATGAGGTAATTCAGGCCAATTCGAATGGTCTTGCGATGAACAGAAAACTATAGGGAATAAATGTGGATCACAATATAATATTTTCACTTTTTTGTTATTATTTGTTTGCTTTTTTATCTCATTTTTTCCTTTTTTAAACTGATTTTTCTTGTACAATATGATAAATGTGGAAGTATGTATAGAAGAATTGCACATATTTAACCTATATTGGACTACTTGCTGTCTAGGGGAGGAGTGGGGGGAAGGGAGGGAGAAAAATTTGCAACACAAGATTTTGCAAGGGTGAATGCTGAAAACTATCTTTGCATAGATTTTGAAAATAAAAAGCTACTATTAAAAAATAAAAAAGAATCAACCCAAGATCCTTTGGGAGGGAGGACGCTAGAAGTTACAGGGATCAGGAAAGATTTCATGGAGAAAGTGACACTTAAGACTCTTCTTTTGTTTATTTGTTTATTTTGAGAGATGACTGGAGTTAAGTGACTTGTCTAGTGTCACAAAGTTAGGAAGCATTAAATATCTGAAGTCATATTTGAACTCGTCTTCCTGATTCCAGGGCTGGTGCTCTATCTCGCTGCCCTCTTAAGCTTCTTCTTAAACACCAAGTCCCCTTAAAAGGGACTTGGTGAGGCAAAAAGCAGCAGGGAGAGTATCTGAGATATAGAAGGTAGTACTATGAAGGCATGGACACAGGAGAGGCAATGTTGGGGCTGAAGAATACATGGCAAGTTTCACTATCTAAAATTACCACTGAGCTGAAGAAAAAGGTGCTAACATAATGAGGAAATAATACACATGACAACTCACATCTACTGTAATTCAGAATTCACAAACTCTATTCTTCACAAGATTCTAGTAAATGAGGCGGTGTGCTGTTATTTCTATTTTAGAGATGAAGAAACTGAGGCTTGAGGAGAAGTAAATGTCACAAAGTGAAAAGTGTACTCAGCTCAGAGTCAAAATCCTTCCCCAGTAGGGAAGGATTCTGGGAAGATGGCAGAATAGGTTGGTAAATTCCAGGCCCTCCAAATTTCTCCCCATAAATAGAACAAATTTGTGCCTCAGGGAAAACACAGACTGGTGAAAAATCAAGAAGACTTGGGGCAGAACAGGGATCCTCCAGGTACAATGCAAGAAGATCTGAAGAAAAGCCCCAGGCGAGAATTAACCCCTGTGAAGTACAAACACCTCTGGGCTAGCTTCACAGAAACACCAAGTAGGGAGCCCTGGGGTAATATGGGTTTTGCTGGAGCCTCAAAGGAACCACACAAACTTTCATCTTCTGGATAGCTTGAGGAGTCTAGAACCTGAGTTCAGGCATACTGAGGGAACCTGGGCTGATCAGGAATACCAGGCCTAGCTGTGCTACAGAGTTAAAGCCCTGGGTGGAAAGGAACCAGCACACCAGGAGTGCAGAGGCAGTGGGGCAGGGACACTACTGACTGTGACTACTTGTAGGAGGGTGGTACTCTTGGTTTGAGGTTCCAGGTCAGAGGAAAGAGCTCAAATGAAGCTTGTGGTACCATCCCCTCACCTCATAATTAGAGGGACACTAATACCTCTTATTAAAAAAAAGAATTGGCAAAGAAGAAAGAACTTTACCATAGAAACTTACTATGGGAACAGGGAAGTCCAGGGTTCATCTTCAGAGGAGGACACATCAGTTAAATAAAAAAAGTTTTTACCCCAAAAAGTACTATGAAATGGCTCCCTGTCCAGAGAGAATCTATAGAAGAACTCAAAAAAGAATTTAAAAATCAAATGAGAGACATTGAGAAAAAAATAAAAAATAAAAACCATCCAAGAAAAATAAGATTATGAAAAAAATCAACCAAGTAGAAAAAGAGATAGTGTCTGAAAGATGAGAATAATTCTTTGAATATTAGAATTGGGTAAGGAAAAGACCAAGAAATAACAAAACAGATTCGAAAGAATGAAAAAAATAGAACAGAAGGTGAAACATCTTTCAAGAAAACCGACAGATCTGGAGAAGAGATCAAGAAGAAAAAATATAAGAAAAATAGAACCACGTGAAAGCTTTCACCAAAGAAAAAGAATCTTGACACAATAATGCAGGAAATAATCCAAGAAAATTGTCCTGGAGTGAGAGAACATGAGGAGAATGTAGAAATAGATAAAATCTACCAATCACCACCTCAAAGAGATCCTTTGTGGAAAACACATAGTAATATTATTGCCAAATTTCAAAACTCCCAGATCAAAGAAAAATTTTGCAAAAAAACAATTCAAATATGCTGAAGTTACGATTAGAATTGTACAGAATTTACCAGCAGCCACAATAAAATATTGCAGGCCCTGGAAACATATCTACTGATCATCAAAAGAACTAGGCCTGTGGCCAAAAATATCACATTCAGCAATTATATGAATTAAAATTATCAAAAATATTGAGCCAGGAGCAGCTAGATGGCATTGTAGACAGAGTACCAGCCCTGAAGTCAGGAGGTCCTGAGTTCAAATCTAGCCTCAGACATATAATACTTCCAAGCTGTGTGATCATGGGCAAGTTATTTAACCTCAATGGCCTCACAAAAGAAAAAAATAAGACTAAAAACAATATTGGATGAGAAATAATGGACATTTAAAGAACTTGCAGATTTTCAGGGCTTGCTATCAACCAAACCCAAATTTAATAGAAAATTTAACATATAAGAGCCAATATCAAAGATCAATTAGTTTGTTCAAGTGAAGGCACAGGACATCAACCTAATCAAAGTAGAGGTGATGTACTGGGGAATCATGAGAATAAGTTTGGATAGGAGCAGATTAGATGCAAATATACTTCAAAGGAGTAATTTTGTATTCATTTTTGTATCTCTGGCACCCAAGATAGTTCCTGGCATATTTTACTGTCATTGTTTTGTTTTTCTGAACTGTGATTCTATTGGAGTAGGGAACTTTCAGAAAGGAGACTTCCTCTACCAATGCAAATCAGCTACTATTTCGTAATGTATATCCTAGGCCACTGAGAAGCCAAGTGGCTTTCCCAGCATCACCCAGCCAGCAAGCGTCAGAAATGGGGCTTCCACCTGCACCTTCCTGATTCCAAGCCTTGCTATCCACCATGACACATGGCCTCTAAGCCTCTAACATGACACATTGGAGGAGTTTAATAAATGCTTGATGAATTGAATTAAAAGAAAACTGTGAAGTTTAGAGCAGATGTCAAGGAATTTAGGTTTCTTAGGAACCATTCCTTCAGAATGGCATCATATGATCAAAGAAGTATTTTGAGAATATTAAATTGGTATCCATATACATGATTAAATGAAGTGAGAAGATACTAAAGGTAAAAAGATCACAAGACAACAGGCCCTAGGCTAGGAATGGTTGCAGTAGGAATGGGGAAGAAAAGTTGAATGATAGAAATGTTATAAAGGATGAATCAATAGAATTGACTAAATTGTTGTTC
The DNA here is from genome assembly GCF_016432865.1 of Antechinus flavipes. Taxonomy (NCBI): domain Eukaryota; kingdom Metazoa; phylum Chordata; class Mammalia; order Dasyuromorphia; family Dasyuridae; genus Antechinus; species Antechinus flavipes. The sequence continues at coordinate 42,230,813 of NC_067404.1, read as the reverse complement.
TTCAGTCATTTTTAGTCATGTCTCTATGTGACCCCACTTGGGGTTTTCTTAGTAGAGACATTGGAGCAGTTTGCCACTTCCTTCTCCAGCTCATTTTGCAGATGAGAAAACTGAGGCAAACAGAGTAAAGTAACTTACCCACAATCACAAAGTGAGTATGTGTCTAAGGACCGTTTTGAACTCATAAAGAGTCTTTCTGACTCCAGGCCTGTCACTCCATCCACTGCAACACCTAGCTGTCCCAACTCAAGAGGACTGACTAAATGCAAGGAACAAAAAAAGAGAGCAGCATCAGGCAATATTTTAATTCTAGGAAATTTGTGGTATTGTTAACAGAAATGGGGGAGTTAATAACGGAAACCAGTTTGGAAGGAGTGGAAATGATTAAATTGATTTTAGACATGAAGTGACAACAGGAAAATCAAATGGAAGTATCCTACAGGAAGTGAGAGGTACAAAACTGGAACTTAGGCAAGAATCTGGGAAACATAGACCTGGGAATCATCCACAAGAAGCTGAATCAAGAAAGGATAACTTTTCTCTAAAGAAAGCCAGAGAAAGAGAAAGAGAGCAAGCCTTAGTGTAAACTTAAAGGCAGAGGGTTCAGAGAGCATTCCAAACAAGGGACATAGAATAAGAGATCAGAGAGAGAAGAGAACCAGGAAAAATGGAATGAAATGGAAACTAAAGTAAGAAGGAGTTTCCAGAAAACAGTAAAGGTCAATGTTGTCCAGAGAATGATAGCTGAGAAAAGGCTTTTGGGTTTGCCCAGACAATAAGGATGCTCTTAGAACATATCAGCATGAGGACTTTTGAAGATGCACAAGTTGTGATCATTCTCCTCCAAAGAGTAATGGAATTGTCCTAATAAAATAGCTAGTGTTCACCTGCTTCTGCGCAGGTCAATTTTGATCCTATTACTATATGATGACTTAGAAAATAAAACCCTATCCAATAAATATTCCACAAAGCACAGAATATAGCTTGACCCTCTTTACTCTGAAGTCAATACTCCTCTAATCAGTTCCATTTTGCTTAGAATAGTTTCTGAGACAAGAATTCCATGCAAACTCCATTCTCAGTCTGATTTTCTGTGAAATTACATCATTTTAGACTTTCCATCTCTGGCCTCTTCCCATGAGATTTCATGGGCTTCTCTGCATACAAATTGGAGAAGAATTCTCGTATTTGCACAATAGATGAACCTGGTCTCTGGGAAAAGTTAGCAAGATTGTCCCAAGTTGCCTGATTAGGTTTTTTTTTCTCAGCTATGCATGGCCTGTGGTACTTCAAGACTTAGAAGACAATGAATGTTTTACATCTGGAAGTGACCTTGAAAGAGAGAATCATAGAGATGGAAGGGGCCTTAGAGGCCAATCTAGTCCAACTTTATTTTGCAGATAAGGGAAAAAGACATATTATGGACAACTCTGGTGAAATTCTAATTTTCCATTTTTTGTTTTTTCTTCTTTAGAAAAGTAACCTAATACAAAAGCCCTGAATTTCAAAACACAATCAAAAGAGCAAAGACTTAGGACTAGACAGGACCCTTTCATTTCACAAATGAACAAACTGAGGACCAGAGAAATTAAATACTTTGCTGAAGATCATAGAGGAAAAAAGAGATAGAAATGGTATATGAACTCAGACATTCTTTTTACCATGCAGTCTCTTCTGTGTGGTTTGATCTGTCTCTGAATCCTGGTTCAGCTATTATTTGTTTTGCCATTTAGTAACTCCATTTTAGTGGAGTCACTTCCACTCAGTTTTATCATCTGTAAAATGAAGGATAGTCTCCAAGATCTAGACCAGCTTTAATTCATGATCCATTAATTCCCAAATTAGAATCATGCACATTTATGATCCTTCTAATAAGGCAAGTTGGTCAACTAGATCCATATGGCTTCTCCATCTTGCCACCATTTGGGCTTTTTTCCCCCTTAAAAATTGGAAAATGATAGACTGGCTTACTATTTCCATTTTGTCTCCAGTCTCATACGGGGTTTTCAAGCATTTAGACTGTCAGCTTTCCCTTCCCTTCCTAGAAGACATTTTTTATTGACAATTCAATCATGTCAAGTTTGGAACAGTAGAAGTCCTGATTTGATCAGTTATCATTGGATTCACAATATATAAATGACAGCACCATATCTGCCCAGTGTCGAAAGCAGGTGCCTTTTATCGATTTATATTCTACTAGCAAAGAAGAAAAATTGCAGCACAATGCAGTGACATCGTCCAAAATCAATACCAATTTTTTTCTTAATGACACAAAAGGCCAAGATAAGGACGGCCTAAGTCAGAGCGCAACAGATCAAATGTTCCCAATATCCCTTTCAATTACTGAAGAACATGCACAGAAATAAGTAACATTAAAGCCAAAGAGAACATTATGCAACCAGTTGAAATTGACAACATGCATTAGGCTTGCTTGGTGTCCAACTTAATGCCTTAATATCCAATGGAACACCAGAGAATGAAGAGTAGAATAAGCTGGTTGACTCAAAATTGAAAACATGCTGGAGGAAAAGCAAAAGTAACGTGCCCAAGTAGCTTATCAATCTCAACAGAGTTCATAGACTGGATAAACTCTTGGAAGAAGAGTGACCTAATACACCGCAACCAAATAATAAGCAACTATCCAATCCCGTGGGTCCTGGGAAGTATGAGCGTAACTAGGATTGTGGCATTTGGGGTAAATTCAGTTGAAGAGGCTGGGGAAGAAGGCAGGCCCTGGAACAGGAATGCCATGGCAATGGAATCTTCTTTGATTATCTTAGGGAAGAAATATGGATTACACTCCCAGTGTTGCCACTCTGAAGCAAAGCATCAACAGAATTATGTTAGAGCTATATTAGGACATTTCCCTTAGATAAATAAAAGCATAGGGCAAACAATCATAGAGCTGTAAAGTGGAAGGAATCTTCCAGGCTAGCTCATTTAATCTGCTGAAGACCAGGTTATCTCCTCTCCTCTCCTCTGCTATTTAGAGCATCCCTGAAAAACACTCCTTTATCCTCCTTTCAAGTCAAGGGTGGGATACTACCCTCAAAGGCAAGTCATTCCACTTCTGGACAGTCATGATTTTTAAGAAGTGATTTTCTCATAAAAACTGGAAAATCTCCATCTTTACAACTCCTACCCGTTGCTCTTACTTCTGCCATCTAGCAGAACAGCTATAATCTTTCTTCACAAATATTTGAAGACAACTATTGATGAATTTACCCCTTGCAAGCCTTCTCTTGTTGCTTCCCCTAATCCTCATAGGGAATGATTTCCAGTTCCCTCACAAGTCTAGTCACATGCTTCTGGATGAACTTCAGAAGTCAATGTCCTCTTTAAAATATGGGACACCAAATTGCAAATAGGGTTTGAACAGAGCTAAAAATGGAGGAGCTATCAAACCCAGACACTATGCATCTCTCAATAAGATCCTAGGTCAAATTCACTTTTCTGGCTTCCATATCATACTATTAACTGATATTGAGCTTAGAGTTCAAGAAAAACCCAGATTGTCTTCAGATGAATGGCTTGCTAAACATTTTATCCTAATCTTCAACTTCTAAGGCTATTTTTTTAAAAATTCAATTGTAAAATTTTACATTTATTTCTATTAAATTCCATCTTTTATTTGGTGCATCATTCTTGCCTATAAAGGTCTTTTGGGATTCTAATTCTGTCGCCTAACGTGTCTACTTCACTCTTAGCTTTAAATAATTTACAAATCTGAGATGCGTGTCACCTATGCCTTCATCTGAGTCACTGATAAAATGGTTAAACAGAACAGGATCTCCCAAACACAATCAGGCATTTAGATTATGTATGTATGTATATGTGTGTATGTGTATATATAAACGATGATAAAACCAAAGACATAGCATCTCATTTCTTAAAATAGTTTTGTGGCTAGTCATCATGGCACATGCCTATAATCCCTGCTCCTCAGCTGAGGAATTCTGAACCACAGAAGGCTAAACTGAACAAGTGTCCATACTAAATGTATCACTAATATCACAAGCACTTGGGAGCCAGGAGGTAACCAGGCTCCTAAGGAGAAGAGAAGAAGTTCCTATCAAAAAACAGAGTAAAGTTCCTGTGCCAATCAATAATAAGATTGGCCATGAGTGGCCAGCCACTTTACTTCTAGTCTGGGAGAGATATTGAGACTGAGTATCAAAAATGGAATCTATAACTCTGAGTTAATCCTAGAACCTTAGAATTGAATGGGATAACAGAAGTTATCTACTGCAACTCTATCACGGACATGAATCTTTTCCATGGCATCCCAACAAGTGACTATCTAGAGTCTACTATCTCATAAGCTTCATGAGGACAGGGTCCATGTCCTATCTTTGCTTTGTCTTATTCCCAAGGGTCTGATACATCCGGTGAAGAATATTTTATTCATATGTCAATTTGTTAATTGAACTGAATTCCATGGTTGGATTGGTCTAATTATATGGAAATTCTTCATCTTATTGAACTTCTTAGAAACTTCCACCCATGGATTCTATTTTGGCCATCTGGAACCCTGCAGAATAAGCCTAACTAGGCTGCTAATAGTTTTGTTCCTTGGCAAGGAAGCTCACTCCTTTAGCTTTAATCTCATTCAATTTTCCTCATTAAGAAAATGAGGAAGTTGGACCAGATGACCTTTAAGTTCTAGTTCCATAATTCCAATTAGGTGGACTTAGATGTGATTGAATGGCTAGAGTTAGAGAATGATTATTAATGAGTTGATGTAAACTGGAAGAAAGATTTCTTGCAGAGTGTCCTAAAAATCTGTCTTTGGCCCTGTGCTGACATTCTTATTAATCATTGGAATGAAGACCTAGATGGCAGGCTTATTGAATTTTCACATAAAGCCAGGTGGTACAGCTAACAATAATGAGAACAAGAACAATAACAGTTCAAGATCCAAAAAAAATTCCTATCAGGCAAGAATGATGAACTGAATCTAATAAAATAATCAATAGTTCTCAACATCAGACTAGAATGAATTGAATCTAATAAGATAAAATTTGATAGGGATAAATATAAAGTCCTAAACTTGTGTTTAAAATAATCGACTGTACAAGTACAGCAAAAGAGAGCCATAATTCATATTTTAAAAATCTGGAGGCCTTAGTGAGCAGCATACTCAAAATGGGTCAAAAGGTGTGATAGCTCAAGGAGGTAACAATAGGTTGGGCTTCATTAGGAGGGTTACTGAGAGTCTTGCCTAGAAGAGGACAGCAGGAATATGATGGTCAACTGATACGAAAAACTGGAGTGTATCCAGAGGAGGATGGATAGGATGTTGAGCAAGTGGGAGCTATGCTACGTGAGGATGATTTTTAGTCTGTAGATGTTTAACCTAAAAGAGAAAAGGCTTAAGGAGGATATGATAGCTATCTTCAAATATGTGAAAGCTTTTCATGAGAACCAATGATAAGATACAGTCTGGTTGACCACTGAGACCACAGTGGGTACAAGAAGAGATTCCTGTGTGATATAAGGAAAAATCTTTCTAACAATGAAAGCTATACAAAAATGAAATGAATTGACTCCGTTTTTCTTCATGAGAAATCTTTGGACAAAAGTTGGATGACTCCTTCCTTCCTTCCTTCTTTCTTTCTTTCTTTCCTTCCTTCCCTTACTCTTCTCCCTCTGTCAACAGAGGGAATCATACTCTTATCTGCAGGTACTCTGCCTAAAGGAATATAAATTTTGATCACTGAAATCTCATAAGGTATCTTGGAGTTTAAGAGCTACATTTCTTTTTTAAGGATCATGCCTTAAACCCAAGTCATTCTGGCTCTCACTGATTGGACAATAAGAGATTCCAGCTCGACTCACTTGGTCACTGTTTAGGCTCTGGTGCCTCAGAATAAGTATAAATTATAATTGTTTCTGTTTGGGCCAGAAACGGGTCTTCCCCTCCTGGACTGATTTTTTTGACTAGGTAAAAGAGGTCATTCTTTGCCTCATTTCTTACTTAGCTTTAATGGCTGAATGGGTGCTGCCTTGGATAAACTGAAACCTAAGAAAGAGTTTAGCTTAAAAAGGCCATGACCTCCCATTGCATCTAAGGCCATCCCCTTCTTTCCCTTTCCCCTCTTGTCCTAATCTATATCTTGACACTGGACCTGGATGGTTCCGGAAGAGAGAGTGAAGCTAGTGACTTTGCACAAATCCAATTCATTTGCAAATCACGATATCACCTTCCTGATGCCATGGTCCTTTTTGAGAATGAAGGACAAACAGCAATCTGGATGACCACCAGTAGGGTATATTGTAAACTGTATTAAATTTTAGGAATGGAACATATCAGGTTAGAATGTAAGCTTTACAAAAGTTGGATTTGTTCATTCTTTGTATCCCCAACACCTGGCACAATACCTGATACATAGCAGACACATAATAAATACTTCCAACTTTAACTCTGTGATCTTAGGTTTATTTAGACTTTAGTATCCTGTAATCCAAATTTATTCCTAACTTTGGGAAACTCTGATATTTTTTCATTCAAATCGTCACTGAATTATCTCTGTGTATTTACCTAATTCTGTTGGGTTTTTCAATTGAACAATGCAGTGAGTTATTGATTAGTGATAATAAAAAAATCTTTGAAATGCTCACATTATTAAAATTCCCATTGCATATTAAGATTGGGCTGGAACTAATTGCTCTCTTTTATACAATTATAACTTCAAATAGTGCTCATTCAAATATATACAAACACTTCAGCAGATTCATTAATACCACTAATCAGGATATAGGTCTACAAGATGAGATTCATTAGAAAGGCAACCAAGGTATATATGTGTGTGATATGTGTATATACAAATGTCATGCAAGTAGGGACCACATCTTTTAAACATTGTTGTCCTCCAGTGTTTAGCAATTTTGTTTAATACTTAATAGGTATTCAATAAATATTTGTTTAGTTGAAATGATATATGTATATGCATATATGGAAGCAATTCTATACAGAAGTGTGGATGTTACATATAGTAATGTGTTTTGATAATAATATGTGTATATGCACTGTTTACATATGTTCAATCACTTCCATAGATGTATGTATATAGATAGATATATCATTCAATTTCAATTAAACAAACATTTGCTGAGAATATCTATTAAGTATAGAACAGAACTGCTAAATAATGAAGGACAACAAAGTTTTAAAAGATGTAGTTCTTACCTTCATGAGGTTCATAGTCTAAGAGAAGAATGTGGCACCATACATAGCATAAAATGATGCATTCTAAGTTCATAAGAAAGGTATAAACCAAATGGTACGTGAGGTCTGAGGGTGTAAAGGTCAGCCAATATTAATGGGAGTAAGGAGAGTCAAAGGAAGTTTTTTTGGAAGCAGGTAGCATTTGATTTGTGCTTTAAATGATAGGGAAGAATTCTACAGGAGAAAGATGGGGGATTTTAAGCATAGGGAACAGTGTGAGGAAAAGCACAGAGGCAATAAACGATAAGGTTTTTATGAGATATAAGTAGACAAAATTGGCTGGTCCATATACATACAGAGAAGTAATATGAGATGTGACTAGACAGCTCAGGTGAAACTGAATTGTATAGGAATTTGAATGCCAGGCCAAAGAGTTTCAATAACTCATGGGGCAAGAGGAAGACACAAAATAGTTTTAGTAGCTTCATGACATTACCAGATGTGTACAGAAGAAAGATCAGCCTGGCAGGAATGTGACAGATGGGCTAAAAGAGGGAATAGAGTAGAGACAAAAGAGCCGTTAGGAAAATACAGCAGCTGTTAGTCTACACAATTATCAATGAGTTCCAATACCAGAGTGGTGGCCAGGGGAATAAAGAAAAGGGGATGGGTAAAAAGGAGAATCAACGGGCTTTAGTAGGCAAAAGCCAAAAACTAAGGCCAGATTTTTTAATATGGGAAACTAGATAAATGGTAGTTTCATAGAACACCTACTATGTACTAAGCATGGTCAGGAAGGAAAAAATAAGGCACAGTATAAGCTATAATAATGATTCTATTACTTCAACAGGTACTAACTAAGCACCTACTACGTGCAGAGATCTGTACTCAAAGATGGGAGAAGGAAAAGGTATAAAAAATTTAAATCAATTGTGGTGTCAAGGTGCTTTTTGTCATGGGTTCTTATAGAGGGACAAGACACAGAGGTAAATAAAAGACAAGGGACATGTTAGGACACCACTGCCATGATTTACAACAATGACATTAGACTCCAATAGAAATGGATCCCTGCTGATGCTTCTGATCTGCAACATTTGTAAAGCAGGCTTTTACTAAGTGGATGGCTGTTGGGAATAAAATGAAGGAGGTGGGTGCAAAAGATCCTTTGAGGCAAAAGTAAACATGGTGCAATAGAAAGAAAGTGGAATTTGGAGATAGGGAATCAGGGTTTGAATTCCAGTTCTGGAGAGGCAGAGCCAAGATGGTGGAATAGAAGGAAGTAGTATGTAACTCTCTCCCAAAACTCTTCCAAACAGATCTGGAAGGCACAAAAGATCAAATCCTAATGGAGAAATCCAATACAGAATTACAGTGAGTCATTATTTGCCCAGGTCAGCATAGGAAGACTATGGATACTGAGGACAAAGTTTGGTTAGGAGTACAACAGTATTCCAGGTAAGGGGGAGGTTGTTCACTCAAAAAGAGGTCCATGCTCTTACCAAGACATTCTCAGACAAATAGCAGAACACGTTAATGGGAACAGAAGCCAACTGACAGCTTTGTGATACATTATCAAGTTCTATCTCAGAAATCCAGGGAGGACTACTAACAAAAGGATCTGCCTTTGGGGAGTGATGCTCCTTGATAAAAAGACTTGAATAGATTGCTGAGAAGGGAGTAGGTTCAGAAGCAGGCAACAGCAGTGTGACCCTGGAGTTTGCAGAGAAGTAACTAGGGCAGAAATCACAGACCAAAGTGGGAGCCTGCAATTGTGCCTCAGAATCAGAACAGCTTCCCAAATGGCTGACAGTGACCAAGTCCAGCAGCAGTCTGCTCTTGAATAGAGCCAAATCTGGGTAAAGTACTCACAGAGCTCTTATCAGAGGGACAAAACTTAAACTTTGCCTTAAATCAGCCCATTTGGGGAGCACTGGAAGCTTTAAATCCCCCAGTTTGAGTTGTTCCTGAGATCCTGTAATAATATAATATTCAATCCCCTTAAGAAAACAACAGGACCAACCCAGATGTTCTTTCCAGAAGTTCACAAAATCTGGCCTTAAAATCAAGTCCAAAATCAGAAAGAAGACTTGAAGAATGAGCAAACAAAAAGGATCTCACCATAAAAGCTATTATGATGATAGGGATGCTCAAGACACAAATCCAGAAGAAGAGGATGACTCCAAAATATCTACAAAATCTTATAGAAAAACACATTATGGCCCCAATTTCAATTAGAATTCTTGGAAGAGATAAAGCAAGATTTAAAAAAGAGTTGATGGTTTTTGACAATGTAATAAGAGTGCTAGAGAGAGAAAATAAAAAAGAAATTAGAGCTATAGAAAGAAAGAATCAGAAAGGGAAAGAACAGTTTAGTAGAAGAGGTACAAACCCTTGTCTAAGTAACAACTCCCTGAAAATTAGGATAGAGTGAATAGAAGCCAATGACTCTAAGATATGATAAGAGATAAGTCAAAAGACTAAAAAATGGGGAAAAAATTAAAATACCTCAGCAAACAACTGACTTGGAAAATGTTTCAAGGAGAAAACTTTAAGAATCACTGACTACCTGACCACCATGGCCAAAATAGATCCTAGATATCATGCTTCAAGAAATTAAAAAAACTTCCTAGTTCTCTTAGAACCAGAAAGCAAAGCAAAAACAGAAAAAATGGTCATCTTCAAAAAGCAACCTCCGAATGGAAACTTCAAGGAACGTTATATCCAGAATTCAGTGCTTTAAGGTCAAAGAAAAAATTCTGCAAGCATCCAGAAAGAAGGAATTCAAGTAGTGAGGAGTCATAGCCAGATCACATACAATTGAACTGCCACCACTATCAAGCTCTACAAAGAGCTTGGAATCTCATATTCCAGAAGGGTAGAGATATAGACTTATATCCAAGAATAACTTGCCCAGTCCTATCAGCGTCACTCATCATGGGGAGAGTCTAATTAGACTAATGGCCTGGGAGTGGTTCTGTTATGTTTTATGCTCTTAAAATAAGAATGGAAAGAGAAAGAAGAATGAGAGAGGGAAAAGAAGTTTAGGAAAATTACTCCGCATAATTGGGGTATAATAAGATATCTATGCAAACAAAGAGGATGAGATGATGAGGACAGTTAAATATTACTCTCATATGAACTTGTCAAGGAAGGGAAGAATATACATATACACAGGTGGATACCAAAATATGTCTCACTCAACAGAGAAATGGAAGAAGGAAATTAATGGGAAAATAGTTTAAGGAAAGGGTTAGTCTTAAGCAAAACAAAGCCTTGCTTAGGATATTCAAAAATATTGATAGGGTTTTTTAATGTGGCAAAGAATGGGAATTAAAAGGAGTGTACATCAATTGGGAAATAGCTGAATATGATGAAATACTATTGTGCAGTAAGAAATGGTGAAAGAGGTGGTTTCAGAGAAACTTTGGAAGATTTGCATGAAACAATGCAAAGTAGAGCAGCAGAACAAAAACAATTTACATAATGACAACAATGTGGTAAAGACAAATAACTCCAAAAGATTTAGGAACATTGATCAATATAATCACCAAGGATGATACCAGAGAACTAGTGATGAAACATGCTACCTCCAGATCAAGGGGTAAAGGACTGAGAGCAGAATGACATATTTTGCTGTGGGGGAGAAATAGCAAATTGAAATTTTGTTTTGCTTAACCGTAAATGTTTATTCTCAATTTGGAGATGGAGAGAAGTCAGATTTTTGATGACTTTTAAAAAATACAAATGAAATCTGTAAAAAGAATGTTGAAAATGGATGTTAAAAAATTAGGGTGACATCAGATTATGAAAAGATTTGAATGGCAAAATCCTTAGAAAATGAGTCAGTCAGCAGTAGGGAACCTCTGGAGCTTTTAAAGGCATTCATCTCTTAATTTGCTTTTTGTACTTACTTTTGCATCACTCTCATTTCTCTTACCAATTTTTCCCCTACATCTCTTACTTGATTTTTAATATCCCTTGTAAAGTTCTTACATGACCTGAGACAAGTTCTTATTTTTGTTGGAGGCTTTGGATATAGGGGCTTTGACTTCGTTACTTTCTTCTGAATGTATGTTTTAATCTTCCTTGTCACCATAACAACTGTTTATGGTCAGAATCTTTTTTTTATTTGTTTGCTCATTTTTCCCAGCCTTTTACTTAAGTTGTAATTCTTTGTTAAAGTAGGGCTCTGTTAGAAATGCAAATTAAGACAACTCTGAGATATCACTACACACCTGTCAGACTGGCTAGAATGACAGGGAAAAATAATGTGGAATGTTGGAGGGGATGTGGGAAAACAGGGACACTGATACATTGTTGGTGGAATTGTGAACACATCCAGCCATTCTGGAGAGCAATTTGGAACTATGCTCAAAAAGTTATCAAACATATCCTTTGATCCAGCAGTGTTTCTACTGGGCTTATACCCCAAAGAGATCTTAAAGAAGGGAAAGGGCCTGTATGTGCAAGAATGTTTGTGGCAGCCCTGTTTGTAGTGGTCAGAAACTGGAAACTGAGTAGATGCCCATCCATTGGAGAATGGCTGAATAAATTGTGGTATATGAATAATATGGAATATTATTGTTCTGTAAGAAATGACCAACAGGATGATTTCAGAAAGGCCTGGAGAGACTTACATGAACTGATGCTGAGTGAAATGAGCAAGACCAGGAGATCATTATTTACTTCAACAATACTATATGATGATCAATTCTGATGGACCTGGCGATCTTCAGCAATGAGATGAACCAAATCAGTTCTAATGGATTAGTAATGAACTGAACCAGCTATACCCAGAGAAAGAACTCTGGGAGATGACTAAGAACCACTACATAGAATTCCCAATCCCTATATTTTTGCCCGCCTACATTTTTGATTTCCTTCACAGGCTAACTGTATACTATTTCGGAGTCTGATTCTTTTTCTACAGCAAAATAATAGTTTGGACATGTATATTTATTTTGTATTTAATTTATACTCTAATATATTTAACATGTATTGGTCATCCTGTCATCTAGGGGAGGGGGTGGGGGGAAGGAGGGGAAAAACTGGAACAAAAGGTCTGGCAATTGTCAATCTGTAAAATTACCCATGCATATAACTTGTAAATAAAAAGCTATTAATTTTTTTTTTAAAGTAGGGCTCTGTTTCCAGGGTAGAAGTTGCAATGTCCCAAGCTTCAGGGCAGCTTTTTTGTTTGTTCTATACAGCTGTTTTCAGAGGTCTTTCTAGGGATCCATAAGTTTTCAGTTCTTCCAAGGTGGTATGATCCAAGGAGAACTGCGTTTACTACTTTTCTGGCCTATGCTCTGCTCTATAAGTGGGGACCACAAGCACTCTTTGCTTTCCTAGAACTGTGAGGAGGGTCCCTGTTCCATTGTGGCTGTAAGTTCTAGTGGATTAGTACTCCTCCCTGCTGGGACTGTGAGCCAGGACTGTGTCCTGCATCTGAGTATGGGCAAAACAACGGTTCTGTCTCAGTGCTAATAAAGAGACCTCCTTCTGAACAGCTGCTTGACCTCTTAACTTTTGAAACCATCACTGTTGCCACTGATTCAGAGACTCTAAGGCTTGCTCCTACTTTGCTGGGGCTGGAACTTGGCCGAACTCCCACCATGGTTCAACAGATCTTCCCTTTCAAGTTGTCTTCAGCTAGAAAATTGTTCCACTCCATCTTTCATGGGTTCTGATGCTCTAAAATTTGTTTAGAGTCATTATTTAAAGGTATTTGGAAGGGTTTGAGGGAGAGCTTGGTGAGTCCCTGCCTTTACTCTGCCATCTTATCTCCCTCCCCCATTGAAGCTTTTTAAGTTGAAGAATGACCTGAGCAAATCTATATATAAGAAAATGAATTTTGACAGTGAGGTAGATGATTTAGAAATAGGAAAGAAATACAAAGATCTATTAGTTGACCATTGTGATTTCCAAGGAGATGATACTTCCTGGAAAGGTCTGTACTAGTCTGGAAACAATGGCAATGGAAAGAAGAAAATAGATGCAAAATATATTGTGGAAGTAGAATTCATAGCATTTGATGTGTGTGTGTATGTGTGTGTGTGTGTGTGTGTGTGTGAGAGAGAGAGAGAGAGAGAGAGAGAGAGAGAGAGAGAGAGAGAGAGAGTGCCAAAGATATGTCAAGTTTCTAATGAGGAAGACAGCAAATTTTGATAATGGTATAGGCATAGAGTTACATCAGAAAGAAGAACAGCAGGTTTAAGAAGAAAAGGAATAAGCTCTGCTTGGGACAGGTTAAATTTGATATCCTAATGGTATATCCAGATAAAGATGTCCCAAAGGGAGCTGGAAATGCATTGCCAGAGCTGGAAAGAGAAGTCAAGGCTAGAAACCTAGAGGACATTTAATAATGAAATACTTAATGACAATGAAAAATGAAAATTCACCCAATTAAATTCACCATCTTTGAGCAATATTATATCACAGCTAATGTTCCTCAACAGTCCGCAAATTAGTGGGGTACACCTCTGTTGACATTTCTGTTCTCAACCTAATAGTTTCCTTAACGGACCATTGCTATCCTCATTAGGAGCTTTTAGCACATCTATTGTTGCCTGTATTGTTTGTCTTTCATGTCCAAGTCCAATCTCAGCAACTAGACTGTCGCTTGAGGGCCTTTGTATGTGCCTAATATGGAGGCCAATACATAGGTGTCCTCAATAGAGATTGATTGCTGATGACTATGAAATGGTAGGGATTGGAGCCCTAGGGCAAATGTTGTTCATAGTAGAAACAAACCCACCTGGAGAAAAGAAAGATAGGCTCATCGTTCAAGCACTATCAGGACATATTTTCTCCTTTAAGAAAACTCTCATGACTTCATTTAGATCTCATCTTTCAGCTAGCATTTGCTTAACCATTTTCCCAGCAGCCCAAGATATTTGCATGGACCTAAAAATCTCTGTCCCTCCCCCTTCATAAAGTATATATTTAAATACTAAGTATAGAAATTCCATGAACTTATCTCTGTTTTGAAGATTTTTTTTAAATCAACATAATTATGACAATACCTATGTTTCCTCCAGCTCTGGGGCCTTATAATAAGACTCTAATGATACACTTGAAATAGACATCAACTGATTTTTTTTTTGAAGACAACCTTTTGATTTTAGTTAAGTTCATGACACACTCAATTATGGAACAGAAGAAAAGGGGGAGAAGAAGAAGAAAGAGACATATAAGCATGGGTACTATTGGCATTTACACATTGGTTTTAGGCTATGCTGATCACAGGTAGTGGACTCCTCCAACAATTATTTTATTCTTGAATAAATTTGGATTATATTTGTTGCTTGAAATATAAGCAACATAAACTTCAAGCAGGCACAGAAGTATTAGAGTGATTTTGTCTTTTCGTGGTGCTTAGAGATCAGCAAATTGAAGAACTCAGTGGCAGATACTACAATATTCTTCACGTATCATACAGGAGAACGATAAGGGGGGGGGGAATGACTTATTTCTGTGCTCTTCATTTGCTTATGTCCCTTTCCACAATAGAAATCTTAGCATGCATTCAAAATAGTTCATGAAAATCCATACATGCCAAAGTACTGAGGCAAAACAAACAAAAAAAGGAAATAGTATAAAATCTATTAAATCCTTACAACATATGTAGCAACTGCTCTGTTGAGCATAGGGGAAAACAAAGAAATGTCCAAACAGCTCCTGGCCTCAAAATAAGTAGATACATATGAGATATGTAAGAGATATATATGCGTGAGAGATTTTTCCTTTAAGCCACAACTAAAATCTTTTCTTTTACTAAAAGTCTTCCTTCTACTAATTATTTCATATTTATGTTGTATATAGCATGTTTTGTATATATTTGTTAACATGTTGTCATCCCCACTAGACTGCTTCTTTTTATATTCCCAGCACTTATCACAGGGTCTGGTACATAGTAGGTGCTTACTAAATGTTGAAGGAGATAAAGACAAAACCAGAATAGCCAGAATGAAGTCTCTTGTGATAGTCTTTACTAATAGAGAGATAAGAAAAAAAACTGCCTTGGTGAGTAGGATTTGAGCTGCCTCTTAAGGAAGCCAGTGAAGATAGGAGCTAGAGGTCAGAAGGGAGAGCATTCCAGGTACGGGGGACAGCCAGTACAAAGGCATGAAGGGACACCAAGGCTGGTGGTGTTGCTGGATAGTAGAGCACATGGACAAGGGTAAAGTGGAAGAATACAATAGGGCTTTAAATGCCAAATAGAGATGCCAAATATCTGATCTTGGAGGTCAGAATGAGCTCCTGGGATGTAATGAGTGGAGAAAGATGCCAGAGAACAATATGGTAAAGCCTATACTTTAGAAAAATCACTTTGGCAGCTGAGCAGAGGATGGATTGACATTGGGAGAGACTTGTGGCAAGCAGACCAATTAGACAGCTATTTTTCCACATTTCTAGAGTATTTTTTTTTAAATAATAGCTTTTTATTTTCAAAACATATGCAAAGATAGTTTTCAACATCCACCCTTGCAAAACCCTGTTTTCTAAATTTTTTCTCCTTCCCTTACCCTCCCTCCTTCCCTAGATGCAAATAATCCAATATATGTTAAACATGTGCAATTCTTCCATACATATTTTCACATTTATCCTGCTGCACAAGAAAAATCAGATCAAAAAGGAAAAAAATGAGAAAACACAAACTGCAAGTAAACAACAAAAAAGGTGAAAATACTATGTCATGATCCACACTCAGTTACCACTGTTCTCTCTCTGGGTACAGATGGCTCTCTCCATCATAAGACCATTGGAACTGGCCTGAATCACCTCATTATTGACAAGAGCCACTTCCATCTTGCCGTTGCTGTGTACAATGTTCTCCTGATTCTGCTCATTTCACTCAGCATCAGTTCATGTAAGTCTCTCCAGGCCTCTCTGACATCATCCTGCTTGTCGTCTCTTACAAAACAATAATATTCCATAATACAGATATACCATAATTTATTCAGTCATTCTCCAACTGATGGGTATCCACTCAGTTTCTATTCCCTTGCTACTCCAAAAATGGCTGCCAGAAACATTTTGTACACGTGGATCCTTTTCCCTTTTTATGATCTCTTTGGGATACAGGCCCAGTAGAGACACTGCTGGATCAAAGGGGTTTTTTGATAGTCTTTTGGGCATAGTTCCAAATTGCTCTCCAAAATGGTTAGACAGATTCACAACTCCACCAACAAGGTATTAGTGTCCCAGTTTTCCCATCAAATGGCTATTTTAGGAGTCTAGGTGAGAGATAATCAGGGCCCAAACTAGGGTAGTTGTATAATTGAAAAGAAGGAGACATATGCAAAGGATGTTGTGAAAGTAGAGATTTGATGACAGATTAGATATGGGGGCTGAGTAAAAGCCAGAAGTTGAGGATGACACCAAGACTATAAAACCTGAGTGACTAAAAATGGTGGAGCCTTAGAAAAGAAGGGAATAAGAGTTTCTTAAGAGTACTCTATAATCCAGGTACCATACTAAGCACTTTTTACAAATATGATCTAATTTGATCCTCACAAGTATCATTATTTTCATTTTACATTTGAGGGAACTGGGGCAAGCAGAGGTTAAATGATTTACCCAGGGTCACACAGCAAGTATCTGTGGCTGGATTTGAATGCAGGCCTTCCTGACTCACTGTATCAGCAGCTATCTCTAATGTAACCATTTTTTTTTAAACACCACTGACCCCTGGGGTACATAAACAACAGTTAGGTATCTAGATCAAAACTATAGACATTCTAGCTTAGTTTGCCCATTCTGAAAAGCAATCTGGAATTATGCTAAGTCAGAGCTCAACCAACAATGCATTAATGTACCTATCCTTCCACAACCTGTCTAGTATCTATATTCATCTTTTATCATCTTTAACAATTTTCTAAGTGTCAGATAAAACTTCAGAGCTGTTTTGATGATTTTCTTATTATTCATGATATGGAGTAATCTTTAATATTCTTGCTAATAGCTTACAATTCTTTACATAATTAATTCATATCCTTTAACCACTTTAACATTAGGGAATGGCTTCTGGTTTTAGGTATTTGTTCTGCTTCCCTATAAATTTTGAATATCAGAACCCTGTCAGAATTATCTGGTACAAATATTTTCCTACAATCAACCACTTCCTCTCTTATCTTAGTTGCATTAATTTTGTTTGTTCAAATGCTTTTCAATTTCATGTAATTGAAATTATTTATCTTTTGTGAGCACCTCTATCCCTTGTTTGGTTAAGAATTCTCCCCATTATCATACATATGAAAGGTGCCTTATTCTTGCTTTACAATTTTTTATGGCATATTTTCTGCCTTCCTATCCCCTTTCAGCAATAATAGGGAAATGGGAAATTTTGGGGGAAGGATAATGAAATATTGCCTTTTCAGCACCTCCTTCCATGCTTTGCAGAGACAAGTGATATAGGTATGGAACACAGCATATACTGTAAGAATTTTTCAATATATTGCTTAATTTTTCTGAGTTATTTTTCCTCTCTTTTGCTCTTTGTTATTAAATAGACTTCTTGGAGTGAAGACTAAGGATACATTAGAAAATGTAGGTAATGTAAAAGAAATGATATCAATAATAATTATTTTTAAAAAGATTACCGCTTATTTGGAACTATGCTCAAAAAGTTATCAAATTGCGCATACCCTTTGATCCAGCAGTTTTACTACTGGGCTTATATACCAAAGAGATATTAAAAAAGAAAAGGGACCTGTATGTGCAAAAATATTTGTGGAAGCCCTTTTCATAGTGGCTAGAAACTGGAAATTGAATGGATGCCCATCAGTTGGAGAATGGTTGGGTAAATTGTGGTATATGAATGTT
The DNA here is from genome assembly GCF_016432865.1 of Antechinus flavipes. Taxonomy (NCBI): domain Eukaryota; kingdom Metazoa; phylum Chordata; class Mammalia; order Dasyuromorphia; family Dasyuridae; genus Antechinus; species Antechinus flavipes. The sequence goes on along the minus strand of NC_067404.1, from coordinate 42,212,818 downwards.
ATGGAATATTATTATTCTGTAAGAAATGACCAGCAGGATGAATTCAGAGAGGCCTGGAGAGACTTACAGGAACTGATGCTCAGTGAAATGAGCAGAACCAGGAGATTATTATACACTTCAACAACAATACTATAAGAGGATCAATTCTGATAGAAGTGGCTATCTTCGGCAATGAGAAGATCTAATTCAGTTCCAATGGATCAGTAATGAACAGAACCAGCTACACCCAGAGAAAGAACACTGGGAAATGAATGTGGACTGCTTGTATTTTTGTTTTTCTTCCCAAGTTATTTTTTACCTTTCTAAATCCAATTTTTCTTGTTCAACAAGAGAACTGTATAAATATGTACACATATATTGTATTTAAGATATACTTTAACATATTGAACATGCATGAGACTGCCTGCCATCTAGGGGTGGGGGTGGAGGGAAGGAAGGGAAAAGTTGGAACAGAAATGAGTGCAAGGGTCAATGTTGAAAAATTACCCATGCATATGTTCTATTAATAAAAAAGCTATAATAAAAAAAAGATTGCCACTTTTTGGGGGCAGTTGAAGTACATTTCAAGTGAAGAATTGATTTTGCAAGACAGTGAGTTAATAAGTATGATTGGGATCTTAGCTTATCATGGTGAAGGGACTCCTAAGGCAAAAACAATAGGAGGCTCATGATTGTGTTCTCTTTGTATGTTTTTTGAGAGAGTAACCTAAATAATTTTAAACATTCTACAAAAACACCTAACTGCTACTAGAAAATATGGCAACAGTGGAGACAGTATAGCATCATAGGGAGGGAGAGTACTCAATGTAGAGCCAGAGGAGTTCGAAGTTTAAGTCTTGTTTCTAATACTTGTTTTCCTTCTCTAGGCCTCAGTTTCCTCATCTGTAAATAAAGATAAGGTTAGTTGCACCTCCCTTGTAAGGAGATAATAAATGGACTTTTGATCTTATTGTTATAGGGAACAGGGAACTCCTGGATGAAAAACTCCCTCTATGAAGGTGGGTTTACAACTTCTAATCTTGGAGGGCTGCCTGGAGGTAAGGTAAGCTACAGCTGGGTTACAAAGCAGCAATATGTTTCAGAGGTAGTACAGAGGGATATTATGATCATTCTAGCTTTCAATGTAAGTGGCAGAAATCAGAAACAGTATAAAAATGGCAGATTACCATTACTAGGGGGTACAAGGAGATAAAGGATAGAAAGGAGGACTGGACCAGGCCTAAAAGGTGAGTCGTTACACTTTTAGAAACAAAATTGTCTTTATTATAGTTTAAGAGTATTTAACCTTGTTAAGGCAAGCATTTTACTAGACTTTATTTAGACCTTTTATTTTTACATCACCTAGAATGCTCACTGTATCCCTCCCTCTCCCTGAAATAAATATCTTAAAACATGAGACTTTAAAAAAAATCTTTAAAATAAAATACTTTTAAAAAGAAAGCAAAAGAAGAAGAAAAATCATGAAATTGATGAATACATTAAAGAAATCTGTATGCAACATTCCCCACTTTGGTAAGCATTTTTATCTCAGGAATTAGGAGTTGTGGCACATAACAGGCTTTCCGATTGATTAATTGGCAACCTGTGTGCAAGGCTCTGAAGACACAGAAAATACCTGTTCTCCAGTTTATATTCTATAAGAGAAGAGAACATGTACTTCTACAGAACAAACACCAAGTAGATAGGAGGGAGGGGGGCCCTAGCAGTCAGGGGTGAGGCCATAGGGAAAGGGGCTTTATGTAAAAGGTCGTGCTTGAGTTGAGTCTCAGCACAGAGCAGCATATGTTGAATTAAGCCGAACTGAGAGAAATGAGTATTTTCTTTAGGCTGTGCACTGCAGGCAGGCTCCCTACAGCTGCCATAGCCAGAGCTATGTGGGCCCATAAAACATTTAGATAAATCCAGGTTTCCTCTATATTATTCCTGACCCTGGTCATAACAAAGGGAGGGCCTGAAGCAACAATTACCATGATGATTATCCTGTATATGTTATAAACATACCATGGGCTGTGCTTTGTGAGGGGGAAGGGAGAGCAGAACAGAAATGAGTCAGTGGCAAATAGGTTTTGGGCAGAGGTGACAGGAGCCGAAGGGAGGAGGACATTTTGGAGTTCTGTCTCCAGAAATTGGTGGCAGCCTGCTAAAGCCCTTGAAATCCCAGCTGAGACAGAGCCATTCTCGTCAAAGCACTTTGCTGCCAGTACCCATCGATGCAATCACAGTCCTTGAGACCTGCTTCTGATTTGCAGTTATTTGGTCCTGATTTGTATTCCAAACCCAGCCCTTGTTCTTCTGATTCCTTCATCATGAGTCATATAGGAAATAGGGTCTCCCACTGAAGAGCTCATCATGGGCGAAAGAAAGATACTGTTACTAGTGGTTCAACTGTCATTTAGGATTTCTACCCCCATATACTTCCAAATGGATTTGAGATGGCTTCCAAGTGGTGGAAAAAACATCATCTATGACATGGATGATGGGAAGGGGGGGAGGGAGCAGTCACACGGTGAGAGTGAAGGATAATGAAAGACAGATTGAGTGTTGTGCTGGTATTCGCAAAATATTAAAAGATGCCGAGAAAGGCTTTCAGTGTGTTGGGTAGGCCCTCTATTGAAGATTTATGGAAAGACATGTTGTCCAGCTGTCAGTCAGTGATGAATTAAAATTAAGGAAGAGCAGAAGGGGACTGGAGAGGTTCATGGTGGGCTTGAGCAGTCTATAACATATTACAAACAGTCTATAAGTTTGTTACAAAGGATAAGTGTTACAAAGGATGCTACCCAAGAAATATAGTATTGAAAAAGATGAGCTAGTTACATTGTGAAGGTGAAGGGTAATAGGCAGAGTATAGGTTTCATCAGTAACTTCAAGATAAACTGAGGAAAGCCCCACAGCATTTTGGGTGAACTACTGGAGGAAAACTTATGGGAAGGCAAAGACAAGAATTGTTCAGGATGGCAGACACCATTGGCTTGCAATATGTCTGTGTAGAGGGAATGCTCAAACTCGGGAGATTAGAGATCCACTGGGATGGCTGAGTCCAGAGAAAAATCACACAGGTAACACTGGGATATATATCAAGGGATGGAATTCTGGTGCTGATGATATCACAGATGAATCAATAAAAATAAACAGGTAAAATTGGAGATAAAATAGACTAAAGGGAACAGAGGGGATAAGGGATATCACCAAACACCTGAGATAAGAAGATTATTATAGTTCTGAGATTCCTCACAGCTGAGAAACAAAGAGAAAGGGACTACGTTCGATATTTTGGGATTTTGCAGGTACATTTGTCAAATCAATCTTTTTTCTGTAACTACATTTAAGGAGGAAATTACCACAATGGATCATTTTATGAAGAATATAGACTAATGTGATAAAAATGCCTTCGATTAAAATCAAACAAAAAGAACAAACCCCAAACCCAATAACTTTCCCAATGGAGCATTCTGATAATAAACCTCACATTAAGGGGAAAGAGGGCATAAGAAGGCTTTGACAGGAACTGGACAGCAATTAACTCATGATTTAATTTTCTATCGAGTACTTCCAATGCAGGTATCCTATGACAGTGGGTAAAGCAAGAGTCATACGTTTTAATTTTAAAATATTTTTGGTTTCCAATTACTCATATTTTTCAAATAAATTTTCACTGATTTCTTTATTGATCTAACTTCCAAATGTATTGCTCCCCCTAGTGTCTCTCAGGAAAACCATCTCTTATAAGAAAGGACAAAAAAAAAGGGAGGGGGAAATCAGAAAACTAACCTGACATATTTTTAAAATCTGACATTATAAGCAGTGTTTTGTATTCCTAGTCCTCCACCTCTGTGAAGAAAGTGGGGGAGGTATTTTCTCATATTCCTGCTTTGGGGCCAAGCTTCATCATTATATTTTCACAAGATTTGGTTTCAATTGTCCTGCTGTTATTGTAATCTCATTTATATCATTGTAGTCCTTATGTATATTGTTTTTCTTTATCTGCTCACTTCATTTTGCAAATTTATCTGTTTCACCAGCTTCTCTGTATTCATCACATGCATCATAGCTTATAGTACAATCATGTTCCATTATATTCATGTGCTACAACTTGTTTCACCATTCTCCAACAGATGGGAAACTTCTTAGTTTCAGTTTCTTGCTAATACAAAAATTCCTACAATAAATATTTTGGTTTATATAGGGCCTTCCTTTCATCAGTAAATTCCTTGGAGTACATGTCTAGTAGTTGGATACTTGAGCCAAAGAATATTAATATTTTAGTCACTTTCTTTGCATAATTCCAGGTTGACTTCCAGAATATTTGGAGCAATTCACAGTAATACCAAAAATGCTCATCTATATACAATCTCTCCCATATTATTCTCATTTCTTATCATTTTTTGCTAATTTAGGGTATGTGAGGGAAAACTGTACAATTGTTTTGATTTGCATTTCCCTTATTATGTATGAAGCAATACTTTAAAAACCAATTTCAGTGAGTAAATAAATGACAGATTTAGAAGGCCAGGCCATACTATATAAAGGGTGTGACTGAGCAGCTAGATAGCATGGGGGATTGAGGGTGGAACCTGTAGTCAAGAAGACCTGGATTTGAATCCCATCTCAGACATTAAATTTGTGACCCTAGGAAAGTCACAACTTCACAACTCTTCTTCCCCTCCCTAAAAGGAGGACAATAATAGTACCTACTTCACGGGAGTTGTGAGGATCAAATGAGTTCATATGTAAAGTACTTTGCAAACCTTAAAGATTTATGTAAATGTGTAACTTTTACTTACTGTTCCTTAACTCACTTTTCTCATTCCCTTCCTGAACAACCTCAAGTCTCTTAAACAGTGGACCACTAACTCCAACAACTTGTCATCCCTTTGAATACAAACGTAGCACGTAGGTCCTCTGTCAGTGGTCCCACATTCTTGCCATATAACTGGCCTTTTGTTTTCTGTGGCCATATATATTTCTCTGATGACAACCTTTCTAACATTTTGGAGGGTTGTTTGCAATCAATGAAACAGACCTTCGACAAATTCCATCAAACTGGTATTCATTAGCAGCTATGTCTAAATGAGAGTCAATTTCATTGTTTTTATCTATCCCCTATCCTTCTTTTGAGTCAATGGTTCTCTATTAAACAGAATGAGTTGTAACTTATCTAATATTGCCCAAAGAATCTTATCATTATCTTTCCTTCCTTCTTTGGTACTGATTTTAATCTTTTCTCTAACTAGTCAATGATCCGAATGCACACAGATTCTGAAATGAGTCCTCCTATAGATAGACATGAGGTTTCTGCGTAATTTGAAAGTCTTAAGCCTTTTTCACATCTTGATTCTGAATCTTATTTTCCAATGTTTTTAACCGTTTTCCCATCTGCCACCACCCAGATGAAATCCCCAGGTATGAAGGGGTGGGCTGACTTGGTTTAGCAGATCCTCCGACATTGCTCATATAATATCTCTACTTCTTCATCCTCTGAGAGAGATGTTGACATATAAGCTGCAATTCACTTTATAGTGGATTGTTTGCTTATTCTTATTGAAAGCACTATAGGGTGAAATGACCAAGTGTCCTGTGAAATGCTGCTTTTTATTGCTTCGGGGCACATACTGAAACTAATTCCTCTAACTGCTTTATCTGCCTCTCCAAAAGGAATGGGTGAGTGATCCTTCCATACAATTGTAACTGTCTTATATCTTCGGGAGTCATTTATAGTGAGAATGTCAAGCTGAATGCAATTCAGTTCCTCCAGTAGGGTATTCAATAAATGGTCAATGGACAGGATTGCATATTTTAAGTAGAAATGGTGAAATTAATGTTTTGGACAGCCTAAAAGTGTGTGATTCTGAGCACCCTGGGGATTATATTTGGGAAAATGTGCAGGCTGTTCACTTCTAGGAAAACCCATCCCTTTAGCACCAACACTCCCCTGCTGATGCTATGTGACTACAAATCACGGAATGCCACAATCTCAGAAGAATAGAAAATGCAGGTGATCCAAAAGATGCATGATAAATGCAAAAAGGGCTGGGGCATGCTGCAAACAAAGACTAGTACACGAGAGTAACGTCCAAAACGGCATTAAAACTATCAAGGATCAGAAAAGGAGATGGGCTGCTCATGAAGGCAATCAAAGGGATAGCTTTTCATCATTTTCACTGGAATTCCAAGAGACTCACCAAATGCCTCTCCAGGACGATGCAAGTAGCTCTTATTATTAAAGTGCTTTATAAACATTCTGTCAGAGAAGGCACAAATTGTAAAAAAAAAAAAAAAAAAAAAAAAAAGCAAAAAGCAAAAAACCCAACTCCACAGAGATGGAAGCCTTCAACCTCCTCCTAGGTAGATGAAGGCTGTACAGGAAGGCATGGACCAAAAAAATCATACAAGATCAGCAGGTGGGAATGGGGTATGATCTGGAAAGGTCCAGGTCATTCAATGCATCCTAGGGCACAGCCAGTGACACTTTTGTCTCACCACTGGACTTTGGTGGCTAGAAGAAAGAGTGAGGCTAAGGACTTTGCCCAATTCTTGACTCACTTAAATCCAATTCACTAGCAAGTCAAGATGTCATTGGTCATCTTCTAGACTGAAGGATAAACAACAACCACCCACAATGCTGAGATCACAGATCCACTGAAAGCACCACACCAGATTCAGAGTATTTACAAGATAAGGATCATCACAACTGCACCTTTTCAATCTAATAATCAAAAACATAGGAGGTGCCACAGACACAGAATTATCCATAGTCTATTACTTCTTTTGATCCTCCCAATCTCTTGATGAAGTTGGAAGTACAACTATTCTTAGTCATTCTACAGCATTCTACGGCAGAGGAAACAAACTGAAAAAGGAAAGGACTTGCACAAAGTTGCGTAGGAGCATATCATGGGGAATATCCAAATTTTACCACATGACTTCTGATTCCAATCCCAGTGTTCCTCTCTCTATTATCACAGCTGTTTTACAAGATCTAGATCTAACCACCACTTAAGAATAAAAAGAGGTACATCATGGACTTGGATTCAGAAAGACCTGAAGTCAAACTTTGCTTCTGATAATTGCCAGGTATATGAGTGGGAGCAAGGATGTTTACATATCTAAGCTTCAGTTTCCTCCTCTGAAAAAATGAAGGAGTTAGAATAAAAACCCTCTCAATTCTAAATCTACCACTCTTTGAGTCTTCTACCCCTGAAAGATGAATCCTGCTGCACAATCCTTTACATTTCCTTCTCTTCGAGCAATATCCCTTTCTCCCACATACAGTCTTAAGTAGGAGTGGTCCCTTTCCCTTAGGTTTCCCGTCATTTCAACTTCAGTAACTGCTTCCTATTTGTCAGGATTGGGATTGGAATATTTCTTTTTGTTGTTTTCTCCACATGCTGAAGAACATAATTAAAAATTAATCAGCTGATATATTTCTGGCAGCCTGGCAGAGTCAGAAAGGCCTAGGTTCAATCCTGCCTATGTTAGATGCAGACTGTATGATTCTGGGCAAGACATTAAAGTTCTCATAAGCCAGGCAACTAAGATTAAAAGTTGCTGAGTAGGAAGTAGAGGGAATTTCCTTATCTAGTCATTCCCTGGGGTCAATGAAAGCACAGGGTCCAGTTTTATTTACTTTTGGTAGAAAGAAACCAGTAGATTAGTATAGAATTAAAGTCCTCCATCACAGCCTCTTTGACAATTTGTGATCCTTTTCCAGAAGTCTTCATTTATTTCCTCCTTCTGTCTAAGTGATCTATAGGATACTCCAGTGGTGATATCACTTTCGTTTCTCCCTTCATTGATCCTCACTCTCCACTTTGCTCCCCTACCCAGTAATTTTTCACAAGTAAATCTTCTTAATACATAATGAATTTATTTTATCTTTTTATGTCTTGTAAATAAAATATATGCTCTATGAGTCTTATCCCACTAACTCTCACTGATATTGGTGACACTGAATTTTCTTCCTTCTATTTGCTTGCTTTCTTAACTACGTTTCTACATTTTGGAGTAGATATGAAGCCATACATGTTAATTCTGTCTCTCCTCTTAGATATTGTTCCCTGTTAATCACTGATCATATGCTAATACTTTTCATTATATAGCGTATCTACTATGGGTAGATGACTTGGTAGATGTGTGTAAGTAGGTGTTTTTTTTTCATTCCCTTTCCATTTGCAGTTTAAAATACTGTTGACAAGATTCACATATTGACAAAGCTAGACTTTATTTAAATATATATATTTTACTACTCCTTGTTAACTATACTCCTTTTCTGAACAAGCATCCATAATTTTCATATTTTATGCCCAGATTTCAACTCTAGATCTCATTCTCAGTTGCCATTTTCTTTAGAAAAGAAACACTGTTCACTTTACATAACTTCCTTTCTCTCCTTTAGTCCTTACTTTCAACTGGTAAGAGTTTTAAAAAAAAACTGTCCTCAAGTTCTTCATTGTCTTTCATACAACTTTATCATTTCAGTAATTCTTTGTTAATTCCTTCTGGCAGTATCATTTGTCCCCATGTGAATCACCCAAAGTGAGAAAAGGTAGTCAGATCTGACATATCTCAGGCAGATCTCTGTCATATCCTGGATATATACTTTAGGAAAACAGATGATCTCAAATTGTTCATATTGGCTTGACAAATGAAATGTCCCATACCTCTCGGTAGGGAGTTGTCAACCTGTGCTGTTCCTTACATAACTATTATATATCTCAAATATTCAGTACTTGGTTTTCTTTTCTTCATTCTTTGGTGTAATTTTTCACCCTCCAAATTTCCTAACATAAGTGAGAATTCCCTCTTCAGATTTCAATCTCCTTAATTATTTCTTTAAAGTTTTCCTTGAATGACTGGATAATATGCTTTAATCTCTCATAACTTGTAAAGAGGTGTTTTTGCAAGTCTTTCACCTTCCTCTCTAATAGAGACACTGACCCTTAGTACTATATTCTTCCAACCACACAACATTGTTGAATCTCTATCTGAACATATAAACAACTGAAAACCAACCACCCAACTCAATCAACCTCTACAAACATTTTAGATTAAGCAGAATTCCTTCCACCTACTGTGCACTGAAGGACTGATTGCAGACCATGGACTGAGGACAGTAAAACATCTTTATAACATAATTCATTGTAGAGAATTAACTACATCATGGAAAAGATGTTCCCAGGCATTGTCCCAGTTCCTTGCTGCCCACTCATGTGGAGTTTGCTTTAGCTTTGATCATGTCTCCTTCAGCTTCTCGTGGGAATTCCCATGAAATAATTCCCAGCTTTGTATTGGACATTGGTTTCCTGGAAGGAGGCCTTCAGATGTATCTGTGTTGGGGACATCAGAGGTTTTTAAGGGTGATATCAGAAGATGAAATCAGTGCCCAAGTGGTGAGAAGTCCCTAGAGCATACCAAGATTGGAGGAGTTAGTAGATAGATAGGAAAAAGAAACAAAATCAGCAATGACTTGAGCCCCATAAAGTAGAAAAGCAAGCCCAAATACTACTTTTAAAGAGGATTGTGAGTTGTGCAATTGTACAGGTTTGGGAGAATAGAGGGCTAACTCTATTTTTTCCCTGTGTTTGTGGTGGAGAGCAGGGAAGGGATATCAAGATTAGAATTATAAGTAGAAGAAAGGTACAGGTCCCTATGGTTGTTGGGATGATCAGAGCAGAGGATAACGACTTTCAACAACCCCAAGGACTTAGTTGCTTTGGCAAGAAGGACTCTATAGGACCCTGAGAAGTCAATGGTCTCTGGAAATGGAAGGAACATTGTCTTGACCATTTACAGGCTCAAGTGTACATTTTATGTGTTTTGTACTATTAAATAAAACCTATTCTAAATTCAATCTTTTATTAATCTGAATGCTTCAGAGGAGCTGAAAACACTTTTTTCTATTTCTGGAGTGACATAGATATAAATCAAATTCTCCATGTTCCCAGGAGAAACTTTGGGTAGGGTCCAGCTTAAACCTGGTTCAGGCAAACTGAGAGCTTTGGATATGGACCATGGGTCATAAGCGATTCAAATCCAATTCCTCAAAACTTTCTTCTTTTTACTTGGTTGTAGCTCTGCACATTGAATATCAGTCTTCTAAAGTTGCTCCATGGTCTCAGTTTAAAGAAAACGCACTGATGGTACTAAACCCACTGTGGTGATATATGCCTCAATTCAACAAACACTTCTTAAGCACCTCTATGATATGCAAGGTATTATGTTAGATGCTAAAAATACAGAAAGACTGATGTAGTCCATGACATCAACCGTCTTACATTGCATCACTCCTCCTTCAAATCTAATCTTTCACCCCAGTACCTACATATTCTACCTAATGTAGTGGTCCTGTCACTTCCAGCCTCTACAAAAATGGCTCCCATCTTCTTAGCGAATTAAATATAAAACCCTGATCCTGGTTTTCCAAGTCCCCATTAGCAGGTTCCCCTTTATTTCATACAACTTCTTCTTGATAATATTCCAAATACAATGCCATGTCTAACATAGATTCTGAGTAACTAATTCATTGGTGAAGATTTTTTCCCTTTCTGCATCATCCTAATCCATGCACCAGATCAATGTATTTATTCTTCCAAAGTCATTATGCCAAAGGAACTCAACGTATCATTGAAATCCTTCATTCAACAGTGGCTATGTTCCAAGAATGAAATATATCATTTCAACTCTCCAAAAAACAAACAATAATTCTTAAATGCCTGTAGAAAGCTGAATGGATTTTGAAAATTACAAGATTATTGTTTTACTAGTTTAAAAAAGTAATATCTTAGCCAGTAGTTTGCCTTATTCAAAATAATTGTGAAATCCTGATTCTCTATATCCAATATTATCATACTGACCACTGTTAATGACTCATCATTCAAATATCCCACAAAGATCCATCTCAGTTTTTCAAATTCAAGGGGACAAAAAGACCCATACCTTCTTTCCTCTATGCCAGTCAAGGTTCCCCTACTGTGTTTGCCTTGAAGGATTCCAAAACTAGTTTTCAAAGCAGATGTATCATGAAGCTCACACTGAGTCTTTGAGACTCATTGTTCCCTGAACATATTAAGTTGATGCTTGGAAGGAAAGATTGTTTTTTGAAAGCTATTATAATGCCTAAAAAGAGCCTGACTCTTTCTGATAAAAAAATAAAGTCTGCAGGATGTCAATGGGAACAATAAGGTTTAATTAATTTTTGCCCCCTCCCACCCAAATCTCCTCCCCTACCATACACATTTCTGGTTGTTGGCAAAACACATTCTTCAAATGAGGATACAGAGATCTATTGTATCTGTCAGTGATACACCATGTCTTCATCCATCACTCTGATTTAGCTTGATTATTGGCTTTGCTGAGTGAGAAAGAAAGTTTTTTTCCCAGACACTTTCTGGTGCTAATGAATTACAATTGGTAATACAAACTATAAAGTCTCCAAATCCTTTCCAATTCAACAAAAACTTCACAATTCTAGAAGATGAAACTTCCCATCCTTAGAGGTGCATCACTATCAAATTAATTAATTAACCAACCAATTATCAAATACTCTATAGGTACCAGACTAGGTGCTAGTAAAATAAAGATGAAAATTATATAGTTACTACTTTCAGATTCAACTGGAGGGAAGCAATATGCACATATATAAGTAAAGTCAAGATATACACAAAATAAATACAAAATCATTTCATGGAAGAATAGTCTAACAACCAGGGCAACAAGGTAAGATCTCTTGTAAGAAGTACAACATGAACATACCTATGTGATTTCTTTCCTGAGTTATAATCCCACATTTGTCACTGCTTGCTGGCCTGATCTACCTAGATAGTCTGGAAATATCTCAACATGGCCAAATAAAACAATTTTTTTCCTCAAACTGATACTTTTTTCAAATGTACCAATTTCTCTCCATGATATCACTCTTTTAAAAAAATTTTAATTAATAATAGCTTTTTATTTTCAAAATACATGCAAAAATAGTTTTCAACATTCACTCTTACAAAACCTTGTGTTCCAAATTTTTCTCCTTCTCTTCCTCCTATTCCCCTCCCCTAGACAGCAAGTAATCTAATATAGGTTAAACATGTGCAATTCTTCTAAACATATTTACACATTTCATCATGCTGCACAAGAAAAATCAGATCAAAAAGGAAAAAATGAGAAGGAGAAGAAAAGCAAGCAAACAAGAAAAAAAGGTGAAAATCCTATGTTGTGATCCACATTCAGTCTCCATAGTCTTCCTTCTGGATACAAATGACTCTTTCCATCACAAGTCTATTGGAACTGGTCTGAATCACCTCATTGTTGAAAAAAAGCCACATTCATCAGAACTGATCATCACACAGTCTTGTTGTTGCTGTGTACAATGTTCTCTTGATTCTATTCACTTCACTTAGCATCAGTTCATGTAAGTCTCTCCAGGCCTTTTGGGAATCATCCCACTGATCATTTCTTATAGAATAATAATATTCTATTACATTCATATACGATAACGTGTTCAGCCATTCTCCAGCTGACAGGCATTCACTCAGTTTCCAGTTCCTTGTCACTACAAAAAGGGCTGCTACAAACAGCCCTTTCCTTCCCTTATGATCTCTTTGGGACACAGGCCCAATAGAAACACTACTGGATCGAAGGGTATGCAGAATTTGATAGTCCTTTGGGCATAATTCCAAATTGCTCTTCAGAATGACTGGATCAGTTCACAACTCCACCAATAATGCATTAGTGTCCCTGTTTTCCTACATCCCCTCCAACATTCATCATTATCTTTTCCTGTCATCTTAGCCAATGTGAGAAGTGTGAGGTGATACCTCAAAGTTTGTCTTAATTTGGATTTCTCTAATCAATTGTGATTTAGAGTTTTTTTCATATGACTAGAAATAACTTTAATTTCTTCATCTGGAAATTCATATGCTTTGACCATTTATCAATTGGATAATGGTTTGAAGTCTTATTCATTTGAGTCAATTCTCTATATATTTTAGAAATGAGGCTTTTATCAGAACCCTTGGATGTAAAATTTTTTTCCCAGTTTTCTGCTTCCCTTCTAATCTTGGCTGCATTGGTTTTGTTTGTACAAAACTTTTAAACTTAATATAATCAAAATTATCCATTTTGCATTTCATCACATTTTCTAGTTCTTCTTTGGCCCCACATTCCTTCCTTCTCCATAGATCTGAGAGGTAGGCTATCCTTTGTTCTCCTAATTTGCTTATAGTATCATCCTTTATGTCTAAATCATGAATCTATTTTGACCTCATATTGATCTAGGGTGTTAGGTGTTGGTCAGGCCTCATTTCTGCCATACTATTTTCCAATTTTCTCAGAAATTTTTGTCAAATAGTGAATTCTTATCCTAGAAGCTGGAGTATTTGGGTTTATTAACACTAGATTACTATAACCATTGACTCTTGTGTCGTAACCTGTTCTACTGATCAACAACTACTCTGTTTCTTAGCCATTACATGGTACCACTCTTCATCCAATTACCTAGGCTTGAAAACCCAGAAGCCCCTTTAACTCATTCTCCTTTACTCCCTAGTCCAGTTACCAAGGTCCACTATGCTACCTCTCCAATCTCTCATAAAACTCTCCCCCTCCTTTGTTGTGTTACTATCACTACTCTAGAACAGGCTCTCATATAGGACTATTGCTGCTTGTTCCTAATTAATTCCTCTATTCTCAGTCTCTCCCTTCTCCATTCCAGTGCTTCTTAATGAATGTTCCTTAAGCACAGCTCTGACCATAAATGTGATTCTTCTATTCAAAACCCTTCAGTGGCTCCTCATTGCTACCAACTAAAGTCCAGACTCTTTAGCCTGGTATTCAAAGGTCCTGCATGATCCAGGCTTCCTTCATGTGTACCCTCTCCAATTGTACACAAAAGCAAAGCTGGCCTGTCCCACCATACCATACATATTTTCAGTATTATACTCAGTCACTCAATAAACACTTACTAGCATACTCCCTTTGTGCCTTTTCCCACAACATTCTCTAAGTCGAGAATGAAATCCTACCCATCCTTCAAAGCCCATCTGAATTGCTCCAAGAGGTCTTCCATGATTTCAGAATCACAAACCTCCAAATTAGAAGAACTCTCAGAACTTATTTGGTACAACCTATGCTTGAAAAAAAAGAATTTTCCCTACAACATATCTGAGGAAGGATCATCCAGCCTCTTCTCATAGATTTCTCTACCTCCTAAGATATTCCATTCTACTATTGAATAGCACTAATTTTCAGTAAGATTTTTCCTTACATCAAATCTAAATTTGACTCTTTGCAATGTACACCCACTGCTTCTAATTATGTGCAGTGGGTACAAGCGAAACGAGTCTATTTCCTCTTCTTCACGACAGCCAACCTATCCCCAGAGACTTCTCTTCTCCAGGATAAATGTCCCAGGGGATTCAACAGTTCTTGATATGGCATGAAGCTTGAGCCCTTTGCTATCTGGGTGCCCCTCTCCTGGGCATTTGAAGGAAGGATTTCTTACTAATTTTGTATGTCCCAGCCCCTTCTGGCAGGCAATCTGCTGAAAAGATGGATCCTTCAGAATATTGTTTTAGATTCATATAATCAAACACATAGATTGCCAAAGGAGACTGATTATACTAAAATACAGTGATGGAATTGTTTTTTACAACAATTAACTTCACAAATCTCTAATTAACATGTCTATTCTAAAGGTAATCCTGAAAAATGGCACTTACAGCTGAAACCAGTGGGGCAACCAAGATAGAGTACAGGGGGATCATTGCCTTCTTACTACTCTTAAATGAAGCCTAAGCCTTCTTGGCTGACACTCTACCCTGGTGACTACTATAGAACTTAGAAATACAAAAGAAACTCCAACTTCTACAGACATCTTGTAATTCCAAAGATGATTTTTTTTAAGCCCAGTAGAAGACATTTATGTTTATCCTTATTAACTCCCATCTGATGGTTTGATCTTCTGACCTATTAATATCTTATTGAATCCCCACTCCTCTAAGGGATATGGCAGCTCTCTGCATACCCTTTGTTTGATGTCACTTGCAGATCTGATAAGCATGCTATCTAGACCTTGATCTGAGCCCTTGATAAAAATCACCAAATAAAAATTTTTAATTGATAAATAGCATAGATCTCTGGACCTTTCTAGCAATGGAAATTCAATGGAACTTGGGTGTGAAGTCAGAAAGACCCGAGTTCAAATGGGACTCAGATACATATTAGCTGTGTGATCCAGGGCAGGTCACTATCCTTGTTTGCCTCAGTTTCATAATCTACAAAATGGAGATAATATTAGCTCCTACCTCTCAGGATTGTTGTGAAAAGATAATGACTATAAAGCATTTAGCACTATCTCTGACACACAGTAAGCTCTATATAAATGTCAGCTAGTAGTAGTAGTAGTAGTAGTAATAGTAGTAGAGTCTGCTCTCCAAAATAACACCAAACATTTAAAAACCACTCTTGGGATCTAGTAAACCAATGCCTTCTCTACCTAATTATTTAGAGCTAGAATCTCCATCTTGTCCACAAGAGGAACATAAAAAGCATTGACAAATGTTAGGGTAAAATATGGATAAATAGCTATCAACCAATAAACAAGCAATTATTAAACACCTACTATGTTCTAGACAGTATGCTAGATACTGGAAATACAAATACAAAAAAAAACTAACTTATTTCACCATAATTTTTACTTACATTCTATTTAGGGAAATAATATGCACAATGCCTACAACATAAATACAAGGTGATTTCAGCAGGGGAGCTACCAGAAGGAAAGAAACAAGCATTTATTAAGTGACTACCACATGCCAGACACTATGGCCCTTTTCAAATATTATTTCATTTGATACTCATAATAAACCTAAGAGGGAGGTGCTATTGTGACCCCCCTCCCCATTTTACAATTGAGAAACTGAGGCAGACACTAAGGAACAAGCTAAGGATGACACAGCAAATTAAGATCAGAAGTTAGATTTAATTCAAGTCTATCTGACTCTAGACCCAGGGATCTCTCCACTGAGCTACCCAGTTAAGGAGGAACAGGTGGTGCTTGAAAGAAGTCAGGAATTCTAAAAAGTTGAGGAAAAGGAAATGATAACTATAGATAAAAGCCCCGTATAAAGACATGGAGGAATGAGATGGAATGTTGTATATAAAGAATATATTTCCTCCATGATGGTGAGTGACATGTACAAATCCTGGAAAGGTGTCTCCACAATTCTCCAGATCTACTAGATCTATCTTTACTGTAAATAAAGGAAATTCAATTATGCTGATGGGACCTGCTCTTCGGGAAGCCAGGGTAGCTCTTTGAGATCACTGCTTCTCTAAGTTCACTACATATGGAATGGTCACTAATGACGCTAGCATATTTTGAGTTTTGCCAGAAACTGAAGTCAAGCTAACTGGTCTAGAGTTTACAAACTTTTATTTGCTATCTTTTTTTTTGGGGGGGGGGAGATTGTTTCTCCTCAATTTATAGTTTTTACACAATTGTTTGCATGTTGTCTCACCCCACTGGACTATACATTGATATTATATATCAACTAAACTAAATAACCATCTTGGTTCTGATCTTTCCAGCCCAAAAATCATTCTTCACAGATAAAACAAGCAAAGTAAAAAGTGAGCAGTAAGGTCTTTTCTTTGCAGTCAATTATGATATGAATCATCTCCTTCCCTATCTCACAGGCTAGGTGGAACAGTGGCTAGACTTGGGAGTCAAGAAGATATCAATTCAAATTCAGCCTCAGACACTAATTGGCAATATGACCCTGGGTAAGTCATTTAGATTCTGGCTGTGTGGATCATAAAAAGGGAAAAATAACAGCACTTATTTAACAGGGCTAAGGTGAGGATCAAAATCCCTTTGTTAACCTTAAAACACTATATTAAATGCTAACTATTGTTATTATGAAAAAACAACAACAAGGACAACAACAACAACAATACTAACCACTAGCCACCTCCCAGAGGTATGTGGAGAAAAACACTTTGACTGTCATATGCAAATTTTCCCTAAGGCTGCCGCTTTTTGTATGTATTATTCCATTTGGTACACAGGACTTGGTAAATAGTGATTACAGAGCCAGTAGCGAGAACCCCTGGGGATATGGAGGAGAACAGTGAATTTCAATAAAAAGAGACCTAGATTCTAATCCCAGCTCTGTCAGTAACTCACTGTGTGAGACACTCTGGGCCTCAATTTTTCCACCTGAAAAGTAATGACAATAACAACCCACCTAATTAAATTTCCAAAAAAAAATTAACTTTTAAGTATTATCGGAACATATTCTGTATGGGAATGAGACTATTACAAAAGTCTTACTCAGACGCCTCATCATGGTTCGGAGGTGATCGGGGGGTGGGGGGTCTTGAAGGCTCTGCTGGTAGAATGTGATCTTTGGGAGGTTCTCTAATTCTGAAAAGGCTTTCAATGTAGCCCTGGCAACAGACTATGTCTGCTGACTGAGGATCAGCCTAGCTAAATAAGAGGCAGCTCATCCTCTATAGGCTGGCCCTTAGGTAAGGAATTCTGTAGCCATGGAAACCTGGGAAACAAAGAAAAATCCAAAATGGCTATCAGTTCTTTGTAGAGCCCTTTCCCTTCTGCAGTGACAGAGGCAGAATGGCGGGAAAGGGGCCCAAGAAGCTAAGAATCATGCAATTTTTGATCTGGAAACCTTAAATTATCTGCTGTACTCCAAATGTGTGATCTCTTGAGAGATGGTATTTTTTTCCTTCACTGGAGGCCTTTTAGCAGAGCCTGAATGACCAATTATTACATTTTTGGTAGAGGTTAGCTTTTCCTTCCACTCAAATTCTGTCATCTTAAATAAACACACCAGTAGAAAAAAATAAATCATATTAATCTTGACATTCTTGCTTTTAGGGAAATAGGATGACAAAAGGACACTGTAGTTTAAAATAAGGGTGATTCATAGGTCTTCTTAAAGAAGCACATAATGGGGCTGGTGGGTGTTTTTTAATTATGTGTCCAAAGGAAACAAGAATCATTATTTCATAGGATACTTGTTCATGCCGTCTTGTAAAGCTCATGATAAGCATTGGTAAGAAGGCTACCATGAAGATAATTGCCTCAACATCAGTTTCAGAGGATGAGATGGAGAAATTTTGTAAAGATCTTGATAATACCATCCTAACTCCCATTAAAGCAACATGTATTATAAAAAATAAAGCACAAATGTGGACACAAAGAGGACTGTAAAAACACACACTGGAAAATGTGATTCAGGATTAAAAAACAAAATAGGTTGTGAATGTATAGACTACTCAGAAACTTAACACCTGTATATTATTTATATTCTCTCTTATATGATAGTGTAAAAGCATTAGATATTATGAGTCCCATATGTCATTTTTGAAAAGAAATCAACTAGATCTGAAAAAGCAAGAAATTCTTAGTTACTGATATGGCAGTCATTTCTGCATTAACATCTGTTCAATCAGACCATTGGCTTTTTTAAAACAAAGATTAATTATAAGTAAATTATAAGAAGAAAAGATGAGAAGATATAGCATGCAACTTAAAAATCTCCAAACTGAACTATGTAAACAAATTCCTGATGCAAAAACAAATTTAATGAGAAGGGAAAATAGACAAAGGAACAGTTATAGACCAAGACTATTGTCATTTCTGATAATAAAGTAAACACTGTGAAACTTACATCACAATGGGGAAGCCAAAAGAATCTCAAGCCTATCCCACAAGCATAACACCTGCTCTCCTTAGCAGATGGAGGAAAATAGAAGCCAAAGGAAAAATGGTTTCAAGTATGCACTCATTTATAACGTGTTCTAGAAGACAGTGGATGATGGTGTGCACTTATACCTTATCAAACAGTGAAAAGTTATGAAGGAAAAATCAAACTTCAAGAAAGCTTGGTGTGAGATTCACTTAATTCAGATTTCCCCCAAAGAATTAACATTTGAAACCAAAAAAGTGACAAGAGACCAAAAATGAAAAAAAAAAGAGAAAAATATCTGCCAACATTTCTATTAAACTCTTTTCTTCATAAATAGACTCACTAGGATTACATTTGTACCCCAAAAATACAGTTACTAATGAGCTACATGATGTTCAGAAAAAAAGGATGGGTTGGATCTCATTAACTAAAATTCTGTTGGTCAGAGAGACATGTTCTGCCCAGGAAGATGAGAAAGCTCTCAGGAACCGAATTCTAAAGGTAATAAGAGAAACAATTCCAATGAGGAAGAAAATGAGGAAACTGTTTAAAGAAGTCAATGTGAAAGCACAAGAGAATTCATCAGCCATATTATATTTTTAATAAGATAAATACAAGAGATGGAAGCAAGGACAGGCAAATAAGGATAAATACAAAAGCAGAGCATGAAGACAAGGATATCAAAGCTCAGATAAGCTATGTTTGTTCTATACCTCTATGTTTCCATTTGTAATTTCACTGAATCACATATTTTGCTTGCTCCTTTGATTAAAGTTTTCAAACATCTGTCAAATTTATTGATTTCAAAAAATAACTTATCTTTATCAATTCAATTCTATCCTGTTCTATCTTTTTTGTTTCTGTCCTTATATACTTTCTTCCTTTACTTTAAATGACTATTTTGTTCCTTTGCTGGTTCCTTTAAGGTGTATTTACCTTTCTCTCTTTTATTTATTAGTTTAACTACTAAATGCTATAAGTTTAACTCATAAAAATTCCTTTCACTATATCCCATAGGTTATCTATGTGTAGTATTGTTGTTACCATGATCTTTTAAATATTCTGTTGCTTTTCTAATTTTTTCTATTACTAATTGATTTTTTTCATTTTCCATGTAATCTGATAACTTTTGTTCATGATATTTAATTCTAATTTCATAACATTGTAGTATAAAAAATTGTATATAGTTTCTAACCTTTTGAATTTCTGTGGGTATTCCTAACTACCTAGTATATTAGCAATTTTTTTGAATATTTAATGGTTACATAGAAAGAAGTATTCCCTGTTTCTTCTATTTAGATTGTTCCACATAGTTATTAATTCCAACTTATTAAGAAGCATATATCTGTAATTTATTGCTAATCTTTTCTATTTTTTCACATTCTGAAAACAGTAGTAAGGTCCCATATTATTCTGTGTTCATTTATTTCATGTGTTGATATTTTACTTTGTCAATTTAACTCTCAAATCATTTGTCACATGTAAATGAAGAATTGTTACATATTTTTGTTCATTTTTCCCTTTTACCATCACGTAATTCCCTTATCTAAATCTTTTGCTATCTTCAAGTTTTAATTCTACCTTGTCAGATGCTATTACTGCCACTCCTGCAGTTTTTGCACTTGAAAACAACATATTTAGTCCAGATCTTTCCACCAACAAATAAAACCTATATTATACAGATTATTTTCAATAAACAATTTTAAGAGACAAATATATTTTTATAACATTTAAGAGACAAATGTATTTATGTTGTTTTTGCAAAAAGGTAATGATAACACACAAAAAAGTACAAACCAATGTTACTAAAATGGATGTATAAAACGCCAGCCAATATAGCAATACATTAAGACAATTATTCCTTATGATCAGGCTGTATTTATAGCAGGTAGGTAAGGTTTATTCACAAACAAATATCAACATAATGATATAACAAAACATATAAACTAAAAACATCCCCAAAAGCATATTATTATATCAATAATACAGGAAAGGCATTCAACCAGATCCAATATTCAGTCATGATAAAAAATGCTAATAACAATTGGAAGGGAGGGATTTTTCTTCAGTATAAGAAACAGTATTTACCTTAAGCAAAGAGCCAGCATAATAGGCAATGAAGAAATATTTAATATATTCCCATGAAAAATACAGATACAAAGGAAAGATAGCTACTCTTCCTGATTTTATTTGGCATAGTATTAACAATTTTAACAAGTTTAGTAAAACAGGAGAAAGATATTACAAGGATTTGCATTGGAAATGAAGAGTTAGAAATTTCCCTTGCAAGATGACATGAAAAGTGTATCCAGAAAATCTAAACAAATCAGTTAAAAGATTAATGGAGACAATAAATGAGTTCAGCAAAGTTGCCGGAGATACAAACTTCACCCACAAAACAGCTGCATTCTTAACTATTTGCCATAAAGATGAAGAAAACATAAAAAGAAACCCATTTACAGCTACAACAAAAGGCATCAAAATATTTGGGAAATTAAGCAACACAGGGATACACAGGACCTCTATAAAGACAAAAAGAAAACGATGATGACCAAAATAAAGACAGACGTAAATAACTGAATGGGCATTTAGTGTGGGCTAAATTATTATAAAAATAACATCATTTCCCCAAATTAATCTGTATATTTAATACAAGGCCATTGAAATATCAAGGGGCTTTTGTTATAGAACTAGACAAAAATTATAATGACATTTACTTTTAAAAAATGAACAAGAATACTTAAGAGTCCCACTGAGCACAAAAGTTTACAAAGGGAGTCTTTCAAAGGTAGGCTTTAAAATATATTACAGAGGGATTTTTCTTAAAAGTATCTAGAACTGGGCAAAGAAAAAAAAAAATAAATCAGAGAAATAGATCAATAGATTAAAAGGTATACATGCAGACCAAAGATTAGAATTTGAAAGACTAGGAGAAAAAACTGAGAAAAAGATGTTATTTAAGAAACATACTTAGGAAAATTGGTATTCATTTTAGGTCATAGATTTTAGAGCTAGAAAAGAACCCCAGAGACCACCTAGTCCCAAACTTCCTCACTTCATAAACAAAGAACTGAGGCCCTTGGACTTGTGCAAAGTCATATAGTAATCATAAAGCAGAAATTCAAACCTAGGTCCTCTACTTGTCAATCCAATATGCCTTCCACATTTAAGTCATATGCTTGGATCAAAAAATTCAACTTCACAAGTACAAGATGGAGGAAGCTTAAAAATCATCTTAAAAATATCTGGAGTTTTTGATGTATTACAATTCAATGTGACTGATCATGGCAGGAGTTTCTAAGAACTCCAATGAATAATGAGGAATGGTAGTCAAAATTCAGGCTGCTTTTAAAATAGGGCAGAGGACATGGAGATTCTACAGCCTTGGTTAGATGCTATTTAATGTAGGCTTAATTTCAAGTACCATTTTTTAAAAAGGATATTGATAAGTTAGAAAGGACCTTAGGATTATGTCATATAGGGATCAGCTAAAGGAAATGGGGACATTTAGCACAAAGAAGAGAAGACTTAAGGAAAAGCTAATGTTTTTTATGTCTTTGAAAATGTGAAAAATGATGATGATGATGAAGAAGAAGAAGAAGAAGAAGAAGAAGAAGAAAAGAAGAAGAAGAAGAAGAAGAAGAAGAAGAAGAAGAAGAAGAAGAAGAAGAAGAAGAAGAAGAAGAAGAAGAAGAAGAAGAAGCAGCAGCAGCAGCAGCAGCAAACATTTATAAAGTACCTGCTATGTGCAGGGCACTGGGCTAAGTGTTTTGCAAATTTTTTTCTTTTGATTCTCTCACAACCCTGGGAGTTAGGTGCTATTATTATCCCCATTTTACAGAAAAGGAAACTGAAGCAGTCAGAGATTAAGTAATTCCAAGCTGGCATGCTTGGACCCTGTGTCTGGGCTAACAGAAGCTGACTTACTACAATGCTTTCCAACACATCCAGTCTTTATTATTCTCTACCCTTATTAATGGGGTAAAGTCCTAGATCTGGAGTCAGGAGGACCTGAGTTCAAATTTGACCTCAGATGCTTATTAGCTGTGTGGCCCTGGGCAAGTCACTTAACCCCACCTGCCTTGCCAAAAAAAAATGTGACTTGATCACTTCTTCTTCAATTATTTTCTAGGAACCACAAAAGTAAACCTGATTCACTTGGAAAAAAGAATTCTTTTTACACTAAAAGTCCCAAGGGAGGATAGGTAGTGGATGCTATTCATTATAAGTCCTCAAATGAAGACTAGATATGAATTTGATGAGCACATCGTATTCCTCAGTAAATTTTACTATGTGGCCAGCACTATCCCTTTCTTCTGTAATGGAAATGGCATTAAATAAAAGAAATACAACAAGTACAGGTAGACTACACTAAAAGTAGGTGGAGAAACTACATGCTGAAGGCAACACAGTCTTGAAGGTGCTGAGAGGCTGATTCTCAAGATGTCTGAAAGAAGGGAAATTACAGGATTATTGGAAAAGAAAAATGCCATGAAAAATATTATTAAAAATGATGACCAAGAGGACACCCAAACCTAGAGACTTTCTCACCCTTACAAAAGATGAGAATGAGTTCTATGTATATAGAAGATCGCCACAGAAGTGAAAAGATGGGTTTTCACAAATCATATTCTGTAATAACCCATATCTTTACAATGGCATAACCAACTGAAAACAACTATTTTTTAAAAACCCAACATTTGACTCGAATGTTGTCACGTGCAAAATGTAGTCTTAAAGGCTCTCCTTCAACAAGGTATGTCACACAAGTCATACAAGAGTTCTTGTTATATATGACACTGGAGGTAACTTTGTCTGAGGACCTTCTAAAGATAGCAAGGGAGAGTGAGAGGTATGCTTACCCGAGGTGTTCGTTCTTATCTAAGATGTCAAGAGCAGAGCCCAAATGGAAGAACAATATGCCATAGATGGTGTGGTCCTTTGAATGCTTCTGCTTGTAGATGACATTTTTAAAATTTCATCAAGCCCTGGAATACCGCAGAGCTTCCTATGGGAGATTTATAACCATTCAAGAGAGTGTGTCTTTTTAATGCACCCAGAAAATGATGGAGTGGAGATACATTTACCTGAGATACATAATTTGGAGTGGAGATACATTTACCTGAGAAAAACACTATAGTTATACAATGAGATGGGTCCAGAATTAAACAGAGGGAAGAGAATAGATGGAATTGTATCTGAGAAATGGAATACTTGCTTTCTAATAAATGGGCTTCTTTCTATCAATAGCCAATTATTTTCTCCCCTTCTCACCTCTCCCACCCAAATGAAAAAAAAAGAAAAGAAAAGAAAAATTTTTAAATAAATCTGCACAGTCAAAAACAACAGATCCCCATACTGTTCATGACCAAGTCTGTCCATTTTGTTGTATGGATTGAATCCATCTCCTCTGTGTTATCAGTCTTGGCAAATGCATATAACATTTACAACCACTACCAAACTACTTCCAGCAAATAGAGTCCATCTTTCTAATCCCAATATTCTTTTGATTATATAATATCATGAAAACCCTAATCTCAAAAAAAATCAAATAAATGGATTACCCAAAAGAGCAATAGACAGATTCAAGATTAGCATAAAGAAGCTGTAGTGTATAACCAATGTAATTTTATGTACAAGAGGAAATATAAAAGATATTATCACTGAGAGGTATGACCAGAAAAAGAGGTGGACCAATAATTTAGAATGAATGAGAGATAATCAATAGATTGAATCATACAACAGTATCCACACAATATTAAGATACCTAGAGGAAGGATCTCTGCATCATGTTGCATAGGCTTTTGTGAAGGATTTATAGGAAAATAGGAATAAGATTTTCAGAGGCTGAAAAGGCAGAGAAGAATGTTGGGACTGGCACCACTGGAAACCGTATCCACATTAGTGAGCTCAAAGATACACTAAAGAATTAAAGGATGGTGTATGAAGACTCTTGCTGCTACATGTGGAATCTTTAATACAAAGTTTAAAAAGCCTAAGGGCTTCCAGGCAGAATATGCAAACTTGGAAGGCAATAAAATATTCAGTTTTCCAGTAAAACACCTAGAGCTATCAGTAGTAATGATACTGTTGGTCCAGGGAGCTGGAAATGACCTCCCCTACTGCCCCCTCTTCTGTCTTACCCGTGGCTACATGGAGTCAGCCTTATTAGTGAGGGCATGTTGGGATTCACGTTCCCCTTGGAGCACTTCTTAATTGTTGGTACCCAGGTACAAAATTGTCTCTGCACTACATGGAAACCTGGGATTGGGAAATGTGATTAAGTTCTGTCTGCTTCATTTTGTTTACTGCTTTCAAATACACACACCAACTAAAAGGCCGCCAACGAATCACTGCCTGGTGAAGCCTTTTATAAATGAACACATAAGAACAATTTGGAATTAGAATGGGATTTTCGAGAATATAAGTTAATACTTGAAAAGTTATCTTAAGCAGTTTAAAAATTCCTTCAGACAAAACTTGTTTACAATATTCACTGGTTCAACAACCCTTTACTCCGTGATTAGTACAGCTATGTCTCTGGACCAGACATCACAACTTTCAAATGAATGGAATTAATGAACATCTGGATGTTTCTTTTCAAGTCTCTTGCAGAGCAACCAAGACCCTGGACACAAAAGAAAATACCTCCCAGAAGATATATCTGACTTGAGGTAGGGAGACTTTCTTTTCAGTGGTAGCTGGACTTCTGGAGACTTGAATATTTACCGGCTTCATCCCCAACATGGCTAACCAAAGTACATATTTGTTTTCTCTATTGCTCTTTCTGTGTTGCTCTCCAAAGGCCTGGAGAAATTGTTTTGCTTTGCTGAGCCATCATAAATTTATCATGCTGAACTTGTGACCCAGGCTGGATGAGAACCAGGATGATGTCCAACACAGAGTCGGAAAATTCACTGGTTTCTTCTAAATCACCTCGTTCTCACAAATATGGAAAATGTGCTTGCTTTATTTACTTTACATTATTCTCCCCCTCTCTCATGGGCTGCCAGTGTGTTTTATTTGAGCAGTTTACCCAGACCTCATAAATACTGACTGCATTGTATTTGTGCCCAGGACTTACATATGGAAGGGCCTTTTTCCTACAAGGTTTCTACACTTATGCTTCAATATCATTCCATCAAACAAAACTTCACTGCCTCCCTCTCCCCCAAACCAGCTTTACTTCCAGAGCTCTCTTGTTATCATCCTTCATCAGGCATATATCCCTTATAAAGAGTTCGAAAAGGTCGGCAGATTTATTTAAGACTAAACACTTAAAATGCTCCTTGTTTTTAAATCCTTGATCCATGGTCCATCAGTCATTATGGAGGACAAAGTGACAAAGGAGTAGAGCTGAAAGCAGCCAGAATCATGAGGCCTGGATTTGAATCCTCACTCTTCAACCTATTAGTTTTGGGATCTTGGGGGAGGAACCTCAAACTCTTGGAACCTCCATTTTCTCCTCTAAAACTGATGAGAATAATATTGCTATTCCTAATAGCTGCCGTGAAGAAACAGTGTTTAAAAACAAGACACACATATATGAAGAAAACCCTGGATTCAAATGAATAGATTCTGAATGGGCCAGATTCCAGGGTAGATTTTAATATATAATCATAGTTGATAAGAGCTCCTGAGTCCTCACGGCTAGAGAAGATAAATTCCATTGTCCAAATGGACTTAGGGAGCTGAGATTCTTATAAAACCTGGTTGGAGGTAGAGGAGTGGAAGGAAAGGAGATCAGACGTATATTTGATGCATTTGATGCATATTTTGATGCATAACTGAATGAAGATAGTCATCAAGATGGGTGCCCGCATGGAAGGCAGACCAGCCACTTTCTAAGTCCCTATCTTAACAACAAAAACAAACCTGAAAATAACTTCATACTACTAACTAATGATGGAGAAATTTAGTGAAAACCTCTATTAGTGACTACTTGCACCCCAGAACAGCCAAAGCTAGCCCAAAGTCCATGGGCAGCAGAAAATGGTGTAGCAAAGGTGGTCGCAGCACAGACAAATAAACTCATAGTCTCTCAGAACAATTAGAAAAAGGTCAGAGATACCTATAGCCACAGAGCTCTCTGTCTGGAGACAACAGGGGCAGAGGGCATACTGAAAAAGGCTCAGTGTAGAGCTCTTGGAAGTTCTGGGGAGCAGCACTCAGCAATACAAGCATGGCAGTGACTAGAACGACTACAGTGACCAACACAGACAGAGACACTTCCAGTCTCTGTGTTTCCCAGTAGAGGGGGCCTCAACAACCCAAGGCACAAAAATCAATGATCTGAGATGGAGGGGGTGAATTAAATCTGGAAAGAGCATACTAGCACAGGAACTCAGGGTAATACAAATCAAGGTCAAAAGTCCAAATCAAAAACAGAATGGGCAACAGGTTTTGTCAAGAGAAGGAATCATGAGTCTCAAAGGAAAAAATAAGTTTCTACAAGAACTACATAGTATTTAGAAGAATGAAGTAAAAGATTTTTTTTAATTAAATAAAAGCTCTGGAGGAAAGAATTGGAAGGAAAATAGTTTAAAAGACAAAATAGTAAACCTTGTCCAAGTTAACAGATACCTGAAAACCAGACCTATCAAATAAAAGCTGCTGGCTTCATTAGACAAAAAGAAATATTAGAACAAAGTTAAAAGATTGAAAAAGAAGAAAATAGCTATCTGCCAGCAAAAAAAAAAAAAAAAAAAAAAAAAAAGAACTAACTTAGGAAATCTGGCTTAGAAAAGGCAGGGGAAAGTCATCTAAGAATTATTGGAGTCACTGGAAACTGTGATCAAAAAACATATTGGACACTAAGTCAGTGAAAATAGAAAGAATCTACCAATAATAATCTTAAAGGAAAAGGCTCAGGAATGTCATAGAATTCAGAACCCTTATATCAGAAGAAAAATACTGCAAGCATCCATTAAAAAGCAGTTCCAGTACTAAGACACCAGTCAGGATCACACAACACCTAGGAGCTTCTAGGTGGATGCACTTAGAAATCCAGCCTCACATACTTATTAGCTATGTGACCTTGGGCAAAGTGCTTTACCTCTGTTTGCCTCAGTTTCCTCAACTGGAAAAAATGGGAATAATAATAGCACCTACTTTCCAGGGTTATTGTGAGGATCAAATGAGACATTTGTAAAGCACTTAGCAAACCTTAATGTTCCATATATAAGCTCATACCTAAGAATAACTTATTCTGATAAACTTAGTAAAATACTACCGGGGCAGGAAAGGGGGAGAGAAGGATCTTTAATTGAACATAGGACTTTCAAGCATTTCTGATGAAAATATCAGAAATGAGTAAGGAACTCTGGAATACATAGAGTTCAGAGAATCTAAAAAGGTAAATTTCTTTGACCAATTAGTATGACTTAGAGAATGATACAGTGATAACAGACATTCTGGGGAGTAAAAATAGAGGGCAGGTCCTCTTTGTAAGAAATAGAGGAGCAGAAATAGAAGTGAGGATGAAAGGAGCTTAAAGACACTAGGATAGAAAGGAAGAAGGGGGTAGAATTCACTATTTCACATATCTGGAGTAAAGAGCTGTGGAGGATAGGGTCAAGGAGGTTGGTATCAGATGAACCTCATTCTGATTCAAAATGGGCAAAGCAGTTGAATATACTGAGACTCTGGTGCAAAAAAAACCATCAAACTCAAGAGAGAAACAAATGAAGATCGCAAGTGGTGTAAATAAGACATAAGATAATACCAGGAAGAGGACAGCTGCAAGGAAAACAAATTTCTTAACCCTCCAGAAAAAAATAAAAACAGTGTGGATGTGGAGAGGGATTTAAAGAACTAGACTTTAAGATAATCACTAACTAGAATGACTCCAAGACAATTGAGAAAGACCTGAATAAATGTTGATGTATGAATGGAATGGAACGGAATATGATTGGGCCATAAGAAATGATAAAAAACAGTTTCAGAGAATCCTGATGGTACAAATTGATGCACAGTGAAATGAAGAAAATCAGAAACAGGATGACAATTTATATCAGCATGGCAACATTATTTTTAAAAAAGCAAGTTTGAAAGAATTAAGAATGCTGTTAAATGTAATGATCAATTGCATATATCTCCAAAGAAACCATCATGAAATATGTCTGACAGAGAGATGACAAACAGTACAGAATGAGGCAGATTTGGGACCATGGCCAGCATATAGTTTCATTTTGCTTGATGATTTCTGTTTTACAAGTTTTTTCTTCTTTTGCTCTCTCTGTTTTTGATTGGAAATTGAGCAGAAGGAAAGGGGATTAGTAATAGTGATGCCAAAAAAGGTCTTATTTTGATGTAAACAACCATAAAACAGAAGGAGGTTTAGAAGGAAGTATAGACAAATTGGACAGCTTTGAAAGTAACATAAATTTTATTGTATGATTTTAAAAAAGCATATGATGTGAAATGGAGATTCATGTTTTCATAAAATATTCTCATTCTGTATTCTTTGTAAGTGTTCTTTTTTGCTGTTTAAGTTCAGGAAAAAGAAAAACAAAAAAATCATTTAATCACATGATACCACCTCTAAGGTATTTCTTTGCACTTTACCATCTACAATAAAAGGTCTCTTTATCTCTCTATCTCCATTTTGGAAACATACATTCACTTTGCCCATTTCAGAAAAGAAGTAAGCTGTGCTTCTTACATTCCTCTCTCCTCTGATGTTCATTAATTAGGAAGAAAGAGCATCAGAAGTGTGCATCTCATAGCCTCTCAGTTTCAGCTCTCCACTACTGTGTCCATAGCCAAAAAAAAAAAAAATTACCTCCCTTGTTACTTTGCCAATGGAACAAATGTTTCTGAGTCTAAGTGTTTTTGGAGTTACTATCCCCATTCATTCACTCATGTAACAAATATTCATTATATAACTGTTGTGTACAGACTACTGTGCTAAGTGCTTAGAGAGCTAGAAAATTTAGATAGGGCCTGGTCCTTCTTCTCATAGAACTCAGTCTAGTAGAGGGAAAGGTACCAACACAGATGCCTACAATACACAACATATGCTAAGTACAGCACAGATGTAGCAAACAAAATACTTGAAGAAGTCTTTGGAGAAACGGAACGGAACTATGAAGTAGTAATGAAGATTGAGACACAACTCTGGGAAAATACAACACTTGAGTTGGGTTTTAGAGGGTGAATGGAAATTCAAGAGTTGAAAGAGGACTGGATGGTGTTTCAAACAAAGGGAACACGTGAGCAAAAGGTTAAAAGTGAGTAAAGTGGAGGACATGTCAAGGGGATAGAGAGTAGTTCAGACTGACTGGAGTATAGTGTGAGGAGAAGGGAATAATAGGGAATCAACTATCAACGTTTAAGTTGCATCTGTCTGCAGACAGAGGAGATGTGTCCTTCTATTTGGGTAAAGGGGGGTTCTTCTTCAGGAGTTTCCTACAGCAAAGAAATCACAAGTCCAACCCCACCTCCAAATAAAAAGGCAAGGTAGTGGAGGTCCTTGAATACTCGGGAAAGAAATCTAGCTTTTACTTGTAAAGTGATAAGAGGTACTACAGAATTCTAGACAGCAAAGTGATATGGCCAGGATATCCATACATCATCACCACTACCATTTATATAGTTATTTAAGGTTTGCAAATTGTTTTACATCATTTGGTAGCAATGTAAAGGACATATTGAAGAAGAGACAGAGTAGAGACGAGAACTGTAATTCTCTAGCAAAGTCTTTTCAAGTTACTTAGAATGATGTTCTCTTCCAAATGGAGCCTTTCTCATTTTATAAGACATAGAGAGTTAATCCTCAAAGGTTTTACCCGTTTGAAAAGGCAGGAGCAACATGAAGTCGAACTCATTGAAGTAGAATATAAATTGGTAACATTTTTAGTATTTCCTTCTCTGATGCTGCCTTTTTCTTAAAGCAAGATTAGTCTGAAAACAAGAAAAGCCAGCAGAGCTGAAATTAACCATCAAAAAAGACAAAGAAAACAGTTTTTGGTGGGGACATCCTAGAGCTGATTGTCCTTGCCAATTAACAGGAAATCGATGTGGCCATTTCAGTGAGGGAAAGAAAGGATATAGAAAAGTGTGAGAAATGACGGAGATAAGAAATGAATTCTTTTCTGCATTTCATCGGTTCAATTTAATTAAATTGACATGTATTAAGGACCCATTACATGCACCAGCCCGTGCGGGAGAAAATTCCAAGATAACTAAAGCAGGGGCCCTGCCCTCAAGAATCTCAAGATCTAGAATAGCAGAGATGAAGCATGGGCATACATAGCTATGTTCCAATTAAAAAAGCTAAGTGTAACCAAAAAGCAGAAATTAAAGCTAAAGCAATCTAAGGAGACAGGGCTTGCTTCTCCTTGGGGTGGGGCTAGAAAGGTGGTTTCATAGTAAAAAGTTTCATTTCTTTAGGAAGAAATTTTTTCTTCTTATTGTTGTTCAACTCTTTCAGTCATGTCTGATTCTTCTTGCCCCATTTGGGGTTTTCTTGGCAGGGATACTGGAATGGTTTCCCCTTCCTTCTCCAGCTCATTTTACAGAGAAGGAAACTGAGGCAGACAGCATGAAGCGACTTGTTCCAGGTCATATTGCTATTAAGTATCTGAGACTGAATTTGAACTTCATTGACTCTGGAGGAGAGAGTGGGGCTGGTGATCTGGAACAGCCCTGCCTCACTGAAATCCAATTCACACGGAAATCACAACATCGCCCTTCTGATATCATAGGCCTTCTTGGAGAATGAAGGAGGAACAGAGCAATTTTGGACAAGTCTATGAGCCTCTTCAAAATGAGGGGGACAGAACTTGCTAACCCTCGAAGGCCTGCTTCTAAAGCTATGGTCTTGGGATCCCATGGCATTACTCTATTAATGAATTAATGGCTCATTCAAATAGGAATGGCTCCACACAGCTTTGCCATCATTTTAGCCTATGTCTTTCATTCGTTCATTCAACAAACATATGTTGAATGCCTAACAATCCAGCAAAAAAACATTTATTAAGCACCTGTGTGAAACATCAGGAATAAAAACAAAAGATAAAACAGTCTCTGTCTTCAAAAAGCTCACATTCTATGGGGAAGTAGCACATAAATACCTAATGTATGCAAAGAAAATACAAGGCAGGAATTTTTGAGGAGGTGCTAGTAGCTGGGGCAAGAGGGCACCAAATCAGGAAAAGTCCCACATAAGCCATGCCATTTGAGCCGAGCTTTCAGAAAGCTAGAAATTGGAACAGATGGTGGGGGGAGGGGGGAGGCAGCTAGGTGGAGCAGTGGAGAGAGAGAGAGAGAGAGACAAAGAGACAGAGACAGAGAGAGAAAGAAAGAGAGAGAGAGAGAGAGAGAGAGAGAGAGAGAGGGAGAGAGAGAGAGCGCGAGCTCGGGGAGCAGACAGTTCACTCCAGGTCTGGGGCCAGCACAGGGACAGGAGAGGGGAATGTCATGGGGGAACAACAGCAGATCAGACAGTGGGTAGACTACATGAAGGGAAGTAATGTGCAATAAATCGCAATCCACATTATAAAGGGCTTTAAATGGCAAAATGAGGAGTTTGTACTAGGGAGTCAGTAGAGCTTCTTGAGCAGGGAAGTAACAGTAAAATCCGTGTTTTTGGAATAGCACTTTGGATTGTAGAGAGGAGACACTGAGACTAGCACCCATTAGGAGACTAGGACAAGGACAGCTTGAAAGAATTTACCAAATACTTAGAAAAATCTAGGCAAACTATATTTGCAACTTTCCTACATTCTAGGATTTCTCCACTGTCATATCATAGAAAGTTTGTAGATATAGTTTTCTTTCTATTTTAAGCAAGTGTTGCTAAGATCTGTTTTTCTTTTCCACAAAGTTAAGCTGCCTCTTTGTGATCACTATTATCTTTTCTAACTTTCTTTTTAGAGAATATTCTAGAATCATCATACTAAGAATTTGAAATCCATCCAGTTCATTTGCCAATTAAGACTCACTTCCCCTTTTTGGGAAATCAAGGCATTTGTTCCTCTCCACGTCTGTGGTATCTTTCCCATTCCCCATGATCTTACAAAGATAGTAATAATACTTGAGCAATCACTTCTGTCAGTTCTTTCATTACCCTGGGATGTAGTTTGGGTCATTTGATTTTAACTCATCAAGGGCCACACTTTCACTATCTTTCTACTACTTATCTTGAGTTTAAACTACCAATTAGGGGAAAGGGAAGGGAATATGTATTTATTAAGTGCCTTCTATGTGCCATACACTATGCTAAGTACTTTACAAATCATATCTCATTTGCTCAATTAGTAATTTTCATCCCATGCTTCTTACTCAGGCAGTCAAAATAAGAATGGAAATGTTGTCAAGTGAAAGTTGTGCTCTTGGGTAACTGAGAGAATGAATATGAGGATTGGAGGAGTTGATGCAGAGACCGAGGGGAACTTTGAGTTCAGATTGTTAAAGTTTCACCAAGATGGAGATTGAAGTCCCAAGAATGGAGCAGGAATTGGAAGAGAAAGGAAGACCAGGACCTGGATGCTCAAGACAGTGAGGAATATGTGGGAATAACACAGAAAATGTCAAATGGCAGCAAGAAGGGTAGGAAAAGGGGTAACAAAAGAAATTTGGGTGAATTTCAAAAGAGAAGTCGGAGAAAGAGTGACAGGGCATCTCAAGGAGGCAACAGCCTCCTTTGGAGAGGGATGAAAAGGAAGTAGCTCACCAAGGAAAGCCAGATCTTGGTTTAAGCAAGAATGGAGAAGAATTACTATTGGAAATGGTCTCAGACATAGCAAAAGTTTTGCATAAAAGAAAAGCCAAAGCAAAATTGAGGGAAGAAGATGGGGAAAGGGAAGATTGCCTGGGGGTGGGGGGGTGGAACAATTTGGGTTTTGTGTTGCAGTTTCAATGTTGTTATGCTGGTAAATGTGTGTGTGTGTCTGTGTGTATGTGTGTGTGTGTATTAAAGAGGGAAAATACCATTGATTTCAGTGGTAGGAATCATGAGAAGGTAGAGTTACTAAAGATTTATGAGGATTTTTTCTGTTTTCTAAGGAGAATGATCTTTTGACCTCAAAGAACAGAATGAAAATGGCTAATTGATGATCTAATTTTACATGATCTTATTGGTAAGGTGATGCACAATGAAACCCTTCCACATCAACCTATCTATAGGACTCATGTTTACATCCTTCCATAAGTTCACCAGATAATAGGGCCACCCAATGCCTTCTTACTTCCTCCTGCTATCACAAAGATTTGGAGTACATAGGCTGACTGCTGGTTATCCCTCTCTATCTTTTTGAATCACACATTTCTTTAACTAAATATTGTTTCTCCTTTGTTTTCCTGTTTAAAATGTGTCAAAGCCTTCTCATGCCAACTATATACCATCTCCACTGCTTTTTGAATGTTCTTCAACCTTAATTCATTTGAGACAAGTTTCATGACTCAAAGCCACACATTATCATTAAAATTATGGATACCCAAGTAGCTGACGCTCAAGACAAATAGGGAGCTTGTAAGAGAATATCTGGCTGTCAATAATGAGTTTGATGACCAGGCCCAAATATATTACATACTCAAGAACTGAAAGAAATGTCGTATATGACTTCTGAGCCACCATGAAAGACCTTATGAAGATCAAAGAGAAAAGAACATCCCAATTTTTATAGAAGAGATTATAAACTACAGACTACTGAGTGTGACTGCATTTCCTGGCAAAAGTTGAACAACATTAAAGGGATGATCAATAAACACATAGAAAACAAAGGTAATCACAAAGAGCCAGCATGACTTCATCAAAATCGGGCCATCCCACACTAACCTCATATAGTTTTTTGGTCAAAGCTTCTTGTACATATATTTGAGCTAGATTTTAGTAAACCATCTGATCAAGTTTCTTGTGCTAATTTTTAGAACAAATGGGAAAGGATGATCTAGATGGTGCCAAATTCATGTCCTGTAGCCCTCAAAACTCAAACCAGTTTTAAATGTAATTGGGAAATATTTAACAGAATAAAAATACAGTCCAGTATAATATGGTTAAGTCAACACATAGCCTGCAGGGATCTGATTCTGCTTGTTCAATACCATAGATTTAGACAACAGTAGTTAGGCAAATAAGGAATTGGTTGGATGGTCAGCCCCAAACAGTAGCCATTTATGGATTATCATTAATTTGGAAGGCTTCTGATGAAATACCTCAGGGATCTTGGCATGGCCCTTTGCTGTTTAACAATGACTTGGGTAGAAGATCTGACCCCGAAAACAACAATTTCAGATTAAGAGTATATTGGACTAATAAAATATTTAGAATTTGGGAAGAAAAGTAAAAGTTTAAAAAAAAAAACAATGACTTAGGTAAAGGTACAGTTACCATATTTGCACACAAAGTTAAAAAAGATAGTTAACAGTGTAGATGAAAGAGGCAAAATGCCAAAAGATTTCAATAACATAGAAGGTAGACCCAAAATTAAGGAGATTAATTTCATTCTTATTTGGTTTCCAATATTATACTTGAATTCACAAAAATCAATTTCATAAAAAGTACAAGATGGGAGAGATGTGGCTAGTTAGCAGGTTATTGGGAAAAAATCTGGAAGTCTTCATGGACAATATGATGCGATGGTATGATGTCGCAGCTAAAAAAACATTAATGCAATCCTAGGATGAATTGAGAAAGACCTATTGTCAAAGACAAGGGAGGTTATAGTCCAATTGCACTATGCCCTGGTCATATCTCATTAATAGTAGTATGCTCACTTTGGGATACCACATTTTTAGAAGAATACTGGTAACATGGAGAACCTACAGAGGTCTATGATCAGTTTGGTGAAAGAATCTTGAGGTCATACCATATGAGGATCTTTTCAAGAAACTGGGGGTTCTGAGCTTAAAAAAGA
Source organism: Antechinus flavipes (assembly GCF_016432865.1). Lineage (NCBI taxonomy): Eukaryota > Metazoa > Chordata > Mammalia > Dasyuromorphia > Dasyuridae > Antechinus > Antechinus flavipes. The sequence continues at coordinate 42,177,258 of NC_067404.1, read as the reverse complement.
GATGACTTAGAAAGACATGACAGCTGTATTCATATATTTGAAGGGCTGTCATATGAAAAGGAGTTTAGAATTATTTTGCTCAGCCCCAAAGGGCATGATTAAGAACTAGCTAGAAATTACACTGAAGCAAATTTAGGCTTAATTAGGATGGGGGGGGAACCTCCTTAATTGGTTAAAGTTATCTAAAAGTGGGAAGAGCTGCCTCAGGACGTAGTGAGTTAACTCCTCACGTGACATTTTCTCAAAAAGACTAGATGATCTCATTGGCCAAGTATATTGTTTGGGTAGAGGTTGGGCTCAAGGGCCTCTGAGTTCCCTTTTAATCCTGACATTCTGTTAAATGAGTTATCTCATTTCCTGAGCCTTTATACACTTTAGCACCCATGCGATATTATTGGCCTTTTTTGCCCCTTTGTACTTACTGGATTTCTCATTTTTAAAATGGCTAGCATTCATTGAGCAAAACTTCCACGGTTCTTCATTTATTTCATTTCCAGCCAGAATTATGATATGAAGTATACTAATTGATGAAATCAATAACCTTTAAGTCACTTTGACATTTATGTGACAACCTCCCTAGTCTCTTTCAGAGCAAGGTACTAAAATTCTGGTCTTCAATCCATTTACTAGTATGGTCTGAGTAAAGTAGTTCTGAATAAAGTAAAGGGCTTCTAGCATACAAGGACAAAAAGGGTTTCACACTGAACAACTCTCAGCAAACACAAGGACAGGTTCTCGTTAGCCTTCCTTCTATAATGCTACATACAGTGTTCAGAAAGGCAAGGGTAGATGATGTCACATGAAACCCCAGACCTGAGAAGACTAGGAAGTGTTTTAAATGAAGAAATGGTACAAGATCAATGATGTCAACCTCCTGGAGAGAAATACGCGCACACACACACACACACACACACACACACGAGTGCACGCACATGCATACACACACACTTCTTTATCATTCATATCACCTTAACACAAAGAGGAACAGAGCCAACTTTGTGATCCTTACTGTATGATGTCTCTGTCACCAACTTCTCAAGCTTGAGGACAAAGAAATGCTGATTGAAGCTATAAAATCTGGGACAGAAGCTCCATTTAACAACACTAGTAATTATGACATACTCTCAAGTATATCTAAGAGGTCTTTCCGTTGGTTAGGTTCATCCTTTCCCATTCATTTCAAATCAATGCCAAGTCATCATCTCAGATACAAGAGTAATATACTGTTAGCAAATCAGAAAAGGTAGAGCAGCTGGGCCATGAAGGGTGGGAAGAGAACAGTCAGAGCCCACATCCCTGGGGAGGGCCCTAGCCTCCTGCCCACAGCAAAACCTCCTTCTGCCAGCACAAAATAAGCAGGGAGAGGCAAGGGCTCCACAGCTTGTATTTGGAAACTGGCCATCCTATTCTCACAGTGCCAGAGGCCTGAAGGTGAAAGGAAAGCAACAGGAAAAACAAAGGGACAGTGTGGAATAAATAGTGAAAAAAAACACTGGATTTGAGGACAAAAGCCTTGGGTTCAAACTCCAACTTTGCCACTTAGCACCTGTGTGACCCTTGAACAAGTTATATCCCCTCTCTTGACTTTTATTTCCTCAACTATAAAATGAGCAGATTAGCCAAGATGACTTCTAAGGTCATCTCTAAGGACCTTCTCGTTCCAAGTCCTGTGATCCCAACCTTTCACTGATCACTCTGGAGTATCCTGGCTCTGCCCATTAGATGCTTACTAGATTCCTTTTGGGTCTATAGTTCATTTATGAACATTTCAGGATGTGGAATAAGGGCAGAGATGTTTTAGGATCTATCCACATTGCCTAAGGCCTGGCCAGGCTCTACCCCTGCCCCACCTCAAAGAGTCGTCTGTGATGAGTTCATGTCATACAGTGGGATCCCTTTTGTGTATGGAGTGAACTAAATTTAAATGACCACTGAAGTCCCTTCAAAGTTTCAGATTCTATGATCCCATTAAAGGCCATGTCCCAAATTTGTACGTTCATAGTTTACATTCAATGCCTTCTCACCCAGCCTTCCATCAACACGTGCAATTCTCAACATAAGGTATACATGAAAACACTGAAATGTTAATCAGTCTTCTTTAAGCAAAGTTTCAAAACAAATGTAAGAAAGAAGTAAGAATCAGACTGGCTGGTAAGATGATATCTGCCAAATGTTCTCTAGTATCTGGACCTGGTTTACATTTGGCCATTCTCTTAGAGAAGGACCTTCAACCCAACCAGCCAGAATACCTGTTAGAAATAGAACCTGTTCAGATATAGCTTATAATTTTGCCAAAGTCATACAGCGGTCCTTGCTAAACTCTTCAATGCACATGGTTTTACATATAGTTTTAACTTATATGGACTCTTCTCGCACTCATAGCTCCAAAGTCATGGCTCATTCAGGTCACCCATGGCCCCCTAAAACTTGTCGGGTCACTATTCAGAGTGGTTTTCTAAAAATTAATCTGTCTTGCTTAAAAATCAATCCCCTCAAACTTGCTATGCTCTTTGCAGTAATCTGCAGTAGATTGCAGCACGTCTCCCAATTATTTCACACTATTACCTTGAAATCTTTCTCCTCTACTGATTCCTTCCCAATGACATGTTTTAAGGGATATTTTCCCTTCATGTTTGCTCTCTTTACCCTTATTAGCATTCAATTCCATGGTGGAATCAGCTATCCTTTTTCCCATTCTGCTTACATTTTTGCAGGCTAGCAATATTCCTTCAGTTTGACTGGCATCTCAGCGTACAACTCTTAATCCCTTTCAGCATATCATCCTGCGCCTTTCAGGGATTTTTATATAGGTCTTCAGATATAGCTAAAGAGAATTCGGTCATAGAAGGAAAAACCTCTTGACCTCGGTGCAAGTTCCACACCATTAAGAAGCCGCCTAGTTTTTTCATCTAGGAAATGAGGGGTTTGGACCAGCTAAATTCAAAGGTTTGTTCCAATTCTAAATCACAGGAACCAGAGACGGGAGAGGGAAGTTATATTGCTGGAGATCTTTTGATATCGAGGACACGATCACATCTCTTTTTCAACTTAGGTATTGGACAACATGGGCAAAGAAATGGTCCTGTCAGTTAATGTTCAGCAATGATTTATTAAGCTCTGAGCACGTGCCAGGCACTGTGCAAAATTCTGGGGATACAGGGAAAGGCAAAAATGTAGTCACTGACCCCAAAGAGTTCACATTCCAGTGGGAGAGATAACATGTGAATAACTCCATACGAGCTACATTCAGCACAAATGGAAGGTAATCTCCAAGCGGAGGCAGTGGAGGCGTGGTGTCTAGAAAGGCTTCCTGCAGAAGGTGAAATCTGAGCTGTTTCTTGAAGGAAGCCAGGAAAGCAAGGAGGCAGAGGGGAGGAGGGTGAGCATTCCAGGTATGAGAAGCAGCCAGTGAAAAGATACACAGGAGAGAGATAGAGCGTTGAATGTGAGGGGTGGCACTGAGGTTGGCGTTACTGGATTGTAGAGTCCGTGGATAGGAGTAAGGTTTTCAAAGATGGAAAAGATAAAGATGAGGTTGGGAAGGGCTTTAAACAGATAATTGTATATCTGATCTTGGGGATGATAGGGAGCCACTGAATTTATCGAGGTGACACGGTCAGACCTATGCTTTGGGAAGATTCCTTTGGTAGCTGATTAGATGATGGACAAGAGTAGGGAGAGACTTAAGGCAGGGAGACCAATTAGGAGGCAAGAGCATTAGCCTGGGTGAGTAGGATTAAAGACCCAAACTAGCACAATGGCTATGGGAGAGGAGAGAGTGGGACAAATATTCAAAGTTATGGAGGCAACACTCATTGAGTCATTCAACAAGCATTTATTAAACACTGATCATGTACCGATAGTCCAAGTATAAAGTGACGAAGGTTTGCCCAGGGTGTGGTTGTGTAAGTGAAGAGATGGATGAAGGAGAAAAAGTGCTGCTTCTGGAGTTAGAAGACCTGGGGATTTTACTGGGCTGAGAAGTCAATGGGGGTCAGCAGTGTAGTACAGCTTCAGAGGTCTGGTGCCCACGCCATGTGGTGACTGTTAGTTCTGAACATCTAATCAGCTGCTGAAAGAACTGAAAATGTTCGGTCTGGGGTAGGCATGGGAGAGCAGGGAACACTATAGCCTTGGTTCAAGTATTTAAAGGGTCGTCTCATGGAAGAGGGATTGGACTTAAGGGAACAGGATTGGGAACAAATGGCAGACATTTCAAAGAGGCAGATTTAGGCTTGAAGTCAGAAAAGAACTCCCTAAAAATGAGAGCTGTCCAAAAGGGGAATGAGCTATCCCGAAGGTCTTCAAGAAAAGGTTAGATGAGCAATGAGCCCTGGTCATATATGTAGTAGAGTGGATATCTTTGGGGTGTGGCTGTGAGTCTGTGATTTAGGCAGCACAGTCCACAGAGCACTGGGTCTGGAGTCAGAAAGACCCAAGTTCAAATAGGGCCTTCGACATGCACTAGCTCATCTATAGGATGAGGATAATAAAAGTATGTACCTCCCAGGGTTTCTGTGGGGATCCAATGAGATAATAATCATGAAGCACTTAGTCCAGGGCCTGGTACATAGGAAGAGCTACATCATTTTAGTCACTACTAAATCTTGATCCTGTGTGACCTTAACTTAATCTCTTTAGGCCTCAGTTTTCTCCTCCTAAAAATGAAAGAGTTGGACTAGCCTATCTCAAGTCTCTTCTTATGAGCTCCCTGATAGCATAGATTCTTGGAGGCAAAGTGCTATCTTCAACCTAAACACATTAAGGGAAGAACCCCTAATCCTGCCAGCTGATTAAATTTTAGAAAGACAAATCCAGGATAGTCTCCAAACTAAACCAGCAGGGCTTTAGTCCTAAACCAAGAGCTGACAGCAGACATGATTTAATGAGGCCTTTGAGGGCATGAAAGGCTGGATCTCCTTTCTTTCTTTCCTTGGAGGATTTTTCCAGGCTGCCTCCAGGAAAGGCCCAAGAAATATTTCCCAAGTTTTCACTGGCCTCCCTGTATGGCTCTTCTGGCCTATTGACTGGAACTAGCTGTTAAGTGCATTTGTTTTACTTTTACGAGTCAAAATCGAAAATGGTTTGGTGTGAAGATCTGGGCAAGATTTCTCCATTGTCGGGGAACTAAATGCCTCTTAGAATTTTAAAAGCCTGGCAAGCAACTAATTACTTCTAATCAGCTGCCAAATGGCTGTGAGTGTCTGGCAGATCCTCCCAAATGGGCCTTTTGCCAGGGAAAAGCAGAAAGGGCAGGATGGAACCAGAGAAGGAAGGGAGGTAGAAAAGGACGAGAAAACGGTACATGGGCATGTCCCTTTAGGGAAATGGTTACAAAGGAACCTTCCTCACAACAGCCTCATGAGGTAGGTAGTGTAAGTATTAGGGTTCTTGCTTTTACAAACGAGCAAAAGGCCACTCAGACAGATGCCATGCCTTGTTCAAGTCATGTAGCTGTTGTCAAGGTAGGACTCACACTCCAGTGTTGATACTTTTTCCAAAGGACATAGAGCTAGAAGCAGCAGAGGATTGCAGTTTGGGGATTCCAATGTCAGAGATCGAGCCGGGGCCCTGAAAGGCAATCCCTGTGGGAGAAGGAGCAAAACAATCGTCTCTTCTTCTAAATGTTTTTCTCCTTCTCTCCTTCCCCCAGCCCCCCAGTGACCATGCCATCAGAGGGACTGTGTAGCCGACTGGGATCAGAGATACTAGATCAGCAGGAGGCAACACCTCCAGAAGGAATCAAAGAAACTTCAAGAACAGATGCAGAGAAACAGCCATCAGGAAAGGCATGTAAAGATTCAACAAAGCAAGAAAGGCCTTCCACTACCAAGAGTTGGGAGAAAAGGCGATTTCAGGGAAAGCAATCCCTCATGACCGAAAGACATATTAGTTATGCACTCAATAAAGACCCAGACCATCAGAAAGCATCAGGGAGCTACACTTAAGGGCAACTTCACAAGAACCCTGTGAAGGAAGAAAGGACTTCCAGTATCAGGAATTGCCAATTACCATTTCATCATATATGTGCCTCACAATGTTGTATCCCAACCTTCCAATAAGTTGCTGGCTATATTTGTGAGATAGTGCACCCTAACTTTGGGAGGGTGTTTCGTGCCAACTGTCCTTGCTCTATCTTCTTAGCAAACAAATGATTTTTCTAAAAGGCTATTGGCTCACTACTCCCAGAAAGCACAGTATTGGGGTTTGATGATATTAAGCCTAGAACTTGAGAGTAGATAGTCCCTTCCCTTCCATTTGCAAGACCTAAGCCTGCAAGAATAAGTTGGGAGACTAATCCATAGGAAGTTGTATACATCTGAAGACTCAAAAATATCTCCCATCAGACATTATGAAATGAAAAGCAGTAGCTGCAATTTAACTGGCCCTCCAGTAGACACAGGGACACAGTGCTATCTATGACATACAATATCGCATGATTAATTCATTTATGAGTTGTAAACAAAATTATACACGAGGCATCAGAATCAGGAATTTTGAGATGTTTTTTTAAAGATAGGCAGGATTTCAACAAGATGAAGACATGGCAAAGAAAGCAAGATAGGCACAAAGAACAGCATAAGAGAACAGGGATAGGAAACCATGGGGTGTCTATGGTGGGTGGGGTGGGTGTGATAACCAATCCATCAGCCTTAGTTTTTTTTTAATCAAACCTATGATCTAATGGAAAGCTTTTGTGAAGAACCCTCTCTCCCAATGTCAGATGAGCACCTTAAAGAGCTGCCTAAGGGCCCCAAAAGGGTAACTGGTCATATAACAAGTACCTATTAGAGGTGGCTCATGAGCACTTGACAGCACTCTACCCACAATGCAACACTGCCTCTCTTATCTAAAGAGGCTTCTACTGCCCACACAATGTAGAATATAATACACGGACTAAGAACCAGGATGAGATAGATGTGCCACCAAGGTAAAGTTAGACATAGATCATGGAGGGCCTCAGAAACCAGTCTAAAGAATTTTAAATTGATTTATTGAACAATTGAGCCACAGCAAGGCTTTGAGAAGGAGTGACACTGTCAGATCTGTGCATAAAAACTACTGGCTTAGCAACTGTATGAATGATAGCAATTGGAGGTCTCACTGGCAAGTGAGAGCAACAAATCTGGTGAGGAGCTAGGATAGTGGTCAAAAAACCAAAGTAGTCAGTCCAGCAGGGGACTGGATTGTAAACTGAGATGACACTCCCCACAAGGAGCCAAAAGCTAGGTATGACAACCGCCCACTTCTTGAGTTCTGGTAAGCTGATAAATTTATATGGTCCACAAATGATGCTGTAAATATCCAAATGGTCCTGGCAGAAAAAAAAAAACGGTTCCCCACCCCTACTCTAGAATGTTGCCACCAGGCACAAAACTTAGCTCAGTAGAAGCTGACATTTTAATTGGAATGACACATTATAGGAGAGCGACCACCATTCCAAGCCCACAAATAAGCTTTTCCTACTAAGTACAATCCAGTGTGACTTTTAGTAATTATTCCTGTACAGTAAAGCTGTCATCCCTTGTTTTAAAAAGCACTGTGAGACAGAAGGATTCAAAAAAGGTCAGTGTTTATTATGAGGCAGGGTTAGCAGAGCTAAGGAAACTTTGTGGTACAATTTACCAAGATGACATTTCTGGTCATTGGGAGATCAGATTAGCCCCTGAAGCAGAGATAGAGAAACTAAAACAGATCTAGGTGCCAGAAATGACAAAGCTGCATAAGCCTATTAAGCAGAACCATATGAAACGGCCCTCAGGTTACAGAACCAGGCCTAGAGCATACTTAGGAGCCATTTTGTACCTGTTCTATCTTCCTGCTGCCGGTCCTCTCCAGTACTAAATCTTGAGGCAAATGAGTATAGCGAATGATGAGAGACTTGGAGGCAGGAGTGAATTCAACTCCTCATTCTGACACATCTGCTGTGTGACCTCTGACAAGTCACTACTCTGAACATCATTTTCCTCATCTAAAAATGAGACATTTGTATAACAAAGTTGTGACAAAAAGGCCTAGCTGAGCAAACAAAATGCCACACCAGCACTGTCCAAAAATCTATGTCTTGTTCTGCACCTTGAGTCCATTACCTCTATGTCAGGAGTTGTGTAACATGCTTCATCACGGGTCTTCTGGAATCATAGTTGGACATTACATTGCTCAGAGTCCTTAAGAATAAAGAACTTGGTATTTTTTACAGTATTATGATCATAGTTTGATTTGTTTGCTGATCTCTGCTCACTCCAGCTCAAACACATCTTTCCAGGTTTCATCATTTCCTTATGGCACCATACTGTGGTATTCCATTACACATACCACAATTTGTTCAACCATTCCCCAACTACTGGGCTTCATCTTAGTTTACTGATCATTTCTCATTCAGACAACCTTCCAGTTCCTCTCCCAAACTACTCCAGGTCATGTTAGAGTGACAAACATAGTATTTTCTTTATTGTCCTTTTGTACCACACTTTCCTATTCATAACAAACCCTGTTCTGTGGGATCCTGGTACTATGTGTGACATGGATGGGAGATACACGAGAATTTCAATACTACAAGATTTAACTTTTTCAACATTAAATTCAGAATTGTGTGTGATCAAAATTTGCTATTTTGAATTTGCCGATAATAAATCCTAATTTTGCAGCTCACCGCCCCCCGCATTCAGTTATGAGACCTCATATGGAATGGAGTCCCATAGTTTAAGAAGATGGGGACTAAGTTATAAAATTAAGTTTTGTTTGATGCAGATTCAGTATCTGGAGGAGATAATCTCCTGAAGTCTTTTTCAGCTCTAAAATCTAATGTCCTATCATTCTTTCGTAAGTGCTGCATGCATTAAGTAACCTCCGTGGAAGCTCAGTACTAACTTCAGGAATCTGGATACAAATATTTCCTTGGACTTGACACTCAGATATAGAATAGGAACTCGATTTTTTTAAAATTTTATTGAGATGTTCAAAGTCTTTTTATAAGAAATAGAGATAAAAATGAAGAATATGATCACTTTTAAGGGAAGATAGGATGAAGACCATAGATGATGGAGGAAAAAAACAGATTGATTTGATTCTGTTTTCTCTACCAAAGAAATAATCTTTGGACTGGAAAAGACATAAAAAATGGAGAGAAAAAATGGAGATCATAAGGCAGCATTAGCTGCTCTTGATGAGTTTAAAACACCAGGCCCAGATGAACTATGTCCCAGGGAACTGAAATAACTGATTAACATGATTGCTAACCTTTGAAAGTTTATGGAGAACAGGAGAGGGGCCTGAAGGTTTGAGAGAGCATAGTTGGAGGTCCATTTTTTTAAAAGAAGAGAAAACAATTAGAGCTGTCCCATAGTAGAAAGAAAAACTTCAAGCAGAGGTTGGGAGGTCAGTTGTCAGGAATGCTATTGAAGAATGGAGGAGATTCTTACACATGCATGAGTTGGGATAGTTGTCCCTGAACACCCCTGCAAATTTTAGATTCTCTGCTTAGACCAATCCCACATATGTCATGATAAACTTCAGCTTCATTATTTATTCTGTAGTATTCCTATTAGTAATAGGCTGGCTCACACGTGACACCAATTATATTTGTAAATATCCTTAATGAAACAAAATAATAAAAATTCAAGTTCACAAGGAAGACTCCCTTGAAGCAGAATTGGCAGTTCCCTTTTGATATGAGGAATAAAGGAGCTTTTTTGACATTCAATAATTTAGGATGTTTTCATTCCATTTCACCCCTAAAGAATGACATGTTCATCATCCTCTTCTTCCTGTTCTCCTGTCTAATCAGCTAATGAACAAAAGCCACTTATCAGCCTCCTTCTATCATCCACAATTCCTGTGGCAGAAATCCAACTGTTTTCAGCGCCTTAGACAACAAGACACCAATATGTGTTCAAGAGTCAATCGACAATAGATTGAACAAAGGTGACATAGGAAAAGCCAAGTAGATGAAGAATGGCTTTTGTCCAGACCATGAAATGCAGTTGGATGGGTAGCTTATAGAACTCATCTTGCATAGACACTGAAAAGGGACTCTAAAATGAGCACAGAATTGAACAGGGAAGAGAAAAGTAAAGTACATTACCTTGGGAAAATGGCAAAATTATTTTTTTTAATTTATTTTTTTTTCTTTTTTTTTTAAGAAAATAAATGATGAATTCAGAAAAGCACAAAAATATTTACCTAAACCAATAAAAAATTCAATAACAGAGCCAGTAATACAATATGCATAATAATAACTAAAGCCATGAATATGAAAATAAGAAGAGTAAAAACAACAAAAAATTTAAACCAAACATTATAATGCCCAGCTTTGACCCTGAAAAAATGTATAAGAATATACCTCTCCCATGTCTTGTTTCATAAAACTATCAATTTAGATTTTACATCTATTGTCTAGGCAAAATCATTTTAATGTCCTCAAACATCCCTGTGAAACCAAAGCTCATTTTTAATAGACCTGTTTTTGCAGTGCTATTATGTGGTTGCAAAGCATGAATGGCTAAAGTCTCCAAAGAATTGAAAATGACCATCAGTCAGAGGGAAATGGAAAAGGGTCCATAGTGGATGGGAATAGGCTATATTTTATAAGCCAGAAGTTATGTAGGAGAATTAGAATAAAAGATATCAACAAAGAAAAATGTACGTGCCAAATAGCTGCTCATACTCAGTAACTCATTGACAGTTTGCTCAATCCTCTGATGTCAAGAGGAAGCCTCACAATAAATTGAGTGAATAGCCAAGTCAAATTAATGAGAATATGTGATAAGAGTATTCCAGGACTACAAAAAGTGCTTCATTTGGCCATCTTGCATTTAGAGCCCATGAAGAAGTTTTTGTGCACCTGGTCTTTTGGCACTTCAGTGCTAGCTTTGCTTAGCAGCACCTTTTATATCTTATAAGGTTGCCCAGTGTCTACTCCCCCAAAGCACTTTCCTTGAAAACAAGAATCAATCTCAGTTGTGACTTAATCCAAATAATTCCTATCAGACCAACTCTCATCTTGTTCACTCTGCATGTATATGCTGTATAGTAATCTCAGAAAAACCAACCCACAAATACCAACCAAGACAAACACCCTCAAACATATTACCTCCATCTCTCCATCACTCTCTCTCCCTCTCTCTGTCTCTGTCCCCATCTCACTCTCTCTCACTCTCTCTCTCTTCCTCTGTCTCTCTCTCTCTCTCCTTCTTTCTCCTCTCTCTCAAAGACACAGAGAAGAGAGGCAAGACATATATCATGGCAGCAACAGCATTGTCAGGGTGCTTAGCCTTCCCTTTCCTCCTGGGCACTCATTTAATCCTCTCTTACAATCCTTACTACAGCCACCTACTCTCACTCTCTCTTCGAGACTAGTCTCTACAACTACCATTTTTCACCACCTTGCCTACTTCCTGGTTCTTTTAACTGCAATGAATAAATCAATCCCCTTCAGGCCACTCTGGTAGCAATGAGAGCAGTGGAAGGAGTTGAATTGTCTTAATGATCAAATGAGATAAAGTATTTAACTTACTTTGTAAAAAATAAAGTATTACATAAATGCCATCGAGTTTTAGTACCTTCCTAGACTTTCTATGCTTCTACCCCTCTCCCCTCTCATAGCCCAGTAGCATCCCAATTTTCGTACACATTTAGTGCAGCTCTTCTATCAATTCTATTTGACAGCATTTGAAATTACTTATTGGACATGAATGAAAGTGAAGCTTAGAAGATGGCCCGAAGTCCCACAAACCAGAGGTGGCAGAGCTGGGATCCAAACCCTGGTTCTCTGGCTCCCAAGTCAGTGAGTGATCTTTCCCATATTCCATGGTTATATGAACTAATCCAGAGTAAATTTTTAAAATCCATGAAAACAAAATACACAATGGCTAGAATAATGGAAACAGAAAGAGCAATAACACAAAGCAAAGAACTGTATCATTATAATGGCCAATACTATCCCTGGAGAAGTCCAATTAGTTTTGCTTTTTTGGTCGCTTGATTTGTTTTTTTGGGGGGGAGAGGGGAGAATCTTTTTGGTTTTGGAAGTATATTTACAAAGGACTCATCTAGAACCAAAAAGGCCTCAATAAAACAATTTTTAAAAAGAAAAAAAAAACTATTTGAGTACCAAACAGCAACATTGTCAACAAAACAAAGAAATCTTTAGCTTAAAGGTTTACTCTTGGGTCTACTGGACCATGGCCATAATTTCAAAATTCTAATCTAAATGATAATAATTGTAACCTTCATTTATATAGTACTTCCATACTTACCAACATTTTCTCCATAACAATCTTGAATGGGAGACAGTAGAATTATTAAGCTCGCTATGTTACACAGAGATGTTAAACTATTTGCCTGGGGTCACACAGTACTTATCATCCGTGGAGTACAAATGCAAATATCCTGATGTCAAAGCCACAGCTTCTTTTCAAGCTATGATGGGAAAAGTAAATAGAATGCCAATTCTGTGCAGGCCTTCCCTGACCTTAGGCAAACAGGCAGCTACCCATGTGATTGACTTGGAAGAACTTGGAGAAGCTGCTCTTGTCTTCTTGTACCCTCCATCCACTGGCTTCCTATAAGCAGCAGTTGTGATATAATGGGAAAAGCTAAGCTTTCAAAGTAGTCAGGGATTCTAATCGAGGGAAGCAAGAAAAAAAGAGAGTTTTTCAGGCACGAGCACCAGTATGTGCAAAAGCATGGAGGTAGAAGATTAAATGGCACATATTAGGAACAGCAAGCAGCTCAATTTGGCCCCAATGGAATCAAAGACAGTTAAGTTTCGATAGAGGGCAAGGAGAGAGGTCCAGAATATAGGACACTTCCTGACGATAATACCAAAGTAGGCAAAGGCTGTGAATCAAGAAAGGACTGCATTAGAGCACTGAGAAGCTAGTAAAGAAAGACAAGGAACAAAGGCAAGAAATAGAAGAGCCTTCAGAGGTCCTGTGAAAGACGAACTTAGACTTTGGATTGACTTGCTTCTCATCATACTAGTACACTTGCCTCATGGTATCATGTCCAGGACAGTACAACTGGGTCTAAGCCTCAGAGTGAGAAATTTAGAAGGCACCCAGTGTCATCTCCAAGGGTGTTCCCCTCCCTTCAGCAACACCTCAATTAAATCTGCACTAGGGGTGTCAAACAAATAGAAACTCCCTCCAGAAGGATCCTTAAAAGTGGCATATTAACTTCATTTGCTAATGTAATATCTGTGTTTTGTTATATGTGGATTGATTTTGTTACATATTTCCCAGCTACATTTTAATCTGAATTGGGTAGCACTTTGGAGGGTTGTGGGCCACATGCTCCCTGGGGGTACATTTAATATCTCTGTTCCACACCATTTTTCTTTCCCCAGGTGCAGATATAGGTAGTTATGGCTTGACTTTACTTGATCTTTACTGGTCAGATCCCCAAAACCATTGCAAAGAAGTTTTTTTTTTTTCTCTCTCTGTTTCTGTCACCATCAGTCTTTGTTTGGCCATGCCTGGAGGCCTCCCCCTTTGCAGTAGGGGAGGGTCCCGTTTTCTCATTAATGACTACCAATAATCAGGAAAAAGTTGTTTATCCACCAAGATAAGTGATTAAAAATGCATGGCAGGGAAGTTTAGAGGTAAATGAAAATAAACTTTAACATTCCATTTAGAGCTAATACCATCATGTCTAGTCAAAAGAAATACCTAGAACAAAATTCAAAAAGTTTGCATCCAAAATTTGAGGTCCATGTTCTCAGAAGATTGACAGAAGACTCTTGATGCTGAAAGACAAGTGTTTCCTGGGAATTCATACTAAATTTGTTCTCCAGCTGTTTGCATCTCACCACCACTGTATCATGCAAACAGCTGCTGCTCACACCTCCTGTTTTTTCAACCTGGCACTGATTACTGACATGTGAGTGTCTCTAGTCTCCATGAACGGCTAATGTTCATACTACTAAAGGCTTGTCTGTCAACACCTCTGCAGGCAAGGAAGCCAGGAACCAAAGCCAGGGTGAGACTGGGGTCAAAATATTTTCACAGGAAGGAGGGAGGGAAATCTATTTCTAAAATCATAGTACAAGTTAGGTGGAAAGTATGCTTCAATTTACAAAAAAAAAGTTTTATGCTCATATATAATCTATGTATTGAATGGTTTTGCCTAACTACTGTCTGAATACTTCTTTGTCACAAGGAAGGATGCGTGCTGATGGTTGGGAAATAACTGATATTGAGGTTATATGCTTTTAAAAACAGAATCAATAAATTTTTAAAATTGAACCAAAAAACCAACAACATTAAACAAAACGGAAAGCTTCAGAAAAGCCACATAATGATTAAAAATGAATTGTTGTGGAATTAGAAGAAATAAGTTTGGCCCCAAAGAAGAGCGATAGAAAGCCATGCCCCCTAGCCCTTTACAGAGATGGGACTGTGGATCCCCCCTCATGGAACACCCCATATAATGGCAGCAAGAATTGGTTGGTTTGTTGGATTTTTTTTTTCTTTGCTGATTGGTTTTGCTGTACTCTTTTTTTTTTTCTATTTTCTCTTTTTTCCTTTTGAATTAAAAAAAAAAAAAACTTTGTTATAACAGATGACTCCTGGGAGGGGGAGAGAAACAAAGGGGAATTTAAGCAATGTAAAAACCAAAGCTATCAATAAAAATCCATTTAAAAAAATAAAAACATGAAACAAAAAAGGAAGACCTCAAAGTGAAATATAACTTGAAGATTGCTGGGGAGAACGAAGGTAAATGAGCTAGTGTCCATTTCTAGTCTTCTTGAATTCCAAACATTCCTTGCATTTAAAGAGAGGGGCCAACCTGGTGTTTCCCACAGATTAAAGCTCGCCAATGAGAAACAGGGCTCTGATAAATGGGCAATGTCCCCTTTCTGCCTAAATACAAAAAGTGCCGCCTACTCTTTGAACAAACGGCCTCTTAATGATAAGAAGACTTTAAATGTGCTTGTTTGAAATGAATCACATCCCAGGGTTTCCATCTTTGCAAGTTCTTATCCTTCCATGAAACATTTACTGACTTTCTCAGTCATTTATAATTGTTGTTTTATTCCACAGAAAAAAATCAAAGGAGGAATTGGGGGAGGGGCGTTCAAGTTCCCATAGGAGTTAGATTCTTTTTCCCCAACCCTTTAGACCCCATCTTAAAAAAAAAATAACCCTGAAACCTAGCATGAACAATGAAAGGAAACTATACATTTATAGACTATGTGACTATTATTAGGAGACAGTAAGACTTGCCTTACTCTATTTTGGTTTATGATCAAGCCAAACAATTTAAATTTACTACTCTTTCCCCTGCCTCTACCTATTTACATCCAACTTGCCACCATTTCCCCTTCTTCCAATCCATTGTCCATGGCATTACCAGACTAACTAGTCAGATGCACAGATTTGACCATATTCACCCTCTCCTCAGAAATCTTCCATAGCTTCCTGTTGCCTCAAACTATACTTCCTGGCCCTCCACAATGTGGCACTCCATTCCCCAGGTACTCTACAACTTCCCTCTCCAATCCAAACATGTCCTGCCCTTTCCTACCTCATTTTACTTTTTGCTCACACTGTTTCCTTTTCCTGGAATGACTTCCTCTCTGCTTTTGTCTACGGAACTCCTGCTAATTCTTGAAAGCCCAATGCCAAGCCCATCATCCCACTCGGTCAAATAATCTTTCCTGCTCCCCCCCATAGGTAATGACTTTCTCCCAAACCCATCCCAGCACCTAGCGCAGCACTCTGCACCTTTCTGATGCAGTGTGAAAGCAGAGGTTGCACAGTGGGGAAAAGTGCTAGAATTGAAACCCACCACCCAGGTTTAACTCTCAGCTCTGTCGTGTCCTATCTCTGTGCCCTTGGACAGGTCAGTCAGTTGATAAGCTTTTATTAAATGCCTACTAAGTACCAAGCACTGTGCTAAGTACTAGGGAGTCAAAGAAAGGCAAACGAGCATCTCAAGGAGGGGGGAGGTGGAAACAAGGAAAAAACAACTATGTGCAAACAAAATAAAGACAGGATAGACTGGAGATAATCAAGGGGGCAAAGGCGTTAGAATTAATGAGGACCAGGAAAGGCTTCCTGGAGAAGATAGGATTTTAGTTGGGATTTGAAGGAAGCCAGGAAGCCAAGAGTGGGGGGTGAGGAGGGAGAGCATTCCAAGCATGGGGAGATAGCAGTGAAAATGGCCAGAGTCAGGAGCTGGAGTTTCTTGTTCCAGGAACAGCCAGGAGGCTGTCATTGGATTCCAGAGTATATGGATGGGGGAGGGTGGAGAGTGTAAGGAGACAGGAAAGTGGGGAGGGGGAGCAAAGTATGAAGGGCTGAATGCTAAACAGAAGATTTTATATTTGATCCTGGTGGCGATAAGGAGACAGTGGAGTTTATTGAGTAGGTGGAAGGAGCAAGGGGTGAGACATGACATGGTCAATCCCGTGATTTAGGAAAATCAGTTTGACAGCTGAATGAAGGATTGACTGGAAGGAAGAGAGGCTTGTGACATGCAGACCCAACAGCAGCTATTGCAATAGTCCAGGCGTGAAGTGATGAGGGCCTGCACCAGGGGGCTGCTAGTGTCAGAGGAGAGAAGGGGACGTCAGTTAGAGATGGCACAAAGGCAAAACGGGCAGATCTTGATAAGAGATTGGATTTGGGGGGGGGGTGGGAGGAAAGAAAGTTAGGATTCAAGGATCCATTTACACTTGCCGGGTGAGTTTGGGTGACTGAGAAGATGGTGGGGATCTCAACAGTAATGAGAAAGTTAGGAAGGAGGGAGGAGGCTCTGAAGGGTTTAGTTTGGGGCATACTGAGTGTAAAATAGATGTCAAAGAAAGCTAGGTGACAGAGCACTGGTCCTGGAAGCAGGAGAACCTGAATTCTAATCCAGTCTCAGATGCTTAACACTTACTTCCTAGCTATGTGAGCTAAAGCAAATCAATGAACTCAGATTGCCTTGCCAAAAAAAAATTGATGTCTAAAGGATATCCACTTCAAGATTTTCAATAGGCAGTTAGAAATGTGAGACTGGAGGTCAGCAGAGAGGTTACAGGTGGATAAGTACATCTGAGAATCAGAATCAGCCTAGACCATAATTGAATCCATGGGACCTAATGAAATCACCAAGTAAAAATGTAGGGGGAGACTACAACACTCATATTAAGGAGGCATGACTTGGAAGAACATCCAGCAAAAGATACAGAAAAGGATCCGAGAGATAAGTAGATAGGAGAAGTAAGAGAGAGAATAGTGTCCTGAAAACTTAGAGAGAAGAAAGGATTAAGTTTCTTCCTCTCTCTGGAGTCTCAGTTTCCTCCTCTTCAAAAAGAGATGCTCTCTTGAGACCCTTTCAGGCCGTGGAGCGAGGACCTTGTGGTACTCTTATCATGTAACGTATATTATAGTCATCTGTCCATTTGTCTCATCCCTCTACTAAACTATACACTTCACAATGAAAGGGACCATGTGCCATTTAAACTCTGTGTGTCACTTAGCATCTAGAGCGGTCCTCTGAACAAGTAGGCACCTAAAATTTGTTCATCCAAGTGGCTCCTCTTGAGACCCGGCCTCCTTTCGCTGGAAGCTCGTGCTGATTTCCCTACATACTGGAAATAACATCTCTCTTTTCTATGCCTCTATAGAAACCTCTGCATTTTGCTAGTACCTTTCCTATGGATTTAGCTTGTTCACTCTTGTATGATATTTAGGGTAATGCGTTACGCAGTCTCCTCCTTGCTGAAGTCCATGATGATAATGACCATGTCTCATCTTTGTTCTCCACAATGAATGGCACATAGGTATTAAATCAAGGTTCAATGAATAGAAAGTTGTAATACCAAACACAGTATTCCACAAAATAAATTCGTTTGCTAGAAAAATAGTTACATCTAAATACCCATTTCACGTTGGAGTCTTCTCCATAGAGCATACTATGCTAAATAAGGCCATATGAAGCTCATTATAATCAAACAGCAAAAGGACAAGAAGAAAAAATACACAGGGAGAGGAAAAGGGGAGACCCATTTTCTTTTCGGTTCCTGCAACAAAATGAATTCTTAGGGGAAGTGAACTTTTAGTTCACTTATTTAAAAATGCATTGAGGGATGTAAATTATTCAATTCTCCAGGCTCAGCAAAATGGATCACCTTTTTTCATCTTTTCTTACATTGTAGAAATTGGTAAGTAACCTTGCCAGCAGTCACACACACACACACACACACACACACACACACACACACACACACATACACACACACACACACACACACACAGCCAACATCTAATTAAAACCTGGTACAATTTAGAGCTAACTCCAAAGTACAATTAGGAGGGCTAAGCATTTCACTGTTTTCTACTCATAGCCCCAGCTGCCCAACCCATTCTTCACTGCTGGGGATGAGTAAGCCTGCTGTGCCTCCAAGAGGGGAGGTTGTTACAGGCACATCTGGGGGTATTTCAAAGTTATTTTGTCATGTAAGCTTCAAGTCAAGCTACTGAGATTGCCAAAGCATGGAGACCATTGAAATCTGGAAAGTGACAATAAAAACTGGGCTACATGTGGAGCATTTTGCAGAGAGAATGATCCCAGATTCTTCATTTATCCTCCTTTGTGAAAATAGGGCTTTGGATTGGAGACCTTTAGAGCTGAATGGAAGTTTAGAAGAATCCTGTCTACCCCCCACCTGAGGCCCATAGAAACATGAGTAGCCTATAGTCACATAGCTAGTGAGTGAAGGAAGGCAGACTCAAAACTAGGACCTTCTCATTCCAAGTCCAGTGGTCCCACCATCAGACTTAGAAAATGAAAGTAAAAATCTTTAAGACTTGCTACCTTAGATTTCTTTATTTTTGTAATTTGCACATGGAGATCAATAGCCCTTGTAGCTTATGATGTGGCAAGAACTACTGGGCTAGAATATGAGGGGAGGCATTCAGCAATTTGTACATTTGCTTTTTAATATTTTGGCAACTGTTAAGTATTCTTAAGCCAAGCAGTAAGCCTCCCAGGCCCCTCCCAATGAATGCCTAGTTCTAAAGTTCCATATCTTTGAAAATGAAAAAAAGATGAAAAAAATGAGGCTTCATCTTCTCCTAACCCTTATATTTATGGCTTTCTTCCCTTTTCAACTTATTATAAGAGGACACTAGGTGGCACTGCAGTGGATAGAGTGCTGGGCCTACGATCAGAAAGACGTGATTTAAATCTGTCCTCAGACACTTACAAGCTATGAGACCCTAGGCAGGTCACCTATTGCTGTTTGCCTCAATTTCCTCATCTGCAAAATGAGAATAATAATAATAGCACCTACCTCCCAGGGTTGTTGTGAGGACCAAAGGAGGTAATAATTGTAAAGCACTTAGTACAATGCCTGGCACACGATAAGTATTGAATAAATGTGACTATTGTTGTGATTTTCTCTAAAAGCACCCAGATGATCATAGAGACTAAGAGTTACAAACTTTCTGGGGCATTTTTGTGGGTAGGCTGTAATTTCAGTAGTATAGGGAAATTTGGGGTGAGGAAATTCCCACTATCAACAGAGATTTAATACCTTCTCTGCAACTTCTAGGCATTGCCTGGATCACTAAGAGGTAAAGAGACTTCTCCCAGTCATACAGACAGTATGATAGAGAAAAGATTTGAATCCAAGACTAACTGGCACAGAATCTGGCCTTTTATTCTTTGTGCTACCCTAGTTTTTTCATAATTGTCCTAAGCAAATACAGAGTCAAATTCTTCTGATTAAAAATGTCAGCTATAATCTATCATTATTCTTATTTTACGTAACATTATTCTTTAGAAGAATGGAAACTTTTCAGAGTGATTCAGCTGTGACACAAAGAGGTCTTCAGACAATTGCTATGGCTATGAAAAGAAAGTCAGTAAATAAGGGATAGAGTTTCCTCCCCTCCCCCCCATTGTGTGTGTGTGTGTGTGTGTGTGTGTGTGTGTGTGTGTGTGTGTATGTGTGTGTGTGTGTGTGTGTTGAGGGGGGTAAATCTACTCAGGGAAAAGACTACCCCCTCTATCATGGCTCTAGGGAATCACTTGGCATTCTTTGTGCCACTGAATCTCTGGCGGGTCTCACAAGAGTGGGCTTTGCCCTCTTCCCTCCATAGTACATCAATGAGTCTCTTCTTGGTAATAAGCACAGTGCTACTCTTGTATTATCAGGCCCAGAGTAGAAGCATCTAGGTGCCTCTGCAGTAAATAGAGCTCCAGGCCTGAAGCCAAGACAGCTCCTCTCCCTAAGTTCAAATATGATCTCAGACATTTTCCAATTGGGCGACTCTGGCCAAGTCACTTATCCCTGTTTGCTTCAGCTTCCTCACCTGTCAAATGAACCAGAGAAATAAATTGAAAACCACTCTCAAGAAAACCCTAAATGGGGTCACAAAGAGATGGACATGACTGAACAATAACAACAGAGAAGATCAGGGAAGATAATGACAGCTTTCAGTAAAGATAGGGAAAAGAAAACTGCAGTGAATTGCAGGAATGGAAAAGAGAAGAATGAGAATTATCAGAATTAGGCCATAAAAATATATTGAAATGTAAAATAATAATAACAACAATGATTAATACACTGGAACTCCATGCTGTCTAATCTCCCTGATTCAGACTCTGCACTCCTTGAGGGCAGGGGCATTGACTTTTGGGATTTTTTCCAGAGCTAATTCAATTCAATTCAACAAGTATTTAAGTATTTACCATGTGGCCAGGAACATTCTGGGGGAAACAAAGCCTGGATCTCAAGTTGCTAACATTATAATGGTAGAAGACAATATGACAGACTGTTGTTCAGGTGTTCATATTCATGTCTGACTCTTTGTGACCCCATTTGGGGTTTTCTTGGCAAAGATATGGGAATGGGGTTGCCAGCTCCTTCTCCAGCTTATTTTACAGATGAGGAAACTGAGACAAATATGGTGAAGGCACTTGCCAAGAGACATACAGCTAGGAAGTGTCTGAGGCAGAATTTAAATTCCGGAAGAGGAATCTTCCTGATTCTAAACCCAGTGTTCTACCCACTTTACTACCTAGCTGCCCATGATACAGATTAGTAAACACAAAATAAATACAAAGTAATTTCGAGGAGGAGGGAAGAAGAAATAGTAACTAGGGGTAGTAAAAGTCTCAAGTAGGAGTTACAGTTTCAAAGAGGATTTCCACTTTACCTGAGAAAAGTAAATGGTAAAAGTGTATCAGCTTGCTGTAAAACACAACTCCTAGCCACCTCCAGCATGATCCTTGATTGTAAAGAGCTTCTGGCCTTTTCAAAAACTCTCAACCACTCCCCAGAACTGAAAATCTTGTGACCCCTGCAATACATGTCAGAAGGTACCGTTTTGAGTTTTGAGAACAAAGGAAAAAAATGCTTTTAATTGAGTCACCTTTCCTTCTCCCCAGACAGTGGTAATAGCATGATTTTTTTGGAATAATTACATCAGCTTTAAGCTCTTGTCCTTTGTTTCAGCCTGCTGAGATGTACTGAAGGTTTTATCCTAAGAGTTCAACATATTAAATCTGTCTCCTTGAAACTCCATCATTAGCAGCAGTGGGGTGAAACAAGGGAAGTTTGGAGAAGAGGGCCTCATACTAGTTAAAAGAGAGCTGACTTTGGAGTAAGAGGACTGGGTTCAAATCCCAGGTCTGTAACTTATTGGAACAGTAACTGGAAGGTACTCCTGTGACCGTGGATAAGTCACCTCACCTCACTGCCCTCTGTCTCAGTTTCTCTGTAAAATGAGAGAATTCGACTCTGAAGTCCCTTTCAGTTCTTGATCTATGTCCCTATGAGCCTTGCCATAGCTGCATCAGTATAACTGTGAAAACTGGGTGCCAAGAGAGTGCAGGAATTTCATTGTACAAGATATAGGAAACTATCCCGGAATCCGTCTGTAATGCTTTGAGAGGAGGGTGGTCTGAACCAGTTGGACCGAGTGGAGACTGACTCCAAGGGCATTTCCACAGTAGAATGAAGAGGAGCCAGAGAATGACCCGGAGCTTTGGAACAGCTCGGCAGATACACACAGTGGGGAGCACAGTGGAGGGTGACAATGAGGGCTTTTTAACAGCCATACAGAGGAATGTATTTCACAGAAGTCAGACACGACTGAAGGGGGGGAGGGGTAATTTAGGCAGATTAGGGCAGCTGTGGTTTTCCTACTGCTGAGGGCCAGAGTGTCTCTTTTTGGATTCTTTATTATAGGGAGGCCCTCACAAATCTCTTTGGTAGGTTGAGGCAAAGGAACATCCTATTTCCCTAGCCCGTGAACATTAAGCACCCATTGAGAGATCACGGGTAACAGACCTGTGTTCCTGAGCCAGCCTAGAGATACCTATCACAGTTGGCTCAGGAGACTTTGTTCCCTAGATAGAAGGCACATGGCAAAGTCCAAAAATACTTGAAGCACTGTGAATTAGTACCGGGGGGGGGGGGGCAGCTAGATGGCTCAGTGAATACTGCACTGGCCCTAAAGTCAGGAAGACCTGAATTCAAATACAGTCTCAGACACTTAAAACTTGGGTAAGTCACTTAACTCCAACTGCCTCTCAAAAACAAATTCACCTTTTGAGGTAATAGCTTTGAAGAAAACCATGATTAGATGGATAAAGTCTTGTCTGTGAAAGTCCAACTGCTAGAGCATTCAAATTAGGATCAGGAAGCTGTCATTCAGTCATTCAATTACCTCCAACCTTTTGTGACTTCATGGACCAAACTGTCCATGGGGTTTTCTTGGCAAAGATAGTAAGGAAGTTGCCATTTCCTTCTCCAGTGGATTAAGGCAAACAGAGGACGTGTCTGATGCTAGATTTGAATTCAGGTATTCCTGACTCCAAGCCCAGTGCGCTATCCACTGGGCCATCTAGCTGCCTAGAGTCAGGAAGCCCTGGCTTCAAATTCTTCCTTAGACATTTACTACCTGTATGACCCTGGAAAAGTCGATGAACATCTGAGTTTCAGTTTCCTCATCTGTAAAATGGAGACAATAATATCTCTTATTTCTCAGGGTTGTCACTGAGGATCAAATGTGATAATGTACAAAAGGCACATGGGATTTCTAGGTAAATGCCAGCTATTACTTATTACTCATATAGCTATTACTATATTACTTACTCATCCCCACTTTGCTCTTTGTGAGGATGTCATAGCCTGGCAGGGAGAGAAAGAAGGAAGGCCCAAATGCCTTCCCTGATTGTGTTCGGGAAAGGTAGATCAGCATCAGTCCTCCAGTAGAGTAATTAAAAAAGAACCTAGCAGAGAATAATTACAATCTATTAAATGCATTTATTAAAACCATCCCCAGGATCTGGGCTTCAGGCTGTATCCACAGAGCAGGCAACATCCAACATACTCATTAGTTAAATTATTTCATGCCAGTTAATTCATTTGATAAGATTATAGGCCCAGGCCTATTGTCCAAGAGCTTGGCTCATTTCTTTGTTCTGTAGCATCCCTTTCCTACAAATAATGCCAAGCAAAATGCTAGCTGCTGCTTTCATCAGAATAAAATGGATTTCATTTTTTAAATAATTTACTAATTTAAAAATCACAAACAAAATGCCAAGGATAACTAGGGGATAGAAAGAGAACACTCAAATTCTCTCAGCGAGTTCAATCCCCAGGTCCAGGCTGAAAGAATTTGGGGATGTGACTGTTGATAAAGTCACTGTAAAGTGACTCAGATTTCTGGTGACTGACTAGTTGAGATTTCTTTGTATCTGAGTTAAGGGATCAAGGAGAAAACATGATGGGATGACTTCATTCCTCCCCTTATATGGACACAAATCAGTGGAAGGAACTGTTCTGGAGATTTTTTATCTTTTTTTTTAAACTTCATTACCTATCAGCAACCCTGCTTGGTTTTGATCCCAAGGAACATCATGCCTTCTCCACCATAAGCTCATCACCTGAAATCTTGGCAGCATGGAGATCGATATAGCTTTGATGCTCAGAACCTCGGCACCTTCGGCTGCCTCAGTCCTCTGACCAGAGGACGGGAGGATAGAGCAATCAACTCCTCATAAATCAACTCCTTTCCTTTCTCTCTCCCTTTTTCACCCTCCTTTTCCCCAGTGATCTTGGCCTGTTAGATTGGAAACTCCTGGAGGGCAGAGACGTGGCTTTCTTTGTACTATTTCTATCCCCTGCTTTGCACAGTGATTGGCACTTAGTAGGTACTGAATAAATGCTTAACTAAGGACTAAGAGAAGATATTTATTAGTAACTTGTTGACTAAGAAAAGACTGGTGGGAGGGAGATAACATAGCCATCTTCAAATATATATAGGACCATATATATATGGTTAGACCATAACAATCACAGCTACAGAGTTGGAAGAAGACTTAGAGGCTATTTAATCTACCTTTTCCATTTTATAGATGAGGAAACTGAGGCATAGAAAGGTTAAGAAAATTGTCTGTTGTCACCCATAGATACTAAGTATCCGAGGCACATTTTGAACCCAACTGGCTAAGCTCCAAGTCTGATAATCAATACTCCATGCTGCCTAATTAAAAAGAAAACTGCCTAAGTATTTGAGCTATCCCCAAATGAAATGGTATGGACTCGGGATATATGTGGAGGTGGTAGGGAGGCCTTCCTTTAATCACGGACTGGGTCAGCACTTATGGGATGAGTATGTTGTAGGAGAGATTCTTGTTGAGGGCTATATTAGACTGAATGGATTCTGAGGTCCTTTTCAACTTTGAAATTCTGTGATTCTTTAAAAGGCATCATGGTATAATGGAAAGAGGAGTCAAAAGTCATGGGTTCTAGGACTTGCTCTTCTATTTTAGCTATGTGACTTTCAACAAGTCTAAGCCTCAATTTCCTCATTTGTAAAATGGAAAAAAAAATATTTATACTAACTCTCTCTGAGAGACAAGGATCTAATGTGAATGGATGTATGTGAAAATACTTTAGAAAGGTTCTGGCAAAATGACAGCCAAGTCACAAAAGAGCCCTGTTCCCTCATGCAAGAACAGAGATAGAAGTGTCTCCAAATAAAAAAAAATAAACAAATCAAAAGGAAAAGGAGAGAGAAGGTGGGAGGCAAAAAAGTCTCAATAGAGAATAGCCTCTCAGATAATGAAATGGAAAGGACAAGGAAATGAGCTAACAAGAAAAAAAAAAGACTCTAACATGAAGAACAAATATTATGGCTTGCAGATTTCTAAAAAGTCACCATAAGAAAAAAAAAAATATATATATATATATATATATATATATTATATATATATATATATTATATATATATATATATATATATATATATATATAAATTCAACAACAGCCTGAGAAATGAAGCTGGAACCAGCACAAGATTCATCTAATTCAATAACAAATATTTTAAATGAAAATAAACAAGAAACTGACATTGATTTAGAAACAGCTGATGTCTGGAAAAAGATTTCTCATCAGTTAAAAAAAAGGAATAAGAAAAAAATAACAAGGATCTACAATGGGGAAGAAGCATGGTAAAAGTTTCAATGAAAATAAGGTTTCGTGAGAAATAAAATTGCTGTTAGCAAACAAACTGGCAATAGCATAACAGCAATAACAATAGTAATAATAAAGCTCAACAATTATTTGGCACCTTAAGGTTTGCAAAGCCTTATACATATGTTATATTGGTTGATTATTAGCAGCAAAACTAGGGGGGAAAGGACTTAAAAATTTTACAAAGAGAAATGGCAAATTAGAAGATGGAAGTCCATAAAGATGATTTAAAAATTGCTGGATTTACCCATCCCTCTCCCCCAAAAATGCAAAGAAAGAATCTAACCATCATTTCTCAGGAAATACAAAAGAAAGATTTCTAGCAATACTGAGATCAAGGAAGCTGACTACAGATCAGCAGAATCCACTGCAAGTCAACAGAGAGGAATATCATTTTCAACTCACCCAGATACATTCAGTCAATCAATCAGCAGACATTTATTATTTATTACATGCCAGGCACTGCCCTAAATACTGAAGATGTAAAGAAAAAGTAAAAACAATAATACCTTCCCTGAAGGAGTTTATACCTTGGAAGACAACATATACATACTTCCAGCACTTAGCACAGTGTCTGACATGTAGTAAGTGCTTGATAAATGTTTACTGATTGGTTGATTGAAATCTGTGTATAAAAAATAAATCCAGTAGTTCCTTAAAAGGAAAGGTACTAACTAGCAGTTGGAAACACCCAGAAAAGCTTCCTGGAGGATATGCCACTCTGAGTCCGAAAAAAAAAAAAACCAAGAATTCAACTCTAGGGTTACTGTCAAATTCTAGAATTATGTGGATTAAAAAAAAAGGATTTTTTGGAAGTGGCTAAGAATGATCATATAATATCACCCAATCATTCAAACACTGGAACGTTGGAAAGTCTCTTTAAAAAGACCCAAAATGACACAAAAGGGTTTGCCCTAACCACATAGAATAAAACTAAGTAGATAAAGAATGCTTTTTGCTTTTTTTTAAACATGCATAGACAGCTCATAAACCTAATCTATTAATGCATATCTCTAATGTAGATGCTGTAGATGTGCAATGAACTGAATACAAAGTAAGTGTAAGAAAAGGATCTAAGTTTAATTTGTGAAACTGAATAGTGTTTTTAGTAAGCACAACTCTGATATCCACAATATATACGGAACAGTTACAAATACATATGGCCGAAAGCCATTCCCCAAAATACAAATCAAAGTATATTAACCAACAGGATTCAAAAGATAAAATACAAATGACCAATAAAAATATAAAATGGTATATGAAATAACTGATGGTAAGAAATGTAATAAAGCAAAACAACTTTGAGGTTCTACCACATGTTCATCAAACTGGTATCACTTGAGCTTAATATAATCTTTCAGGAAAATTATTTGAAATTATATTTAAAAAATTGCTCAACTTGATACACTTTGATCCAGTAATATAAGCATTAACCCAAAAGGAACAAAGAAAAAGGGAAAAATTCAATATATGCCATAACACAGAGTAGGACTTTTTAATGTGGTAACAAGAAACTAGAAATAAGCTAAGTATCCATCGATTAGGGAATGGCTTGACAAATTGTGCTATATGACAGTAATAAGAACAAATATAAAGAACTGAGGAAAAACATGGAAAGACTTGTAAAAAACAATCCAAAGTCAAGTAAAAAGAACTAAGAAAATAATCTACATGCAATGTCAACAATAACACACCATTAGAACTCAGATCAACTCAATGAATAATCTCACCTCTAGAGGGCTGCTGATGAAGCACCACCTCTCAGCTCTAGGAAGAGAGTTTATAATCAAGGTACAAAATAAGAAGTACAATCTCAGCCATTATCAATATATGAGAATTTATTTTTGCTCTATATTGGGGGATTTGGTGGTATTAGAAAAAGAGAGAGATAGTTTTAAGAAAGCATTCATACTGTTATATAGAAAACTATCATTTAAAATAACAAAAACTATCAAATATCTGGCAACAGACCTTCCAAGATTCGGTCTGGATTATGGAAGGTCAATTAAAAAGTATTTTTATAGACACACAAGAACTATATACTTGTAGAGATGTTTGTGGTTAGGTCAAACTAATGGAGTAATAATGGCATTATTACCCTAACTAATCAATAAAGTTAATGCTATATTAAATCAAAATTCCAATAGCAGACTTTATAGAATTGGATAACACAAAAGCAAAGGACAAAATGTTCAGAACGCAAAAGAAAGTATGAAAAAGGAAAAGGAATAAGGGGATTTCTACTTTCAGATCTCAAATTATAATCTTCAGGAATAATTATCAAAATCATCTGATAATGTAGCAAACAGAAAAAATAGATCAGTGAAGTAAATTAAATAATAAGACCATTCTGTACAAAACACATTTCAAAGGAGAAAAAATGGAAGCAAATCATAGTTCTAAACCCTGGAGATCAACTTTATAAATTATAGTACATGACCATCATAAAATATTATTAAATCACAAAAAAATGAAAAATATGAAAAATCAAAGAAAAATAAGCAGACTGATACACACCGTGTAACCCCACAGACATGGCTCTTACTCTCTCAGTTTTCCAATTGACTCCCTAAAACTATAAGTTGCAAATATCTATCGGTAAAGGGAGTTTTCATGCTAGTAATTCTCTACATTTATGAAAATACATGTATACAAAATTCTCAAATCTAGACCCTAAAGAAAACAAGATATGTGAAGTAATACATAGTGAAGGAAGTAGAGTCAAAAGAACAATATACACATTGACCAACTGTGCAGTTAAAGGAAATAACAGCAAAAACCCAAGTTATATACACGGAAGAAGATCAAAAAGGATCATAATAACAAGGATGAAATGGATACCACTGGAGTCAAGTCAAAATATACATTGTTAAGGTTGGGGATAGAAAACAGCAAATAATAGTTATGAACACGTGTACTATCATTTACAGGCTATTTTTTTTTGTTTTACATACTTTCTTTTCTTTTGTTCCTGTTTATAGATTTTAACTACCTTTATATGTCAAGGGAAATTTTCATAAAATTTATATTAAAAAAGAAAATACTTTGTAAAGGACTGAATTCAACAGAAATATAAGCCATCATTATTATACATATAAAGCAGTAGAAATAGAATGATTGGCCAGCATCTGGTTTTAATTTGCTTTTAAGAAAGATGACTTCATTTTCTTTAAATGTTGGGATTTAAAGGTATTCAATATGTGTAATTTGAGAACTCCAGCACCAAGGGGAGTAGCATTAAGATTGCCAATACCTTTCAAACCAGGCAACAGAGATGCTAAGGAAAGGTTCGGTCCTTTTAGATCAGAGAACAGTTTAGAATATAGAACTAGAAGAAACTTTAAGGATCAGATAATCAAGCTCCTCTATTGTATAGATAGGGAAAGTGAGGCTCCAAAAGGGGCAAGGACTTGGCCAAAATATTTACTACCCCCTAAACTAGAATATAACAAGAGGTTCTTTTTTTTTCAAAAATAAAATATGCATATCTATGCATATCACAAAATATTCTCTTCAAAGATTTGTAAAACTTCCACTTCAAGACAGTTTCCTAGGGCACAAGGATGTCAGCTATCAACCACCACAAATGCAATAGTTATATAAGAGCCCCAGAAACAGGGAAACATCCTTTTATTTGTCAGACACTTCTCAAGAGCAACAGCTTGTTATCATTCTCATTATTTAATGGCAAAGAATTCATTTTTTTTGTTTGTTTTGACTTACTTTACTTTTGTTTTAGTTCTATTATAAAGGATGTCATGTACTGTCATTCATACTTTATAACCTAGACATTTTGAATTCTGCTCATATTATACTTTTAAGTAATATGAGCTTCATCATTTACCTATTTTATATTTCCTTATTTATCCTTTGGTCAGGGTAAAGGAAAGTCAGTTCATGATTAAGACAGGAATGTGGAAAGGTCTCCCCAAATTTGCCATGATTTTGGCAGGCTCCCTGATTAACTGGAAATGAGCTGGAAGTTGTTGAATGTATCAATCAATCCCAAATTAATGGAGAAGGGACTTCTGGAGGAAGATAACGTCACTCATTTCAGGGCTATAAAGGAAACAAATACCATGACACATGGATTTCCTGGCCTGGGGGGTAAATGGGTTAAGTAGACTAGGGAATTATAGATAGAATTACTTAAAAGTTAAATATTATGAGTTTGGGGAATAACACATGCTTCAAAGACCATTAAAGAGAAGAATTAAAACACACACACACACACACACACACACACACACACACACACACACATACACACACACACACAGGATCACACATTTAGAATTAGAATGGATCACAGAAATCATATGGTCCAAGCCTCTCATTTTACAGATGGAGGAACTGAGGCCCAGAGAGGAAAAGTGACTTGTGCAAGATTCCCCAGGAAATAGGTGGCAGTTCTGAGATTATAATCCAAGGCCTCTGACTCCGAATCCAGTATTCCTTCCACTGGATCAATACATGGCAATCAGTCAGTGGCAAAGACAGCCCCATGTACCTTGTAAAAACTTCCATTTTTAACATTCTTCAATATTTTAATAAAATAATTATATCTTCTATGAGGGTATTCCCTCCAATATTAAAATTGCAATCTGAGACTTTTCCATGTTATGTTTCTTGTCCATTTTCTAACACATCTTCTCACTACAATCTACTCAACATTCCAGAAGTGCTTTGAAGCACTCAAGTCCTCAATTTCTGCAAATAAGATGTGACAGTTCGACTTCTTTTTTGAATCATACATTTCCTAAAGTATAACTTTAACTTCACTTCTTAAATGCACATCATCTTAGGCAATGACGCAAACTCTTTCCACCCACTACGTGTTTTTTTTTTATTGCCCTTTGAGTCATAATCAATTTTGATTCTTTAGAGATTATAGTAGTCCATGACTCATGGTTAAGTAGCACTCATTACCAGAAGAATATTGGTATTTTTTTTAATGGATTTTGTGCTAGTGGGCAGCTTTGGATTGTTGAAAATCACCCAAATGAAGTCCAGTCCCCTCTCCTCTTTTTATTCAATTCTGGACCCAACTTGTCTGCAGCGTCAAACTAATGGACTCCATAAGCTGCCCATCCAAAGTCCTATGATAGTCTGGGCAATAAATATTCACTCGTTTGGATTTTATGTTTTGAATTTCATTAAAGAGATGCTTAAGTATTCTGGGACTTTATGAAATTAGCACAATGCCATGTGTAATCAGAACAAATAGAAGACCTCCCCATCAATAAGGAATTTGGACTTTAGGCAGGGTATAGTCCACAAGAGAGGCAAACACTTTTTTTTTCATCTCTAGAATGTATAACTATTTACAAAACATATGCATGAGTAGTTTAGGCAAACACTTTTAATAAGCAAAGATCTCTGTCTCAAACACTGGCAATGCACTCTAGCCCTTTATTCTGCCCATTGAAGTCTTTCCCTTTCTTCCAAGCCCAATGCAAGCTGCCACCTTCACCTCAAGTTTTTATATGACTCTCGGTCTACCTAAAGATGATCTCACCCTCTAGAAACTCCTCAGAGTAGAAACAGAATTTCAGAGCTGGAAATGACCAGCTCTGACATACCTGACAAGTCATCAACAAGCCTTTATTCAAACTGAAGGGGATTTCATCACTCCCAGAGGCGTCCCATTCCTGACCTCAGGTCTAAATCTGCCTCTTTGCAACTTCCATCCATTTCTCCTATGATAAAGAAGTATAGCCCTCTTCCAGATGAAAGCCAATTGAAGACTCATGCCCAGTTATCTCTTCTGTGGGCTAGACCTCTGCTTTTTATTTCTAACATAGTTAATTAATCCCAACCTTGCCTAACCCTTCTATTGGAAGGTAAGCTCCTTAAGGGCAAGCCTAGTATCTTACTCATCTTTCCATCCCCAGTGCATAGCATAGGCTCTTCCAACTTAATAGATACTCAAGACATGTATATTGAATCAATTTGAATGCTCAGGGTACACTAGAAAAATGGTGATTCGGTTGTGGGAGCACACAATCAGTTAGGAAGGCAGCATGATATAGTGGAAAGGGCACCAGGACAGTACGGCTCAAGTAACAGCTCTTTTGCTAATTCAATACTTGATTTTGAGCCAGTCCCTTCCCTTTGCTAAATCCCCTCAGAGTTAACCTCTCATCTGTACAAGTGCAAGAGAAGCTATAATGATCTCTTTCAGTTCTGAAAATCAGTCAACTGATCAATCAATATTTTAAAGCATCTACAATGTGCCAGCTACTGTCTAACTGCGGAGTATAAAAAAAAAAGAGGCAAAAGACAGGACCTGCCCTTGAGGATCTTATAATCTAAGGAGGGAGACAACATGCAAACAAATGTATACAAAAGCAACTATACACAGGATAAATAGGGGAGAAAAATGAACGGAGGGAAAAATCTATGGGTTTAAGATGTGCCCATTTTAAGGGAGTCTGGCCATTTCACCTTTGAAACTGCCTTCATTTCTTTCAAGTTGTAATCTGTTGGGTTTTACTCCCATTTGATTCTATAAACTTGTCTCTCTGGTTTTCTGTCTGAGGCAAAATCTCACCAAATGCTGAGAGAAGCACATCAGCCCAATCCCTTACTTCCTGCCAGGCGATTACTTAGCTTTCCTTTCCTTTTTTTTTTTTAATGATTACACTTTGTTTATTTTTAAGCTTCATTTTTTAAAAAAAATCTTGAGTTCCCAACTCTCTCCCTCCAGCCCCTGCCCGACCCATTGACAAGGCAAGCAATATATCAATTATAAGTGTGAAATCATGCAAAACATATTTTATATTAGCCATGTTGCCAAAAAAAAAAAAACCAAACAAACAAGAAAAATAAAGGAAGTGACAAATGTCTGCTTCCATCTGTACTCGGAGGTCATCAGTTCTGTCTCCCTTCAGATGGCATTTTTCTTCAGGAGTCCTTTGGGATTGTCTTAGTTGATACTTTCTAAATCTGATTTACTTTCTAAATTCTCCCAATCACAGATCTTCCAACTGTCCTCGGTGAATGTCATCCACCAGCCCTCCCTCGTGCCCACTGCCAGAGCAGCTAGTGTGTTACAGAGATGCTGACAGAAAGACTGGCCTGAGATAACTCAAAAGCCTTCCCCCTTGCCTGGTATTTCTAGAGGCGGGCACAGCCCAGTCTGAGGTTCAGGGGCTTGCCAGCGTCAGCTTCAGAACTGTATGCCTTCAGTTGTTTGGGTACCCTTCTCATCAAACAACACTAACACAAACCCTCTAACTGGCAAGAGCCATGCAGCTACCAAACAGATGGAACTGAGGCCACGGTTTCTTCCCAACTTGGCTTAATGCGCCCTGGCAAGCTGCCCTCCCCGAATCTGAATGCAAGACGAATCAATTAAGACCGGATGCCAGGCATAAACACTACCCTGTTGGCATCATCTCTCTAATCAACAAGTGATTCATCAGCTGATTCCACAGGTGTAGGGGTGTAGGGGGAGGTCAGGTTCCGGCTAGGTCAATTTTTAGTCTTTTAAAAAACTCCCCAAAAAGCAACAACTCGGGGCTGCAGTGCTGCTGGGATCAGCACCTTCTAGCAGGAAAATCGGGGCAAGAGGTGGGGGAAGGGGAGTTATCATCAAAGGCACCTCCGAGGTCAAAGATCCCAACCCAGGCCGTGTCCATCAATTCCCTCTCTGACACCTTCATCAAGTACTTATCAATCATCTGCTTCAACGGGGTAGTATTGAATGAATGTGTGAGTGAACATCGGACTTCAAAGGCGTGACTCCGATATAGTTCCTGGCTCTGGAGCTTATTAGTTATTTGATCATGAGGAAACCACTTTTCCTTCTCTGAGTTTCAGTTTCTGTCTCTGTATACTGAATCCTTGGAACTCTCTAAGGCACTCTCTAGTTGTAATGAACTACGAATCCAGCTCCAGGGACAGGGAGCTCATTACCTCCTGAGGTAAATTATTTCATTTATAGAAAATTCTAATTGTTGGAAGGATTTTGAAAAGTATATAGAGACAGACAGAGAGGGAGGGGAAGGAGAGGGAGAAAGAGTAAGAGAATAAGAGAGAGAAATACAGATAGAGACATAGAGAGAGAGACACACACACACAGAGAGGAAGAAACAGACAGAAAGAGACAGACACAGATACAGAGAGAGAGGCAGGCGCGCGCGTGCACACACATACACACACACACAATGAGCAAGCAAGCACCAAAATTTGCTTCCCTATGATTTTCACTCACTAGTCTTAGTTTCTCCTCTGGAGACAAGCAGAACAAGTCCATTCCTTCTTCCACACCATAGCTCAACCCCTTACAGGTAAGGAAACTGAGTCAAAAAGTGATTAACTTGTCCATGGTCACCTAGTTTTATTGAATGTTGGAGGTAGGATTTGAACCTAGATGTCCCCCTGACTCCGAAACGCAATGGATTCTCCATTGTATGAATGTAATTGAATATCATTGTGCTGTTAGAACCAATATGAAGAATTCAGAGAAACACAGAAAGGCCTGTGTTAATAATCTAGAAGGAAGATATCAGAACCCAAAGAATGACAGACATAGTGACTACAATACTACAAATGAAGACAACACTAAAATGCAACAAGACTTAGCTCAAATACAATAGATGACAATGTTCAAAACTACTCAGATTAAAATATATATCCTTTCCCTTAACAAGTGATCAATTGAAAAATAGAAAGCGGTACATTCTATCAGTTGCCAACACTTCTATTTCGGTTGTTCTCTAAGGGTCAGGGAATGGGGGGTGGGATATATTAAGAAGTGATTGGTATAAGAAACCATTAATAAAATAATAATAAATTAGAAGGACTACTTTTACCTGGTTGGTGGGGGAAAGTGGGGGGGTGGGGAGTATGATCAGGTAATGCTTCCTGGAGGAAAAGGCATCTGAACTGGCCTTGGAGGAAAAAAAGGCACGTAGAGATTTAGGGGGAGGAGGCAAAGAGGAAGGAAGCCGTCTAGTTCAGAAATGGGTATGCACAAAGACAAAGAGATGGGAAAGGGAAGGGGAAAGGTGAGAAGGGGGAGCATGACTAGGGGAAATGATGTTTCCTTCATTTGACCTCCTGGCACTGAGGACTTCCTCTTATGCATTCATTCTAATTTGTATTTTATTTACCTGGGTATATACCTCATCTCTCCATACACACCCCCCCACACACCATCTGATTCTCAATTTCATGAGAACTTGTCTTATTTATCTTTGCAAGTTCTCAGTCCCATGTGTTGAGTAACTAAACTAAAGAAAGAAAACAGAGGTTCACAACATTCCTGCTGTATGAAAATTATGAAGCAACCAAAACTCAGATGACTGCCTGTATCCAACAGCCATCGTCATTCGGGGTGATCCCCTGGATGAAAAATTGCCAATTCCCAAAACAGTCCTGAACTGCTCCATAACTGCTTCATTCAGAAACATTATTAGGCTATTTAGATCTTTATTATTAAAACCACTGAGATTTGCCATCTACCTCAAAAGGTTGTTCAATCAACAGAAAACAAGCGAAGTGAAAAACATAACATTGCATTTTAGCCAATTACTTTAACATGATCACAAGTTCTAGGAAATCTTTCTTCCTTTTTTTTTTTTTTTTTTTGGCCAAACACATCAAAATTCCTCTTAGATAGATTCCTTTTTCGTTAAGATAATATAATTTGTAATAACAATGGCCAGGGACCAGAATGGAAATCAGTTCCTGTTAACACTTCAGGGTTTCTTTCCCCAAAAGGCAGATCAGGATGTGCATACCCACATATCCACACACACATCCATACACACACATATGCTTCCCAGGATGCCCTCCTAACCTCAAAAGCAATGATGCCTATTAAACCCAATCCTTCAGAGAGCTCCTAGGGTAAGGTGACACTAGAGAAAACACAGTCCTCAGGAAGATAAGGCCTTATCCTGGCTTTCAGGATTTGAATGTTTTGGTTCCAATTCCTGTCTTATCTCCTTGGAAATCCAGACACAAACTCGATGTTATCGCATTGATCTTTGGCAGGAAGAAGCAAGAAGTCTCCAACCCAGCGTGCAAACACCAGTCAAGTGGTCTGGAATCTGTGAAAGCCCCAACACTCTTAATGCAGCAGTTACACGCCTGGATTCAAATCATGGGGCTAGTTTGTTCCTGAGAAATAATGAAAGAGTTATGGCTACGCTCTTGCTGTTTTTTTCTTTCCTTTCCACCCCCCTTCATCCTGATTTGAATGTTTTCCATTCGACAGCTTCCATTCACCCAGCATTACTAAAAAAAAAAAAACCTGAAATCAGAAAATCTGGTCTTTAGATTTCGTTCTGTGTGCATGCCCAAGTCAATTTCCACACCAAGGGCCTCAGTTTTCTCACACATAAAATGGCCCAGATGCTATCTGACATGAGGTGATTTTTGTCTAATTATTCCCATTTGGCAGAAGAGAAACCTGAGCATCAGAGAGAGAAAGAGAGAGAAAAGGTGGGCCTCAGCTTCCCCTTCTGTCAAATTAAGGGTTGAATTAAATATTTCTAAGCTCTCTTTCCTGTCCTAAAACTTTCAGGGTCACACAGACAGTAAATGTAGCAGCCGTGAGATTCAAACCTTTGCCCTTTTCATGATAGCGAGCCAGCATACGCCTTTACACAAAAATAATGAGACTTGCTCCTCTCCCAACAAAAGTAAAAGCTAGAAATGAAAGCCAAAATCCATTTTGTAGATATTGAGGGGGTGTTTATTGTGGCTTGGTGGCAGATTTGTTATCTGACAGTGGCAATCTCTGCAATGTCCTGGCACTGAATTAGAAAGGATATTGCTTAATAAAGAATAGATTTTCAGTTAAGTATCTTTTGGTGGCCAAGTACACACATACACACACACACACACACACACACACACACACACAGCCTGGAACCAACATATCTTAAGGCTATTGTTTCCCTGTTCAACTTAAGCTCAATAGCTGTGTATTTTCTGTATGAATTGAAAAACTAGTCAACAGGTAAAGGAATTAATGCCCTCAGGATATAGGGCTCTGTATTCATTTTTAACTCTTAATACATACCCAAATACAAATCAAATTGTAAACTATCAGGCCTCTACTCATGTAGATACTCAGACATATTAGGAAAGAAGTAGCAGGGCTTTAAGCCTCAGCTGTTTGTTTGTTTTTTTAAAAACTCTAATCTCCTTCACAAAGAGATCAGAAATTAACGAAAATAACGTTAAGCAGAGAGAGACTAGCTATGAAAGCAGAGAAATAGAGTACTGCATGAACTCGGGGCTGCCTCACAGACCATCACAGAAGGAATGGGGCCCTTAGAAGTCAACTAAATACAGTTGCTTTGTTTTACGTACATGACAGGAAAAGGCAGTGCATGTCTCAAGCTCTGTGCTAAGAGCTTTATAAATATCTCATTTGAGCATTTGAGTCTTACAATAACCCTCAGAGGTAGGTTTTATGAACCTCAGTTTACAGTTGAAAACACAGAGGGAAATACAAGTTAAATGACTTGCCCAGAATCACACGTTAGTAAATATCTGAGGCCAAATTTGAACTCAGATCTGCCCAACTCCAGCACACTGTCCACTGACTAGACACAATATAAGCAGAAAGAACACCGGACTTGGAGTCAGGAGGGACCTGAGATCAAGTCTCCACTTTGGTACTTGCCAGCTATACAATCATAGGCAAGTCACCTCTCTGAGCCTCAGTTTCCTCATCGGTAAAATGGGGCTAATATCTGCAATACGAATCTTACAGCTGTATATTACAGCTAATCTTACAGCTAAATTAAAAGCACCTTATAAAACTTGAAGAGTTATATGTTAAGGTTTTATTTTTCTATCCAGATCTGTGATTTCAATGGTAATAGAAAAGCAACTGGTTTGTAAATCATCTCCTTAGAGTCTTGTCTGGGGTTACTGAGAGAATGACTTGCCCAGGATCTGTCAGAGGCAGGGTTCAAATCTAAGCCTTCTTGACTTCAAGGCTTGCTCTACTGTTCTTTTTATTATTATTTCATATGAGGAAACTTGGCTCAGGGAAAGGGACTTAACCGAGGTTATACAGCTAGTAAACAAAGCAGAGTTTCAAAGTTAGGACCCTCTGAACCTACATCTCATCTTCTTGCTGCTACCTTCCAAATTGGCAGGATTCGATGGGACATGGCATGGTGGAGGGAGAAAGACAACTAGACTGGGATTCACAAGTCCAGAGTTCTAGTCTCGGTTTTGAGGCTTCTGAGTTGTGTGTCCTTGTATAAAATACTTCCCCTCTTCCAGGTGGTTTCAATAAAGGCCTTTCTAGAACTAAAGTAAAAAAAAAAAAAAAGAAATCATCATTTGGAGTGGAAAAAGTCTGTAATCTTAAAGGAAATAACGCAAAAAACAGAAATGAGGAGATGTAGCATTACCAGATCTCAAGCTCAATTGTCAAATAGTAAAAATCAAAACTATTTGGTAGGAAATCAAAATAGTGGAAGAGATGGGACAAGCAAGATCCAACAAGAATTGTCTATAGCAATCCAATGTTTGATTATCCCCCAAACTAAACTACTGGGGGAGGATTTTCTATTCAACAAGAACTGCTGATAAAACAAAAGGATGGGGAGAAAATAGGTTTAGAGCACTCTTTTATACCACATATCACTCCAAATAGATACCAACCTAAATATAAGGGGCCACATCATAAATCCATTAGAGAAGAACAGGAGATATCTATGGGAAAAACTCTGACCAGGGGCCAAATTGATAACCAAATATCTGCTATCCATCACACTGAGTTAGGCCCAGTGGGAGATACAAGGATACATATGACAGGAGGGGTGAGGAAGGTCTTGAAGACTAGAAGCAAGATATAAAAATCTGTTTCTCTCTTTTTGATCTCCTTGAACATAGAGTTCAGTATCTTTCTTGAAATAACAAGCATGAATAAGCCAGTTCCTTAGAATCTCCTGCAAAGCATGACTTGTTGGTTTTGTGAGAGAAGAGAAACATACCCTGAGGTCTGCCATCCTGCCAACCCGGCTAAGATGTTGATTATAAAGTCCAGAGGGCAGATAAGAGAAAAGATGCTGCTTGAGGGGAAAAGGATTCATTGGGAACCTGTACCTTTCTCTTTCTGCCCATTGCTTTGGCTCATTGACCATAAATCAGAGCTGAAATTTGTAAGTGGCTAGAGAAGAGGGTCATGTTTGAAAATTAGCAAAGTCAAACAGCTCTCCAGGCAAACTACTTCAAAACACAGGTCTAGGGAAGGAAGGAAGGAAGGAAGGAAGGAAGGAAGGAAGGAAGGAAGGAAGGAAGGAAGGAAGGAAGGAAGGAAGGAAGGAAGGAAGGAAGGAAGGAAGGAAGGAAGGAAGGAAGGAAGGAAGGAAGGAAGGAAGGAAGGAAGGAAGGAAGGAAGGAAGGAAGACAGACAATTGGGATAGTGATACAAAAAATATTCTCCTCAACTTCACTGAGAAAGGACACAAAAGGAATATCTGGCAATGAAAGTGGAAATTAGCAACTGGGAGAACCCCAGCTGTATTATTTTTAAATGATCTGAGTATACTTGTAAATGCTTTGCACACGCCTGCAGCTATGATGCTCTGAAGTCCTCTCAGTGGCTCACCCATCTGTTGATAACTATTTTCAACTTTCACTGGGGGCACAGAATGGCAAGGGGAAAAAAAACCAAGTCAGGATATAATTTATAGTCTTGGTTTCCTCCTCTTTGAAATGGCAATATTCTTTGCATTCTCTACCTCACAGCTTGATTGTGAGCCAGAAGCTTTACAAACCATATGATGATAAGGATAAGAAGGGGACCTGTGGTTTCACAGGAACTGTCCAAGGAGCTACTTCTCTTCCTAATACAAGATGGCCGCTTCTCCGCCAAATGATAGCAGTGAGAAGGCAAATAACTGACCTGGCAATGAGTGTCAGAGATAGGCCTTGAAACCAAGGCTTCCACCAGGCTGCCTATATAAAGTATGGAGCACAAAAGAAGTGGGAGCTCTGGATATTATGGCTAATCTTCTAAGGCTACAAAGAGGATCAAATGAAGTAAAAGATGGGAAGGCTTTGCAACCCTAAAATATTATGTAAAAACATGAATTAGAGCAGCATCAATATTTAACCAAACACAAAAGGAAAGCTAGAACTGCAGATATACCACAAAAAGGAGGATTTTAAAAGCCTTTTTGGTACCATACAGCATCCCAGCATTCTGTAATAATAAAGGAAGCAGCCCAGGATGGGAGGCAGATCTAGGTTCTGAGGGCCAGGCCCAACACTGACTAGCAGTATGATCTTGGCTAAGTCATTGTTTCCCCTTGGGCCCCATGAAATGCCTGATTTGTTTAAGGTAAAGCTCCAACAATGTCATGGTAGTCCCTTTACCACCTACATATGATAGGAAGGAGATTTTGGCTTTAAAAATCAGATGCTCTGAATGTTTGTGGCAGATCTCTTTGTAGTGGCCAGAAACTGGAAACTAAGTGGATGCCCATCAATTGGAGAATGGTTGGGTAAATTGTGGTATATGAATGTTATGGAATATTATTGTTCAGTAAGAAATGACCAGCAGGATGATTTCAGGAAGGCCTGGAGAGACGTACACGAACTGATGCTGAGTGAAACGAGCAGAACCAGGAGATCATTTTACACTTCAATACTAAATGATGATCAATTCTGATGGATGTGGCCCTCTTCAACCATGAGATGAACCAAAGCAGCTCCAATAGAGCAGGAATGAACTGAACTGGCTACACCCAGGGAAAGAACTCTGGGAGATGACGATGAACCATTACATAGAATGCCCAATCCCTATATTTTTGTCCACCTGCATTTTTTATTTCCTTCACAGACTAATAGTACACTATTTCAAACTCCAATTCTTTTTGTACAGCTAAATAACTGTTAGGACATGTATGCTTATATTGTATTTAATTTATAATTTAACATACTTAACATGTATTGGTCAATCTGCCATCAGGGGGAAGGGATGGGAGGGAGGAGGGGGAAAATTGGAACAAAAGGTTTGGCAATTGTCAATGCTGTAAAATTACCCATGCATATAACTTCTAAATAAAAAACTATAATAAATTTTAAAAAATAAAAAAATAAAAATAAAAATCAGGTGTTCCTGAAGAATCTACCATCCTTTTGGAGGGTTAAAGGGAAGAAAAATGATTGTAGAGCAGGCACAATTCCTTTAAGGTATTAGAGAGGTAACTGGAAGAGCATGGCTTAGTCTGAGACTTGGGAGAGCTGTGGCCCGGTCCCAGCTTGGTAACCATGCATGGGCCTCAGTATTTTCATCTTCAAGAAGAGGGAGGTCAGGTTAGATGGGCTCCAAGGCCTTTCCAGATCTGAATCCTTGGATAAAATGGTTCAGAGTAGGTCTAGAGCAGTGGTTCTCAGACTTTTTGATCCCATGACATGTTTAAGACTCCTAAAAATTTCTGAGGACTCTCAAACAGCTTTTGTTTATGTGGATTATCTTTACTGATATTTACTGTATTAGAAATTAAAACCTCTCCTCCTTCGTTCCTCCAGAAGGAGATCTGGGCTTTCTCTCTCCCTTGTTCCAAATGCCTTCTCATCCTGAACTTCTGACACTCCATTACGCCCTGCAGTCCTTTTCTATCATTGTCTATTTCCTCCCAGAATTTCCACTTTCAGTAAAGCACTCAAGTCAGTCATGCCATCAAATCTTCTCCAAGGACTAATCCTGGCTCTCTGACTTTCTCCATTAGGTACCCAAGTGAGGACTTCCTCTTGCTCTGGTTTCCCCTCCCTTTTCTGTTTCCATTTGTTTCTTCTCTCCTCATTAGAATCTAAGTTCCTTAAGGACAGGGATTGTCTTCTTGGTTGTATTTGTTTTCCCAGTAACTTAGTAGGTGCCTGGTGCTCAGTACAATAAATTCTAGTTGACTATTATGAGAATAGCTTTGATCTCATGCGCCCTCCTGAAAGGGGATGGGGAATTGGTAGGGGTCCTGGGACTCTACTTTGAGAATCACTAGTTTACAGTAAACATAAACCAACATCACAGTCTCTTTAACATCTTAATGTGAGAAAAATGGGAGTATATTCCAAAGTCATTTCAAAGTCTTAAATGTTCTTCAGGAGAGAGCAGCTGTGATGAGGAATTTATATAAGGAACCTTTAAGTCTACTTCACAGAAAATATAGGAAACGTGTGACATTTCTCCTCACTTAGCCTCAGTTTCCTTCTCTGTAAAATGAGAAGACTCAACTGGATGATCTCAGAGATCTCTTCTAGCTAAAAAGCCTATAGTTCAAAAGTAAACAATATTGAGAAAATAAACTAAACAATCATCCAGTGGGTACCATCTTTTTGTTGCTGGATCAGCATCTCCGACAACCTTATCAGCCGTTCACTGTATCGGGTGCCTGACTTGCGCCTCAAGCTGAGGCGTCCCAAACTGAGCTTGTTATCCCCCAAAGGCTGTTTTTCCTTCTGCCTTCACCACTTTTGTCCATGATGTACCATCCCTGACCTTGCCTCTCCTGTTCAAACCCATTTTTCTCCTCACCTCTATAAGTCTTGCCACTCCTACTTAAGTATCCCCCTCATTTCTATTCCCTAGAATCTACTCCCACAGCTACCATCCCAATATAGACCCTAGTGGACTGTGGCTACAGTCTCCTCACATTTTCTATCCTCTGGTCTCTTCTGTAGAGATCGTAGGGTCGTAAATCAAGAACTGGAAGAAATTAAGGGCCAGAGACATGAAATAAAGTTACTTCCCAAGGTCACAAAAGAAATAAATGCCAAAAGCAGGATTTGAACCTAGAATCTCA
This sequence comes from Antechinus flavipes, assembly GCF_016432865.1. Classification (NCBI taxonomy): domain Eukaryota; kingdom Metazoa; phylum Chordata; class Mammalia; order Dasyuromorphia; family Dasyuridae; genus Antechinus; species Antechinus flavipes. Next base: position 42,134,985 of record NC_067404.1, on the reverse strand, counting down.
GGTGTCAGTGTTCTTTCACAGTACAGCACTGATTCCAGAACATAAATGATTCCAATAATAGACCTATGTCAAAATGATATGCTAAATTCAATTGATCAGATTCAATTCCAGCACATCAAGTATCTAATGAGGGCAGGGCAACATGCCAGGGAGATAAACATCATGGGCCTCCCTTCAGACTGAACCTCTTCTAAACATGCTTACTAACTAGGAGGAGAGGAAGGGATCACGAAGAGATATGTGGCCCACATAGCACTTGGTTTTCAGCTTTGGGAAGAGATGAGTAATTTGATGAGAAGGAGGGAAACTGTGTGAGCCCAAGGTATGCATGGATGCATAAGGGACACATCTAAGGAACAAGGAATAGTCAAATTCAGCAGAAGCAGAGCACAATGGAAAACATACAGCTAGAATGTGAGGATTGAATTAAGTTGGGGAGGGCCTTGAATGCCAAGAAAAGAAATTTGAACCGTACTTGGTAAGCAAACAGTAAGGGAAAAGGATAAGGATTGGACCTGTGATTTTCTTCATTGAGGGTACTCTAAAAGAAGACGCTCTCTCTACCAATGCATATTGGCTCCTGCCCTACAACTTATTTTAAAGAGCTGCCAAAAAATAACTGAAACGTTAAATGAGTTGTCCAGGGTTGTCTGGCCAGAACAAGTAAGAGATGGTGAAGAGATCTTCAAGGAATCGCGGCTTCCTCTCCAGCCACTACACAATGCCACCTTCCCTGGCAACCTCTGAAGATTTTTGAGCAAAGGCAAAACACAATCAAATCGCTATATGAAGAATGGCTAAATGACAAACTCAATCCAAAAACAGAGTTGAGGTGGTAAGCCCTGTTGGCCAGCCCACTAAAGTGGTCCAAGCAGAAGGTGGGACTGAGGGCCAGGAGGATGTCTGTAGAAAGAGAAAACGGGATAAACATGGGACAGAGAGAGAGACGTTGCACAGCTAGAACTAAGTAAGACATTTTCTCTGGCTGTCTACCCAGCATGGAATGCTCTCCTTCCTCAACTCCACCTACTGACTTCCCAGGCTCCTTTACATCCCAACTATCACCTCTGTCAATCCCTCTTAATTTAATGTCTCCCCTCTTAATTATTTCCTCTTTATTCTGAATGTAGCTTACTCTGTATGTATTTGTTTGTAAGTTGTCTCTTCCATTAAAAGGTAAATTTCTTAAAGGTGAGGACTGTCTGTTCCCTCTTTCTCTATCTCTCTACACACACACACACACACACACACACACACACACACACACACACACAGCAGACTACCTGTCATATAGTAGGCACTTAATAAACATTTACTGATTGAATGCTAACTGGTTAGACAGAGAAATAAGAAGGGAGAATCAAAAGTGAGATCCAGGATCAAAAGATGGTAGAACAGACAGAAACAGTGAAATCAGAAGGAGAAACAAGGTTGTTTTGTTTTGTTGTAGGGGTGGAGTTTGGTTTGAGGCACTTTCTAGATAAAGCCAAGTGGGACATGCAGATGGATATGTGTTGTTTGTAGGAGCTCAAAAGAGAAACTAGGGCCGAGCTATCAATTTGGGAACCCTGTGCCTAGAGACAGGCAGCAAAGCTGCAGAAGTAGAAAAAACTGTTGCAGAGAGTACAGAAAGACAATAAAAGGGCCAAGGGATGAGCCTCTTGGAGGAAGATCTATGGAAAGAATACGAGAAGGAACAGAAAAATAGGAGAACCAGGAGGGAGTTTCAGAATCCATGGAGAATACATTATTAAGCCCAAAGGAATAGTCAAGTGTCCCAGTACTGAAGAGGGGTCAAGGAGGAGGACAAATGGCCACTGGATTGGGTGACAATGAGGTCAGTGGAGCCTGATCACGGGACAATTCACCATGAAGCCGGAATATAATTGCTTTTTCCATAAAATTATTTTGAAAAAAAAAATAGTGCTACACTAGAGATCTATAGACATTACCTTTTTTCCTTTCCTTTGAATTTTTAAGTTTCGTGGTCATTACCATTTAAGAACATTTGACTCATGCAAGCAAAATGTCAAAGCACAAAGAAATGGCATGTAGAGGAAGAAAGGACTAAAATGAGAATGATACGCATTCTTTTAGATCTCAATATTTGTAGACAGATACCTAAGGGAAAAAGAAATGCACTGGTGAGACCCTGTCTGTGGCTGAGGGGAGCAGCAACGTGATCCTCTTTGATGGAAAATCCAGGCAAGGCCAAGAAGAGAAATTTCCTATCAACATGGACATGGGGTGGCTAATGGGCTTCTCTCTTGCTCTCTGAAGCTATGGGATACCTTATCACTCATGCAGCTTTGACAGTGTTCGATTCAACTTTCCACAATGGATGACTGCTGTTTAAAAGCTAAATGTTGACCTAAGAGGACAGCCCAAACCAGTCTCTCAACAGTTTTGGACTTCTGTGGACAACCACAGTCACACACTGGAACTTTGAGCCAGGACCCCCATGGAAAAGAAAGCCCTACAAACTGCATGTTATTCTCAGCAACATACGATTAGGAGGATGCAACAATTTCCCCCTTCCTTCTGGAATGTACTTTTAAAAATTAAATGGTGATCTACAGCACTGAGGGTCATCCTCGCACAGAGGATACCAAGACCAGACAAAGTGATCTTTTAAACCCCTTCTAGCTCGGAGATTCTGAGACTTAATGGCCTGGCCCAGTTGTCTAGTTTTGTCAAAGAAAAATGCTATTGTCTGATGGTAAGAATTTCCATGTCCTGAATTCTCTGGTTTAAAGCCACTAGATGGCATAGCAGATAGAGCATTGGACAGTCAGAAAAACCTGAATTCAAATCCTGCCTCAACCATTAGCTGTGTGACCCTGGGCGGATAATTTAACCTCTCTCAACTTAACCTCAGTTTCCTCATCTAGGGGATAATAATAGCTCCTGCGTCAAAGAACTGTTGTGGGAACCAAATGAGATAACATAAATAAACTGCTTTACAAACCTTCAAGTTCTCTATGAATATCACCTATTACTATTATCATGATTATCGTTGTTATATCTGGTTCTATTTCTTTTTGTCTAAAATGAAAGGATTGAGCTACTGAATTGGAAGGAACATCAGAGGCCATTTAAGCCAAACCAAACTTCAACACAACATACCTGAGAAATACATGTCCATTCTTTCCAGCTTTAGAGCTAGAAGGGACCTCGGCGGCCATCTAGTTTAACCCCCTCGATGTTAAAATGAGAAAATAAAGAGAGGTTAAGTACATAAGGTCTCAGATGTAGCTGGCAGAGCTAGGATCATAGGATCAGAGCCCAGTTTCCTGATATCTCATGCACCAGGCCTCCCTAGGATTATATTTGTTCCAGCTTGGGACTCGGATAGAGATGTGGGAGCAATAGATCACCATTGTAAGGAGGTGATTTAGAGCTTAATGATGCTGGGGTGGGGAGGGAAGGTCCAACTGGAACTGTGCCCCATAGAATGGGCAGCCTCAGCAGGCAAGGACTCCTGAAGTCGCTAAAGGTCAGTCAGCCTATTGGATGCCCATTTGTCAAGGATACCATAGAAAAGATGCTTGTCCAGATGTGGCTTGGACGAGAGGGCCTCCGAAGGTCCTGGCAACTGGGAGACTGTACTTCTGTCTGTCTTGACTTCTAAACCTAGTAGCCTTCCCACTACAGGAGGAGGAGAGAAGCCTGTACCTTGCATTTCCAAATTATTAAAAAAAGATGCACTCATTTCTAAATCTCACTCCTCCACTCAGGAGGAAGCCACGTTGGGGGACCATTTGGCCACCCTCCATGTTGACGGGTCATGGGCAAAGCATCCAGCCCCATTCTGGCCCGAAATCTCTAACTGAGTTGGTTATGTTATTGCAAAAGGTTTCTTCTCTCAACGTGCACTCCCAATTGCTATCAGCATTATGTGTACCCGTGCCATTTGTAACTGCAGCTCCTCCAGTGCAGGACTAGTTTTTTAGGAAGGAGAAAGATACTTGAAATGACTGGGCTGGTGGGGAGGAGTGGAAGGAGATGAAACCACTTCCTATAATTATCTGCACACTGTTTGCATTTTTACAAAGATAGAGGAAAGAGAGGGAATGGATTTGCATCTATAAATTTTAAATTACTATCTGCTAGTGTTTCATTTTCAAATTTAAATCCTTTCATTTAAATTAAATTTACCTAATTGTTAATGAATTAACAAATTCATTTAGCAACCAAATCACCTACTAATTGTAAACTAATGAAAACTACTTAGTTGATTTTTTTTTGTTTATCCTTAAGAATCCTTTGCAGTAAGGGGGGGGGGGGGAGGGGAGGAAGAAACATACTGCTTCTGGGTAGTAAAACAAAGATTTAATGTCTTGATTTTGATTCCAAGGGCCCCAGGGGAAGTTAAGGTGGAAGATTAAATACTCTTTATTATTTCCTATCCAGCTTGCTTTTCCTCTAGTATCAGGATGGATGGAGAAGATCTAAGATTATGCCAATGGGCGGGGAGCTCTGGCAGGGGACCCCAAAATGGACTGTCCATAGGCCCAATGACTTGTCAGACTGCATCTCTTTCCTTGGAAGACCAGCCTAGTTACATTTGGAAAGGATCCTTCATCAGCAGGACTTTGACCTCTAAGAGAGACTATTTTTCCCCCTCAACACAGAACCTTGATCATTGTCCCTCTCTCTGGGAAACACCTTCTGCCCTGGGGTTTGATTAAGCAAGTCACTAACCCTCAACAAACACAGTCTTCAAAAAGTGAGGTTATTTTGATTTTATGCTTATTTACAGAGCATGTGTTCCTTCTTGACTAAGTGTAGAAATGAGGCTTCCAAAGAACTGGCAGCTTACAATGAAAAAGCTGAAATTTAGAAAACTTGGTATATTTTTTTAAATCTGAGAATGCCTTAAGAATGTTTTCTATGGGAAATTCATGATACTCTTCCACTTTCTTCATTCTCCAGGTCAAGGCTGTAGTTGAGGTTATGGCCCAGCAAAGGGTGTGTGTGGGTACCAGTGGATGTGTGTTGGGAAGGGTGAGTGATTATAGTGTTGCTCTGGTCCTCTTCCTATACATGTGCAGCCCAATGGCCTCTTTCCTTTGATAACTGCTGCCAAGCAGAGCAAAAACAAGCCATCGGGAAGTAAGAGGCAAGATCTGAGAGTTATGTTCCCTGCATTTTATTGCCCACGTGAGACTTTGAGCCTTTTCTGTTAGCAAATAACTTCTAAATCAATCCCTATGGGCCATGGAGAACGGAACATTCTGGCTTAAAAATTATGTGCATTTGTAAAATGTCATATTAGTGTCTGTCTTTGAAGCCCCGAGCATGTTGCATTTCAGGAAATGAGTGACCCACCTTGTCTACCCCTAGTCACATTCCACTTAGCTTAGTGTCAGGGTTTTACTGACCACTGGTATGCTCCTTGGGCTCAACTAAAGGTGCCATGTGGAGGTGGTGGAAAGTGAACAATCTGTATATTCTCACTCCTCTGCTTCTTTAATGCAAGATGGGCCCCAAGAATACCTTCTAGAAGGAAAAATGTAGATGTGCACTATTGCTCTCTTAAATTAGTAGTCAACAGACAAAACTGGATGCGACTCCAGAGAAAGGCCAATTGAAGTCTGGGGTGGCTACTGAGGAAATTATCAGGAGTCAGGACACAAGATATGTATGATTATATATGTGAACACACACACACACACGTCTATCTTTATATGTCTTATAAATGTTTTGGGTAGTTTGAAGGTCAATTTACTTACTACTTTCAAACAAAAATGAATGGAACCAAGATGAGACATTACTGCAATGGTCTTGGCAGTTGCTGGCTAATGAGGTGGAGTCTGTGGGGAAGGGGGAGGAGATGAATGCACAAGACATTGCAGATGTTGATATGGCAGCATGGTGGGGATGAACGGGGGAAGAGCAGAGTGGATTTGGAAAATGCTTCACAGAATGACAGAATCACAAATTAGAGGGGAAAGGGAGCTTGGTGGATGATCCATACCAGCCCAGGACTTCCCTCCAATGTCCCCAGTAGGTTCTCATCCAGTCTCTGCTTAAAGACCTTGATTTAGGAGGAAAAGTCAACCTACTCATGATACTCTGGGGGTAGCTCTCATCATTAGGAAGTCTTTCCTGATGTCAAACATAACATTTCCTCTTTAGGATTTCCACCAACTGTTTCTGGCTCTGCCCTCTGGAGACAAACAGAATGAGGCTAATCTCTTTTCTGCACAACAATTCTTAAAATACTTGAAGACTCACTCTCTTATTTCCCTCCCCCAAGTCTTCTTCTTTCCACTTAAGCAATTCAAGTTCCTTCAAGTGATCCCCATGGGTCATGAGCTGAAGACCCTTCCTTCCCCTTCCCCTTCCTGGAAGTCCTCTGCTCACCCTCCAAGTCTTTCCCTAAATACTGTGCAGAGAATTGAACCCAGTACTCCAGATATGGTATACACAGAGCAGAGTTCAGCAGGGCTATTGGACTATTATTGGATATAAGTTTTGAAAAATGATCCAGGGCTATATTAGCACTGTGGTAAGGATGGGGGGGGGGTGATTTCCATGTCTCTAGAGGCAAAGGACTTGCTTTCAATTCCCAGCTGTACCCCTAACTACTTGTGTTACTCAACCCCTCTGATTTTTAATTTCATCCAGAAAGTGAAAGACTTTCGATTCAGTAGCCTCTGAGATCCCCTCCAGCTCTAGTTCTATGATCATAATACTTTAGTACCTATTCTGGTAGTTCAAAGAACGTGAAGTCCTCTGAAGGACATTTCTAAAAAAAAAAAAGAAAAAAACTTGGCAGTAAGGGGCCTCTCTTCCTACCTGGCCCTCTGGTCCACTATTAAAGCTCTAATGAAATATTACTTTACAGCAATCACATCACTAGGGGAATGAGGGGTGCCTACTCAGAAAAGGCCAGAATTTAGATAAGATGAAAAATATACCAATTTGTGACAAGCTGTAATGGACTCATCTTCTTGTTTTCTCAAGGATAGTTTGACAGTCTAAAATGCGGAAGGTGGGAAGGGAATTGGAGGGTAATTGAAATCGGGTTGTAGTACAGGGGGGAAAAAAGCCTGCTATTCCATCTAGTCTCTGTTCAACAGCTATCTGTATTCCTGCTGCACCCTCTCTGCTGTCTATTTTCTCCCTCCTGCCCTGCCCCCTTTCTCAATTCTTCCTTATCTAGATCTTCTAAGCCTAGAATCTTGCTTGCTGAAAACTTTAATCCCTCATGCAGCCTTGCTAAGTGTTGTTTCCTTACCCACGATCTAAAAGGAGAAAAACCAATTAAAATTGCCTACATAAGACCCCCAACTCTCCCCTATAGAGAACATGGCCCTCTTTCACATAACATGGGGCATAACATAGTAGGTACTTAATAAATGCCTCTTTTTGCCTGCCAGGCTTCTTTCCTTCCTTTTCCAGGCTGCAGCCTGAAGATCACACATGAGGAGACTCTCTCTACCAATGCAGATCTGCTCCTTGTCTGTCATTCCCTGTCTAGAACATTGAGAAGTTAAGTGACTTTCCTGGGATCACACAGCCAATAGTGTCTGATGTATCTTGAGCCCAAGACTTTCTCTCTCAGAGCCTAGCACATCTCTCAGAAAGATAATATGTACTTATGTGAAAAGGTCTATTGTTTTAATATTATTAACCAGGTTACCATTCCTCTGGAAATCTTGAAGTACTCCTCCACCCCCAATATGCACACTTGCATCATCCAGCCCCCCCCCCCCAGACCACAGACATACACTCACGTGCGCGCACACACACACACACACACACACATTCACACACCAACTGCAAAAAAACTGGGGCAAACAGCTAGCACTACACAAATAGAGTAAAGGCGTGACCAGTAACATGTAGGGCCCAGTTTGCACTGGCTCCCAAGAACCAAGTGTTAAATGTTCATACTGAGCATTAACAACTAGGAAATAAGCAAATGCTACAAATTTGGGCTTGACTGCTTTGCTGATGTCTAGACTTAAATTGGAGAAAATGTTAGTGATGCAGATTCAACCTAAAAGTGTGTGGTGAGTACTTTTTGTAGAGAGAGCCAATTGTTAAACATCTCTCAGCAGATGCCTGGGTGTGATCAAACTGAAATGGAATGTGCTAGGAAATACTCCCCAGAGAAAGGAGCATTTCAAAGTCATTTCACCCTCCTGGATATTTTCCATGACACTGCTCTCTTCTGGCTCTCCTCCTACCTTTCTGACCTCTCCTTCTCAGGCTCCTGGGAAAAATCTTTACCCAGGTCGAGTGTCCTAACCATGGATGTCCCCCATTCTCAGACCTGGGGCCACTTTTCATCTCATCTCCCTTAGAGACTTCACAAACTCCCAGAAATTCAACTAGAATCCAGAGGCAAATTATTCTCATATCTCTCCATTTCTAACCCTAATCTGAGCTTAGTCCCATGTCACCAACTTCCTTATGGATATCTTGAACTCACTGTCTTCCAAGGGAGCTCATTCCTCTTACAATTCTTTTATTGCTTGTCACTTTTTTCTTTACAATCTATAATTGTTACTCTAGCCTGTATTTGAGTCTCATTTATCTATGCAAATTAGTTATTCTTCAGCAAACTATAATTTTCTAAGTTTCTTAGATCTATAATATTATTTGATTTTTTTTTTAATCAATGTGAAATGATTAAAGAAAGACAGTCTCCTCCTCTCTGGTGCTATGTCAAAGATATACTAAGTATCCTTTTACATTTTTTTAATTATTTAGTTCCTGAAATCACATTGCCCAACCCTTATATAATCATTAACCTGTGGTTTTAATAGTGATTAGTGAGCCTTTCTGATGAAAATGCTGTTCCATTCATAGCTGAAGCTTATTAAAACACAGGGTCCATAACTCATTGAGGTGCCCCCATGAAAGGCTGCCCTTCCTGCTCTCATATAACAGGTTAAATCCCTTGTGAGACACCGGGGATATTGAATTTCAAAGTTTTTCCACCAACTAAAATAGAAAGCCTCCAACTTCATTCCCTTGGTACCCATTCAGAAGTAAGCCCCTTTGATTAGGTGTCTGTTTTCAATAAACAGGTTATACAAGGTAGGATGTGTGAACTGAACACTGGACTTGGAGTCGTAAGGCTCAAGCTTTGGCCTCTAACACTTCCTGGCTGTGTGACCACGGACAAGTCATTTCACCCTCAGGGCTTCAGAAAATGAGAGAGTTGGACTCCTGTGAGCTTTAAACTGAAAGTAGACAGATGAAGATGGAAAGAGAACACTCCTACAAACCTGCCAATCCAGATACCATGGAGAATAGCAGGTATAATATAGGGAGATAAAGGGCAGAAGAAAGGACTAGCAAGTCACAAAAAGAAATCAATAATAAAATCTCCAGCCAGAACTGACTATACACAAATGCAAAAAGTATGAGTAATTAACGGATTGACATACGGACAATGCAAGGAGGCTAATTCATTCTTATGTACATATCACTGAGACTTGTAGAATGAAATATATAACTGGAATATGGCTCTGGATGGGGACATTTCTCTAAAAGGAACTTAATGGGAAAATGAAGAGCATAGTGATTATGGATAAAAATCAATAGAGAGAAAAACAAAAGCCATATTGTTATGGGAATATACAACAGACCACTTGGACATTAGAAGGAAAGAGACAAATCTTTGAACAAGTCATGACACTTGAATGGAGGCATGATATAGTATGATAGCCGACTTCAGCTATCAAAACATCCATAATCCATCCCTCTCCTCTCCCTTCCCTCTCTCCCTCCCTCTTCCTTCCCTTTCTCCCCGCTTCCCTCCCTCACACACACACTCACATACATACTCTCTCATTCTCACTCACATTCCTATTCACACACACAAAAGTAAAACAGCTAATTAAGCTCTTGATTTGCTTTAATGATAACTTAATTCTTCCAAAAAAAATGGACAAGGTGACAAGAACTGATGTCCTGAATGAGATTCTGAGAAACAAGGAGGAATTGATTACTGAACTAGAAATGTCAGGAAACGAGGAAAAATGAACATTCTCACAAAGGAGTATTTGTACCAGTACAAAGTACTGAAAAAATTTCACAGATCCCTGATCGGTTCTCTTTGAAAGATCTAGAAGAACAGGGGAGATTCTGTATGACTGAAGGAAATAGCAAATTCTATCCTCATTTTCAAAAAACCAAGGAAATTGAGTCTATAAATCACAGGCCATGGAGCTTAACTTTTCTTCCCGGCAAAAATTCTAGAATACTTTAAGGAAAGCAGTGATTGCTAAGATCCAGCATGTTTTCATCAAGAAGTTATTACTGAATAATCTCATATCATTTTTGACAGAGATACGAGACTGGTAGAATAGGAAAATGCTGTTAATCAACAGACACTTATTAAGCACTTAGTATTTGCCAGGTAAATGGTATGCTTTCTTCTATTTTTAATAGACTACACAGATATTTGTGGCTAGCATCTACTGACATTCTACTAACTCTTCCTCCTTCCTCAGTGAGTTCCGTTATCTAGCTCACCATGTCTCTTTCCAGCTGATCCTTCCCATCATCCTTCATGACTTTAATATGATACTTTCAGCTTCCTGTACTCCCCAGTTCATCAATCTCCTTCATCTCTACTCTAGTTCTCCTCCCCTCACAATTGTCAGATCTTACTTTGGACTGACAATCAACCAGAATCATTCTGCATTCAATATCTTAAACTCTGTACAGTGAGAAGGAACCAAAAGGTAATTTCTAGGCTACCGTTTCCATATAATAAGGTTTGTGCACCCTAAAGAAAGGGGGCACAGATGAAGAGAAGACAGCAGTGAACAATGCTACATGGATCTGGAACCAGCAGTGGACACAGATGGAAGTTGACATAAAAAACAGAGATGCTAAGCTGCAGAAGGATCCCATCTCCCTGGAGGGAAACAGCCTTTGCCAAATGGGAATACTAAACCAGCAGCCAAGTGATAGAATCCTGAAAGGGGGGAGAAGATCATCAACACAAGGAGTTGAGCACCAAGGACCAGAGAAGGGGCTGGAACTCAAAAGCAACAATATGTCAGAACAAACCTAGACTGTGCTCTTCAATAGTGAATTACATGGACTACACTGGTCAAGATTCAGGAAGAGAAAATGGAATCTCTCATGGTTTCCAGCCACACTGACTAGAGTTCTAAGAATGATAACATAGATTATTTTTTTAAAATGGGAGTTTTCTTGAACATCAATGGGTCTGGGAAAAAACTTCTGTTCTATTATCATTGTGGCAAGAACGCTTTCTTGACTTCTTTTGGCTTCAGATACATGGGCTTTCTTAACATTCTGTTTTACTAATAAACTCTTTATGATGTTTAATATTCTTGTTATCCTGAGTACTTGCAGGGGAGGTGAAGACCTTTTTAAAGAAACAAAATGTACCAGATGCTCAAGTTTTCAGTGATTTTCTAAGGGGAGGGAAGAGAAGTGAATAAGTATTTATAGAGTATCGACTATGTACCAGACACTGAACTAAGCACTTTCATAGATATTATATCTCATTTGATCCTCACAACAACCCTGGGAGGTGGATACTATTATTATCCCTATTTTACACTGAGGAAACTGAGGTGACAGAAGTTAAGGTCATACAACTAGTAAGTATCAGAGGCCATATTTAAACTCGAAACTCCAGGCCCAGTGCCTTATCCAGCAGATGGATAATCCCTCCAGAAAAATATAAGTTCCTTAAGTCAGACCTTATGTTATTTTGAAAACTGGTATATTTAAGTGTCTAAAATATAAACATTTAATAAATGGCAGTGGAATTGAATATGCAGATTTCAGCAAAACATTTGACAGTCTCTCATGCTATCTGCATGGACAAGATAGTGAGATATTGGCTAGCTAAGAACATAGTTAGATTTTGAATTGCTTGAGTGACCAAATCCAAGATGTAATCATTAATAAGTCAATGTCAACCTGATAAAGTCTGGAGTAAAGTACTCCCCAGGAATTTATCTATCTTTGGTCTTGTGCTGTTTAACATTTCTATCAATAACTTAAATAAGGGAATAGGTGCCATGCTAATCAAATTTGCAGGTGACAAGTAACTACAAAAGCTAGCTAATAAACTGGATAACAGTCAGGACCCAAAAGTATCTCAAGCAAATTACAATAGAGCAAAGCAACAAGATCACAAGGAAAATTTACACAAGGGAACTCAGAGGAAAAACCTCGCAGGTTGCTGAGGGAAAAAAAGAATGGATAATGTCTACTATATGGGAGAAATGAAGGAAAACCTAAATGCTACAAGATGGGAACAAGAAGAAAGAAATCAAGAGATTGTCAAACATGATTAAGGAGCTAAACCCATTTTACTAGAGGCAGCAAAAACAGAAAAGATGCCATGAAACAGAAAATCAGCAGCAAAGACAAGCTGGAGCAACAAGACCAGAATTGAGCAGGATTAAGCAGATAAATGGCAATGCAAATCAAACTGAGTGACCTGGAAAGTCAATCAAGGCTCTCTAAGCTATGAAAAATAGATATTTGGGAAGAGAAAGGGAAGGAAAGCAACCTTAGGGTGATGTTCAGGGAAACATTTGAGGAGCATTTTCCACAGAAAAGAAGAAATACCAAGTCTTGAAATATAAAGGATTTTCAAAATGCCTTTTATGAAAATCATGCAACATAAAACTCAAGGCATATAACTGTCAAATTCTCAGCATAAATAAAGGAAGGATTCTTCAAATAACCAACAAAAAAGAATTGACATATCAAAAGGCTCTGCCTAGATTATCATCTAATCGTGGGTCAGAAATCATCTTGAAATGGAGAGGGTGGGCTAAACTTCAGCTTCTTAAATTATGATTCACAGCCCCACATGGGGTCTTGTAACAATGTAGGGGGTCATGAAATTATGATTTGTTATCAGTAAATGTCTAATTTGCATATCTATTGTATATGCCTATATGCCTGGGGTCATGTAAAAATTTCTCAGGTGAAAAAGGATTGCAAGTAGAGAAAGTTTAAGAAGCCCTAGGCTAAACTGTCCCTAAGTGAAAGAAATCAGCTTGGATCCAGTTATCTGCTTCCTTTTCAAACTAGAACTGAAATCAACTTTTGAAAACCAAAGGTCGAGACATGTGAAATGGACCTACAATCAAGGGATGGAGAAGGCCATGGTAGCCAGTTGCAGACAAGTTACAAAGAGACAAGTTTACTGTACAGGAGGCATTTATCTTGTTCTCTTTGGTGTCTGTTCTGCCCAAATCTCCTGGTTTTTACCTCAACAATGCCAAAAAATGCAGAGTGATATTTAAAAAACATAACATTTTAATGAAATTTAATGCTGGCAAGCCTGTGGGCAAACAGGTACACTTTAGACAATTCTGGCAAGAGAACAAATTAGATCAGATTTTTCTAGGAAGCAAACTGGCAAAAGAAAAGGGCCATACCCTTTGATCCAGCAATAACAGTATTATGAAAATATAGCCTAAGGATATAATTTGAGTGAACAAAAGAATTAGTTATACAAAGATATTTTAACAGCATTATATATCTATACCTATATATTATATAGTATATATATGTAATATATACTATATATTATAGGTATATAATATCATACCTATATTAGGAAATAATATTATTAGGAAATATATATTTATCTATATTAGGAAAAAACCTGCTAAAGAGTCTAAACATTGAATAGTTTTGGAAATGGTTAAGTTGACTGGTCCAATGATGCAATGGAGACTCTTTAGATGTAAAAAATTACAAACATAAAATATACAAAGAAATAGAAAAGAACCTACAGAAAGCAGTGCAAAGTGAAAACAGTGAAACTAAGATGATTGGTCAACACACTAACTTTAGCTCCATAAAAGACTACATGAAAATCTCAGAGTTCAGCATCCAGTTATTGATAAACATCTAATTCTATCTGCTTTTTCCCCTTTCTAAAGTGAAATTGATCACAAATAAAAGGGGGAGAGTAGAAAGTTTACAAAGAGATCCAGATGCTTATTTTTCTCATCTAGCATCAAGATCCTTATTTATTGGGCAAGGTAATCTATTAGAAAGAAGCCCAGTTCTTCCTCTCTACCATGCAGAATGAAGCTATCTTTTGTTGTTCAATTTACTATATTATTTATCACTAGTGTAGCCTTTATTGTCCCCAATTATTTCAAAATTGGATTTGACAACTCCTGAGTCATGGTGAAGAGAAATGGAAGAATGTTATAAATACTGTCAGACACAGTTACTGTATTAAAGGTTTTTGCTTGATTATTTTTCTTTGTTACAAGAGTGGGCTGAATTTGGAAAAGGTTGGGGGGGAGAGGGAAATAGTTCGAGAAAGAGCAGTAACATAATAAAAGGCATCAATAAACCCTTTATAATCTATTTGATAAGAAGGACAGTATAAAGATGTCCAGAAGTTCACAGGAGACGAAAACTCAGAAAAGAAACCGCAATAAAGCTCACACAGGTTAATGTGTCTACACACAAATGCACTGAGTTTTGCTAATATGCAAGGTCATCTATAGTAGCCATTACAGGTACTTCATTGCAGGAAGGAAATGTGTCTTCATAGGTACCTATGAGACATGGTAGGATAAGACCAATGACCAGATACAACTCTGTAAGGAAAGTCTTCATACAAAGGAATAGAACAAATAAAAGGGAGAGGCAGAGTGGAATTGTTAATGAGAAAAATACGATGAGCAAATAGAAAGAAATACAGAAAAAGGAGAGAAGTGTAATGACAGCATTTGGGCAGAAAATCAACAGAAGCTTAAAAATGATCAGTATCACCATGCAAGTATACTACTAATTATCTGGATAGAAAGATGTAAAATATGAGAAGTTCAAGAAACAGATGACAAGAATGACATAGAGGCATAATACGGGCTCGATGGGGGACTTCAATTATCTGGACATCTTGTCAAGCAAAAGTAAAACAGCTAAAAATGCCTTTACTTGCCCTAAGGATAATTTCATCCTTCAAAAAGTGAAGTATCCAAAGATGACAATGATTGCTTGAGACTTGATTCACACCAACAAGACTAATTTTTTCCTGATGGAACCTGGCCTAGAACCAAGTGCCAATGGGGATATTTAGCCTGGGGAAGAAGAGACTCATAGAGGCGATGATGGCTCTCTTCCTGTGAAATAAGGATTAGCTATGTCCGAATGGTAGTTAGGTGGTAGAGTCAAAGTTCTGCACTTGAATGTGCTCCTGTGTGACACCCCCTTGTTTCCTCTGATACAGCTGCCATTCTGGTCCTTCAATCTGGACTGTTACAACAATCAGCTGGTCTGTTGCCCTGATTCAAGTCTCTTCCCCAATCCCATCCATCCTCCATTCCGCTGTCAAAGTGATCTTCTTAAAGCACAAGTCTGACCATGTAACACGTTACCTTCTCCCATTCAATCAACCACAATGGCTCCCTAGCCAATCCCCTCCAGGAGCCAACATAAAATCTTCCACTTGGGTTTTAAAAACTTTCATCAAGTCTTTAGCCCCTCCCTCCCTTTCCAAACTTCTAAACACTTAACTCTTCATTTTACCTCTTGGCTTCTTTCAGATCTCTACTAAAAATCTCACCTTCTGCAAGAAGTCCCTATCCACCCTAGGACCTTCCCTCTGAGATTTCCAATTTACCCAAAGACAACGTTATGTCTTTAGCTGTTTGCATGTCTACCCTCTTTAGAATATGAGTTTCTTGAGGACAAGGGCAATTTTTGTCTTTTTTTGTAACCCCAGTGCTTAGCATGGTGCCTGGCACATGGTTGGTGCTTGAAAACACATGTTGGTTCACCTTGTTGACCTGAATTCAAACCCTTAGAAACTTACTAGCTGTGTGACCCCGGGAAAGCAACTTAAGCCCTCTTATTCTCAGTTTCCTCATACATAAAATGGAGATGACTAAGCACCTAACACACAGGGTCATTGTGAAGATCCAAATAGATAATATACAAAATGTTCTGCAAATCATAATCTGCTACATAAATGGCAGTGATTGTTACTATTATGTTTGGTTCCAGGCAGAAAAAGTAAGAACAATGGAACAGAAGTTGGAGAATGAAAAATTTAGGCTTAATTTAAATAAAAACTTCCTTACATTTAAGCTACCTACAAGCAGAATGTGCCACTTCAAATGCCCAATGACAACTTACAGGGGATAATAGAGAAAGGATTACAGTTTAAGTATAGGTAGGAATGTGAGATCTTTCCAACTCCAAGATTACATCACACCATCCCGTTCTTTTCCAAGGCCATTTTTCAATTTCAAGAGGAAGGTCATAGAGCTAAATTTAGTACTGAAGGGATGTCAGGAACCACCTAGTCCAATTCCTTGATTTTCACCAATGGGCAAAGTGAGGCCCAGAGAGGCAAGACAACTTTCCCAAAGTGGGAAAGTAGCAGAACCAGGATCTGATGCAAGCTCTTCAAATTCTAAAACTTGGTCTTTGTGTACCTGTTAGAGCTCACCACTGCCTCTCCTGCCCACATGTGCCCCTGTATAACAGAAACTCTTAGATAACCTTTTTCTGACTTTGTATTCTCAGTATAATGCCCATAGTAGGCATTTAATAAACGTTTGTTAAATTTAACTCACCTTCCTGGGTCTTAGTTTCCTTCCCTATATAATGAAGGTCCCTCCTTGCCCTGGAGTTCTCCATGTCTAGCATTCTTATTAGAAAAGAGAACTAGCCACAAACTTTATTTTTGATGCAAATGAAATAAAGAGCTATCTATGCATTTTCTCAATAGAACAATGGCAGGAAACATGACATTTTCTGAAAGAGTTTACACCATGCTGATAATCAACTCTTAATAAGGTCATTTTGCCTACACTCAAGATGTGTTACTGTCATCCCATTAACCATCTTCCCTCCCTTGAAAGTCTTGGTCCTCTCACAGAGCCCATTACTATGTGAAAGTGGCAATATAATTAATTTTTCAGTAAAAGGCAAGCTGTTTTTTCCTCAAACATCCTGTAGTTTAGGAAATGTCAAAATGTCACAACATGTAAGTAGAAACGAACTCAACACTCTGCTTCTAGTCCCTCATGTAGAGATAGAATAATAGCTGGATATCCCATTGAGAAAAAGATACATTGGAGATACACACACTGTTAAAAGTAACTACATTGTCTTTCTCACTAGAAATGTTTGTCTGATTAGAGGTTTCCAACCTATTTTACATTTTGAAAAATACAAAGAAAAGATATGGCTTTTTATGACTTGAGACTCTAAAAGGACATGACAAAAATGATTAATAGGAATCAAAACCAAAGATGAACAGGGAAATAGTATGAGGACCAAGTTGTCTTTGATGAGTTCATATCTCCAGGTCCAATGAATTACATCCCAAGGTACCCGAAGAAGTGGGAGATATGATTGTTAAGTGTCTACCAAAGATTTTTAAAATCATGTAGGAGTCATGTGACCAACAAGACAGACTGCCGCCCTTTCCTTTAATGCAAACCTCTTCAACCCCAACTTCAAAGATGGGATAGGGAAGAGATTAGGTATCAGAAACAGTAATTAACAGCTGATTCTACAGAAGAATAAAAAAAAAACCTTCTGATCTAAAGAGAAGATACCCGTCTCCCTTCTTTCCAGAGATGTGAGCCTAAAGCCAAAAAATCTCTAATATACTATCAGATATCAGGTTGATGTGTTTGTTAGTTGTGCTGACCTATTTTTTCCCCTTCCATCTTCCTTCCTTCCTTCCTTTCTTCTCTCATTCCTTCCTTCTATATCATTTGCTATAAGGGATAACTTTATGGACAATCTAGAGAAAAGATATATTTGGATATGAAGATAATATAAAAACAAAAGATACTAATAAATGTTTAATAAAGAAAAAAGTAAGTCTGTAAGAAAAATTGGATTCAGTATCACTTAGGCATGTTTTCCAGAACATTTCCATCCCATAAGTAAGATATAGCAGAACCATATCTGAACCAAAGAGCCATGTCTCTGTTGGATATGGTCCATGTATTTGATGTGTTCTTGCTATCTGTTTTTCTTTGTTATAAGAAAGGGTTCAATTCTAAAAGGGAGATGCTGAAAAAATATAGCTATATCCAGAAATGACTATGATAGAAACAAACCTAATGATCATAGAAAACAAACAAGAGAAGCATTGTCCTTCCAACCTGCCTATGACATCTGATACCACTGACCACCCACTCCTCTGGATTTTCCTGACACTTCTCTCTCTCTGGGTTCTCTCCTATCTAGGACTACTACTTTTTAATCTCTTGCTACTTCACTATCCACATCATGTCTTCTCGCTATCCAAGTTCCCCAAAATTTTGTCTTGGGCCCCTCTCTCTTCTCCTATATTCTTTCTTAGTATACTCATCACTTCTGATGAGTACAGATGATTTCCCGATATACTGATCCAGTCTCCATCTCTCACTGCAACTTCAATCTCCTATCATCAATCGCCTATTCAATATTTTAAACCAGATGTGCCAAAACAGCTTAAACTCAACATGCCTAAAAATGAACTGATCATTGTTGTTGTGCCCAACTCTCTATAACCCCATTTAAGGTTTCCTCAGCAGAGATACTGGAGTGATGTGCCATTTCCTTTTTCAACTCATTTTATACATGGGGAAACTGAGACAGAGCGAAGTGACTTACTGAGAGTCACATAGCCAGTGTCTGAGTCTAGATTTGAACTTGGATCTTCCTGATTGCCAACCCAGAGCTCTATTTACTAAACCACCTCACTGCCTCATAACTTTAATATTTATTTTGAGTATAAACATATATATATATATATATATATATATATATATATATATATATATATATACTTAAAGTCTCCTCCAATAAAATATAAGCTTGTTGAGGATAACAATCATTTCATTCTCTGTACCCATATCCTCAGTGCCTAGCACAGTACCAGACACTTGATAAATACTTGATTGACAAAGATCTGAAAAAGGGCAAATGTCCTAAATTACAATAAGTAGATGAGAGTAGGATGTATAAACTACCAGCTTGGCTTAGATTTCTGGAAAAATTAAAGGTAAGGTCACTGGACATCTAGAGAAGGATGCTGTAATCACAAAGAACCAGTGTTGTTCATCAAGAGTGGATCATGACAGACTAACTTCATATCCTCTTTTCACTGTTACGAGATGGGCAGTGCCAGGAAATACAACAAAGATGTGATTTACCATATTTTAGTAAAGCATTTGATACAATTTCTCATCCTTTTCCTTTGTATAAGATGGTAGGATATGTCTAGTTCTGGGGATTTGGAACTTCTTCAATGACCACTCCCAAAGAGTGGTTACTAATGGCTCAATGTCAACCCATAAAGAAATCTCCAGTGGAGTGATTGAATGATCTTTACTCAGCCCTATGCTCTTCAACATTATAACCATGAGTTGCATGAAGGCATAATTGGCATGCTTATCAAATGTGCAGATGGCACAAAACCGGGATGGATAGCCAACCTATGGTCAAGAGCCAAACAGATCTTGATAAGCTAAAATGTTGGGATGCATCTAGTAAAATATCCCAGACAAAATTATACACTTTGAGATGGTGAAAGACCTTGCAGATATGATCAGTGATTCATTATCCATGATCTCCCAGAAATACCAGGGAATGAGAAACATGCCAGGAGCCTGACAAAACTTGATCTGGTTTTCAAAAAGGTCAAGAAGGTAGAAGCAAAGACCACTTGATCCTTAGAAAATTTCCAAAACAATTCAGTATGTAGTTTGGGGATGCATAGAAGGGAATCAGTAATTGTTAGAAAAGATACATTCACTGATAATAGCAACGCCCAATTGCTAGGCCAAGAGATTAAGGGGAAATCCAGGACATAGCAGTTCAGCCAGGCATTTGCCCACATCTCTCACCAGAGCCTCAAGAACAAGATGGAAAAAAAACCATGAAGGGAATGGTTATATAGTTCAGATGGAGTCAGAACTCCCATGGCATGCCACAAAGCACCCTTTGCTTAATGAATCTAAGTCTCAAAGAGCATGCCATATGGAGGCGAAGTCTTCCACCCTGTTGTACTCCACATTTTTATCAATGATTTTGCTAAAGTTATAAAAGACCTACTCCTCAAATTTTCAGATGGCACAAACTCAGTGGGATAACTCATTGATTTTGAGAAAGCTCTTGAGAAAGTTTGGCATCGTTCCTTGAGATTGCTTGGGACAACAAATGGCATGGAAGGAAACCACCAAGAGAGGCATGGAATTTTCCCCTAGGCTTAAACAATTCCAATTCCAATGAGCAATCTTGGCTTTCTATCTCTATCTTTTACTTCTCCTAAATGAAAAAGTGGGTAACTCTTTATGATTTTGGTTACTTAAAATCCTTAGAGTTTATCAATCAGAATCCAGTCTTTGATCTTACGTCCACAATTTGGGGTAAAATTCTACTTCTTTCCAA
Source organism: Antechinus flavipes (assembly GCF_016432865.1). Taxonomy (NCBI): domain Eukaryota; kingdom Metazoa; phylum Chordata; class Mammalia; order Dasyuromorphia; family Dasyuridae; genus Antechinus; species Antechinus flavipes. The sequence continues at coordinate 42,114,588 of NC_067404.1, read as the reverse complement.
TACCATCTGTGTGACCTAGAGCAAGTCATTTTGCCTTTTTGAACCTCAGCAAAACTGAGGGGGAAGTGAGGAGGTGATAAATTTTGCCCTGGCTGCTTTTTATGGTTGTGAAACTCAAACAGGCCAGGAGATACATGGGCTGGCTATTATTATTATTATTATGCCAGGACTTAAAGAGAACTAGAAAGACCCTTAGAAATCACAGAATAGCCACTTATTAGTTAGATGGTATCCAGTCCAGTGGGTTTTTCTGCTTCAACATTGCATTCTTAGAAGCCACACCAACTGTTAGCTTCCCCAAAAGTCCATGAAACTTATGAAAAATGAAGCAAGGGTAGAAATAAACTACTAATTATGACATTTCAGCAGATGATCCCAAAGGGCCTGAATTGCAAAAGTGCTGTTCATCAAGTATTAGAGGAACATTTCTCTTTCTTTCACCCAACCCTAGATCTTTCTTTTGGAAAAGCATTTACAGGAAACCACAAAGGATACAGCCCAAAAAACAAAACCATTTGATTTGTTCAACTAGAATGTTGAGAGTTAGCACCATTCTCAAGCTCCTTCCTGCTTTTCATTCACTGGCAAAAAATCCCAAATTGACACATCCACTATTAAGCACCTACTATGTGTCAGTCACCATTCTAGGCACAAAACAAAAATGAGAGTCCTTACTTTCAAGCAATTTATATTGCAAAATGCCTGTGGAGACTGAATGTGGATTAAAGTGTAGGATTTTCATCTTTTTTGCTGTTTGTTTTTTCTCTTTTGGTCTGATTTTTCTTGTACAACATGACAATCATGGAAATATGTTTAAAAAGATAGTACATGTTTAACCTATATCAGATTGCTTGCTCTTTTGGGGAGGGGGTAGCGAGGAGAGAGGGAGAAAATTTAGAATACAAAGTCTTACAAAAATGAATGCTGAAAACTATCTTTACAAGTATTTGGAAAAAATAAAATACTGCTGAGAAAAAAATATTTTACATTCAAACAAAATAGTTTTAGTGAAGGGGTAAAAAGGAACCCTCTGGCCTTTCATCTATGTTTCAGGTTAATATAGCAACATGGCTATGACAGCATTTGAGAGATACACTAGATTTAGCACTGGAATGCAAACAAGACCTGGGTTCAAATGTTACTTCAGACACTTCCTAACTTTGTGAATTCAAAAAGCCAATTAATTTTTCTCTGCCTCAGTTTTCACTTCCTTAAAATGAGGAAGTTGGACTTGACATCTTCTGAAGTTCCTCTCAGTTCTAGCTCTAACTTACTCTGATCTCTTTAGTTTTCTCAATTCATTAGGAAAAGGGGTAGGGGTATTTGTGTGTATATGTATGTGGGGAGGATATGCATGTATATGTAGGCACATATTACCAGTCTGATTCAGGACTTGCCCCTATCCAACCTAAATCCCTCAAGCTCCATTTATTCCTATTTCCCCTCTCAGGTCGAAGACAGTTTATTCATTCTCTAATTCAGACACACATTTGTTAAAGTACCTATTATGGAGAAGGTACCTAACAAAATGAAGAAACCAATTCTTCCCTGCAAATCTTGTAATTTAATAAGGTAGATTACACATAATACAAACAGCTACAGTAGGAATTCCATAATAAGTATGGAAGAGAGGCAGAATGAACTATGAGAAATGTGAGAGGTAGGACTTCTCTCCAGGTTAGTGAGTCGGGGAAGTCTAAATGAAGGAGATGAGCCCTCAGCTATAAGTTGAAAAATAAGAATGTAAGAAAAGGAGATTAGAGGTGAACAGATGAAGTACTGGAGATTGGACAGGGGGTTCAGGAAATGAGGAAGAGACCAAGTTCATTCCATGCATAGGGGATATCATAAGTTAGGAGATGAGAAAAAGGAAGATGAGATCAAGGAATAGGGAGCCATCTATACCAAAGTTTCTTAAACTGTGGGTCACAAACCCATATGAGGTCTCACAACTGACTGTGGGGGTCACAAAATTATGATATATTATGATCCTTTGAATACTTATTTTCATATACCTATATAACTGGGGTTGCATAAAAATTTCTCAGGAAAAAAAAGGGATAGTGAGTAGAAAAAGCTTAAGAAGCCTTAACCTAGACTGACAAGAAAATAGAATGTATAAGAGTGTATATAGTCTTCCATAAGTTGATGCTAGATTGTGAAGGACCTCAAATGCAAGAAAGAGATGTTCATATCAAAACAGGAGTCAATGGAGAATCCCGGCAGGGTTTTGAGTGACAAGATGTGATCAGAGAGTGATAGGAAAATCACTTTGGCAGCATGTGATAGATTTAAGGCTTATGAAAGAACTTTCTGCTGCAGAAAAAAATGTCCCATATATTAATTTCCATTGGAACTATTTGGGTGGTTTTTAGCAGAACACCTAGTGTGCAATAAAACTACCACGGCATTAAATTGACATAATAGAGGCAGAAACTCTAATTCAGTAGAGTCTTGGTCATGTAACCATTCTAATGTGGGAGATGAATTTAGCTCATCACTAGAAAATCCACGGGTAATGACTGAAACACAATGTGATTGAACTAATTATCAACCAGGTACACTTTAAGGAAATGACAGTTCAATCTATTACTGCTAAGTGCACAATCTTGTTTGGAAGGGAAAAGTTTCTGAGAGGAGGGCAGATGCTAAAACTTCTGAGTTACAGGAGAAGTTGGCTTTCTAGACTGCCCCCTACAATTCCAGGCCCTGCATAATTTGGTTACTACTTAGTGATATAACCTTGTCTCCCATTAGCTGCCTATATGAACCTTCCATTTCATCAAGGCTGAACCCCATTTGCCACCAAGCCCCCTCCCACGCAAAAACCTACTTTGTGCATTCCCATCTCTTTGTTCAAGGTTTCTCCCATTGCTTTAGTCTATCCAAATCCTCCTCATCAGATAGCAGCACACCTATTCCTGCCATTGCCATAGGATTTACATTGCACTATCTTCCACTGATAGTTATCATTTATGTATTTCCCAATTCTCTCTGCAACTAAATCTTCATGTCCTAAAATGCATAAAGGTGGCCTGCTTTGGGTGGGGGGAGGGTATGGGGATGAATCTCCTAGAATGCCTGTGTTCAATGACTGAAGGTTAATGTTTCAAACATCTGATTATTCATTTCAATTTTTTCTGATGGAAATTGTGCAAAAATGCTAAATACTTCCCCTGACTTAGTAAATAGGATATACCGAGTACAATTTATTTTCTGGATGATTGATTCAGCATCATCATAAACCGTTATTGTTCTGTAGAACAGATAATACAGGGGTTTTAGACTGAATGTATACTGCACCACTCCAAGAATTAGACTGGCTTGTAAACAGCTCGATCCCTTTCCAGGTCTGATGTGCAAATTAACAAAGAAGGTCTTAGTTTAGCATTAACAGGTCTCTATATTTCCTTCCTCTCTGTAGGTACTTATGTTCTCACATGATTCGTTTTGTTCCCTTCCTCACCATTACTACTAGTTTGCACTTTTATTCTGCTCCTTATTTCTCTCCAATCAATACAACAACTCTGAAGACACACCTGCAAGCAAACTGGTCTTTAAATTTCCTACCTTCACCTCATCACTGTGTCTACTCTCCAAAGGTCACTGACTTGTAAGATCCACAATGGTTTCAGTTGTGTGAAAATGTTGGTGCCATGGGTGCCCAGATAATCAAATAGTTTGAATAATATCTTAGTGGTTATTGAGTTCTAATTCCAACTAAGAAACAGAAGTAGAAAACACACAAAGGGTTTGCTAGACTATGTCTGACCCCAAGATCTGAATTCTGGCATCCTATAAAAAAGATTGTAAGAGTCTAGCTCAGAGGCATAAAGACCCTCAGAGAACAAGTCATCCAATCCCCTCATCTTACAGATGAAAATACTGATGTCCGTGGTGGTCATGATGTGGCCAAAGTCACACAGGTGTTAAGTGTCAGATTTCCACTGAGTCCAGAGCCAGGGATTCTTCCACAATACCACCCTGTTTATGACAGGAACAAGGATCTATTTTAAGGAGACACCAAACAAATACTGAGAACTTACTATATGGACAGAAATACATCCAGAGATTCTGAGACTAATGAGGAAATTTCTAATAAAAAGGTGAAGTCAGTCTCAGATCAGCAAAGGATATAAGAATAATAAGAGTTTAGGACCAGAAGACAACCATAAGATTCAACTCTCAGAATTCATAGCTGAAGAAATTATAGACAAGAGAAGTGAAATGACCTGTCTGGTGTCACACAGTTAGTTAGTAACAGAGGCAGGGATAGGATTCAGTCCTTTTGAAAACATCATGTTCTTGTAACAGTACCAAAGCTTGAGGGGGCAACATAGCAAAATGAAAGGAGAACTAAGGCCAAAGGACATTGGGTTCAAATCCCATCTCTGACTTTTGCTACTTGGGTGGGCTTAGGGCAACTCGATCCCTTCCAACTCTACAGGTATGATTCTATGAAAGCATAATAGCCATAAAACTTCAAAAATTCCAAATGTGGGATTCTTGCTAAATTTTCTATCTTCTGGACAACATAGAGTCTCTCTTGCCTTCCTCCCACCTTCACTCTCAAAATGAGAATAAACATGGCCATGAGATCTTATATGGCAGCTAGGTGGCCCTGGGTCTGAAGTCAGAAAGATCCAAGTTTGAATCCCATCTCAGATGCTTACTAGCTGTGATGCTGGACAAGTCACTTCACCCTGTTTGCCTCAGGGTGTTTTTTACCTCCTCAACTATAAAATGAGCTGGAGAAGGAAATGGCAAATCACTTCAGTATCTCTGCCAAGAAAACCTCAAATGGGGTCATGGAGAGTCAAAGATGATTGAAATAAATGAACAACCCAAAAATGAAATCATGATCAATTCTACGTGATATCAACCCTGGGGGTTTCTACATTTTCTTTTTCCTTGCTGGGCCTGAGGGAGGTGAAATACCCTAAATTTTAGTTCTCTCTGTTCTCTATGTGAAGGTGGCAGGCCATGAAACACAAGTGTCCTCAAGCAAATAAATTGGAATCTGTCACCTACTTACAGTAGAAGGTAAGCTCCTTGAGGTCAGGGACTGTTTCCTTTTTGTCTTCATATTTCCAGTATCTAGCACAGAGTCTAGTACACAATTAATGCCTAATGATATTTGGTCAATTCATTACTTAAGACTCTGTCCAAAGTCCAGCACTACATAGTAAAAAGGAAGCAAATGAATGGCAACTTGGGGAGGACATAGACTCTGAAACAATGGCATAAGTTTGGGAACTCCTAAACAAAGTCACTTTTAGGACTGAGTTCTCTGTATTGTCTCATCTCTAGCTTCTTGGAGGGAAAATCTGGTACATGGAATACATTAAAAAGCCATTAAAATTGGCTTTTCAATAATTACTGTTTGACTATGTTATAAAGTAGCAATCATCAAAACCCTTTGGTTAGGTTCACAAGATACAATAACCAACAACTATAGCAATCTACTATTTGATAAACACAGAGATTCTATCTTTGGGAGCAAGAACTCATTATTACTTAATAAAAATTTCTGGGAAAACTGGAAAACCATATGGCCAAAACTAGGCATAGATCACACCAAGATAAGGTCAAAATACATACATGATATAGTAGGCATAAAAGTTGATACTACAAGCAAATTAGGAGAGAAAAGAGTAGTTTACCCTCAGACCTCTGGAGAAAGGAAGAATTTGTACCAAACACCAGATACAGAACATTACGCAAAGCAAAACGGATCATTTTGATTACATTAAATTTAAAAAAGCCTTTGCACAAACCAAAGCAACCAGGATTAGAAGGGAAGCAGAAAGCTGGGAAATGATTTCTACATCCAGTATTTCCAATAAAAACCTCATTTCTAAAATATATAGAGAAGTAAATCAAATTTATAAGAATACAAGTTATTCCCCAACTGATAAATTGTCAAAGGATCTGAACAGGCAGTTTTCAGATGAAGAAATTAAAACTATGTACAGTCATATGAAAAAAATGAAAAAAAAAATCTAAATCACATCTTATTAGAGAAATACAAATTAAAGATACCACTTATTTATACCTATCAGATTGACTAAAATGAGAGAAAAATAAAAGGATAAATGTTGGAGGGAATATGGAAAAACTGAGACACTAATGCAATATTGTAGAGTTGTGAACTGATCCAACCCAATTTGAAGAGCAATTTAGAACTGTGTCCAAGGGGCTATAAAATTGTGCATACCCTCTGATGCAGCAATACCACTACTAAGTCTGTATCCCAAAGAGATCATAAAAAAGAGGAAGGAACCCACATGTACAAAAAGAGTTATAGCAACTCTTTTGTGGTGGCAAAAAACGAGATATCCATCAACTAGAGAATGGCTGAACAAGTTGTGGTATATGGATGTAAGGGAATACTATGTGTTATAAGAAATGATGAGCAGACTACTGGGCTTATATCCCAAAGAAATACTAAAGAAGGGAAAGGTACCTGTATGTGCCAAAATGTTTGTGGTGGCCCTCTTTGTGGTGGCTAGAAACTGGAAATTGAATGAATGCCCATCAATTGGAGAATGGTTGGGTAAATTGTGGTATATGAATGTTATGGAATATTATTGTTCTGTAAGAAATGACTAGCAGGATGTATACAGAGAGGCTTGGAGAGATTTACATGGACTGATGCTGAGTGAAATGAGCAGAACCAGGAGATCATTATATACTTCAACAACAATACTTTATGAGGATATATTCTGATGGAAGTGGATTTCTTCAACAAAGAGAAGATATAACTAAGTTTCATTTGATCAAGGATGGACAGAATCAGCTACACCCAGAGAAGGAACACTGGGAAATGAATGTAAACTGTTTGCATTTTTGTTTTTCTTCCCAGGCTATTTTTATCTTCTGAATCCAATTCTCCCTGTGGAACAAGAGAACTATTCAGTTCTGCACACATATATTGTATCTAGGATATACTATAACATATTTAACATCTATTTGCCATCTAGGGTAGGGGGTGGAGGAAGGGAAGGGAAAAGTCGGAACAGAAGTGAGTGCAAGGGATAATGTTGTAAAAAATTACCCAGGCAAGGGTTCTGTCAATAAAAAGTTTTTTTTTTTTAAAAATGATGAGCACTCAAATCGGACTTCCAGCCAAGATGGCGGAGAGGAGGCATACAGCTGTGTAAGCTCTGCATTTTTCTCTCAGAATCCATTTCGTTACAAGCCTCTGAATTAATGCTTGACTGAAAAAAAAGTCCACAAATAGTTACCAAGAGAAGACATCCTTGAGATTCGCAGGAAAGGTCTGTTTTTGCTCAAGGGCGGGGATGGTTTTAGATCGGGCGCAGGCTGAGGGCAGGTGGCAGCGAGAGCACGGGAAGCAGCTCATAGCTGAGCAGTCCAGAGAGGGGATGGGGCATGATCTCAGCCGTCTCTGCGGGGAGAGCTTTACTACAGGATTGGATACTTTGCCCTGGCAGCAAGCCAGCAGCCCAGCAGAGAAGGGGTGAAGAATACAACCCCAAACAGCTGGAGTCTCTCGGGACCTGGCCACCCCTCCCCCACAGTGTCTCAGCACGCTCTTGGAGTCTCAGAGCGCAGGCGCAGCACAGTCCTGCTAGTGCCTCGCTGCTGCCCCCGCAGTCTGTAGAGGAAGCTCGGTAACACCACCCAGCCCCTCCCCCAAAGAAAGCAGTCTCCATTTAGGGTTTTTTCTTTTTTTTCTTTGCTAGTTTGTCTTTGATTCTTTGACAAAATGAGCAAAAAATTGAAGAGGACTTTAACCCTTGACAGCTTTTATACAGATAGAGAGCAGACTCTAAACCGTGAGGAGACTAAAAGCAGACAGTCTCCAGGTAAATCCCCAAAGGAGGAGATCATCTATTCCTCAGCACAGATGAACCTCATAGAAGAAATTAAAAAGGCTGTCACAAGAGAGCTAGAAGAAAAATGGAAAAAGGAGAGGGAGGCTTGGCAAGAGAGTCTGGAGAAGTCATCTCACTCATTTAAAGACAGAGTGGATAAAGAAATAAAATCCTTGAAAAATAGGATTGGTGAACTGGAAACAGAAAATAGCTCTCAAAAAACAAAATTGGCAAAATGGAAAAAAATTCCATAGAACAAAAGAACTCAATTGGTCAATTAGAAAAAGATATTTAAAAAGTGAGTGAAGAAAATACTTCATTGAAAATCAGAATTAAACGATTGGAATTGAATGACTCGAGGAGACAAGAAGAATCAGTCAAGCAAATCCAAAAAAAGAAACAATGGAAAAGAATGTGAAATACCTTCTGGGGAAAACAACAGACCTGGAAAACAGATCCAGGAGAGACAATCTGAGAATCATTGGACTCCCAGAAAAGTGTGATGAAAAAAAGAGCCTGGACACTATTTTCCAGGAAATTATCAAAGAGAACTGCCCAGAAGTCATAGAAACAGAGGGTAAAATAGACATTGAAAGAATTCATTGATCCCCTACTGAAAGGGATCCTAAAATCAAAACACCAAGAAATATAGTGGCCAAATGCCAGAACCCTCAGATGAAGGAAAAAATACTGCAAGTGGCTAGAAAAACCCAATTCAAGTATCGAGGAGGCACAATAAGGATCACCCAGGATCTAGCAGCATCCATATTAAAGGATCGAAGGGCCTGGAATATGATATTCCGAAAGGCTAAGGAACTTGGTATGCAACCAAAAATAACTTACCCAGCTAGAATGAGCATCTTTTTCCAGGGAAGAAGATGGACATTCAGCGAAGTAAGCGAATTTCACCTATTTTTGATGAAAAAGCCAGAACTTAACAAAAAGTTTGATCTACAAATATAAAACTCAAGAGAAATCTAAAAAGGTAAAGATTAATCTCGAGAACTATATTTCGGCTATAAAGATGTATAAAGAATGCATGTATACCTTGTTCTAGAAACTAGATGTGGAAAGGACATTGTACCAGAAAAAGGGTAAAGTGGGGGTACTACATCTCATGAAGAGGCAAAGGAAACCTAGTATATCTGAGAAAAAGAATGGAGGGGGATGAATATAATGGGTATCTTACTACCTTCAGAATTGGCTTTAAGAGAAAAATTTTAGACATATTCAATTTATGGTGAAACTTCTTCCACCTCATTGAAAAGTGAGAAGGGAAAAGTGAAAAGGGAAGGAATAAGCTAAGTGGAAGGGAATACGGAAACGGGGAGGGAAAGGGGTAAGATAGGGGAAGGAAATCTAAGGCGGGGGGGGGGGGTGGAGATACTAAAAAGGGAGGGCTGTGAGAAGCAAGTGGTGCTCACAAGCTTAATACTGGGAAGAGGGGTAAGGGGGAAAGAAGGGAGAAAAGCATAAACAGGGGTTAACAAGATGGCAAGTAATACAGAATTGGTCATTTTAACCATAAATGTGAACGGGGTAAACTCCTCCATAAAGAGGAAGCGGTTAGCAGAATGGATTAAAAGGCAGAATCCTACAATATGTTGTTTACAGGACACCTGAAGCAGGGAGATACATGCAGGTTAAAGGTAAAAGGATGGAGCAAAATCTATTGTGCTTCAGGTGAAGTCAAAAAAGCAGGGGTAGCCATCCTGATCTCAGATCAAGCTAAAGCAAAAATTGATCTAATTAAAAGAGATAAGGAAGGGCACTATATCTTGCTAAAGGGTAGCATGGATAATGAAGCAATATCAATATTAAACATATATGTGCCAAGTGGTGTAGCATCTAAATTCTTAAAAGAGAAATTAAGAGAGCTGCAAGAAGAAATAGACAGCAAAACTATAATAGTGGGAGATCTCAACCTTGCACTCTCAGAATTAGATAAATCAAACCACAAAATAAATAAGAAAGAAGTCAAAGAGGTAAATAGAATACTAGAAAAATTAAATATGATAGATCTCTGGAGAAAACTAAATGGAGACAGAAAGGAGCACACTTTCTTTTCAGCAGTTCATGGAACCTATACAAAAATTGACCATATTTTAGGACATAAAAACCTCAAACTCAAATGCAGTAAGGCAGAAATAGTAAATGCATCCTTTTCAGACCACGATGCAATAAAAATTACATTCAACAAAAAGCCAGGGGGAAGTAGACCAAAAAATAATTGGAAACTAAATAATCTCATACTAAAGAATGATTGGGTGAAACAGCAAATAATAAACATAATTAATAACTTCACCCAAGAAAACGATAATAATGAGACATCATACCAAAATGTATGGGATGCAGCCAAAGCGGTAATAAGGGGAAATTTCATATCTCTAGAGGCCTATTTGCATAAAATAGAGAAAGAGAAGGTCAATGAATTGGGCTTGCAACTAAAAATGCTAGAAAAGGAACAAATTAAAAACCCCCAGGCAAACACTAAACTTGAAATTCTAAAAATAAAAGGAAAGATCAATAAAATTGAAAGTAAAAAAAACTATTGAATTAATTAATAAAACTAAGAGTTGGTTCTATGAAAAAACCAACAAAATAGATAAACCCTTAGTAAATCTGATTAAAAAAAGGAAAGAGGAAAATCAAATTGTTAGTCTTAAAAATGAAAAGGGAGAACTCGCCACTAACGAAGAGGAAATTAGAGCAATAATTAGGAGTTACTTTGCCCAACTTTATGCCAATAAATTCGACAACTTAAATGAAATAGAAGAATACCTCCAAAAATATAGCTTGCCCAAACTAACAGAGGAAAAAGTAAATATCCTAAACAGTCCCATCTCAGAAAAAGAAATAGAACAAATTATCAACCAACTCCCTAAGAAAAAATCCCCAGGATCAGATGGATTTACATGTGAATTCTACCAAACATTTAAAGAACAATTAACTCCAATGCTAAATAAACTATTTGAAAAAATAGGGATTGAAGGAATCCTACCAAACTCCTTTTACGACACAGACATGGTACTGATACCTAAACCAGGTAGGCTGAAAACAGAGAAAGAAAATTAAATCTAATGAATTCTAATGCTAAAATCTTAGATAAAATATTAGCAAAAAGATTACAGAAAATCATCCCCAAGATAATACACTATGACCAAGTAGGATTTATACCAGGAATGCAGGGCTGGTTCAATATTAGGAAAACTATTAGCATAATTGACTATATCAATAACCAAACAAACAAAAACCATATGATCATCTCAATAGATGCAGAAAAAGCATTTGATAAAATCCAACTTCCATTCCTAATAAAAACACTTGAAAGCATAGGAATAAATGGACTTTTCTTTAAAATAGTCAGGAGCATATATTTAAAACCATCAGTAAGCATCATATGCAATGGGGAAAAACTGGAACCTTTCCCAGTAAGATCTGGAGTGGGAAGAGTGGGAAGCAAGGTTGCCCACTATCACCATTATTATTAAATATTGTATTAGAAACACTAGCCTCTGCAATAAGAGTCGAGAAAGAGATTAAAGGAATTAGAGAAGGCAATGAGGAAACCAAACTATCACTCTTTGCAGATGATATGATGGTATACCTAGAGAACCCCAGAGATTCTACTAAAAAGCTATTAGAAATAATTCATAATTTTAGCAAAGTAGCTGGATACAAAATAAATCCCCATAAATCCTCAGCATTTTTATACATCACCAACAAAATCCAACAGCAAGAGATACAAAGAGAAATTCCATTCAAAATAACTGTTGATAGCATAAAATATTTGGGGATCTATTTACCAAAGGAAAGTAAGGAATTATATGAGCAAAATTACAAAAAAAGTTTCCACACAAATAAAGTCAGACTTAAATAATTGGAAAAATATTAAGTGCTCTTGGATAGGCCGAGAGAATATAATAAAGATGACAATACTCCCTTAACTAATCTATTTATTTAGTGCTATACCAATCAGACTTCCAAGAAAATATTTTAATGATCTAGAAAAAATAACAACAAAATTCATATGGAACAATAAAAAGTTGAAAATCTCAAGGGAATTGATGAAAAAAAATCAAATTATGGTGGCTTAGCTGTACCTGATCTAAAATTATATTATAAAGCAGCAGTCACCAAAACCATTTGGTATTGGCTAAGAAATAGATTAGTTGATCAGTGGAAAAGATTAGGTTCACAAGACAAAATAGTCAACTATAGCAATCTAGTGTTTGACAAACCCAAAGACCCTAACTTTTGGGATAAGAATTCATTATTTGATAAAAACTGCTGGGATAACTGGAAATTAGTATGGTAGAAATTAGGCATGGACCCACACTTAACACCATATACCAAGATAAGATCAAAATGGGTCCATGACCTAGGCATAAAAAACGAGATTTTAAATAAATTAAAGGAACATAGGATAGTTTATCTCTCAGACTTGTGGAGGAGAAAGAAATTTGTGACCAAAGATGAACTAGAGACCATTACTGATCACAAAATAGAAAATTTTGATTACATCAAATTAAAAAGCCTTTGTACAAACAAAACTAATGCAAACAAGATTAGAAGGGAAGCAACAAAGTGGGAAAACATCTTCACAGTTAAAGGTTCTGATAAAGGCCTCATTTCCAAAATATAGAGAGAACTGACTCAAATTTATAAGAAATCAAGCCATTCTCCAATTGATAAATGGTCAAAGGATATGAACAGACAATTTTCAGATGATGAAATTGAAACTATTACCACTCATATGAAAGAGTGTTCCAAATCACTTTTGATCAGAGAAATGCAAATTAAGACAACTCTGAGATACCACTACACACCTGTCAGATTGGCTAAGATGACAGGAAAAAATAATGACGAATGTTGGAGGGGATGCGGGAAAACGGGGACACTGATGCATTGTTGGTGGAGTTGTGAATGAATCCAACCATTCTGGAGAGCAATCTGGAATTATGCCCAAAAAGTTATCAAACTGTGCATACCCTTTGATCCAGCAGTGCTACTACTGGGCTTATACCCCAAAGAGATACTAAAGAAGGGAAAGGGACCTGTATGTGCCAAAATGTTTGTGGCAGCCCTGTTTGTAGTGGCTAGAAACTGGAAAATGAATGGATGCCCATCCATTGGAGAATGGCTGGGTAAATTGTGGTATATGAATGTTATGGGATATTATTGTTCTGTAAGAAATGACCAGCAGGATGAATACAGAGAGGACTGGCGAGACTTACATGAACTGATGCTGAGTGAAATGAGCAGAACCAGGAGATCATTATATACTTCGACAACGATATTGTATGAGGACATATTTTGATGGAAGTGGATTTCTTTGACAAAGAGACCTAACTAAGTTTCAATTGATAAATGACGGACAAAAGCAGCTACACCCAAAGAACGAACACTGGGAAACGAATGTGAACTATCTGCATTTTATTTTTTCTTCCTGGGTTATTTATACCTTCTGAATCCAATTCTCCCTATGCAACAAGAGAACTGTTCGGTTCTGCAAACATATATTGTATCTAGGATATACTGCAACATATCCAACATATAAAGGACTGCTTGCCATCTAGAGGAGGGGGTGGAGGGAGGGAGGGGAAAAAAAATCAGAAAAGAAACGAGTGCAAGGGATAATGTTGTCAATATAAAGTAATCATTAAATAAAAAATAAAAATTAAAAAGAAAAAAAAAAGAAAAAGAAATGACCAGCAGGATGAATACAGAGAGGCTTGGAGAGACTTACATGAACTGATGCTAAGTGAAATGAGCAGAACCAGGAGATCACTTTACACTTCGACAATGATATTGTATGAGGATGTATTCTGATGGAAGTGGATTTCTTTGACAAAGAGACCTAACTCAGTTTCAATTGATAAATGATGGACAGAAGCAGCTACACCCAAAGAAAGAACACTGGGAAACTAATGTGAACTATTTACATTTTTGTTTTTACCTTCTGAATCCAATTCTCCCTGTGCAAGAAGAGAACTGTTCGGTTCTGCAAACATATATTGTATCCAGGATATACTGCGACATATCTAACATATATAGGACTGCTTGCCATCTAGGGGAGAGGGTGGAGGGAGGGAGGGGAAAAATCGGAACAGAAGCGAGTGCAAGGGATGATGTTGTAAAAAAATTACCCTGGCATGGATTCTGTCACTATAAAGTTATTATAAAATGAAATAAAATATTTTTTTAAATGATGAGCAAGATGTTTTCAGGAAAATCTGGAAAGACTTATCTGAACTGATGTTGAATAAAGTGAGCAGAACCAGGGGAATATTGTACACAGTAACAGCAACACTTCGTGATGCTCAACAATGAAACAATTAGCTCATGTCAGCAATAAAGATAATTCCAAAAGATGTGAGATGGAAAGCATTCTGGAGACTGAATGCAGATCAAAGCACATCATTTTCACTTTTTTATTTGTTTTTTGTTTTTTCTTCCTCATAGTTTTTCTCTTTTGCTGATTCTTCTTTCACAACATGACTAATATGGAAACATGTGTAACATGATCATGCATGTATAACCTATATTGGATTGCTTGCTTGCTGTCTTGGGGAGGAGAGGAAAAAAAATTAGGATTCAAAATTTTACAAAAATGAGTGCTGAAAAGTATCTTAATGTGTAATTGGGAGGGGGGGGAATAAAACTATTAACCAAAAAAAAAAGAACACTGCATCCTGGTAAAAACAATAAATAGTTCTGCACTATAAAATCCAACCAAAAAATCCATTTGTATGACAGAATGATGTGATGATATGTGATCTATGAATTTAATTTGTCATTAATCCTATATTGCCTCCTAAGTAAATTTTTCACTTTTTATTCAAGGGAAAAGATAAAGCCTTCAAAGAAACTACTCTAGTAACTTTTTCGTGCTATTATTTTTACTTTAGAAAAAATATAATTTTCCTTTCATTTTATCACATCAATTTTGCTTCTATCTTGGAATTGAGTTGATTTTCACTTGAATATGGTCATTATGTTCAACTTACATACAGAGAGAAATACACTTTTAAAAAACCCTGGCATAGAAGCTTTCCCAATGAGTTCAGTAGTAAAATAGGGATCTCCATGTGTCTCCACTATTATGGTGCTAAAAATAAAATAATACTAGCTATAAAAATGAGATAATAAAAAAAATAAACTTAAATTAAGCATAGGCAAAGAGAAGGCAAAATTATCTGTTTTTATTGTTCTCTGCCTGAGAAAAGAAGCAAACTTAAATGGAAGTTGATGGCTCCCTTAGAGAACCTCAGAGAATTCTTGGAAAAATTAAAACAACAACTTCAATAAAATAACAGGATGCAAAACAAATCCACAATTCATCTGCCTTCCAGTCAATCAGTTAAAACAGCAAAAAGAAATGAAGAAATTTCATTCAAAAATCACTATGAAATTCTGTGTATATATATAGCATATTGAGGTATTATATAGAAATAAAAGAATACATAGTTATAAAAAGAAAGAAAAAGGGAAATTCCATTCAAAATAACTACATGAGCTATTAATTATTAAGGCATACTCTCAATAACAAAGCACTCTTCACAGAAATAAGGGAAGACAGTTGGAAAAATAATCATTAGCTAGGTCATGCCAATATAATAAAATGATGACACTTCCTAGCCTAATTTACAACTTTGGTGCTATACTAATCAAACTACCACAGGGCTCATTTTCTAGAACTAGACAAAATAAAATGGATTTGAAAAAAATAAAGACTAGAGGTTTCAAATAAAACTGTGAAAATAAATAAGAATGAAGGGGGATTAGCATTACAGAAACTATATTGTGAAGCAGTAATAATCAAAATAATTTGGTACTGGTTTAAATTTTTTTTTTCAAATAGTTCACTAGAACAGACTATATAGCAAAATCTCACAGCAAATGAACACAGAATCTCAGTGCTTAATAAACCTTAACACCAACTTCTTGAGGAAGGATTTTTCTATTTGACAAAAATCTATAGGAAAACAGTTTGGTAAATAATGAGATCCATCTGGAAACATATATTATCAACTACAATAAGTTCCAAATGAATACATAACCTAAAAATAAAAGGTCACAATATTAGAAGAGAATTGAAAAGAATTATTTACTTTTCTTTCAACTTTTCACTTGTATGGCTAGGTTAAAAATTCTTTATTAAAAATAGTTGCAACATATCATAAAAGAAAATAAAGTTTTGATCATTTAAATTTGATAAAAATATATTCTTTTGAATAAACAAAAATAAAACAAAGAAAATAAGAAAAGCTATGAGGGGGCTCATTTGTGTTAAACTTATCTGATTTTGCATTTTTTCAACATATAGAAATCACAAATATGACAAAGTGCTATTTCCCAGTAGTTAAGCACTTAAAGGATGTGAAGAGACTTTAAAAGAGGACAAGCAAATTATTTGGACCATATGGAAAAATAATCCAAATCACTAATAACAAGAGAATTATAAATTAAAAGAACTGAAAGGTTTCACTTCACATTGAGAACATTAACAAAGTAGATACAAGATTAAAATAATGTTGGAGGTGTTATGGAAAGTCAAACTCACTAACACACTGCTAGTGTAGTTATGGATTGATCCAGAATTTCTGGAAAACAATTTCAAATTTTACAACATTCACTTTGATCCAATAATCTCCCTACTGAGCTTATGCTCCAAGGAAGACAAAAAGAAGGTCCTATACATACCCAAATATTCATAGCCGCACTTTATGGTAGAAAAATACTGGGGAAATAGTGAAAACTCATCATCTGGGGATTAGTTGAACAAATTGTGATATAGGAACATAATGGAATATTACTGCACTGAAAAAACAACCAATATGAAGAAATCAGAGAAACATGGGAAAACTTATAAGAACTGATGAAGAGTGAAGCAAAACACAAAAACAACTGTGTATACATAATGACTACAATAAATATAATATTAATTTGTCTTAACACTGGACTTAAATTTAATGAATGATTAATAATGCTTTCAGAGAAAATATAAATACTCTTCTCTCTTCTTGGTTAGCTATGAAAAAGTACTATAAATGTCAAATGTGGCAGATGTGGACAGATACTATTGCTATACTGGTCAGTTTTGCTTGATTGTTTTTCTTTGATGCAAGAGCAATAAAGGGTAGGGAGGGATCTATCAGGGAATGAGTACTGTTGTATGTTTGTTTCTTTTTAAATTTCAAAGGACTGCTCTAGGGCTTGGGGTATGCCAGGAGATGAGAAATAGGCTGCCAGATTTAGTAAGCTTATGAGTTTGTTTTGCTTGACTATAATTTTGGGGTTATATGGAGAGTTCTTCGGGGAGGGGGAGGGCAATTACTGGGAAGTATGAGGTTTTTTTTTTAAAGCATCAAGGAAACATTTTTAAACTCCTTCAGCTCTCCAGAAATCCTGTTCACAGATGACAAGGCACTGATTACATTGAGCTCTGGAACAGTACAGGGCCTCCTTAATGAGATGCACTCAGCCACTAAAGATATTGTTTTTCCAGTGTGGATAGTTAGGGGAAAAAAAGTAAATGAGGAATGAGTATTGCTGAGATTATGACATACAGTTGGATGAGTAGCCCAAGGAGTTAGTTGCTCAGTGTGAATCTATATCCTGGACAGGTATTGGAGAGGGATAGTGAGCTGAGCACAGAATTAAATGGAAAAGAGAAGAAAATATTGGTCTGAATGTCATTTGGGAAATAGATTATTGCCTTTCAATGATCGTGGAATACCACAATTCTTAGACAAGTCAAAACTGTAGATAACCCAAAAGTCAAGACGGTAAGCATGAATAAGACATAGCAAAAATTACCAAAGTTGATTAAAATAAGAGAAGGTGGGCATATCAAAGGCATCATCAAGTAGGCATATAGCCAGGAAAAAGTGATGGGACAATCATGTAACATACATATAACATATAAGATGGTCTGAGTGCCACCAGCAAAACATCTACAAAAAACAAGGATGATAACAAAACTAAGAAAGGCTTCCATTCCACTGACAGGATCTTCTAAGGAGGACTTATTCATTTATTTATTACCCATGTAAGGTCCTCACAAGAAGGAATAGATGTGAATGGGTCTGACTTGTACCAGGAAAGAAATGTCCTCATTGATAAGATTACAAATACATTAAAAAGTATATATTAGTGGAAATATATTTAAAATGATTGCAAATGTATAATCTATATCAGATTGCTTGCTGTCCTGGGAAGAGAAAAAAAAATGGAACTCAAAATCTTACAAAAATTAATGTTAAAAACTATTTTTATGTGTATTTGGAAAAAATAAAATACTATTACAAAGGGGAAAATTGTGTGTGTGTGTGTGTGTATGTGTATGTGTATGAAGCAATTGCTTATTTCAGAAAATGATCTTGAGTTATGGCCTTGCAGAGTTTGAGGCAAAGGAGAAGGATCTCCAAAATGTCAATTATATTTGAATATTGTATGCAAAAGAACTTAAGAGTAAAATTATTACAAATATATTTTCTAAATATTACAGGTTACATTTTATCCAGCTAGCATGCCACTGTGTCCCAAATATACTCCTCCCTAAGCTTTGGGGTTACAATGTTGCCAACCACAACAACTCCAACTTGAATCTATTTACATGAAGAGTAAAAAAGAAATGCTGAAGGTAATTATCATGATTCTAGAACAAAAGATGGCCTGAATCTCAGACGTTCACATACTCATAAGAAATATGGAACAAGATCACCAATAAAATTATACATGGACATAGCTGGGGGGAAAACCTTGAGATGAGATCATTGGGAAATGTCTGCTTTACTTTAAGGATACTGTTTTGTTTCCAATTGGACTTTCCCTTCTATTCATCACTTAGATCTGCCTCATGGTTCAACGGGAAGGGTATCAGGATTCTGATATCTTATACCTGTATGAAAAGAACCTTTGTGAGCTTCAAATTCCCCATGTGAAAACCAGGGATAAGATATGTGCCTCATAGAGTTGTGAAGCAAAAAAAGCCTTATAAACCTTAAAACATATCTAAACATTGACTATTGTTGTTATTGTTATATCCTGCACTAAAATCCTACTATGCCTCAGTGGCCTAAAGAGACAGTATGACCCAGGAGATAAAGCAATGGGGCTTGAAGTCAAAATAACGATTTCCATCCCACCAAAGGTTCTTACTTATTTTTACCTAGACAAATCAGTTAATCTCTCTGAGCCTATTTTTTCTACATAATGGAAAATATTATAATATTTTATAATGAGAATTAATAATAGCACTTGCCTCGAAGGGTTGTTAGAAGGATCAAAAGAGAAAATATGTGAACACTTTAACAATCTTAAAGTATTATGTAAATGCAAGCCACTTGTATTATTATAGGAGGGAGCCACAACTCTCAAAGGACCTGCCAGTGCAAACACAGTTCTGATGGGTTCTACCCTTGCCTGGAAAGGTCTCCAATCCAATCCTATTTCCATGATGTATTGACTAGATGTCAGTTGCAAGAGGAGAAGCCAATCTAAGTTTGGAGAGGTTCCCAATCTAAAGTTTTTGGTTTACTATTAGGTGATAATGTGTTTTCAGCCACAGCAACTTTTGCAGACTACCTACTAAGGCCTGGAGGTTCTGTATCTGGAGAGGAACTACACCCAAGAAGAAAAGCCCAACCCCTATAAGTACTAAAGTGAGGTTACACACAAATGTGACAAAAATGAAACCTCAAAACTCTTTGTTCAAAACAACATGTATTTGTTAAGTGCTTACTGCACGTAAAGCACCATAACGGTCCCTGAAGGGACAACAAACATAATTCCTTCCCTCAAGAAGCAGACAGCTATAGGGGAACGTAGTCAGAACAGCATCCTATAAAGCAGAATGTGACAAGAATAAAGGAATGACCTAGAAATGATGCCCTAGGAAAATCTGATGAAGGAGAGATCATTTTAGCTGGGGACTCAAGGCTAAGTCTAACTGAAAAAGTGGTAGATACCTAAAGTGAGCCTGGAGGAAGAGAATGATTTTAAATGCACAGAGCTGGGACAAGGCAAGATTAAAACTAGGGGAGATCTAGGATACTAGCTTGGTCTACAGCTCCTTATACCATATAACTCCTAAAAAGAAAATACAGATCAAACCTGCTCTAAAAGCCCAGCAGTTCTCAGCTGGAGCAATTTTGAGAAACTAAAAATACTGGAAATAAGGAGCCCATTGTCTTTTGTGCTCAACTCTTTATTCAAAAGAGACTTCAACCTTTTCTTCACTTGGTTTGGAAATTGAGATGGAAGGTAGAAAGGAGAGGAAAGATGAGAAGAGGAGAGAGAAGAGAAAATATGAAAAGAAAGGCAAAGAAGGGAAAAAATAGCATTTGAAGCAGAGGTAAGGAAGAGAGGGATAATAAGGAGAAAGTCTACTGGAGGGAAGAAAGCAGTCAATCTGGATTATCGGCACAACTCTGCCACTCTCTGGGGCCTCAACTTGGGGCCTCCATCTGCTCATCTAGAAAATGAGGGTAGAACCACATGATATGTAAAGTCTCTCCCAAACCTAATCCTTTGATTCCTTTTTCCGAGTCTAAGGAATAGTAGAAAGGGATGGAATTGGTTCTCATTAAATATAAGGACCTATTAAGAGTATTAGTCCCATTTGTTTTCATTGTATGTACAGACCACCCAAGAACTAAGAGAACAAAGAAGAGTTTTTACAGAGATACTCTATAAACAGAGCTAGACCTAACAGCAGGACTATTGGACATGTGCAAGTGATTCAATTTTTCAACATTCCAACTTTTTACAGTCAAAGTAGAACTGAGGCCTTTGTTCTTCGGGTGTTTTCCAGTCATGTCCAAGTCTTCATGATCCCATTTGGGGTTTTCTTGGCAAAGGTACTGGAGCGGTCTGCCATTTCCTTCTCCAGTTCATTTTTACAGAGGAAGGAACTGAGGCAAACTGGGTGAAATGACTCGTCCAGGGTTACAGAGCTAGTCCAAACCCAGTGCTCTATCCATGGAAGCACCACCTAACTGCCCTAATAAGGGCTTTACCTGCAACCGAATGCTATTATCCCCAAAGCGTATCCTCAGACTCTTAGCTGTCATCCCCAAAAAGTTACACTCTGCTTTCAGATCAATAGCATTATCCCATAAAAGGGAATAAGGAGAAAATAATGGTATAAGTAGCAAGACTGAACAAATCTAATGTAGTCAGTATACTGAAAGGCACTGTGCTAATAAGTATTAGGCATTCAAGGTCAAAAAAGCAACAGTCCGTGCCTCAAGGATCTGAGATGATACATGCTCACAGATAAATATAATACAAGAAAATATGAGGAAGGAGAAATGACTAACAACTGCGGAAAGAGGAGAGGGTACATGGAAAGAAAGGCTGCACGGAAGTAGTAGCCAATCTTTGAAGGAAGAAAAGAGTTTCTGGAAAGCAAGAAATGAAGAAAACATTCTCGAGGGCACAGCTTATAGAAATGGAGAGACCTAAGGTGGACAGTTACATCTGATGTCTACCTAAAAGAGAGCATTATGAAGTAACACTAGAAAAGCAATAAGAGTCAGATCAGGGAAGGCCTTGAATGCCAGGTTAAGAAAACTAGTTCATCCTGGATCCAATAGGGAATCAAGAAAGGCTTTTGAGCAGGAGAGTAATATAGTCAGACCTGTGCCTTAGAAAGATAATTTTTTAGATTAGTAGGGACAGAAATCAGATTGTAGAACGTTAGAGTGCTATATTCTTCACTCTCCTGGACTTTCTCTATAATGGCCTCTAGCCCTGTGGTGGCTTCTTCCTCTGATTGGCTAGTTCTTCCAAAAACCTTCATTTTAAGGAGGAGGTCCAGGCCACCAATGTCTTCATTCCTCTCCAGAATGTACTTCTGATTGGCCTAGACTATCAATTCTCCTTTTCCTTAGCCTACTACTTTTCAGCTTCCTTTGATGTGCTGTCTTCTCCCATTTGAAAGTAAGCTTCTTTAGGACAGGGACCATCTTTCTGCTTGTCTTTGTATTCCCACTACTTATCACATGGCCTGGCACATAGCAAACACCTGATAAATTGTTGACTTGACTTAAGAAAATGAAGGCAGTGGGTGCAGGAAACATGATTTGGCTGCTGAGTAAGCCACAGTAACTTTGATAAAGATCCAAATCCTTAATGTAAATAATAGCTGTCATTTATATAACGTCTTCGTCTTCTCATTTTACTATACAACACTTCCCCAATATAAATAATACAAATGTTACTAGTATCATCATTCCCTTTGTATAGGAAAAGAGTGCTTGGACAGTGGCAGCTAGGTGGTATTATAGGGGATAAAATGTCGGGCCTAGTCAGGAAGACTCATCTTTGTGGATTCAAATGTAGCCTCCAACACTTAACTAGCTGAGCGATCCTGGGCAAGTCCCTTCACCCTATTTGCCTCAGTTTCCTCATCTGGAAAATGAGCTGGAGAAGGAAATGGCAAACTACTCCAGTATCTCTGTCAAGAAAACTCCAAATGGATCCACGAGGAGTTGGACACAACTGAAAAATGACTGAACAAGTGCCAGGGGATGAGGGGAGTAGAAGAGAGTGGGACTAGAAGCTTACACTTAAACTCAAGTCTCCCGACTCCAACACTCAGTGTTCTGCCTACCACACCACACTGTATATATTGCTTAGTGAACCATTTTGTGAAGAAAAAAAAATTCTATACTAACTTAGATGATAAATGTTGTGGTAAGCAACTAATAATTATGGTAGAAGAGTGAAATTGAATTGCATTGAACTTCCAGGGTCAGGGGTAAGACCTGATTAATTGTATGGATGAATTTTTTTATAGC
The DNA here is from genome assembly GCF_016432865.1 of Antechinus flavipes. Taxonomy (NCBI): domain Eukaryota; kingdom Metazoa; phylum Chordata; class Mammalia; order Dasyuromorphia; family Dasyuridae; genus Antechinus; species Antechinus flavipes. Next base: position 42,091,937 of record NC_067404.1, on the reverse strand, counting down.
CCACAGAAGCTTGTCAGCTAGAATTCAATACATCTAAGCAATATCAAAACTGTCACTAAAAACGATTCTGTTCTAATCTGCCACCTAAATTCTCAGACACACACACCGAGTATTTACATCATCGGTGTGTTGAGCTATGTAAACCCAGAGAAGAAAGGAGCCATTTCATATGACATACAACAAAAGTAAGATAGTTACTGATAAGTTTCAAGATGGACAAGTTCCACCCAATCTAAGTCTAGTATTTCAGGAAGGCTTTTTTTTTGTCTAAGGTCAAGGCAAGCTGAGGACCAATGGAGAGTGTTTAAAAGGAGGTCCCTAGCAATTTGCAAGAGTGTCATTTAAAGAGAGGGGTAGAAGTGGCAGCCATGTTGGAGGCAGTTAAGGAAGTGATGGGATAAAAGGAATAGTTGGCAGATAAAGATAAATCATTTGCTCAAACCAGAGAATGCAGGAAAACATCATGGGAAAAGCCTTCAACTTGGAATCAGATCTGGGTTGGAATGCTGGCTCTGATGATACTTGATAATTATGTTATATTGGGCAAATTCTTATTCTGCCTCATTTTATTCTCTGCAAACAAGAATGTTGGATTAAGTCAGGATTAATTTGGGGTCCATGAACTTGGGAGGTACATGTATTATACACATACTGATAAATGTATCACAATGTAATTGGATTTCTATGTGATCCCGGGTATTTTATTTTATCCATTTTAAAACAAGTGCCATGACACAAAAACAGTGAAGGACCCTTGGCCTAGATCATTTCTACAGCCCCTTTCAACTTTAGTGATCTTTTGAATCTATTATTGATCTCATTAGGACCTGGTCCATACCAGCAAGAATACATTTTAGCAAACAAGAACATGGAGCTGGCCCTTTTTATGTTGTAGCAGGAAGTGAGGGAAAGGAGGAGGAGGAGGGGCGCCTCCTTTTAGGATTGAATATGGGTTTGAATAGGCTTGGCCCACAGAGCCAACCTGGAGTCTTTGAAAATCTCCATGGTTTCAGGATAATGCCCTTCAGTCCCAAGGATTTAAAAGGGGAGGGAGGAACTGCCCACAAGAAAAAAAAAAACAAAGATAGTTAGGTTGGGATTCTGAGCTCTTTAACTGCCTCCCTGTAGTGCTTCTGTTCTTGAAATTCTCAGACTCTAAAAGGAAGCTCAGCCCCATCAAGCCTCTTCAGGTAAAAAGAAAAAGAAAAAAATTCACATCTGCCAATTCCAAATAGATCACCTCTTGCTTGTTTAGGATCATATAGAGCTCTTCCCGCTTCCCTGCCCCCATTTTCATTGAGTACTCTATAGGGGCCTATAAGAATTGACATGGGGTTTTTGGGGGAGCAGTCCTGTGTAGCCACACTGAATGAATTTAGGATTTGGGGGAGGGGTGACTTTTTTTAATCTTAAAAGCCCAGTGCACAAGCTGTCTCCCTAAGTCTTTTTAGGGCATTTTACCAGTCAGGAATATTTGAGTACTACTAAGCCATGATGGGCATGGACTGAGATAATCAAGCCACATGTTTTTGAAGGCCTATTATGGAAAATGTCAAATCAAGACTCCTCGAACTTGGAGAGCTGAGGGCAACTTCCATAATGACCACCTCTTCCTATTCTGCCACTTCAAAAAACTAACTAAAAACCTTACAGAATTTTTGCCTAGAAATATATCTATTTTCATAACAATGATTTTAAACACTATTCATTTTGAGGGGGAAGGGAAATCCATTTTTAAAATGTATAATTTTATTATGTTTCTATTCTAGATTTATTGCAACAGCAAAAGGATCATTACTTGAAGAATTAATACTTTCAATAGTTTGGCATAGACAAATGTAAGAGAATATCATTCCAATAAATTCAGAGAAACTGGGAAAGACTTGAATGAACTGATGCAAAGTGAAATGAAGTAATCAGAACTAGAAGAATAAACTTATATACTAACCACAGCGATCAAAAGGTAAACCACACTAAAAGATTTTAGAACTTCAGATAGGTGTAAAATAAAGCATACATTGTCAGAGAAAGCCAGAATTCATTATTTTGCTTTAATGTATATTTTTTATTGCTAGAGGTAGTTTCATGGGAGGGAGAGGAAAGTCAAGTAAGAGGTGATACTGAAGTTTTAAAAAAGCCTTAATAAAACATTTGATTAAATAAACAGGATCAGAACTGTGCAGATATATCTGGGTAACTTTAAACAGTGACACCCTACTCAAACAAAAATGGATTTCTACAATCACATTAATGACCTAGAAAATTACAAACTTACATCATTTATGTTTTATTGTAATTTTTCTGCATTTTATTAAACATTTGCCAATTACATCTTAATCTGCTTCCTATCTATCATACTAGGGGAGTTTTGTGTGGCAACTGGTGGAACCTTGAACATTGGCTAAGTACTCAGAGGTATTTTGTCATTGTCTTCTAAGCAAGACCCTTCAGCTAGATAGCTTATCAAGGTTTCCCATTCCCCACTGCCCTCCAAGACCTTCCAACTCCTGTTCCCTACTGTACAAAGTCATTTATGTCATTACTAGCCTGACTCCACACACACATACACAGTTTCAGCTAACTAATATTATAACCTGCTACCTAGCTACTAATATGTGCAAAATTCACTCCACATCTACACCACTACAGATTGAGTACCACTCTCAGTATCTTCTCAACTGTAAAATTTTAATCCATTTCTCTCCATATATTTCCACAAGAGAATCTACCCAATGATTTTGTTTTCCTATTTTGTGGCTAGGACACAGGCTGCCCATATACAATCACCCTCTCCTTTTCTGATTACCTATGTCCTTGAAGATATTTTATTCCATGGCTCCCATTAATAATATGACGCAGCCTATTTTTATTCACTCTATGGGTTCTTCCATTGTCTTTTGGTTCATCTGAAGGTGTTAGTCTTCTGAGATCATGTTGTTACATGATTTGAAGCCAAATAGTAATTACATCGTGGGATGGTAGACTTCTGCTGGAGTTGGCAATCATTTAAAGTACTCTGCATTTAACAAAAAAGTGATCCAGCCCACCCAATTTCTTCCTACTACTCAATTTGAGACTCAGCTTGTTGTCTCTCTGTAGCTCCTATCCAAAATATATGCAGTGATAGATTAACTTAATGGGCTGTTATAATCTAGGCAATTATGTGTTTTTCCTTACTTTGCCTTTCCACTAGTGGCTAGCTAATCCAAGCCAAATGCTTTTGAGTAACTATGAATTTCAGTAAGGAAGCTTTTTGGGGTTCTGAAGGACTTGATGCAATTACTGCCATATCATCAAGGAAAAGGAGCTCATTTGAAGAAATTCAACTATCAATAAAGAATGTGCCTTGTCTTTGGATTGTGTTCAGGACCTCCTCCATAATACTTAGCAAGCACAAGAGGTGAACAAATCTCTCTCTCCTTTATGTCTCATTTGACACTGTTAACCTTCAAATCTGTTTAACAAAATCTCCATAGAGCCATTTGTCACTGAATCCTATATGATTTTTAATGTGAGTGTGAAAGATACTTTTTTTCCCTGCCACATCAAATACTTGAAAAAAAATCAAACATTAGAGACAGCAGGATCTCCTATTCTCTTAATATCAGTCAGTTGTGTTACTATGAATATGTGATCTGCTTTAGAAAATTGTTTGATATTATATTGTTGTTATAATATCAACAAGGCTGTCCTTGATAAATGCATAAACCATTTTCAGACTATTAGCTATTTCTGACCAACTATTGAGAATGGTTTATGATATATGCAAAGATATCAGCTTTTTTGTCAATGAGGCTGTACCATAAACTGATAGTAAGGAACCCTAACAAGGAGATTGAGCACTGGCTGATGGTTTCTTTTCAACCTCCTACTTGTGGTGGCTTTTTTGTAGGGTTTAAATTTCTGTAAGAAAAATAATGGGGTTCGTGCTTTTTTTGGTCTCCATTTCCCATTTTTCAAAATTGACAATTAATTTAAATGAGTCAGATTGGAGCTGCAAATCACATGCATCATGTCTCATTGTCATCCCTTCTTATAATTTGGTATTGATTCAGAGCTTTGTTCTAATCAGTCATTAATCTGACTGGTCACAGATAACTGATTCCAAAATGACCATGTTGATAAAGAATCATTTCTAAACTATTAAGATACAGTCAATTTCCTATTTGTGCTATTTGGCGTTTGTTATATCCAACACCTGTTGGCTCTCTTCTTAAATAAAACATCCAGTGTGTGTGTGTGTGTGTATGTGTGTGTGTGTATTTTCTAAGGAGAGTACTATCCCTTAGACTCTTTCATTTCTTCATACCATATATACCATTTCATTTTCCAACATAGTTTTCCCAGCTTTTTCTGTGACCACCTGCCTTTGAATATCAAGTTATATGTTGTCTTAATTTAGTGGACCTTGCCAAGTGCCTCACATAACTTTTCTATGCTTTGATCCTCTTCATTGACATACAAACTGGAATTATATTCCCAGTGGCCAATTTGCTGGCTATGTGGAAATTGGTAAGGTAAGATGACTAAGTGTCCCATAAAATGACGTTTCCTGTTGCCTTTGAACACATGATGAAACCAATTTCACCACATCTTTACTTTCTTCCCTCTTTAAGAGGAAATGTGTCAATATAGCCACACTTTAGTTCCTCCAGGTATATATCTAACAAATGGTTATTGTACATAGTTGTCATTTGACAAAGTACCCAAAATTAAATTAATGCATGTAGACATTCTAAAAACTCTGGTTCTTTGCACCTTCTGAATCACATTTGGGAAATTCTGACTTACTTTCAATGATCCTAAGATGTCCAACTCAGTTGACAGATCATTAAAGATGCTCTCCATCCATTACTGTGAAAGAAAGAAGAGGAACCCACAGACCTAAGGTGTGTTTTGCCTCTCCATGAGTTTCACTCTTCTCCTCAGGTTCATGAAGGTTGAGCCACCAGAATACATATTGACAGAGGTTCTACCAGTCCAGAAAAGTTTTGAGTTTGGTTCCAGCAAAATGCTATCTTCACTGTCCAGGAAACAACCCGCATAGAAGAGGCCCATTACTACTGGATTAGTGACTTGGTGACACATTTTTAGCCATGGCAGTCTATAAAACAAAGCTCAAAAAGTTCCTCACCTCTGTGCAGCTCCATTATTTCTACTCCTACAGTGCTGGTGGCAGAAAGACAGAAAATGGGGTGGATGGTGCTAAGAATCACACTTTTTTAGACTAGTTACAAACATGATTTTAGCTGTTGTCACTTTGACTGGAAGATGCTTGCTGCTTCCATAGCCAATGAGTCAGCATTATATAGAAGAATTGAACCATAGCAACTTTGATGTTCTTGCATCTAGAACACATATGAGAGTTGCAGCTAAATGGAAGGATAACTCACAAGTTATCCTCAGAAAGACAAATAAAACAGTTGAAAGAGACAGCTTTGTGATGTGCCCCAAATCTTCAAAAAACATCATTTAGTGAGAAATTTGGTCATCTCCTGTCCTGCCGAATCATGATAAACATAAGAAAAAAGGAAACCAGGAAGATAAGAGTGCCCAGATCATTGACACCTGTTGCTAAGGATAAAGACATAAAGGAAATCTATGAAGCAACTGCCAAGAACTTCTATACTAAGTCAGCTAATACTTTGAAACTTGGAGACTTCAATTCAAAAGCAGGCAGAGTAGGATTTGGCAAAAAAAAATTGTTGTAAGATATGATTCAAGATTAACAAATTAAAAAGGACAATGGATTATAGACTACTTAGATGTCTGCTATCTGTAGAGCATGAATAATTGTTTCCAGAAGAGTCAGAATTTGTTTATGGTATTAGAAATGGCAAGAACCAAATACTATCACAAAAATAGGAGGGGAAGTAAATTTCTTTATCTTAATAGTTGTAAAATGACTAGATACTCGTATGGGAGTAATTTCTACATCTGCTGTCTGTGTACAGTCACACCATCTACAAGTTAGAACAAAAGTCAAAATCAATATCAAACCAGAAGGAAAAAGATGATAAAAACAGGCAATTACTACAATCCTAGTCTTAGTCAATCAGATATTAACAATTATAAACAGGAAAGGGATAAAGGAAGAGACATTAATGCTGATTATCACCAGTTCTATTTAACTGGCATAAAATAACTGCTACAGTGAGAAGTCCAAAGGAGTATAAAAAAAATTCACCTCTGCCAGCCAACAGTTATTCACCTTGCAAAATGGAGAGGAAAGGCAGCCAAGGGCAACAGTGGTTTACAATATAAGCTCATTTGCAAAATATTGCAGAAAAGGATGGTGGGGGAACACTAGCAGTACTGCCTCATAAAACAGCAAAGAGCAGTGGAGGGGAAAACGAGTCTGCAGAAAGCTTGGCATGCAACCCAACTAAGCCAGATGATCCAAACAGCTTTCACTGAGTAAAGAGATGAAAAAACGGAACAAAGCTGACAGCATTTTTATAGCAACCAGTTTTCATCATTGTTGACAGTAGAACATTTATAATCTAACACCTCAGTCTTCAATGTGCTATATGAGGGAGTAGATGTGGCAAGGAAGACAACAAAATCAGGAAGAGCGGCTAGAGCAGACCAAGTACAGGCAGAAGAGATCTATGCTGGAGGTAAAACAACTCTGAAAGTGCTAAAGGACCCACTTTCAAGATATTTGAAAGAAGAGCAAATACTGAATGATTAGGAAAAAATCACAGATGGCACAGCTACCCAGAAAAAAGGTAATTTGGAAGATATCAATAACTATTGACCCAGATATGCACTTTCTCATTTCTATAAAATCTTTATGAGAGGTGTCTACAGATGCTTCCAGGATATCTCCAATGCAAATATGGCAAAGCAACAAGCAGGCTTTCAGAAACAATTTTCTGAAGCAAACTTCACAGTCACCACTTAACTGAAAGTGTTATGAACACAATATCCCAATGTGCTTATTGTTTGTTGATTGTAAAAAAAAAAATTGACCACGGGACAAAATTCAGTCATAAAAACTCTGTGAAGAAAACACTATGGGTCTTTACTCTATTTCTGCAGATGAGGAAACAGACTCCGATAAGATGCCTTAAGGGACTTGCCCATGGTCACACAGCTAGTAAGGATAAGAAATATGGTTTAAAGGTAGGTCTTGTTATCACCTATATCCACTCTACACTCAGTTTCTTCTAAGATGGGCACTGAAGACAAACAAACTGGGCCCAAAAAGGAATAGGAGGAAGAAAGAAAGTTTAAAAAAAAGATTCAAACTAAGTCTGTCCTCTTTTCCTTTTTTTAACCTGTGCTTTGGGAAATGACCAGAAGAAATAAAATTAATATATTTAACAAATATCTAACTCAGTGTTTTACCTTACCATGGCTGGGTATCACTGCTATTGAATAATTCTTTCTTTATTACTAATGGATCCCTCCTCCCAAATTCCCAAAGATTCTATTCCAAGCATTTTCTATTCTCCTAAATTCTTCCCTAGCCCCACCCTTTCCTTCCTCATGCTCAATGAAAAACTGTTCACTATTTCACTGAATCGGCCTGAGCAATTTTAGATTTCCTCCTCCAAAATCTCTGTGCCTTCACCCATTCTTTCCTGCTCTGTTTGTCTCTCAAGAAGAGATAGCCTTGTTGAAAAGTTTAATACCTTTAACCTGTGACATACAGCCCATTCCCATTTATGTGACATTATTCCACTTATCCTTTTCTCCTTCCTGAGAAAAATTATCCCTTAAATATATTCATCTCTTTTATATTCTACTAGAAAAATCCTTTCTTCAACTTTGCTACCCACTTCAAACTAGGGTCTTCTCACTCTCCTCTCAGGTCAAACAGAGCTGGTGATGTTTTTTGCTTGTCTTACTTTAGGAAAGGGCTTATTCTGGCACCACAAAATAAGCTGCAGCTGAGGAGGGGCATTAGCGGCAGCCCACCATTTAGGAATACAGCTGTGTTTGTCTCTGCCATATGGTAATGAAAAAATGATAATGAGGATACCCTATATCCTTCAGCTCCTTTGAATTGTTACAAAGTGAAAACCCCAGCATCTGTACAAATAACAACTTCTTGAGTGACTTACCCATTTAGAGAAGATGATCTTCTATTCCAACAAGGAGAAGCAAGAAGATGAAGTAGGGGGTCCAACTTTAAGATTTAGAATAAAAGACAAATTTTATACTAAGCAAGAAAAGGCCAAGCAGTCTTCATGGCACTTTCTGGCACACTGGTTAGGGAGGAGAGGGCTGATGGAAATTTAGGTGACCTGAAAAGTCTTCTGCAAAGTGAACAATTAGAAAGACTGGTCATTAATGGACAGACTTTGGTGATTTCTTTAGACAAAGAATCACAAACACTTAGAAGCACAGTGTGCTATGGTGAAAAGATCATTAGAAAAGGGAAAGAGTCATTAAAAATTTTAAAAGCACATTAGACTAGATTAGCACAATAGACTCATTCTCTATTCTGGACCTTGGTCTTTCTACCAATAAAAGGAAAGGGTTACATTAGGATCTAGAGCTAGAAAGACCTGTAGAACTTAGTCTAAACCTCTCTCAACTTTATTTAACAGAGAGAGCAACTATATCATGCATAAGTGATTTGCTCAAGGTCATAGAGGAGGTAAATAGAAGTCATGATTCAAATCAGAACCCTCTGACTCCAAACCCAGGCCCCTTTTCCCTGAACTATGCTGCCCCTCCTATGGATAAAACATGCATCTTCTGCAACCAAGCTTATAGATAAACCTATTCCAAAATGAGCTAGGCTGTTTTTTGGGTAGCAAACATAGTCCATTCACTAGGCCCTCATTAGGGTCTTGTTAAGAGCTACCAGAGAGTTCCAATGAGATAGCTGTAAGGAATTCCAGAGTCACCTCCTTCCTACGATAAAGTAAGAAACACTTTATGTAGAAATAATAGCAACTCAGTTAGATGTTTTTTAATAACCAAACCCAAAGAAGAAACTGAGTGAGGTTAAATGACTTGACCAGCATCCCACTTCTAGTTAAATGTTGGAAGGACTGAACCTAAGGCCTCTTGAGATTCCTATATACTCACACCTTGCTTTCAGTTCTTGCAAACACTAGTGCTAGAGAAGGCTTTAAAACCAAGGGAAGAAGAAAATTGTGTCCATCCAAAAAAAACAAAATGCTACAACACAAACACAAACAACAACAAAAACCCAATCTCTGAAAACCCTGCCCTCTCCCAGGTCCAGGATCCCCATCACAATGACTTGCTTGGGCACCTATAACCGAATTTAAAGGGGCCTTAGAGATTTAATCCAACCCCTTCATTTTGCAAGAGGAAACTGAGATCCAGGGAGAAGGGACTTGCCCAGAGGCACATAGCTAGTGTCAAAGGTTTATGAGTGAGTGTTTTCCCACTTCCTGGCAGAACATAAAATAGTGAGCTACTGAGAAAACCAGCTTTGTTGGTGAGATGCTGCCAGGAAGAGTCCCTCCCATCAGGAAATGGGTTGCCATTGATATCCAGTTTAGGTCATTCCTGCTGCCCTTTACAATTGCAGCTTCTCTATTTATAAGTCTGCTTATCCTATCTTGTGATTATATCTGGAGCCTTGGAGATAGGAGACTGCATCTTTCAATAGTTCTTGTTGCAACCCATTTAAATTGCCTCCCTCTTCCCAATGTCACAAGAGTCAGCTTGTGGATTCTGGCTTGCACAAAACACCATCCAGAGTGATATTTAGTTACCTGGGGGGTATTTTGGTGTTCCCCAGGTAGATGAGACACAGCTCCTTCCACTTCCTGCCATGAAAGAATCAAGTTGGAAGATAAATTCTATGATTCAAAATGTATTAAGATGAAGAGGTAGTTGGTAAACACTGCTTTGAACAGCAAGGAACAGCTATAAAGTCAAGGATGGGCAGTTGATCCAGTCAAAGGAAATATTTCATGAGATTGTCATCTACTTTAGTTTTAAAGCTACCATAAGATGTAACGATAAAAGGACCAATGATGCATTGCAGGCAGGTGATATGAACCCTTGCTAAACCAATTAAACTGTCAGCGCACTACAGTTTCACATTCTATACCCCAAACTAGGTCACCTTAGGTCAGTTAATCACTTAGGATTTTATCGTTGATGCAAAATCAATTGGCAATTTATAATCTTACATTTCATTATGGGTATATTCTACAGCAGCAAGGCTAATGGAATAATATGGGGGATTGGAAGTCCATTCACCTGCCTGTGCTCAAGTGGAGTCATAAAGGAACAGAACCAATCACGTTATCTCATGTTTGGAGATGGTTGCAATATTTGATTGATGGGATCAAACCTGATAGAGCGTTGATAAGGCATGGGCATAATTCTGAATAATAATAACAATAAAAAGGATATAAGAACAAATGTGAAAACTGATACTGAAGGACCAACCTCATCACCTTTGATTTTAGAGGAAGAACTCTTTCAGGGTCCTTAAGTTTGAGTATTAAAGTTCCATCAACAATAGGATAAAGGCTGTTGTTCAGTCGTTTTTCAGTTGTGTCCAACTCTTCATGATCCCATTTAGGGTTTTTTTAGCAAAGACACCGGAGTGCTTTGCTGTTTCCTCTTTCAGTTCATTTTAGATGAGGAAACTGAGGTAAACAGGGTGAAGTGACTCACCCAGGGTCACACAGTCAACAAGTATGTGAGGTCAGATCTGAACACAGGGAGTTGAGTCTTCCTGCCTCCAGGCCTAGCACTCTAGCCACTGTGGTTCCACTTATCTGCTGGATGGGAATTCATCTTTAGGTCTGTTGTTAAAATGTTTGGATATTGTACAGAGCTATAACTAGGGTAGGGTAACTGAGACTGATTCAAAATGTCATTTAGAAGGTACTGATAGCATTTTCTAGTTTTCCAACACTGTAAAAGCAACTGAGCTTAAGATGTAGGTGGCAAAGAAAATCAGTTTAAATAAGTAGCTATCAGATTGTACTTTCTGCTCCAGCCAATCTCCAGCACAACAACATCCCAAGTAAATCCCTTCCAGGCCTTCTCCCCCACCCTCAATACCAAGCCTTTCTCCCCTTCACCTAGTACAGCCTTCCTATTAAGTACTGGTCTTCTGGTACTCCGAGGCATACACCTTGACTTAGTAATCATTTCTCTTTCTCTGACACACAAATTGCTAGTTATAAGGTGTTTTGTTGACTGTGAGTTATATGGTGTTATGTATAGCCTTCCAAAATGTCAGAGCTGGGAGAGGTCAGAGATCTAGTTCAACCTCCTCGTCTATGAGAGATGAAAACTAAGGTCCAAAGAAGGACAGTGACCTTGATCAAGATCACACAGTTAGTGGTAACCTCAGCCCTCCACCTTCTTGGTCCAGTGATCTTTCTACTGTATTACCCTCTCTCTGAGCAAGCTGGGAAACAGCAGAGTATAATGGAAAGAGACTTGATTCAACCTTGGTTGAACTTAAGACACTTACTAGATAGATGGCCTTGAGCAAATCCCTTCACTTCTCAGAGCCTCCTCTCTCAGTCTGTAAATTAGGGGAAACATTCATACTACTCACCTCAAGAGCTTGTGTGAGAAAAGTCCATTATAAACTGAAAAGAGCTATAACCTAGGATTATGTTGGGGGGAGGGAGGTTATAAGGCTTAATTTCCTTAATATTAACTTTCATTTGGAAATACCTTCCCTTTTATCTCCAGGACAAATATGACACCACCTTTGGAAAAACCAATAGCAGTAATAAAATACACATGACAGATCCTTGCTTTTGGTGCTCATTAGCACAGCGGAGAACAGATCTGTTCTCCTAAGATCATATAGCTAAACAAGAATGCAATTAACATTTCAAATACATAGCTTCTGTTTTCTGCTGTATACTCAGCAGGGCTTCAAGTATAACCCTCCCTGCTGACTATTAACCAGACTTGTAAATACTTAAATATTAACTCAAAGCAGATGTGTACATCTGCTAAGAAGGCTATGTAACTAGAGGTTTTTTGAAGTCCAGAAGCTGTCTTGATTTAGTTCAGATACTTGTTAGAAAGTAGGTGGGTCATCATACTTTATTTCTCCTCTTGCTTTATATCCCAGCATTCTAAGAAGCCTAGACTGCAAAGGCTCTGTGGCACAGGATCTCCTGATTGGCCATCTAACCCATTTCCTAACTACCTAAGAATGCCTCTGCAAATACCCAAGTGGTCATCTAGTCTTTGCCTGAAGACCTCCAGGAAAGGGGGCCCACGGCTTCCAGAGGCAGCCTACTATGCCTTCGGATAGCTCTAATTACGAGGTAGCCCATTCTTGGCACCAAACCTAAATTTCCATCCATTTCTCCAAGTTATGTCTTGTGGGGCCAAGAAGAACCAGTCTAATCCCTCTCCTGCATGAGAGCCCTTCAAGTACTTTTAAAAACAGCCATTATGCCCCCTGAATCTTCTAAAACTAATACCCCTGGCTCTTTCAAGAAATTCCCATCAAGCCTAACTGGGGGTCTTTTAATATCCTGTTTTCCTTCCTCTGAATGTCTTCTAGCTTATAAAATCTCTTCCTAAAACATGTTCCTAAAACAAAGTGAGCACAACATTCTAGAGAGTCTGACTAGGGCAAAGTAGAGCAGGAGGATCCCCTCCCTCATCCTGGACATTATTCCTCTCTTAATAAAGCCTAACGTTAACATTGCTGGCTGTCATAATGCATTGTTGACTCATCTAAAGCTTGTGGTTCTCTATCGCCCCCTGGGGGCAGCTAGGTGGTGCAGTGGATAGAGTGCCACGTTTGGACTCTTCTCCCCAAGTTCAAATCTGGCCTCAGACACTTACTGTGTGACCCTGAGCAAGTTACTTCACCCTGTTTTCCTCAGTTTCCTCATCTACAAAATGAACTGGAGAAGGAAATGGCAAAGCCAAGAAAACTCCAAATGGGGTCATGAAGAATCAGGCACAACTGAACATCTCTGTACTTTTCCAGATGTACTTCATTTTAGTCATGCTTCCTCTATCTTATAGTTTAGAAGCTGGGGGAGGAGGGGGAGGATTGGAATCAAAGTATAAGACCTCATACATCTCTACTGAATCTAATTTTGTTAATACCACTTATCATTCTAGCCTATCAACATATTTCTAGAAGCAGATTCTGTAATCCAAGACGTTAGCAATCCCTCCAACTTTGCACTGAATGTAAATTTGATAAACATTTTATATCTTACTTAAAATCATTTATAAGAATATCAAGCAATATCAGGATAAGGAAAGACCCTTGGGAATGTTCTTACTTTTCAAGTTGACATAAAGCCTTTAGGATCTACCCTTTGAGTAAGGCCATTAAGCACTTTCTCGATAAAGAGAATGAAAATCAGATGCATTGCAAAAAATCTAAATAAAAGTATAAAGATATGTAGACACATAAAAATAACCCTTCTAGTCTACTCATCTAAAAACTTTGTCCCCTCCCACAAAAAAAAATTATGTAACTCTGGCATGATCTCATTCTTGATGAAACCATACTGGCTCTGGGTTATTACCATTTCTACTTCTAGATGGACTATTAACCATTCTTTTAACAATACATTCTGCAATTGTTCCAGGAATTAAAATCAAGGTCACTAGCTCAATCTGATATTCATTTTATAAATCAGGAATTTGTCTCAGAATGCTGAAATTTTGAGGGCACCCACAACACTCCTTCTCCTTAAGCACATAGATACAACTAAGTTTACCAAAACTAACTACTCAAAATAGAAGGCTATCAAATGGTCCTATTGCTTCTCCTCACTCTGAATCTCAGTGGGGGTCCCTCCCTAGAATATTGCTAACTCCCCTGATGTTGGCTTTCCTAGATGTTTCCAAATCTCTACTTATGAGGTTGGCATAAAGGTATCTGTTTCCCTGCCACAGGGAATCTTTCTCCATTGGAATTTGCTCCCTTAAGTATTCAATCTCTACCACCCTCCAAACCAAATCTGTTTAAAAAGAACAATTGATTTGAGGGCACATTTGGTGCTTCTTAGCCCAAGCACCAGAAGCACTAGTCAGATCTGAGGGCTATCCTGAAGGACCTCACCTATACTTTGTTATTAACCTATCTTCTCAGTGGTTGGGGCTGTGGATATAATGGGAAGGAGGTCATGGATAAATACACTGACTCTAGAACATCACTTGGAAGTTATCTTTCGTCTTTTGTATGCAGAAAAGTTCTTCCAATCAATCTGGTAAGTTGACAAGGCAGTGAACCTTTTAGGACTTTTGGAAGTCTCCCATCCATGCTACACATGACTACTGACACCTTAAGAGGATTAAAGACATCTCCTGATTAAATCTAAATTACTGAGGCTGGCCCAAGATAAATAGGTTGATCTATAGTGGAAAATCCCTGGCACTTCCTACAGGTCATGTTTCAGCGACTGGGGTTCCACCCTAAGTTACCAGGGAGTTGGATTCTTGTCAGAAAAGTCACCCACCTTGTTTGTTGTGATCTTTAAAGGTGATCACCACCAAGGACTTTCAGCTTCTTTTTTTACCTTTACTCTTCCCCCTTTATTCTAAATCAAGGGTTCTTAATCTTTTTGGTTTATGCGCTCCTTTGTCTGATGAAAGCCATAGACCTCTTTTGAAAATATCTTGAGATAAATAAAATGAAATATATGGGGATTAGAAAGGAAATCAATTGTGTTGAAATACATAATCTTTTCTATTCGAGTTAGACAGCCCCACTGAATTTAATCCATGGACTCCGTGTTCCCTTATTCTAAAGGAAACACAGAAGGAGGACATCCCTCTTCCCCCTCAGAACTGTTAACGGTTATCTTGCAGCACAGGCAAAGACATGCTTATCTACGTGGCCAGAGAAAAGAGTTCCTGGATGCTTCTGCCTCCCTCTCTCATTTTTCTGAGCACAAGTCAGAGAACAAAGTCATGAGAACACACTTAATCCAGCCCAAGAGACACTAGGGTGAGTGAAAGAATATCAAAGAACATCTCTCCAAAAGGGAGCTATCTTGGGCATCACTAATGTCAGGAATTGCTTCAGGATTAAACCCAAGTTTTCAATTTTGGGCCTCTGTCCTATCCAGAGAAAGGAAACATCCTGAATAGCGTGTCTTTTGGAGAGAGATATTTGTACATATGACCTTCAGAAACTGGAGGAGGAGGAGTAGCAAGGTACTAAAGACATGGCATGAACAAACAGGGATTGGACCCCATTGCCTCCACTTCATTGTTATTCAGGTAGTGCAGGATTGAGAGGAAGGGAGACTGGCATATCTAGTAGCTTCAAACTGTTTCTCCCCTTCAGGAAGTCTGTGGACTCAGAATCTCTTTGGGTATAATAGGGACAGGATGGATTACTGAGGAATTGTCCTGAGTAGAGTCCAAACCACAAGGTGGCACTACAAGGCTGAGAGGGGGTAAGGAGCTGTGAAAGGCCTTGTGGGAAAGTGATACCTACCAGAAAGTGGGGGAGGGGAGGAAGAGTGATTACAGGGTGTTTCCTTTATGTGTTTTCTCCATTTGTTTATGAACCCAGAGTAGTTTATTTTGGATTGCCCCATTTATTGATTGATTCATAGCCATTTTGTTCACCTGAGAAGTACTGTTGGACTTGGCCTTTAAAAGGGGGCAACACCACCAAAAACAAACAAACAAACAAACAAACAAACAGAAAGTCAGGGCTAACTAACTAGTTGGTCATCAAAATTCAAGAGTCAACCAAAAATACAGACTCTGTTGCCTGAAGGGAAGCTCTTCTAAGAAACCGTACCACTCAAAGGATGGCAGTGGATGGAGGTAATAGCTAAAGAGTGTGTGATTCCTAGATCAAGTTGACAAATGCCAGTACTTGAACCAGTAGCAGCAGAAAGTTGATGGGAAAGTAACAGAGATGTTCTTGGACTAAGCAAGAGTCTGAGTCAAGGAACAAAGGTGAAGGACAGAACCATTACATGAGGGGCAAAAACCTGAAAGTTGCCCCTTTGGTGGGAACATGGACTGTGTGTACTATACAGGTCTTGGTGGGAGGGGGAGATCGAGAAGTAGGGAGACAACTCTCTCGATTGTGCTTTACTCCTGCAGTGTACTTTAATCTCACTAAGAGTATTCCAATAAAACAAAGGGACTATAGAGGTCCCCGGGGAAGAAGAGTTGACTTGATTGGTCAGGAACTTATAAGTCCTTTTCTGCTTCTGCCGAGTGAAATAAAACCTGCCCTATACTCCATGTCTCCTAAGTCAGAAGGCCTGTGTGGGAACAGGAAGCCCTTTGCTTTTTGTGGTGGAGACCTAGATGTGAACCAAATTCTTCATTCCCAGGAGAAACCTTGGGTAGGAGCAAACAAGTCAGAGAAATGATTTGAATGAGAAGTTTCCAAAACTGACCCGTGAACTTTGGCTCTGGGCCACAGGTTTCATTTATGAAGCATTTTTAACATCTATTTCCCCTCTTTTACCAATACAACAAATCCAATAAGGCAGGCAATACGGGGAATAGCATCCCCATCTGACAGATGAAGTTGAGAATAACTCCACCAAAGTCACAGCTGGGAGGCAAAACTGCCTCTTTGTTTAGCAGTTTAGTCACTTTCCCCAAACACTTTAGCTTCTAGGCAAACCTGTTCTGCTTGACTTAATTGACTTAAAAGGACTGAAATGGTGAGGTAAAATTGATTTTTAAGAATATCTATGAACTGCAATTGGCTCTCCTTGAACCATGTGACAATTCAACAGAATTTTTTTTTGTAATTATACACTTTGAGATTATGGTAATCATTTTATAACCCAATGAAGCTATATCCACCTGAAGTTTTCTGATATAGATCAATCTCGTTTAGTGTACACTTCATACATGAATTCATTTTAATGCAGGGAAAAAAAACTAATTATATCTCTCTCGAATTACACATGAGATGATTCACTATGCACACATGACCAAGTCCCTGATGGATGCCATGTTGCTTTGAGAAAAATTCTTCCCTGGATCTTAATTCCTTTGGGGTTCACTTTGGTCCTACTCTCCCTTTCTAGTGGGTGGCTTAGATTTTACCTTCCTGCATCTTTTCCTTTGAGAAGACAAGACTCGTTCAAATCTCAGCTCTGCAGCTGGCTGGTAAGTGTGACTTTAGACAAATCAGTCAGGCAAGCCTCTCTAGGTCTCAGTATCTTCCTCTATAAAAGTAAACAAACAACCTTTAGGTTTTCTGTTCAATTCTAAATATTATGAGCTTATTTTAAAAATCATCTCAGTCCAAAAAAAAAGGCACTTAGAACAACCAATATTTTACAGTCACTGATGTAAATTTGTGAAATTTTTATTATAATAAAATTTAAAATCATAGAATGGCATAGTTGAAAGGACTCAACAAAGAAGGAAACTGAGATTCAGAGAGGGGTAGTAACTTACTCCCCAATCTTTCTACAAGGTGGGCCAACCAAGCATTCCAATTTTTCAACTTAGTAAAGTAAGAAAAAAGATATGAAGGAATTTTTCCAAGGTTATAGCTGGTAAGTGCCAGGGTAGAGACTTCAGTCTATGTCTTCTTACTCTAAGTCCACTTATATTTCTACTAGATCACATTAGAAAAGCTGTTTCACCCTGTCTGTGTAAGAGAATACAATTTCTACTGCAGCTTTAGCATTTGTATTAAAAATGTATGAAAAAAAAAATGAAACTTTCTCAGCAGCCCACCTCTTATTTGTCTCTACCTTCTCAAAAAAAAAAATGCAGCCTAGGATTCCTGCCACAGAATAACGTCATCTCAGTTTCTGGTACGATTATTTATAATGCAGTATTGGATTTAATGGCAGAGTTTTATATAAAAGCCATAATTTTCTATTACACATTTTTAAAACTTTGCTGCATTATTAATTTTTCATGATGTCTGAAAAGTAGAACTGTCCTAAAAAGATGCACTTCTAAAATTATAATGATAAAGAAAAGGGGAAAGTATTATTTGGCTTACTAAAAATATGCTTTTGGTCAACATTTTCATGAGCATTTGTTATATAAGACCAGATACGGCTGCACATGGCAGAGTTCGTAATGACCATCATCGTGAGCTCTAGAGCTAGAGAGCAACTTTATAAGTGTTTGAGTTCAAACTCTATGATTTTACAAAGGAGGAAGGCAAGGCCAGGAGAGAAGAGACTTTCCTTCTAAGCAAAGTCAAGCAGAGCACTGGTAGAGCTCAGATTTGAAACCACATCCTCTGACCCAGACTCTTTACTAATAGTAATAGGGGAAGGGAAGGGAACAAGCATTGTTAAGTGCCCACTTTTTGCCAGGTACTACGCTAAGTGCTTTACAAATATGGTCTCATTTGATCCTCACAAGGACTGTAGGAGGTAGGTGCTATTGTTATCCCCGTTGTACAGTTAAAGAAACTGAGGCAGAGGTTGAGTAACTTGCCAGGCGTCATAAAGTCAGTGTGTGTCAGGAGCCAGATTTGAAAACATGGCTTCTTGACTCGTGTTTTATCCACTACAGCAGCTCCTAGCTTCCTCTAATACTAGTACCTTACATTTATATAGCTCTTTGAGATTTATAGTTTCCTCATCTGTAAAATGATCTGAAGAAAGAAATGGTAAATAACTCCAATACCCTTGCCCCCAAAAAAATAATAAAACAAAACAAAACAGGGTCATGAAGAGTTGGACATAACTGAAAATGACTGAAAAGATGTTCAAAGTCTTTTTACCCATATCATGTAATTCTAGCAATACCCCATGAGGTAACAATTCTGTTATTAACCTCCATTTTGAGGATGAGGAAACCGAGGCTGAGAAGTTAAGTGATTTAAATGCCCATGGTCCCACAGCAACCAAATGTCTACCATTGGTGATGTGGGTAAGGGAGTAGAGATTCTAAACCAGGTCTTGATGACTTCTAGTCTAGCATTCTATCCAGTATACCGCCTCTGGGCACGAAAACTGAGAACAGATTCCTTCAGTGGGTAGAAACAATTGTGCTTAGCACCTAGTTAGTAAGAATAATTAGTTAAAATAGGAAACTGCCAGATGGCCTGCCTTCTCTGCCCAGCAGAGTTGGCTGCATCACAGGTGAGTTCTTCCCAGGCAGCCAGGCTTGCACTGCTCCTCAATTAATAGAGAGACAGAGAAATTTTCTGCACATGCTGATAGCTTTGTCATAAAATGTTATAGCTTTCTCACCTTGACTTTCAAGTCCTAATAGCAGCTTGTGAAAAATGAAAAGCCTTGAAGAATCACAATCTGAAAGACAATCACTGATCCTTTATCTCTCAGACTTCAGGCCAAATCAAGTTCCTCAAAGGAAACCCAATAAAGGCAAGACATTTTCATCATAACAAAATAAATAATTCAGTCAGGTTCTTCATTCCGATTGGCTACCAGATATATCAGACCTAGTAGCTGCTAAACTGACTCAAGATAACTTGATTGACATAGCATGCTTTGACACTGACAGTTGGACAATGGACAGTAGAAATGATTATAAATAACCTCAAGCAACTATATTTCTAATAGAGAATTTAGCACTTCCACAAGTCTGATAGGATTTAAAATTGTGGCCTTTGGTTTATATGGCACTAAGGAAATAGTTCAGATTCATCACCTTCTCCTCTTTAGGCTGATAGCAATGGGGCCTGAGGTTCTCGGGACAAACAGGAAGTCACTGGACAGAGACTTTCTGGATTCACAGAAAGTATAGAATTTTCAGAGCTAGAAGAGACCATATGGTTTGACAGCCCTCATTTCACAAAAGAGCAAACTAAGGCATGGAAAATGGCTTTAAATATTGGATCTGTTACTTGGGTGACATTGGACAAGTCTAGCTTTGAGCTTCTTCCTGCCCCTTGTAAAATGAAGAGTTGGAGTAGACAATCTTTACAATCCCTTCTTCCAGCTCTAAAACCTCTAACCTCGTGCTCAAGGTGAGTGGCCAGTCAAAAGCAAAAATTCAAGCCCGTGAGGCCAAATTCAGTTGATTTGGAGACAATCATGATGGATGGGGGAAGTACTTCTAAGATATAACCACTCTTTCTGCACATGGCTTAGGAAGACTGGAGACAGAGATCATGAGAACTGGAGACACTGGGAAAAGGGGAGGCCAGAGTATTTAAAGGCTGGCCTGGAGTAGAAATTATTTTAGTCAGATATTGTACATTCTGTAAAAATGGAAGTGATCCAAGTTCCAGGATCCAGAGGATGGAGTATACTCTAAACCTCAGTTCTTAAACTGTGGGTCATGACACCATGTGGGGTTCCATAATCAAATGTGGGGATACCAAAATTATTATTGGTGAATGTTTCATTTGCATACTTGTGCTTTATATCTGTATACCATTTTTCTTAGGCGAAAAGGGGTCGTGAGTGGGGAAAAGTTTAAGAAGCTGTGCTCTATATGAGATGAGGGATAGTGACAGAGAACAAGTTTAAAAGTGACACAGGATTTGGGGGGATGGGGATGGGGTACAGAAGACTATGCCAACTCCTCTTTCCAGTCCTGTATGACAAGGGGTGTGACAAATGAAACAGTCAGTCTTGGAAGGAACGTCAAGATATGTGACATCTTAGAAATAGGACTAAGTTTCAGAAAGCACCAGATGATGAAAAGAACGTGGGAGGAAAAGGTTGAGAAGCATAGATTTAGAGCAGGAAAGGACTTTAGCTCTCATTTAATCCAACCTCATTTTACAACTGAGGAACAGAGATGAAATGAGTTGTCCAGGACCCACCAGGTAGTGACAACCACAGTATGACCCCAGGTCCCGATTATAAAATCACTTACCTTTCTATTAAACCAGAAAAAGAAAATTCCAGATGGCACAGTGGAAAGAAAGAAGAAAATAGTAACAAAAAGAGGGTTAGGATCATGTTTACCATGGGGAGGAGGGAAAAGCAAATTGTCCTCAACTGTCTTTGCTGCTGATTCTCCTAGCTGATCCCACATTTATAGAGGGAGTTTGGAGCCAGAGGGCTAGACTGGTCAGTAAATAAGATAAAATCCAACCCACTCCAGTGGGAATGTAAAGAGGGGAAAAAGCAGCATGGTCATGAAATAAGGGCTGGTGGCAGCCCAGGGTTTAGAGACTTGGCTAATGGGGGGAAGGGGTAAGAAGTGAGCTCTTGGAATGTCCTATCTGCAATGGCCGCTCAAGCTCCATCTCTGTCAGTGACCCGACGGTCTCCTACCTCTTAGTTTAATCCACTCATCATAAGACTTGAACACGTCCTCTGTACCAAGACCCACACACATATTTTCTGAATTACAAAACTACATAATTAAGACCACATTCGCGGCATCAAATTTTTGTTGGTCTCAATTGAAGACAAGGTCCAGAAAGGGGCTTTAGGGTCATCTCCTCTGACAGTGAAAGTTATAACAGCATTCAAATTGAGTGCAGTCTTGTACCCTATAAATTAACCGGCTATTCTTATGTCCATTTGAAAATAATTGGAGGGGGGAAGGGAGAAAGAATAAAATAACTTTACCTCTTTGGAAAGTCTAAAAGCCTGTTTCAAAAGGGACCCCACAAATGGATAAGATTACAAGTACAAGCAATTTGGCTGTAATGAGACATATGTGTTTCCCCCCCAAAAAGGATAGTGCTACAATTCATGCAATAAAAACCACAAAACTTATGAGGAAAATGGAATTGGGGACATAAACTAAAAAAGCTTCATCAGTTGACTATCAGTTTGAATAAATTTGGACATGAATTTATGCAAATATTTTAGGTTGTTATATCAAATACTTTAAAATAAAGTATAATTTTTGAGATTAAAAACAAAAAATGACCAAAAATAGAACTCAAACCAAAAACAGTAGCACAATTTTATACATGTTAAATGGTTAAGAAACACGTAAGTGCTACAATAGTGTCAGAAGCCTCAGGCTTCAAGAACCCAGTTGAACAGACCACTAGTCCAGGCCCGAGGCTGTAGGGCCAAAAACCATTGCAGAAAGGAATGGGGTGGTGAGGACCAGACTGTCTCAGCTTACAGCACCTCTTATACCAGAAGATAAATATCAAATAGAGCATTTTACCTTGACAAAAACCTGAAATTTGCTTGTGAAACTAAGCGTCAGAAGGGTTACAGTTTGTGGGTTACTGTGAAATGGCACAATTTTCTGCATTCTCGTTCCTTTTCCCAGAAGACATTGAACAGAAACAAATTCAAAATTCACTTCATACTTCCCAATGTCAATAACTGGAACAAATTTGAGTTTCTGAAACATGTGTTATAGCAGAACCAACTGTATCCTAAGACAATGTTCAGAAATAACAGTTGCTCTGACATTTTCTGAAGAATCAGTGATGATAATTCAGTTTCAATTCAAATTGTTATGTTTATAAATGTTTATAAATAAATTTATAAAAGTAATGCTTTGGGCTCAATGAATATTTCCCACTCAGAAGAAATCGTAACTGAAAAGACTTGAGGTACTGACTCAGAAGCCAACAGGTGACTGCACTTGTTCATGGGCACTCAAGGAGTATATGTGTGGGGTGAGCATTCAATAAGCTCTCTGTGACTTACCTTGCAAGTTGTCCCAAAAAGCTACCTTTCTTACCTGTCAGGAATCAACTCAACGCAATCAATTCAAGCCTACTCATGCAATCAATTCAAGCCTCCCTAATTTGAACTAATTTTAGCAAAAGGTAATCTCAATGAAGTGCAGATTATAGACTATTTTTTTAATGTAGTTTTACTTTTATCAACATCTACACGAATTTAAACCAATGGCTAAAGTGGTTGCAAGAGGATGTCTTGCTAGGTTTATCTTACTGAGCAAATAATCCACTGGAAACTAGCATTATTTGCATGCACCTAATTAATGAGTTTGCTGAAGTCCTTGAAGACAACTTGTTTTCTCAACTAAGTTAAACATGCCTCCTACAATCTTAGGTCTGCTATTCATTTGCTCAGTAGACCACCACTCCTCATAATAGGAAACTTTGGCATAAGTAAAAATATCATGTAGTAAAATTAGAGCTGGAGAACTCACTGGTGGACGATAATTTAAACATTTTTTTGCTTGGCTTTGTCTTTGACATTTCAGCATCTTCTATGCTGTGTAGTATTATAGTCATACTGTGGATTATAACTTAGAATCAGAGAATCAATATCACATCATGTGAAATTCCTGAAGTTGCTGTGTGCAAACATTTTGAAAATTGTTCCCAGCATCACAAAAATACTATCTTATTTCTTGTATTACTCAGATATTATTAATAAAGGCTATTTAATAGACTTGAGATAGAAATGCCGATCACATTGCTAATAGAGAAAACTATGGAGACTGAATGTGGACGAAAGCATAGTATTTTTCTGTTTTTGTTTGTTCAGGTTTTTCTCTCATGGTTTTCACCCTTTTGATTTTTCTTACACAATGTGACAAATATGGAAATATGAATAAAAGAATTGTACATATTTAACCTATATCAGATTGCTTGCTGTCTTGGGGAGGAAAGGAGGGAGAAAACTTAGACCACAAAAGTTTTAAAAAGATGAATGTTGAAAACTACCTTTACATGTGTTTGAAAAAATTAAATAGTATTTAATAAATAAAAATCCTCCAAAACCTAAAAAAGATTATTTAAGAATTTGAGGATACTTTTCCATCAGGGACTTCCACAAGCATGAAATTAACTGTGAGGGAAAGACATGATTGTTTCTTTCCTCAAGCCATGATTCCAGGCTCCAGTTCTGGTTCTAACTACTCTTGGACTACAGCAACTAAAAAGGGAGCAATGAGATGCAGTGTGGTATGCTGTAGATAATTACCTATGTGGATCACTTCTTAATTAACCATAGCAAACTTATTTCAGTTACAAAATAATTTTTAAACCCTCTCTACCCTAAGTAGACAGAAAGTATCTAAATTCCATTCCATTCATAACTCCTTTGGATTGTATCACTGTCAAACTCGGCCAGTTCCTCAGGAGCCAAATGCTATTTAAATCATTTTCATAATTCTAAAATGCCTGTAAGACAAGTCCAGTGTCTAATTATACCACTTAAATTTGTTGAAGATGTTTGGGGATGTGTGTGTTTTTTAACTTCAATAATGAAGAAGCCCAAGGGTTTTAAAACCCTAATAATCTAATAAACTTTGCTAAGTGAGCATTGTAACAGATACGCCTGGATGGGATTTGTAAATGCCAGACAATTTCCCCTGATCTTTATCAGTGAAAAGAAGTCTAAAGCTTTGGCAGGAAGAAATTAAATTTGGTGCAAAATAATACCATCTGGCCAAACGGCATTGGTCAGACCAGCAAAACCCTGTAGATGTCAAACTGAAGAGTATTAAAATGAACTCTAAAGAGAGTGTATGTGTGTGTTATCTTTTATGAGGTGTTAGGAAATGTTGCTGTACTAGTATATATCATGGAAAGACTACAATCCTCTTCCTCTACTTTGCCTCCTACTAGGAAATCATTAGCATTAATAAAACTGATGCTAGATTTGAAGCCAGAAGACCAGGGTCAAATTTCAGCTCTACTACTTAGTACCTGTGTGATTAAAAAAATCATTTGACTTCTCTAAGTTTTTCCATCTTTAAAAGGAGAAAATAAGAAGAGATGATCTCTTAGGTCCTTTTTCAACTCTCAAGTCTATCCTATTGTGTGTTCAGTGCCATGTTAGGTGCTAGGAGCAAACATCTATCCAAAAATGAATACAAGGAATAACATGGCATTGAATTCAGGCAGGATTCTACCCAGTGCTGCTTGAGCCTCCCTCTGCAGAGGCTGGATGAGCAGGATATATTTTCTGGAGGAAAGAAAATGGTGGCAAGACAACTTTTTAAGCCATCTTAATAGGCTGCCAATGTCGAGGCTCCAATACAGATGTTCACCTGGCTGGAAAGGTCTTAGAAGCACGAAATCCTTCTCCCCGGTTGGAAGAGAGACAACAAAACCACACTGTAGATAGAGCATAAAACCTCACCAACTGGAAAGTAAGACATAATCAAATGGGTAAAAAGTCAGACTTACAATTTTGTTCAATATGTTTTTATTACTTTCAGCTTCATGTGGTACCTGGGTCAACTTTGATAAGAAAAAACCTACTTTAAGGAAAAGAAGAATGACTTGAAATTAGCATAATGTATATCCAAAGGCATTAAGTTTAGAAAAGTTTTTTTTTTCCCTTAAGGAGGTTCATCACCCCACCCCAAAGACTTAATTATTAAGTCATGTAATTGGTCCTCATCTTACTCAGGACACTACTGTTCACACCTGTTTTACTGGAACATTCTCCTCTCCTCAGCCATGCGACTCTGGACAAGTTGTATTCCATGGATGACTTTTTAGTTCCCTCCTTTGTAAAATAAAGGGGTTTGACTAGAGAAGGAAGCTCCAAGATCCTTTTCCCAGCTCATGTCCTGTTTTAGAATTATCTTCCTTCCTTCCTTTCCTATCATTCCTCTGCCTTCTTTTTCTGACTTCTCTTCCTTTTCTCAAACTCTTTCCATTTTTAAAGTTGGTAACCAAAGATATTTTCCTGAGTCAGGAAGCCATCAAAATGAACTAATTAAACTCACCATCTTCTGGACTCTGATGAGAAATTCACTCTTTTATAATGGGATTACTAGAGCTTTACTATACAGCTGAGTGGTTTGATTAATAATTCACATTTTTTGAGGATATGTAACTTTACCTCATGTTCATAGTATGTGTTCCCAAATTTCTTCTATTTGGCTTAATGTTGTTACATTTAGTGTAATAAATGAGTTAAGTTCTTATTAAAAGCCAATGTAATTATTCCCTCCTGTGGATTATTTTCCAAGAAGAAAGGGCTATGTCACAATAACATCAGTTTATGTCCTGGACCTTAACAAGGCTCAGGTCTAGTGAGACCCATGCAGAGAAACATGAAAAAACAAGAGGGATAACAGGCCAGTGTGGGGAGGGGGTGTGGACCAGGAGGAGTGGAAAGAAAGATGGAGAATATAACTTGGAGCCTTAAAAACTTGTATTATTTTTTAAAATCTAAATTAATAAATGATTTAATCTCAAAAACGTGTTCCTCAACATTGAAGTCATTATTTAATCACGTATTAACTGTGAAGGGGGTGGAGAGCAAGACAAAAGGCTTTGCTTGATTAAAGCGCCTAAAGTTATTTTAACCATAATTGTCTCGAGGAGTTGCTCTTTGCTTGTGTACTAACCTTGGCCAGATTTATTAAGAGGCTGGTAGTGGTGGGAGGGCAAGCCAGACAAAAAAAATCTGTTTCAAAATTATGAAGGGTAGATGGAAAGACAAAGGGGAGAAAAGAAAGAGGCAAATTTCTTGACTTTGTTTTTGTCCTCCTTGGATGGAGAGGAGTTGAATGTATCCATCCTTTCAACACAAACAATATCAGCTACCTGGAGGCTCCTCAAAGAAGCCCCAGGAGATGTCTTTCTGACAAGAATAAAACTGGGGGCCAACCACCTGATATTACAAGCACTGTTTATAAAGAGCCCATAATAGGCCAGAGAAGGATTTAGGATGCTTTAGGGAGGGAGATCACCAGTATCCAACTTTTCAGCTTCACTTCTAGGGAAGAGAAGCCCTCTGTTGTAAATTGTGTCTGTGTGTAATCCTATTTATTTATGCACAGGTTTTCTGTAACCTGTCTAGATGAAACAAAAGTCAAAAAAGATCCCAGGTCTTCAGTCTTGGTGGGGTCATTGGACTCAGCACTCAGAGAGCTGTCCTCTAATAGTAACAGAATCAGTGAGAAGACTGATTCCCCATTCCCAACCAAAATGTCATTCGCAATTATGGAAACAAGGAAGAAAATTCCAATAGAGCAGAAAGTATCTTTATTCTTAGATATTGCATAGAACATAAACATTTAAGCTAAAAAACATGCCCTCCATGAGGGGGAACCTGAAAAACAACAGCTGAGAACAAGATTTGAGAGGATGATCCTCTAGAGCCCACAATGCTGGAAGCCCAACATAAACTGTTTCAGTGAGCTTTAAGCCACTTAAAAGAATAGTGTTTGAGGACCTGAAAGCACCTGGGAAAGGTGATACTCCCTAACTCTTCCAGTTTTACCCCACCGTTCTGAGGCCTTTGGGAAAGTTTTGAGATCTGGAATAGAGCAACATTCAAACTATTCTATCTCCTCCTCTAAAACTTGAAATTTTCAGAGAGGGCCCAAGTTCCAAAGAGTTGGGCCACTTATCATGTTCTTCTATCTCTTGTCTCAACCATAACTTTAAGTAAACTCTTAAGGAAGGCCTAAAATCACATCAGATGGGCCATGGATCATTTTATCTCCTAGTATATATAGCTGCATAGAAATCATCACTGAAGGGCTAAAAAACTCTGGAATGGCCTGATACTCTAGCCGTTCCTATGCCAGGCCCAATTATAGCTCCATGGAGACCAATCCAGGAAAGGTTGATAGTCCCTATGGTAAGTGCTTACTAAAGCTCTTCCATCTCTTGCCCCAACCGCGGGTCCTGGGAACCCTTGAGGGATAGCCTGAGACATCCTGATGTGGTCAATTATTCTAAGTCTTCCATCTCCTGTTCCATGGACAACATTATGGAAGTTCCGAGACCTCCTGGGGTAGCCAGATACCATAGGTCTTCCATCTCCTCTCCCAATTACTCTTCCATCTCCTCTCCCAATTACTCTTCCACGAAAAGCATCAGAAAAGACTTGATGCGCTCTGGGATAGGCAGCTCCCCTAAATCTTCCATTTCCTCTCCCAAACATGCCTCCACGAAAAGCATCAGGGAAGACCTGAGGCCCTCTGAAAAAGGTACCTCTTCTAACTCTTCGCTCTATATGTGTAGTAATCATAGTCACATCAGGGAAAGCCCATGATCTTCTGAAATGGTCACTTCCTCTCATTCTTTCATCTGCTGGCCCACCCATAGCTCCCTGAAAACTATCAGGGTAATTCCAAGAGCTCCCAGGATAGCCAGTTATTTTAGATCTTCTATTGCCTACTCCAAATACAGCTCTATGGAAAGAATCACGGAAGAACCAACATCTCCTGGACTGAATATTTACTCTCACTCTTCCTTCTCCTGGTCCACCCATGGCTCCACGAGGTAAACCATCAGGGAAGGTCCCCATAGGTTGGGGATTTGGTCTGAATCTGGGATTTCCTCGTCCAACTGCAGCTCCACGGGGACCATTACGGAAAGCCCTAGACCTTCTGGGATCTGTACTTCCTCTTGAATCTCCTACCCCAGCCATACCCTCAGGAAGACCAAAGGGGAAAGTTGGAGGCCTTCTGAAATGGGCAGTTCCTCTAGCTCTCATATCTCCATGATCAGCAAGATGGAATAAGTCAGGAAAGGCCCAAGGCCTGTTCATCTGGGCAGGTTTTCTACCTCTTCCATTTCCTACCCCACGTGGAGGTCCACGAGGACCACCATGAAAGCCCTGAAACCTGTTTGGATGGCCCGCCATTCTACCTCTCCCCTCTCCAGGCCCCATCACAGGTCCATAGACTTCATCAGAGAAGGGATGAGGCCACCAAGGATAGGGCATTGGCATGGCTCTGGCCCCATCGTCCCTCATAAAAGCCTCGGGTAAACGAGCAGTATTTGGGAAAGAACGAGATACTCTAACAAAGTTCACCGAGTGCGCTATCACTCTTTCACCTCTGCTCCTTCCACTGCCAAAATGGAGAGTATCATGTTGGAATTGGGGCATCCTAGGACAGAAACCCCGTCGTGGTCCAGCTCCTCTTTCCCCTCTTCTTACTAGATGCTCGCGCTCTCCCCCCTGAAAGCGCCTCATACCACCACGGAAGCGTGGCGGACGCTGAGAGTGGTCCTGTTCTTTCATGTCCACCCCTGTTGGAGGCCTTACTCCTACCATCCAGACAATGGAAAGATGATCAGCTGAGGGCACACTCTACCACGGCAACCTGAAGTCATACAAATATTCCAGTTAGAACTTCGGAATTGGTACAATCTTGACCAGGCACATTCTGCTATGGCAATATCCACTCACAGACACTTAAATGGCAATTTAAACAAAATACCTATTCCCAAATTTTTCCATTAACTGAATACCAACTACTTGGCAACACCCCTTGTTAGCCTCCCAATCTACTCATTCATTAAGCTCTATTATCCAGTTTGAATCCATCATTACCTTCTGATTCTCTTCTAGATTAGCTTCTACCCAGATTAACTCTGTTCCTCCTCTAGCCTATTGTAGCCCAGTGCATTGTGACTTCTACATTCCTATTCCTCTCATGCT
Source organism: Antechinus flavipes (assembly GCF_016432865.1). Taxonomy (NCBI): domain Eukaryota; kingdom Metazoa; phylum Chordata; class Mammalia; order Dasyuromorphia; family Dasyuridae; genus Antechinus; species Antechinus flavipes. The sequence goes on along the minus strand of NC_067404.1, from coordinate 42,062,784 downwards.
CTCCTAAGGCTCTTCAGAGCACTCTTTTACATGCTTACTTTTTAACTGAAACCCGATTCTCCTTTGAGGAACATCACAAATCCTGGAATGCTCTACAATGGGTACCATAGATTAGATTTAGAACTGAAAATGAATGAACTGAGATCATTCTAGTCCAAACTGTCCCCCATGAATAAAGTGAGAGGGGAAGTGACTTTTCCAAGATCACCCACGTAGTAAGAGACAGAGGCTAGGAATAGAACCCAGGATCCAGAGCTCTTTCCACTGAATCATCTTGTCTTTCCTCCTCCAAAATGGTAGGCCTGGAAATGCTCCTCTCTAAGCACAATACATTCTTCCATTTCGCTTCTGAATGCCCATTGTACTACATTTCGAGACAGAAGGCTTCAGTTTGAATTCCGACTCTACCATATTAAGTAGCACAAGTCTCTGTTCTGCTCTGGGACCCAGTTTCCTCTGCTGTAAAATGAAAGGGCTAGATTAGATAATGTCCAAATCTCCAACTCTAACACTCTGCTGATTCTGTAATTAAAAGTAAATTTTATCCTCATCATTAGCTCTAACTCCTCAACCCCTCCCCTAGATTCTAGACCGACTCTTGTACTCAAGCTTCAATTTCTCTGTCTACCCAGTCTTAATCCATCAGTTGCCACCACAGGATTTGTTATCACCCTAAAATTCCTCAGTCATTCCCCATCTACTAATCCTCAACCTTAGAATACCCCCACTATTCCCTCCTGCTCCTGGAAATGGCTGAGAAAGTCACTGATTTCATCCATTATAAGTTTAAACTATAAAACTATCAACTGGGCCTGAGGCAATCATATTTAACACTTATTGATCCCCTATCTAATTACCCACAATCACAGAAGATGACTATATCTCTGTTTTAACTGATATCAAGACCAGCCAGTAGGAACTCCCTCAATTCTCATCTTCTACACTTCAAAACTTCAGGGGATTCACTGAGGAAAACATGTTTACTTTTTGCCAAAAGACTAAGTTTTCCCTTAAATCCTTCTCCCTACTTCTACAATCATTTCTCTCTGGTGCATTTTCAATTTTTTCTCCGTTGACTTCATCATCTGCCTACAAAAACATGTTTAAGTTGTTTAGCATATATAGGACTGCTTGCCATCCTGGGGGGGGGGGGGGGAGGAGGGAGGGAGGGGGAAAAAACGAAACATAAGTGATTGCAAGGGATAATGTCGTGTAGAAATTATCCTGGCATGGATTCTGTCAATGCGAAGTTATTATTAAATAAAATAAAATTTATTATTAAAAAAAAAAAAAAAAAAAAAAAAAAAAAAAAACAAAAACATGTTTAAGTATCCTCCATTATTAATTTTTTTAAATTTACCTTGATGTACACCAAATTCCTGCTCCCCATGTATAGCAAATCTATACCCAATGCTTCTATGACCTTTTTTTACCTACTCAATCCCTTAACAATCTGATTTCTGTCCCTATGCTGCTACTGAAACTGCTTTCCAAGGATCACCAATCTCTTTTATTGTCAAATCAACAGTCTTTTCCTCAATCTTTATATCCTACTCAACTTCTCCATAGAACTCATCACTTCCAACCTCTTGCTCCCTTAACACTCTCTCCTTCAGCTTCAGAGGCACTTTCCTCTTCCAGTATCCTCCTTACCTCTCCTAATCACTCCTTTCCCAGCTCCTTCACTGTGTGATAGGGAAAAAAAAAAAGCTGACTGAATTCATTGGCCCTGAGAGCTGGACTAGGCAGCCTCAGAGTTCTCCTTGAACCCTAGAGCTATGAGCTAATTATCTTTTTAATCCCAGTTTCTTTCTCTGGGGATTCCTGGTAATTCTTTCTTTGTATATTGTTCCTTCTGTATGCCCGTGCTATCTGCCAAGTAAGCTGTGAACTAGTTGTCCCGACCTTCAACAACTTCAACGGTCTGACACCAACCTCCTTTTTCTTATCCTCCTCCCTTCTTCAGAGCTGATTCATTTCCAGCTCTGAGGAGGCATGTAAAATCTAGGAGGCACCTAGGTGACTCAGTGGATAGAGCCCTGGGCCTGCAGTCAGAAAGACTCCGAGTTCAAAACCAGCCTTAGACGTGTACTAGTTGTGTGACCCTGGGTGATACTTAACCTCTGTCACTGGAGAAAGAAAATGCAAACCATTCCAAGTATCTTTGCCAAGAAAGCCCCATAGACAGTAGGGCGTGTGGAGTCATGAAGAATCCTCCGGGGATCGAACAATGCTCCCTCCTCCACACTGTGCTCCAACCAAACTAAGCCCCCCTTGATGTCAGCTGCCATAAAACCCTTTCCCCCACCATGTCCTGCTCTGAACAGTAGCTACCATCATTTCCTAGGCTTGGAATTGTCCTTCCCCCATCTCCACATTTAAAATGGATAGGATTTCAAAGCCTCAGCTTAAATTCCTCTACAAAACTGCACAAAATTCTTCTTAAGCCATAAATGATTTTTTTTACCTCTCATAACTTGTGTGGTGTGCTAATTGTGTTCTACATACTTACCACGTTCTGTGTTTCATGGTACAATCATTGAGGGAATGTACTGTAGCTACACACACATGCACGCACACACACACACACACACACACACACACACACACACACAGCCAGCCAGCCAGCGAGAGAAACAGGAGACAGAGACAGAGAGAGAGAGGCAGGGGAGAGGGAATTGCAAGCTCCAAGAAGTATTGAAAATATCTTTTTTGACTCTTACACCTCCTCTGGGTGTAGCTCAATGCTGAGCATGCAGTAGGCACTTAATGTTTGTTGAATTGAATCGCCTTCCCAGGGTAGCTGTTTGAATTCAGGTGAAAGGATGGAGAAAATAATGCCTTTCTTTGTCCGGCCTTCCTCAGGAGTCTTGCAGGTACCCCCCAAAAAAGGTTTGGAGACCAGGAACCCTCTCCAATCTGTAAATTACTTGTCAATGGGTTTTAACCCATCCATTTTATTCAACTGTCACAACCAGGAGGAGGAAGGCAGCCTAGGGATTATCCCCGGCTTATAGCAGAAAAGTTGAAGCTCAGAGAACAGAAGCCAAATGCTCCAGAGACACAGCTAGTAGAGTTGAACCTCAAGTCTAGGTGCTCTGACAGCATATCATTACACGATCCCATGTTGAAAAGTATTTCAAGCACACAAAGAAATAACTGTAACTGTGCAAAGAACAACTCTCAATATGGAAAGCCACAGCCATCCCAAGGAGACACATTTACCATGCTGGAGCACCTGCACAGAATGATACACCAAGAGTTGCTATTCCCTCCAACAAGCACTAGCCATTGGATATTACCAGCAATTAACTTTGGTCACTGGAGGCTATGAAGAGATCATCCGGATGCTATGCTATACAATATAGTGGAATGAAATCTAGAATCGGGGCTTAGCAATGGAATCCAGTCCACACAGAAGCTCTAGGTGGCAGTAGGGTTTCAAGGCCCTTCAATGATCTTAGGTAAGTTTTGGTACCATCTCCGGTGGCAAAATTCCAGTAAGGCTGAACCTCCAGGAATTCTGGCCTGTGCTCATGATTCCTGGGAGAATGGGGCTCTGGGAAACACAATTCTTGTTTGGCCTGAGGCAGAAGGGCCAGGAGCTAGAGGATCAGGAGAGCACCAGCACTGAAGAAACACCAGTGATTGTAGGGCTAGACCCAGGCCTTACTGAACAGGATCTCTGAGAACTCTTACTGAGGTGCTACCATCCACTTTTAACAAAAAACAGAGCTCAGCCACGAGGACTCTGGCAACGAGAAAAATCCCATCACACAGTAGCCTTGAAAAGAGACTCTGGTCTCAATGAGACCTGAAGTTTCAGATCAAATGTCAGCTAAAGAAACCCAACTCCAAGGTCCTATTCTGGATGGCAATCTGTTCCAGGACAAATTACACCAGTGACACAAGTTTCTAATAACAAAGGTTACAACTGATTCCAGTCATAAGAACTCACCTCATTCAAGGTCAACTGCCCTGAGCCAAATGACCTAAAGAAAAAGGATGACCTTCGGCAGTCACACAGAATGGAAGGCAGTCAATCAAGCAGAACAAACATTGCCAGGACACATTTAATCAAAACATGAAATGACAGCATCAATGGCTGCCAAGTCCCAGATGCAGGCAGAGGCCAAGCTAGGGCCTAAGCATCATGGTGCCTTGGAAGCCATGATAAGGCAGCTATTCATATGAAGCCTGTGTTCTCAGTAGGAAATGGAGAGAAGACTGGCTTACCCTCAACCAAATAGGAAAATGGTTGTTTATAAGTTAGACAATCATCACAGGCTTTAGGAGGGAAAAAGAAGAAATAAAATGGAAAAAGTAGTAGTACTGGAGAACAGGGAAGAAGGGAAAAAGGAAAGGCAATTTTCCTACTTTCAGAGTTTTCCCAAGAAGAATTAATTAAGCAGAAACAGAGAAACACTGGGTTGCCCCTACTCCCCCACCCCACACCCGTATTACCAAGCACATCTAAATAAATGAAAATGAGCAAATGAGGCAAACAATGAAAATAAACAACTTTCTTTTACTGCGCCAATCATTAACAAAATGCTATTAGGAAGAAAATACTCCAGTTTCTGTAGCCAAGTACCCTAAGTTCAATTTATAAGGGTAAAAGTCCTCTTGAAAACTTAACTACAAAAGCTCTCTCTACCAGAAGTCCTCAACAGCTTGATGTGGGTATGGATCCAGGTTCTGGTACCATCTCTGACACTTACTACCTATGCCACTTTGAACATATCACTAAATGTTCCAGGGCCTCAGTTTCCTCATCTGTAAAATAAGAGGATGGGATTGTCGTTGTTGCTGTTGTTGGCCTCTGAAGTCCCTTCCAGATTCAGGAGCATCTACTGACCAGTTTTCCAGAGACTAAGAAATAAACATATCCCAATTGGGCTAGCGATTACTTCAAAAGATTATGATTCCAAGACAAGCTAAACATACTTCTCTGTGAAATGGTTGCAGAGAGAAATATTAAATCATGATAGTAAATCTCTCAGATGGGCAAATCAAAAGCGGCAAATATGGGAAATTATTCTAGTGACCAGAGCAGCTAGGTGGCATTGTGAATAAAACCCCAAGCCTAGAGACAGGGGGGGCCCAAGCTCAAATCAAACCTCAGATACTAATTGGCTATATGACCCTAGGCAAGTCACTTCACCATGTTTACCTCATTTCCTAGTCCATAAAATGAGCTGGAGAAGAAAATGGCAAACCACTCCAATCTCTTTGCCAAGAAAACCCTAAATGGGGTCATGAAGAAGCAGACATGACTGAACCACAACAATGTTCCAATGATCTAGGAAGAAATGAGGGATTTGGGACAAGGATTATCCTCAGCGTGATGGCTAGAAGTCAGCAACCTCTTTGTGCCCTTAGGGGTTCCCAGAATGAATGCTCAGCATAAAGTATAATTCAGAGGAAAAAGGAAGGAGGCAAGTGATTGCTCTCTTATACTATGAACTTTGACACCCCTCCCAGATTCATTCATTCACTTATTTATTTATATTTTGGGGGAACTAGATAAAAGAGGAGAGCCTTTCCCCTAATTGCGCCCTAGCCTTCATCCCCGAATAGGCATTACCTCAGTCAAATTAAGAACTGTTAAAGACCTTAGCTTACAAAAGCCAAGGTCTCCCATTACACCCGGGGCCACCTCCAGTCGTCCTGATCTCTATCTGGCCACTGGATCCAGATGGCTCTGGAGAGGAAAGTGAGGCAGGTGACCTTACACAACCTCTCTCACTTAAATCCAATTCATGTGCACATCCTGGCATTCCCTCCCTGATGTCACGGTGCTCTTTGAGAACAAGGGACATGCAACGAAGCACTTGGACAATTAATAACAATAGCAACTTATTATGCAGCACTTACTAAATGCTATACATTGTGAAAATACTTTTACCAATATTGTTTCATTTGATCCTCACAACAATTCTGGGAGAGTTAGGAAGGTGCTATTATCCCCAATTGATATTTAAAGAGTGAGGTGGACAGAAATGCTTTATCCAGCCATTACAAAACTACACAGCACGTGAGGCTGAATTTGAACTTGTGTCTTCCTGCCTCCATGACTAGCCATCACCTCGCTTTCATAATTACAATCTATTCTTGAACATTTAGTAGTTGTTCCTGTTTAGCTTAAGTCAGATAAGTAGTCACCAAGCAGAAAATATTAGAGATGGAAGGGACCGAGCTCCACATTACAGATGAAGAAACTAATGCCTGAATAAATAAGCTGACATTGCCAGGGTCACATGGGTAGAAAATGGCAAAGCTGGGATTCTAACCCTGGTGGTCCCAGCCCAGGTGCAGGGTCCTTTCAACTATACCCCACTATGAAAATCAGATGAAAGGCAATCTTCAACTTTTTTCTACATACATACACACACCAAAAAAACCTCTAGGAAACACCGCGCCTTCTCTCCCCAACCAAGCAGTCTAAGAGAACTTTTGAAGGACCACACGGTTTATAAATGAACCAACTACAAGTAGAATAATTCAACTAAAAGGTATCCCTGAGGCAGAAGATAATTTGGCTCAATCTTTTCTTCCCTTTTCAAACCTATCCCATTTTCCCATCATTTCCAACCCATTTGCTTCTTGAACACATCAGTCTAACTGATCCAGTTTTTTAAAACTGATCTAGGACCTTTCTGAACACTTATACTTCAACAAGTACATAATCTCATCAACCCAGGTGGGCTCCGGTGTGACAGACTGCAGTCCATCTATGATTTTTCATGTTTTCTGATTCCCATCTGTGTCCTCCTCTAAATCTTCTACAGGAGATCCATCAGATTCAATTCAACAAACACTCAACTTTGCTAAAGGCCTTCCCATCAAGTCTTGCATTAACTCGTTACTAGTGCATCATGGGGATTATCTGGATTTTTGTACTCGTGGTAATCCTGGACCTTTCCATATGTATGCTAACTGAAGCAAATATATAGACAGATTCATGTGTGGTAGTTAAGTTTTGAGGCAAGAAAGACTCCTTACTCAGCTGCCCTTTAGAGATGGGGCATCCACACCTTTATCAGTCATACCTGGGGCAAGGATTCATTCATTCAAAAGGCACTTATTAAGAACTTACTATGTGCCAGGTGCCATGCTAGGTACTGGTGTCCTAGACAAAAACTAAATAGCCCCCGCATTTAAAAAGCTTACATTCTAGTGAGGGAAGACAAGAAATACAGATATATGCATATACAGTACACAAACAAAATAAATACCACGTAGCATACTAAAGGAGGATTAGGAAAAAAAGGCTTCATGGAGAGAGTAGTGCTTGAGCTGAGTTCTGAAGGAAACGAGGGAAGGGAAGAGGCAGAGATGAGGAAAGAGTAAGTTCCAGGCCTAGGGGACAGCCAATGGAGATATGGAGGTGGGACATGGAGCTAGGCCAGTTTGGCTGGATTATAGTATGTGGTGAAAGGAGTAAGGGATAATGAGTCTGGTAAATTAGTCTGGGGCCAGGCTTTAATGACAGGCCAGAAATGCTCCGAGTTTATATTCTGTCCTAGAGGCAATAAGGAAAGATTGGAATTTATCATGTAAGGGAATAACGTGGTCACATGTGCAGTGTAGGAAAAAACACTTGGAGAGCTAAAGAGTGAATGGACTGGAATGGAGAGAGACTTGGGGCAGGGAGACCAGCAGAAGGTTACAGCAATATGACAGGTGACAGGAAACTGGAATCCAACCCCGAGTGGGGTCATGTGAGCAGTGACAAAGGACCATACAGGAGAACATGGAGATCAAAATTAGAACATTTGGCAGCTACTAAGAACAGAAACTTGCAGGATGCCAAGTTCCAAAGAAGAAAGAATGTGTCCAATAAGCCAATTTTTCTCACTTTGTAAATGAGAATAGCTGTATGTTAAATAAAGACTATCCAAAAACCACCTCCAGGAAGCAGTACAATCTCATTCCAGACTGAAATTAGAGGTCTGAGTTACTTTTCCCATCTTAAATCCCCAGTGGAGTGGGAAAATTCCTGGGTTGGGAATTCCCTCTCTCAATGGAGATAAGCAATTTGCCCATTTTATAGTTTTGGAGAACTGTCTGGAACAAAGAAAAGTTAAGTGACCTGCTCTGAATCACCCAGCTAATATCTCAGGGTACTATCTCAAGTCTATCCTGATGCCAAGGCTGACTTACCAGCCACTACAACATGTGGCTTCACTTCTTAAGATACTGTACATAGAAAGAAGAGAGAAAGCAAAATAAATGAAAAAAAAAGTGAAAGCAAAAAACCTTCCTCACCCTTCTTGCCATTCAGTTAATCCTCCTGAGATTAGTGAATACTTCCCAGACAAGCAGAGAACATCTGGACCATGAGCTTTGATAACCCTTGGCTTTCCTAAAATTTAGGCAAATCTTGACTGAAAGTGTGTCTGAGCCATCATGAGGACACTTCAGCAGAAGACTTTAACTTCAGAGACTAAGGCAGATAAAGGCGCTGCTTCTGCTGTGTGGCATGCACGCGCGCGCACACACACACACACACACACACACACACACACACACAGTGCTAGCATTTAAATGGCCAAAAGATGAAGTCACATAGCTCCCCTGCCCGACTACTCACCTTGGAACACCGCAGCATTCTGAATAATCACAAACTTGAGCTCCACACTTGCAGACTGAAGAAGCTGTTCCATATTCAAGCGAGCCAACATTTGATACTTCTCTTCCATCTTCCGTGAACAACATGTTGGACCCTTGGAAACACAAACTTGCAAATCTGAACCTGAAAAAAATAAATTTTTGATGGGTTTTAGTAGGCTGTGGGCCACATAAGAGAAGCCAAATATCCCTAGTCACTGACGCCCTTTTTGTAATATAGGGAAGTGCCACTTCATCCAGGAAGCACCTTCCTGAATTACACACGTAGCAATAATTTTCTCCATTAGACTCTATTGGCACACTGTTATGTACCTTGATTATACACTTATCATGAAATAGTATACATTGTGGTATATTTCTGCATTATTCTCTCATGAATGGAGGATCCTTTTATTAAGAGGAAGTCAGATGACACAGTAGATAGAGTACCAGACCCGAAATCAGGTTGAAGTGAATTCAAATCCAGACTCAGATAATTAAGTGAGCAAGTCACTTAACCTTCTGCCTCAGTTTCCTTAACTTTCAATTGGAGTTAGTAATAGCACCTCTTTTCCACAACTGTTGAGAGAAATGAACTAATATTTGTAAAGTTCTTAGCATAGTACCCAGAACATAAAAAGGCCTTAATGGATTATTTTTTTCTTCCCATCCTTATCTAACTCTTGCATCTCCCCAGTGGCCAATATATTGCTTTGCAGACAGAGAGTATTTAATAAATATTTCTTCAATTTTCAAATTCATTAGTATCTATTCCCTAGTCCTTGATGTTTCTCATTTATCTTCATTACTCATTCATTTTAAGTAACTAACATTAAACTAATTGCCTTTTATATGCTGTATTTAGACTCATATTTCTAATACTGAAGTATATCAAAAAAATAGTAACATCTTAATTGGTATGAGTTAAAAAAAAGTTTCATCCTTAGACCTCACAGTTTTTCTGATACAAATGTTTAATAAAGGAAATCTCAAGTTCTTTTCTTTGCTGTTTCTTTCCTATGCCCCACTGTGCCTGGCACAGGACTAGGAACATGGGAGATGCTCTATAAATACTTGTTGATTAATGCATCTTGAAGAATTGGGTCACCTCACAACTGTAAAACATGATGATTTCTCTCTTTATCCCACAGGCACAAATGTACCTTCAGCTCTACTGTTAAGTTTATCGGTTAGAAAGAAGGTGGATGCTGTCAATGGTGAATTACTATAAAACCTCAATTACTAGAAAGCTTAGATAACCAGAGATCTTCATTTACTGTACAACACCCTCAGGCTAATGGTACAAACCACTAGGAAAGAAACCAACCTCAGCGATTTTGTCCCTCTTGCCTAGACTCCCCCCCCCCCACAACCCAAAAAGTCATGGGGAATCAAAGGATTTAAGAGATGAAAAGAGGACTTTAGAGACTATCTAAGCCAAATGGCTCAAGCAGGAAGCCTGGCAAGGTGGTTAATGGTGCCTCTATGCCTCCTCAATCAAGAGGTCTAATGTTCAAATTTTCCTCACTTACTAATATGACCTTGGACAAGCCACTATCTTTGAGCCTCAATTTCCTCATCTTTCCTCACCTTTAAAATTAAGAGGTTGAACTGAATGGCCTTGAAGGTCCCTTGCAGGATTAAATCTACAATTTTATGATTCTGTTGCTCTGTTCATTTTACAGATGGAGACACTGAAGCCCAGGAAGATTTAGGGACAGTCACGCTGAACTTCAGTTTTCTCATTTTTAAAATGAGGTTAATAACATTTCAAGTACCCCAAACATTATAAAAATTAGAGCTATTATCTAATATTAGTATTATTATCACCACTTTTATTTGAGCTGTTGTGAAGATCAGGTGAAATACTCGATAAAGATCAATTTATCAATTTTAAACCACTCTATAGCCATTATTATTGTTATTACTATTATTTCCTGAGGACATCAAGGTGGTAAAGAGTAGAGCTCTGTCCCTCTGATTCTCACTCTGGTCCCCTCTCCTTGCTCCTGACTTGAGCTTGGACACCCAGCAAGCACTGAACATTTCACACCATTTTCTATACCTTTTGGCATCATCAGGCCTGAACACTGAAAAGGTTATGTGCAAAGTGATGACTTCAAGACTCTGCAAAATCTTAAGGCAGCAAATTAAAATTTAACTATGGTTACTGCATCACACATGAGGCAAAAAAGAGAACACAAACACTTTAGAAAGAAATATCCTTAAACTCTCACTTCCCAAAAACATGCCTTTACCAAACATCCCATCTCTAGGCACAGAGGCAATATGTTAGAGCAAAGAGTGCCCTTGAATTGGTGCCACAAAACCTGGACCACACAGAGAAGTGAAGTATGGATGACAGGGATGTGAAGAAGTGAATCTGACCTCAAATATCTATCATTTATGAGAGCTCAAATCTGGTCTCAGGCATTTAAAAGCTGAGTAACCCTAGGCAAGTCATTTCACCCTGTATGCCTTGTAAAAGGCACCTGTAAAATAATCTGTACAAGGAAATGGCAAACCACTCCAGTATCTTTCTTAAGAAAACTCAAACAGGATCATCAAGGACAGGATACAAATAAAACGAGTGAACAGCGTCATCACTGAGGCTCAGTGGGACAGGACTCCTGCTAGACAATGACTATGGAATGGTATCCCTTATTTAAAAGGAAGAACATAAGTGATGGTGGCAAGATGCATTAGTATAGCATATTAAAAAGACAGTCAAGAGAAAATTCAGGAATCACTGACGGGAAACTTGATGAAAGAAAAAGCGCTGAATAAGCATCGATGGAGCTCAAAATAAAGGCAATACTGGCATAAAAATATACTACAGACCACCTCAGCAGACAGAAACTATATATGCAAGAAGTTCAAGAAACAAATCACAAGTCTGGAATAGAAGCATTACATTACAGTGAAGAAAATATCAAAACAATTGATGCAATTCTTTGCCAATAGCAGAGCAGCTAATAATTTCTTGGCTTGCCTTAGGTATTTTATCTTTTAAGAGACTGAAGGAATAACAACGGTAACTATTATTCTGGAGGATAGTAGTAGGAATCTGAAATAGAAATTATGGGAATTGTAAGGGATAGGAGGAGGAAGAAAGACTATCTTAGAATTTATAAGAGACTGTAAGCTCCTTATGGGCAAGCACTATTTCATCTATATCTTTACATCCCCAGCAGTGTCTTTTATAAAATAGGGGCTTAAAAATAACATGGGGGTTTGAAAAGACGGTAGTGCCCTAAATACATACATGGGAGCCACATTCTAGACATGAATACTATCTTCCTCCTGGCACTGTATTATCAAGGGGCATGAATGGAAAACAAGTATTTGGATAGGATAGCCATGGCTTCAATTGAATTTCTGTTAGCACAAGAAGACAAGCGTATTAAAATTAAGAGATCTAGGATAAAGGAAAATTGGGCAGAGGGTCCAATGAAATAGGAAAGCAGACAAGGATGCAGACCAAGGATGGAATAGGGATAGGGTGAATAGGGGAGAGAGAAAGACAGACTTCCTAACAATTAGAACTACCCTAAAATGTAACAGGCAATTTCTGGGAGTAAGTAGTTCTGTCACCTCCCTGGAGGTCTTCAAACAAAGGTGGGATGGTCACTTTTTGTAGCTATTATAGGGGTACTCCTTGTTCAGGTACAGGTTGGCCTAGATGGCCTCCAAAGATTCTTCCAAAACTGAGATGCCGTGGCCCAGTTCCAGCCTCTTGCTACTTCTTACTATGTGACCACAGCCCATTCAATCTCTCTGGGCTTCAATTTCTGCTTCCATAAAATGGGAACAACTCATCTAATGTAATGAAAAATACAGGAAAAAGAGGCTGTGACTTCTTTGGGATTAATGGAATAATAGGGAATTCCTTCCTGACAACTGCTACTTGGGAATACTTTTTAATGACTTCATGCAATAACATTTGCAAAGCAATACATTTATGCCTGTTCTACCAAGGGCATTAAAGCAGCCCCTGTGTAAGTAGGAGCAATTGTTTCAGTTATCTTTGCTCTAAATAGATTTTGACAGGTTTTACTTTTTGAAGTCAGAAATCAAATTCCTCTTGCTTTGGCTCAGATGACAAGAGTCCTCAATCAGGGGTACTGCCTCAGAGGGTTCTCCTATTTATTCAGCTACCCCGGAGGAAGCTGCTGCCAAGAAAAGGAGAGGGGCAAGTTGTCACTAAATCTAACCGAGCACTATGTAAGAGGGTGAAGCCAAAATACCATTTGGGGTTTAGAGACAGTGACATTTATACGAAATCAAATTTAAACTCTCTTCTACACAAGCTTCATGCTTATTTTAAATGTGCTCTAAACACAAAAGCTTTATGATTCTCTATAGGGAAAGAAAACCATAGCCAGTTCTATCTCACTGAGGTCTTATTACATAAACTTGCAAAGTTTAATGATATTTCAAGAAGTTCTGATGAAAGGGAATGAATGCTAAGTTTACTGGGCCAAAAAAGAAAAGGGTCTGAAGCTGCAAATAGGACCAGGATTCAAATGCTGACTATGCTACTTAATAGCTACCATTGTGGCCTTGAGCAAGCCACTTCACCTCCATGAGCCTCAGTGTCCTCATATAGAAAACAAGGGAGTTGAGCTAGATGATCTCACAAATCTCTTACAGTTCTAAGCCTATGATCCTCATTAGATCTAAAATAATGTTGGTTGGCATTCTGTAAGGGTAATTTGGAACTGTGCGTACCCTTTGATCTACCAGTGTCTCTACTGGGCTTATATCCCAAAGAGATCATAAAGGAAGAAAAGGGACCCACATGGGCAAAAATGTTTGTGGCAGCCCTTTCTGCAGTGGCTAAAAATTGGAAACTGAGTAGATGCCCATCAGTGGGAGAATGGCTAAATAAGTTGTGGTATATTGAGGGTTATGGAATATTATTGTTCTATAAGAAACGATCAGCACGATGATTTCAGAAGCCTGGAGAGACTTACACAAACTGATGTTGAGTGGAGTGCGTAGAACCAGAAGATCAGTGTACACAGCAACAATATTATGTGATGATCAACTGTGATAAACTTGGCTCTTTTCAACAATGAGATGATTCAAGCCAATTCCCACAGACTTGTGATGGAAGGAGCTATCTGCATCCAGAGAGAGGACTGTGGGAACTGAGTGTGGATCACAGCATAGAATTCTCACCTTTTTGTTATTGTTTGCTTGATTTTTTTTCCTTTGTGTTTTTCCCCTTTTGATCTGATTTTTCTTCTGGAACATAATGAATACAGAAATATGTTTAGAAGAATTGTACATGTTTAACCTATGTCGGATTACTTGCTACATGGGGGAGGGAAAACGTTGGGGAGAAAGGGAGAAAATTTTGAAACATAGTTTTCCTGAGGTGAATGTTGAAAACTATCTTTGCACATATTTGGAAAAATAATATACTATTAAATGCAAAAAATAAAATAAAATAAAATAAAATAACTTTGGGCACATGCAGAAGTACACACACACAGACATAAACACAATCTTCTACCAGTTCCTACCAAATAGTTTCACATCTTGCTATCCAACTGGCAAATACACTAAGCTTCGGGAAAGGTGTGTAAGTCCCTATACAATGCAGTTGAGACTCCCACATATCTGTACTCTCTTCTACTTCCCATAATGCCTCATTCTATTTACTGTAACGACAGCCTAATAGTTCTCACTTTACAAGGGAAATATATATATATATATATTTTTTTTTAAATTATAGCTTTTTATTTACAAGTTATATGCATGGGTAATTTTACAGCACTGACAATTGCCAAACCTTTTGCTCCAATTTTTCCCCTCCTTCCCCCCATCCCCTCCCCCAGATGACAGGTTGATCAATACATGTTAAATATGTTAAAGTATAAATTAAATACAATATAAGTATACATGTCCAAACAGTTATTTTGCTGTACAAAAAGAATCAGACTTTGAAATTGTAGTACATATATATTTAGAAGAGAACTATCACCTTCCCTGTTCTAGATACCATTATTCTCAAAACAGCCTAAGATTTCAATGAGAAATATTGGGTTTTGTCACTCCACCAACTCTGAATCCTCCAAACTATACAAGTGTCTCTCTCCATCTTCTTCACAGAGTTGACATAACAGACTTCATCAAATGCCTTGCAGAAACCTAGGCAAATTGTGCCTACAAAAATCCACTGATCTAGGAACTCTGTAATCTATTGACTCTGTCTAAAAGGAAATAAAGCCAATCTGGCATGACCTGTTACTGGTTTCAGAACAGTTCATGCCAGACCAATTTCTCTAGATCATTTAATAAATGTTTATCAAATCATTGAATGGTCTCTTTGTAGAGGTAATAAGTTGAGACATAGTAGAAACTAAAGTTAGATCACCTAAGTGAAGCCTAATTATAGAGAGCCTGGGTGAAGTCTGGACTTGGACAGCCAGGTGCACTGCAGTGGATAGAGTGAAGGGCCTGGCATCAGGAAGACCTAAATTCATATCTGACCTCAGACACTAGGTGTGTGAACCTAGGCAAATCACTTAACCCTGTTTGCTTTAGTTTCCTCATCTGTAAAATGAAGACACAGAGAAGAAATGGAAAATCCCTCCAGAATCTTTACCAAAAAAACTTCATGGATGTTCAAGAGGGTCACAAATCATACATGACTAAACAACAACTGAACTTGAGCTGATTGATAAGAAATAGGGATTTACTGCAACTTTTTGAATGAAAGTTACATGCTTTTAAAAAAAAAAAAAAACGCCTACCATGTATTAGGAAGATTAGTCTGGTAGCCTGAAATTAGAACTATATTAGATAGCCTCTCAAGGTCACTTCCAATCCCATTATAATCTATATGTTAGCTATCTTATTAGACTGCAATTTTATCTAATGACTACAAATTGTCAAAAATGACACTAGAAAGTACATTTAAGAATAGAAGAAATGTTCATGCAGATCTCGATTCTTATAGTTTCCTAGAAGGGATCAAATATATTCAAATAACAGGAGAGAATGAATCGTTAAGTCTCAGTAACACTGAAAATGAAAACCTTTTCCTCTAATATTAAAAAAAAAAAAGATGATTTGACACATTTCCATTGCCAAGGTCTATTTTCTGAACAGTAGTTTTTTTGGCTAACAAAAGTACATTATGCTAAAAATAATAATGTATCATTATCATTAAAGTAATATTAAGCTAAGGAATTAACGATATCTAGAACAGGTTACTTCATGACATGCACAGAAAATAATCAATGCCTATTAAAACTACCCAAAGGATTAAGTGCAGGTTGCAGCACTAATGATGTAAATGATAAATCAGGTGTTTTAAAAGGTATTTTGAAACTGAGGACAAGTCAATTTGCCATCCAAAAATATTAACTAATTTCTTTAACATCTAGCAGTGACTTCCTATTAGAATAGAGCACTTTTCTCCTAATTAATCATTATCTAAATCAAATCCTACATGCTCATTAATTTCTCACTAACCAAGACAGGAGGCAGATGAAAGAAACTGCTGTCTTTAGAAATCTGTAGGGGAAGTGATGCTCGCTGGTAGGAGAAATCGTCTAAAAGAAAAGAGATGAAGGTGACATTTCCATCATTTATCATGAAAGAGTTTGACCCTGAAGTGGGAAGGTTCTCTGGATTAGGAACTCATAGATAGAATTCACAAGCAAGACTTGGTACTCCCAATGTGTCATTATTCCCCACTTTAAGAAAAAAGAGGGGCATTGGAAAACTAGAACTATTTTGCTGAGATTCTAAAGGTTTAACTAAACTGTGGAAAGGAACAATTATCTCAAGCCAAAAAGAGCCATAGATAGATGGAACAAAAAAAGGTTCAGAGGCAGTTAAGAACTGTTCACATGGCATTTAATCCCTGCCAATTTATAATCCCAGGTTCATTCCTCTTAACCCAAAACCTTGCCCTACCCACATCATCGAATTGACTTCAGAGACTTTCCTCAGTGAGAAACAAACTCATTTTAACCCAAAATTTGCAGAAGTAAACCTTTGATTTAAATATACATACAATGTGTCCTAGAGTCAAATGGAAATGATTTAGGGCCTTAATTTGGGAATAGCGTCACCACTATATAGACCATCTTGACTTTTGATTATTTATGGCAAAGGTTTCAGCGTTATTGGGAGGGAGAAGGGAAAGGGAATGAACTCTGAAGGCGTCTAAACAGTATCTTTAGCCTACTGACATCAACAGCCACAGAAGCGAAGGCACTAGAAAACACAGGCTGAACTGGGAAAAACTGTCAGGAAGGTAAATTTTTAATCAACAGTACTCTAGAGATTCCTAATTTTATTCAAGGGAGCAAACGGACCCTGTGCTACTTAAAGACTGGCTTTACTCCCCCCTTCATGGAAAAAATGAAGATTTTCAGGTCCCCCAAGAGACATACCCTTGGAGTAAACCATAGGCAAGTTCATGGCAGACGATAAGCTTCCTGAGGGCAGGGACCAGATTCCTTATTTATCTTCCTATCTCCCATGGCAGGAAAAATTTGGTCTTATGCATGTTAAGTCTTCAACATTTGTTGTGAAAGTGAATCCAACAGGTTATCTGCCTGAAGCATGTCAGGGACTTGCTAAAGCTCAAATTTTAGGATAGATTCAATTGAAACATTGATGTCCCATCTATGTGCCTAGCACTGTGCTCCTTTCTAGAGATACCCAGAGGAAACACAAGAGTCCGTGCCCCTAGAGGAGCCAAGTCTACCAGGAAAACTAGAGAACAGCCACAAATAAGCCTGGGACTAGATAAGATGAAAGAGAGCAGGAGGACATCTAAGTATCATTAGAAATGAGAGAGAGATCACTGCAGGTACACATAATGACAAGTCAGGCTCCTGCGCACAGCTCACTGCCAGATGCCAATCTGAACAAAGGGAATTAAATTGCCTGATCTTGGTGAAGAGATGCGAAGGTATAAGAGAGATGAGTGCTATCAACTTTTTTAAAAGTATGTAATTTCAGTTTGATACTTTAAAGATGAGTAAACTGAGGTTAAAGGTGAGTAAGGGACTTGGCCAAGATCACACAGGTGGGAAATGGAAGACCCCAGACCCCAGCCTGAGGACTTGATTTCGTACCCAAGGCTCTTTCCACCATGCTCTGCTGCCTCAACTGGCAGTGCTCTCTTTTAATCAGGGGCTCTGTGCCCATCACAGCTCTTCAAAGAGAAAACTAGAAGTAATCTTCTGTCACTTATTCCAGGTCCTTTAGCAAAGGGCTGAACAAAGAGGCATGGGGAAGGGAAGGGAATCTTTAGGATGATTTTGATTCCCCCCATCAGGAATCTGTTAGTCTCTTGTGGATATGGCTCAGTACCCTCTGCCTTGGGTCTTTTTTTCTGTTTGTCAAATTAACCTGATTCCACTGGCATAGGAAACTCCTTCTACCTACACAGAATGCCACCTTCTCTGTAATTCTGGTTCAAGAGATTTGCTGGAAGCCATTACAAGGTTAAGCACAGATGTTCAAACAGCTAGAAGGTACCAAGGGCAGCATTTGAACTCAGGCCCTTTCGACTCTAAATTATGCACTATGGCAGGCCGTTCATCTCTTCCAGCTTGATTCTAAGGTCATACCAAGGACACCCTCTCTTTGAATTCACATAGATTAATTTTCCTGCGTGGGAGAGAAAACATCTTATAAGAAGGCAGAAAACAGTAACTCACAGTACTCCCTACAGGAAGGAAGAAGGGAGGAAGAGAGAGACAGAGTGAAATTTGGTAAGGAAAAAAAAAAGATCAAAATGATCCTACTCAAAGGGTTTTAGCCTGACTCTTGGCGATATCTGAGCCTTATTTTATATCCAGACCTCCTATTTTAGCTACAAGTCATTTGGGATATAAAATTTATTTTAGTTCAGAATTTTTGCCAGAAGGATTGGACTAAGGCCAAGTTTTGTCTCCCATTCAGTAATTCACTAATTGTTATCTTATGGACAGGTAGGTGGCGCTGCAATGAATAGAATACTGGAAATAAAATCTTCCTGAATTCAAATCTGTCCTCAGACACTTATAGGGTGATCCTGGGCAAGTTGCTATTTATCTGTTTCCTCATCTGTAAAATGAGCTAGAAAAGGAAATGCCAAACCACTCCAGTTTCTTTGAAAAGAAAGGCCCAAATAGAGTCATAAAGAGTCAAATGTGACTGAAATGACTAGACAACAACTGTTGTTCCACACATGGAAGAACCTCGGAAAATTTCTTTCAGGACATGCTCAAAAAAAAAAAGTCATTTTAGTTTATACTTCTAATCCTCAAATACATATACTTGAAACATGACTGGGAGTTTATTTACCTTGGGCCAAATTCCCAGAGCTATTCCTCCTCCAAACAAGTTTATAAAACTAAACCAGGTTAAAAATGATTCCCTTTACTACAAGTCTGATACCACAAAACTAGTGAACTAATCCTGGCTCTGCTATTAACTATGTGACCTTGAGCAAGTAAGTTTCTCTCTTCTGCTTCTCTGTAAAACTAAGGGCTTGGGCTAGATAACTTCTGAGGCTCCTCCCAACTCTAGCAGTCTAACTTAGAAAATCGTTTGTCAATCACCAACTTGACAAGCATTTAGTAAGCATCTATTAAACCAGATAATGGAAATATATATACCAAAAGAGCTACTAAGAAGATACAATATGTTCATGGATAAGATATATACACACACAAATAGTGATGGGAAGTGGGATTAAAAACTACAGGAATCAGTAAGGACATATTAAAGGATGTGGTACTTTAGCTGAGCTTTGAAGAGATCTAGGGTTTTGAAGAGGTGGCCATGAGGAAGGAGAACATTCCAAGTATGGTAGACAGCTTGGACAAAGGACCAGAGGGAGGAAATGAACTGTCATGGATGAGATATAGCAAGTCATACAGCCTGATTACAGGACAGTATACACAAGGAGGAATAAGATATTTAACAAGCCCGAAAGGGAAGGGCTTTAAATGCCAAAACAGAGGCAATTCACTGTATTGTATCCTAAAGACAATCTGGGGTTTGGGTCGTGGTGAGGCAGTCAATGAAGCTTCTTGAGCAGAGAGACCTAATCACACTGAGTTTTATGGATGTTAATCTGGCAACAACAGTGTGGAGGCTGTACTAGAATTCAGGGAGAACCATTGCTGTTGCAATGATTCAAACAAGAAGCAATAAAAGCCTGGATTAGGGTAACTATGTGAGTAGAGGGAAGGGGACAGATCTGAAAAATTTTAAGGAGGTAAAATTGATAAAACTTGGGAACTGATTATATATGGCAACATATAAGAGAATATAGGAGAAGAGATCAAAGAGCTAAAGATAGCTCCTAAGAGTCCTATTTTGACCCTGTGGCCCCACTTGGTTTTCTTGGCAAAGATAATTCGCCATTTCCTTCTCCAGATCATTTTGCAGATAAGGAGACTGAGGCAAATGAAGTTAAATGATTTACCCAGGGGCACATAGCTATTTAGTGTCTGAGGCCAGATTTGAACTCAAGGAAAATGAGTTTTCCTGACTCCAGGCTAGGCACTAACCCTTGAGCAACCTAGCTATACTACTCCTCCCTCCCAAACATATTACTAAGTCCACCAAAATTTACTGAGTCTATTATATTAAGTTAGGAAAAACTAAGAAATATAATTCTTCCTTTCTATTAGGGCCTTGCTTATACCACAAGGGTGCAATTACATTGAGGATAAAAGGCTAAGTCAAAAAAGGAGTACTTTAGGTCCTTTCTACTGTTGTACTCTAAGCAAATTAAGCCTTGGCATCTACTTCCACCCCAATGCAGAGCCAGAGCAAAGTTTTCTACTCATTTCTATCCCATTTAGGCTCTATATAACCATCACACTATTTTACTACCTGTATGTCATCCCTTCTTCTATATATAAAGAAATCCCCCCTGAAATTGAATGGAAGAATAAAGACCAATGCTTATGTACTATGACCAATCATGAATTCTGAGGAATGACAATGAAGCATGATCCTCAGGAGAGAAGAGATGGATTATAGGTCCATATAGATAGGATTATAGGATTATAGACTGGGTCAATGTGGTTTGCTTACCTGCACTTGTTGCAAGGCAGGGCTCTATATTGGGGAAGGGGTGGTGGTGAGAGATGGAAATAATAGTAATGTGAAAAAGGAAGAGCATCATTTCCAAAATATTTAGAGAATTGACTCTAATTTATAAGAAATCAAGCCATTCTCCAATTGATAAATGGTCAAAGGATATGAACAGACAACTTTCAGATGATGAAATTGAAACTATTTTCACTCATATGAAAGGGTATTCCAAATCACTATTGATCAGAGAAATGCAAATTAGGACAACTCTTGAGATACCACTACACCCCTGTTCGATTGGCTAAGATGACAGGAAAAGATAATGATGAATGTTGGAGGGAATGCGGGGAAAACTGGGACACTGATGCATTGTTGGTGGAATTGTGAACGAATCCAACCATTCTGGAGAGCAATCTGGAATTTTGCCCAAAAAGTTATCAAACTGTGCATACCCTTTGATCCATCTACTACTACTACTACTACTACTACTGCTGGGCTTATATCCCCAAAGAGACACTAAAGAAGGAAAAGGGACTTGTAGGTGCCAAAATGTTTGTGGCAGCCCTGTTTGTGGTGGCTAGAAACTGGAAAATGAATGGATGCCCATCCATTGGAGAATGGTTGGGTAAATTGTGGTATATGAATGGTATGGAATATTATTGTTCTGTAAGAAATGACCAGCAGGCTGAATACAGAGAGGCTTGGAGAGACTGACATGAACTGATGCTGAGTGAAATAAGCAGAACCAGGAGATCATTATATACTTCAACAATGATACTGTATGAGGATGTATTCTGACAGAAGAGGATTTCTTCAACAAAGAGAAGATCTAACTCAGTTTCAATTGATCAATGATGGACAGAAGCAGCTCCACCCAAAGAAAGAACACTGGGAAATGAATGTCAACTGCTTACATTTTTGTTTTTCTTCCCAGGTTATTTTTACCTTCTGAATCCAATTCTCCTTGTGCAACAAGAGAACTGTTCAGTTCTGCATATATTGTACCTAGGATATACTGTGACATATTTAACATGTATAGGACTGCTTGCTATCTGGAGGAGGGGGTGGAGGGAGGGAGGGGAAAAGTCGGAACAGAAGTGAGTGCAAGGCATAATGTTATAAGGAAATTTTTTTTCAAAAGAAAAAAAAAGAAAAAGCAAGAGCATCATTAAATATTTTAAAAGACTAGTGCCAGAGAACAGAAGCAATAGATGAATCTTGTTCTATTATCAGACACCACATGGACTCATCTTTTCCTTCCAACTCAATTCAGTTGCACCTAACCCTTCTCATACAGTTCCCTGGTGTCCTCTTATAAATTAAGCTACTGACTTAAAGAAATCCCCCCTGAAATTGAATGGAAGAATAAAGACCAAGCAAACAACTAATTTTGTGTGTCTCAACTTCTTAATTGACTTCCCATTCTCTGAACTCCAATCCTCACTCTCTTCTTCAGGACATCCTCAACACTACCATTCTGCCCTTTTTCCTTAATTACTATTTTTCACCATGTGCAAAATCCTACTTCATGAGGAAGTGAGTTCCCCATCCCCTATAAGTGTCAGGACAGAAGATGGACTACCAAGATTCCTGTGCTAAGTGGAAATAACAAAGTAACCACTATAGTCTCTTCCAAACCAGATTCTATGATATATACAACTTATGAAACACACGTGACTATCTTCTAAGGAGAGTTCTCCAATGAGACTGTTTCCTTTACATAAGTCAGCTCTCTCTCCACTTCCACTTGAACCATCCTGATTCAGGCCCTCACCACTTTTCATCTAGTGCAGGAATTCTCAATCTCATTTGTGTCACAGACTCCCTTTGGCAGTTGGATGAAACCTATGAAACCCTTCTCAGGATAATGTTTTAATAAAAAATGTAGGATTATGAAGAAAGCCTAGTTATTGAAATATTTTTAAAACAAGTCAATATACTCTAAGAAGCCACAATCTAGATTATTCAAATAGCCTGCTGTCTATGAATTCAATTCTCAAGCCCAAAGACTCATTCTTCCTAATGCAACACACCACTGTGATCACATAACTCTTCTACTAAGAGAACAAAGCCAAAATACAACCTTCAATAGTTCTCTATTGCCTAAAGAGTCAAGTTTCAATTCCTGATCTTGGTATTCAAAGGTCTCTACGATCTAACTTTAACCTACCTATCCAGCCTTCTATCAGGCTACTGCCCATTATGGATTTTATATTCCAGCCAGGCTGGAACTGCTTCACCACCATCATCCCAAATTCCTATCTCGCTCTCTTCTGTCTCTATGCCTTTGTTTATACAACTCACCATGTCTGAAATGGCCTCTCTCACCTTTGAATGGTCTCATCTTTGAAGGAAGAAAGAAATTTCAATTAGGTCTCAGTTGCCATCTCTTCCAAACTTGAACCACAGCCAGCCTTCCTCCACAGCTGAAAACAATCTCTCCTCTCCTACCATTTCTCCTAGATCTTTCCCTTGTATTATGGTCATGTGTGTACATGGCTTTTCCCCCATTAAACCATAAGCTCCTCAGGGCAGCTCCTGTGACATAGCTATCTTTGTACCTCCGGTGCTGATCATGAGACTTTGGCATACAGTAGGTGCTTAATAATTGGAGATTAAATAGCAACTGCTTGATCTTGAAACAAGAAGCAAGTTTGGCACATGAGAACCAAATCTAAGTTTCTGTAAGTACCACAGTATTCTTCCTTCATCAGAACCTTCTTATCTATGACAGCACTGTCATTTACCACTTTGCAAATAATCTCATAAATTGTACCTAAGACTACATATGCCTCAACTTGAAAAGGCAGCCTTTCACTTTCTAGATATTTCTGCCTTTCAAAATTCCCTATAGCAGATGTCTCTGCAATCCATAAAGACAAGAGCTAGGCTGGATCAAAATGTAGCATCTCCATCATCCCGTAAAGCCTGTGAAAATGTTAGTCAAGGCTTTAAGGAAACAAGTGCTTCTCTCCAGTAACAGGACCCAGAAAAAATATTGGCTTAATTGAGAAGGAAAAAAACTGTCATGACATTATCTACAGCATGAAGCCAAGGGAAGAGGGATGCTAGGTTCTGTACAAAAGACCTGCCTGACCTTCTAGTCCCCAAACAAATCAAGCAAGGCCCTTCACGTCTCTGACTTCGTAACAACATGGAAAATAGTACTCCCAAGAGGTATCACCTTGATGTTCACAGGAATAATCCAAAAGCTAGAAGTCCTGTGAGGACAAGGTTCAAGTCTCATCTAAACTTGGTATCTGCCCCAGCACCAGAGACAGTGCTCTGCATAAAGTGCCTGTTAAGCAAGTGTTTGTTGGATTGAATTTAACAAATTAAAAATAAGAATGCCATAAGAAGTAGGACAAGGTTGCAAGGATATACAGATACATAGCAAGTACTTAGAATAAAATGGTAGAAAAAAACGAAAGCAAGAAGGGAAAACCAACCTGTGATTCAGACAAAGAGGTAGCAAAGTCAACAACTGCGAGATACTGTATTGACAACAGAGATCCAAGAAGAAAAAGGACCTGATGTCTCTGCCCTTAAAGGGCTTATATTCTACTAGAGGGAGTAGGACAAATTATAAGTAAGGAAGATTCATGGCAAAACGTGCCAAGGGTAAAAGGAGACTTCATGAAAATGGCAGCCTCTGAGATGACCCTTGAAGCAACAAGAGGTCAACCAGTAGGGATATGTTCCAGCCACAGCTGCATGGATGCAGAGAGGCAATGGAAAGCACGGCAACTTTGGGAGTAAGTAAATAATATTCAATCTAGACCACTCCTAGTAGATGCTGAACTACTGATAACAGATTTTAAATGCTCAGCTTCCTCAGAGGGAAGGCACAAAGTCATCTTTTTATGTGATCTAAATATAAAGATCCTGGGGAAATCCCTCAAAAAGAAAAAAAAACCTCCCACCCCAATTCTCAAAACCATAATAAGAGTGATGGACTCCTTGGGGTTTACGGATCTTAAGCAAGTTTCTTTCCCTATATGAGCCTCAATTTCCTCCTCTGTAAAATGACTGGGATGGATTAGATGAACTATTAAGATCTCTTGCAGCTTTAATTCCTAAGATCCAGGATCAATCACTCTCCTGGTCTTTTTTCTTTTAAAATACAAATATTCTCACAAAGCACAATAGTGCCCTAACAACTCACTGTAAAGGAATTGTGTTTCTTTCTCCAGTCAGGAGAGGGAAAACTCTGAGGGTGTTTGAAACACAGAAAAAGGAATCTGGGGCCAAGGACAAAAGTGCCTAGAACTAGTTGGATTTTCTAGCATGCCAATCACATAATATTCCAGGGAGGAAGCAAAAACTATGACCACACTGCCTGAGATTATAGGATTTCCAGCTGGAAAGAACTTTAGAGATTATCTAGGACAACTTCCTAGATACTTTCCTAGGAAACCACATCCCATAGAGAAGCAATGACTTGGCCAAAGTCATACAGTGAGTAGATTTCAATCTGGGTTCTGGTGTGTTCTTAGGAGAAAGGCTGATGACATCAAACTAAGTAGATGCCTCTGACTCTCTAGCTCCCCACTTCCACTCCCCACAAAGCTAGCTATGGAATACAACAAAAATAATTGGTAATATTTTGAAAAACACAACATTTCCCACCATTAGCAACTAAACAAACATAGCAAAACCCTGCCAAGAGTCAAAGTGTGGTTAGCTATATAGTCAAGAAGAAGTGCATTGCAGTGTAGACTTCAAAGTCAAAGGACCTCACTTCAAAAGTCATCTTTGTGACTTTGCACAGGTCATTTCACTACTCTAAATAACCTCTAAAATCTTTTCAAGGCTCTAAATCTATGATCCTAAGACCCTAAGGCAGAGTCAAAAGGACAACGATTGGAGTCCAGATTTGAATCCGAAATCTGCTACTTACCAAGCTATGTGTTCATGCACAAGTCAGTGAGAAAAAAAAATGCTTCAAACCACTAATGAGAAAACTATTCTTTGTGATACAACTTTGAGGTTTTACCTCAAATAATTGACAAAAATGATTAAAGAGAAAAACAGTCCATGCTGAAGGTTCTGGGACAAAACAGGCATAGGAAAGCACTGTTGGAGCTTTGAATTAGCCCAGCCATTCTGAAAAGACATTAGGAATGATGTAACTATTTCTACCCTTTAACCTAAACAGATCTATTTAATTTGATGTTAACAGCCTTTCTCCAAAAAGCACACCAAAACCCAGATTGCACTACTGGAGATAGCAACTTTTGTAGCAATGTAAATTGGGTTTGGGGTAAATAAATGAGTACCTGTTGATTAGGAAGCAGCTGAACAATTAGATTAATGAATATAATGGAACAGTATTCTGCCATAAAATGGATAGGAGAATTGCAGGAAAAAAAAACATGAACTGATGAAGCATCAGGAGAAGAACCAGAATAGAGAGTGCCAATAATGCAAACCAAAAAAATGCACTTGATCTCTTTTCAGTTTTTATTCTCTCTTCTTGCACTACCTGCCTCCCAGGATTGTGAGTAAAGTGCTTTGTGAACCTTAAAGGGCTCTAGAAATGCTGAATAAAATCTGACCTTCCACTTCAAATGACTTTCCTTAGCACTACATTCCTTACATTATACTTCAATCACCATAGGCCACAGAATGCCAGAGCTACAGGGGGCCTTAAGAGATCATCTAGTTCAATCTCCTCATTTTGCAGATGGGGAGACCGAGGCCCAGGAAAGACAGTCTAAGTCGCCGAAGGCTACACATTTTATTATTAGCAGAGCCAAAACTAAAAATCAGGTCTCCCAACCTAGGCCGAGATTTGAGCTTCCACAGCATTCCATCCCTTTAGCATTTCTGGAGATGTTGATTTAACCAGCTTTCCAGGCAAACGTTGCCAATGCCCAATTGCCCTTACTGTTCAGATGCTTTTTCTAATGACTAACCTCAATTTATGTTTCAAGCCATTGCACCTTGTAATTACATTCTCAACCACTATAAATAATCTGTGCCCTCTATTATATCTTTCCCCTTTCCCTATGACAGGAGCCCCAGGGGAAAGGTGCTGCCTTGTTAGTACAACATACAAATGGTACATAAGCAAAAGTGGTCCCTAGCTGAGCAGCAGTTATTGATCTGCTCTTCCTTGCCTACCCATGGGCTGAATCAAAGCATCTATACTCACACGCTACAGTGCTGTGGCATTCATGCCATCTTGGGGAATGACTATGGAAATGCTTCAGTGATAGGCACCTCTTCCAGACAGGGCTATGTTAGAACTTCAGCCACTGAACAAAGCAGACCAAGGTAGGACAGATTCCCCCCTTCCCCAGGGGCCTTTTTCCACACCCAGCTAACATCAATCATTCCCTTCTGTGGCAATACAGTGTATTTGGTTTGTAGTGCTCCTATAACACATCACAATTTTCCTTGTAATACAATTACCTTCTCTATAGGACCATGATCTCTATGAAAGCAGGTTTTACATTTTCTTCATTTTGAATCCCCCACAGGGTGTTATACGTGGTAGGTGTTCACTAAGTATTTGTTGAATTCAAAGGAAAGAAAACTGGTTACAAAGGCACCATAGGACTCTTGTAGAACATGCTGAATACCCTTGTCTGAGGGGGAGTGGCCAATCTCCAGGCAGTAACTACAATACCATGGGTACAGTGTAAAGAACACTGGTTTTACAAGTTGAAAGGCGTGGGTTCCTAAGATTTAAAGCTGGAAAGGTCCTTAGAAATCATCTAGTCTGACTTTCTCACTTTCTATCCAAGAAACTAAGGCCCATAGAGAGGAAGTGACTTATTCAAGATCAAATTACACAAAATCAAAACAACCCTGCAGTTTCACCTCACACCCAGAGAATGGGCAAAGATGACAAAGAGTGGGAATAATCAATGTGGGAGCGCTTGTGAGAAGCTAGACACACTAGTGCATTGTTGTCTGAATCAGTACTACCATTTTGGAAAGCAATTTGGACTTATGCAAATGAAATAACTAAAATGGCCAGACCCTTTGAGCCAGAAATTCCATTACTAGGCTCATACCCAAAGGAGGCCACTAATAAGAGTAAAGTCCCCATATATACCAAAATACTTAGAACAGAACACTCTATGTTAATAAAGAATTAGCAGAAAAAATGCATGCCTATCAACTGAAGAATGACAAAACAAATTGTGAAACAGGAAAGTAATGGGTTATAATTTCTGTTAAAAAAAATGAGCATGATGAAAACAGAGAAACATGGAGAGATCTACATGAACTGACAGAACAAAGTCAACAGAGCCAAGAAAACAATATATACAGTGACTACAGAAAAAATAACTACTCGACTCAAAAAAAAGTGACTTGCAAAATTACAAAGAACAAGCATGGTTTAAAAAGAGAAATGGGATGATACTTCCAACCCATGTCTTTGCAGAGGTAGATCCACAAGTGTTGGATACTATACACATTTTTAGACTTTTTCAATGTACTAAACAGTTGTACAGAATTTTTCTTCTGCTTCCTTTTTTCTTTTTTTTTGTCTTAAAAATACTATTTGTTTTATGAGATGACTCTAGAAAGTGTAGTATGAGGAACATACTAGGGGAAATTATGTTAAAGAAAAAAAAAAGACATAAATAAAAATTTCTTATAAAAAAGATCACATAAATACACTGGCTAACAGAGAAACCAGGAATCAAACCCAGGCCATCTGACTTCAAGACCAGCAAGACAATACCAAAGCTCATTTTTTCTTCATTTAACAGGTTATTTGGCCAAATAAGTGCCACTCAACCAGATGACGTTGAATGTGACTGTTCTTATTGAGAGGAAGTTGTCCAAACCATTTCCTGCTGTCGGAAAAGTGGCCAACCTGAGTATATATAAATAAAAAACAGGATTAGAAGATGCAACATAAATAAATTGTTTTGCTCAACACCAATTCCAAACAGATTTCTGGAGAAGAAAGGATCTTCTTTTTTTTACAAGTAGACTTTCACAAGTTTAAAATCACAATGCCTTTAAGAATTCAGCTCGAGAGGTGACGTACATGATGATATCCATAATGACAAGACACAATCTTTGAATCTTAGCTTACTAGCTCTATGACCATGAACGAGTCATCTCCTCTCTGCATTTCATTTTCTTCTTTTATAAAACAGGGATATTACTTGGTTTACTGAGCTCACTCTGCAGAAATCTGAACTAATTTTGTACAGTGATCTGTGGCAATTAAGATGGCTAAGACAATTATGATCCAGATGGAGTGGAGAAAGGAGAAAGGAGTAGAGAAGGACTAGAGGCCCTCAAGCAGTCTGGAAAATCCTCATGATTCCATGGCAGAGTTCTCATTTGCCCCAAATACCACTGCCGCTACCCCTGAGGTACAGGTGAACTCACAGGGCTCACAGGAGCCCTTCTACCCAAGTGGCTAGAGTCCATCTTCTCACAGAATGTCAAACAGACCATGTTCTTCCTCCTTCCTCACCACTTCTCATACATTACAGAAGTGCTGACAATGATAAAATTCCCTCCATCTGGAATGCCCTCCCCCATCTTTTTAGACTATCCCAATGCTACTCCTCCTCATCTCTACTTTGAAGACCCATTCAATAAATACCTATTGACTTAAGTTTGCACACTAGTAGAAAGTGGCTGCTAATGTGAATTCAAATTTTTTTTCAGTTTACACCACCTGATTCTCTACCTGAAGATACCACTCCTAAGAGATTTTTTTTTCTTTGAGTCAAAAGGACAGAATAAAGGATAGTTCTGTCAGAGTTCTGCTGGTGTTCAGTTTTTCATTCAGGGTAGGAAGCCAAAGCCGGAAAAGTCAGGCAGATGATTTTCAGAGAAATATGACAAGAGTATTAAAAGCTCCAAATGAAAAGTTGTGTAATGAGCATGAATCTGAATACATTTAAATTTTCTCAGCACCCAGTAATTCCAGGAGCATCCCTCATACATTTTCAAGCTGTGCTTTCACAAAGGTGAAGACACCAATGCCCTGAAGACTTCAGAATCCCCTCACAGGGGAAAACCTGTGTGAGATGTCATGAAAATTGACCCTGGACCATGCACAGCATCTCGATATCTAATGAATGCCTGAGGAGACTCCAATAGTTTGGGGTCTTGCCAGTGAAAGAACAGCCTTCCTTCCTGAAATAATGAAGAAAAAGAGACAATTGCCCTGTAAACTGAAATTGCCAACGATCCTGCTTACCTACATTGGAAAGGCTGATTAGGCAGTCTCATCATTAGTCCTATTTAGATGGGCCAAAACCCAAGCCCTATAGGCAACTGAAGAAAGAAACCTCCTCTCTCTTAGTGACAAACTAAACGCCTGTCTGTGTTTACAAGTTTTTAAACAGAAATAAGAAAAACCAAAGAAAATCCCCTTTTTTCCACTGGAAAAAAAATGCAAACAAACTCAGATGGAAGTCAGGGTGATTTGAACATGCTGGACACAGAACACCCCCATGTAACACATTTATACAACATGGAGCCTGGCCCAGATGAAAACTGGGAATTCATCCAGTACTAACAAAGTTGGGGAGACAAAATTTCAATGACTGCATGGAAAGCAAAGTACACGTGTATCTCAAAGACGAATCAAGGAAGAGAGGATAGTGGATATCGAGGTTCTAGGCCAAAACATATGTATCCATGCCAATATCCTCTTCCCAACAGCAAACAATCAGTCCCACACAATCATCATACTTCCAAGCCAATACAGAAAGTTCAACAGCCAGACAGGGCCATTTATATGGTAAAGGGATCAAACACAGAACTATTTTCAAATCAGTTAGACTGATGTTTATACCTCTATTGACAAGTATTATCCTTTATTTGTATAAACTAAAGTCTCTAGCTCACCGTAGTCATTAGACTGTCAGCCAAAGAGACTGCTATCCTGGATGGCAAGTTGAATATTTATAAGTCAACTCGAATTTTTTGTTTTGAAACACTTCAGGTTTTGACCTATACACATTGTAGAGATTTTTCTGCTACTGTTTAAGTGACTGATAATAGTAAGTTATTCCTTCTTCCCCTTCCTATTCCTGCTGCTAATTAGCAGCTGTTTAAGCATCAGGCTAGAAAGAGGAAGCCTAGCTGCCCAAAGGACTGGGCTTACCATATAAATCAAGCCTAAATTGGGTGAGGAATTTGGATTGTTTGTTTGATCTTACCATTAAAGTTGATCTTAAATTGCCCACTTAAAAGTGATCGTATTTGCTCTGGTTTCCTAGTTGGGACTCAAAGTCACTCAAACACAAATCTGATCACTATCCTGAAGTCCTCTGTATTAGGATATTTGAATAGCTAACTGATGAAGAGATCAAAAACTGGCTAAAGCGGAGTTTTTACCCATATTCTCTTGCCTGCTGCTTCTATTCTAAAAGTAAAGATTCATTCTTCAAAGGGTGCTGTGTCCTTTTGTCCATTAAGGAGAGCATAGATACATTCCATTTGTGGTTCCAGACAAAAACAAATGGCGAAGAAGGACTTTTTCAAGCATAGGTGATCTTCAAAAGTCCAGGTGACTTCAGATTACCTTATACATTTTTTAATGCGACTACATTCTAACCATTGCCAAATTAGAAAGCGATAATGGTCACAAGTTTTTTTTTAAACCTTATGAAATAAGAAAGTGTAAAAAAACAAAATAGAGAAAGCAGTCTAAACCAGATACTCTGGATGTTCCATTCCCTTCTCTGTAAAATGGAGGGAGGGAGAGGTAGAGCTAGATGATGTTTAAGGTTCTATCCAGCTCTAAATCTCACACACTCACACACACACACACACACACACACACACACACACACACGTGTATGTATGTATAAAGCTAGTATCCAATTCCATCTTGAAAAAAAAAGGGGGGGGGATACAAAAGTTAAACCTACCATACCAAACAGTATTATAATCCAAATTCAGTGTACTAACAAAGACATCAAAAGCAAACTCAAACCTAGTACAGTAGCCTACTATTCTAACACAGTGGTCATGCTGGTGAATATAAAACTCCACCAGTAAAAAGCAAGCTGTAATTCCATTAGCTTGAAAGGTATTAGTTCTAACTTCCATGAAAGACCACCCACTGTTAAAGGTTGCCAATTGCTGATTTTTAACATTTTTAATGACATGCACAGTTGTAAATTGATGCTTATATACTACTACCATTACTAGGTCTATAACCCAAGGAGATCAAAGAGAGAAAAAGGGCCCATATGTACCAAAAATATTGTGAGCAGCTGTTTTATGGTATTAAAAAATGTATAACTAAGGGGGCACCCATCAATTAGAGAATAGCTGAACAAATTATATGTGTAATGGAATACTACTGTGCTGCAAGAAATTATGAAGAAGACAATTTCAAAGAAACCTGGGAAGACTAATGTGAACTGATGCAGGATGAAATGAGCAGAATTACTATGAGAACAATTTATACAAGTAATAACATTGTAAAAACAAAACTTCTGAAAACATAAGAACTCTAATAGAAATGAAGATCAACACAAATTCTGGAGAACCCCCATGATTTAACATGCTACATGATTCCTAACAGAAAAGCGATACACTAAGGATGTAGACTGAGACGTGTATTTTTTTGGACGTGGCTAATATACAAATCAGTTTTAGTTGACTCTGCATAAAGGAAACCCCCAAATCTATAGAAACACATTATACTTTTTGAAATACCTTGTATTTCTTATAAGGGTTTTTTTTTATTTTTTCCAAGGGAGGGTATTTGGGAGAGAAAGTAGATTCTTAATCATTGAAAAAAATGAATCAAATTGAAAGTGTTGATTGCATCCATTATCCAGTTCTATAGATTCCAATGTACTTACATGCACCAAAAATAAGTGATTAGGGTACTTTTCCAATACTCATGATCATCTCCTCTTATGAGGCCTTAGATCATAATACCTACAAACATGTTCAGTTAATCAAAGGGTCTTTATTTTAAACAGCAAAATGTGTTTTAAGAAATCTGACAGTCAAAACCCTCTGAAAGTTTCTGCAAAAATGTAAAGGCTGTAACATTAATTAGTACCCCTCCTCCTTACTTGACATCAGAATAGCTCGGAAAATTTTAATTACTTTTGTGAAATATGTAGGAAGTCCCCCAAACACTGCCATGTCCCCAAAAAGTCAACTACAAAAAACACCTCCTGGGTCGTCTTCTCATTATTCTAGAGCTTCACGTGCAAGGTACAATGTGCCAGGAGTAGCTGATGCTGGGAAGTGTAATTATCCAAGATGGACCAAATTCACAGTAAAAGCTGACAGTCACTACTTTAATTAGGATCATATTTCTGTACTTAGGAAAATGATGGAATTTGATAAATGAGCAGGAACTTTATGGTATAGGTGACAATTAACTCTACAACTAATTTGGGGGCCAATCTATCTGAAAGTGCGTTCACTCAAGCTCTTGAAAAGCTCTGCACACTAGCTTGTGCCCATGAAAATTAAGCTAGTTCTCTGGGGTATTAAAAGTATGCAGGTAACAGGGATATATTACAGATATACAGATACATACATACACACCCCCCCCCAAGAACTATATTAAGATAGAATTGTATTTCATTTCCTTCTGCCTCTTAAAATGGGGGATAAGGGGTTTTTTGGGGGGGGAGGGAGAGGAGAGACAAGGAAGTAACAAGTCCTAGGAAAATGCAATCCATTTCATGAAAGCTTCCACCCCCACCCTTTTCAAATTCTCTACTGCAATCCAATTCAGGCCAGCAATTATCCAGGGAATCAATTGTCTTCCATGTAGTAATAATAATAAACAGCTGACATTTGCATAGTGCTTTTATGGTTTACAAAGCACTTTGCTTTCATGATCTCATTAGCTCCTCAGACAATCCTGTGAGGCAAATAGCATAAGTATTCTTTTAATTATCCCCATTTTATTGATGGGGGAAACTGAGGTGCAGAAAAGGGAATTACCCAAGAGAATAGCTTTCA
This sequence comes from Antechinus flavipes, assembly GCF_016432865.1. NCBI lineage: Eukaryota > Metazoa > Chordata > Mammalia > Dasyuromorphia > Dasyuridae > Antechinus > Antechinus flavipes. Next base: position 42,029,163 of record NC_067404.1, on the reverse strand, counting down.
AATAGCAGAAGTATGATTCAAACCCAGGAGTCTCACTCCAAACTATTATGCAAAGGACACGTGTAGGTGTAAGTCAGAAACTGATAGCTAATTTCTAAAGATGGCAAGAAACTAAATAGCTCATCTTAACCTAGCCATTCAGGTCACTACCCCTAAAAGTCAACTTAGTGGTAGCCTTCATGTGTCTGAGAATAAGCAGAAAAGCTAAGCTTTATCCCCCAGTGAGATTTATAACCAAAACATGAATTTGTTCTCTTAACTGTGGAATACTGACACCAGTTTTGGGGACCCATTAAAAAAACCATTTGGGTTGTGAAGTGTCCTATGAGCAGGAAAGAACTGTACTGTGTACCTCCAGAAGAGGATCTATGGTAGAAAGGCACTTTTAAGGGAGGCACACTTTATAAGATTGGCTCAACACTTTGAGCTAAAAATTAAAGGATATATTAGGGGACATAAGTCATTGTGTGCCTGACAGGGCCAAGGCAGGCATATAGGCTAGACAGGATCTCACCATGACAAGTCTGGCTTTCTTTACTATAGCTCCAACTTATAGGAGAAAGGCCATGTGCTACACACTCTCTCCAACCACCAAAAAGGAAGCAAAAGCTGATGAGAGTGGAGGTTCACAACTGCTAAGGGGATAAAGATTAGGGAATCTGAGGGACTCACTAGAGCACACAGCTAGGATTCCATCCATTAACTAGCAAGCCTCAGTAACAAGTGCCTTAGGAATGGCATGGCCACAATCTCATACCATGGGATGAAAGAATTAGGGAACATAACTGCCTTTAAGTACTAGAAGGGCACTCAAAAAGAAGAGGATTAAATTTTTCTTCTTGGCCTCAAGTGTAGGATAAGGAGTGATGAGTTTGGAAGTTGCAGAGACATATATAGCTCCAATGTGAGGAAAAACCTAACTAGAACCATAAAAAGTAGAATGGACCACTTCAGGTAGGCTCTCCCTAGCCTGAAGTATTCTTTGAAAGGCCGTATGACCACTTGTCCAGTAACAGTAATTATGTCGCCACGAGGAGATCCTTGTTCATATAGGGATCATACTAGATAGCCTCCGAGGTCCTTTTCAACATGGAGATTCTGTGATCTTTTCCTATCAAATAATTTATTGATATAAGTTTATTAAGTACATTTCAAAGAACTCAGTGGATTTACAAATCTATGCACATGAATAGGAGGACTTCTACTCCTAAAACAAATCATTAATTTTCTGGAACACGCTAGCACTGCATTTTGACTTTATCATGTACAAATTCCCAAATGAGGCAGAGACTGAAGTGAAAGTGTCCCCCTGGTCACGAATATATAGATTTTTTTTTCTCTTAAAAGTCACAAACACAACTATTCCTATTCATTAACAAACAGGAGATTGGCCTTTAATTGACCTAATTTTAAGTTGAGCTCTAAACTTATTCACCTTGCATATTTAACAAAATAGTCAATGAAGCTACTCCTTTCCTACATTGAACAGTTTTCTCAGGGGAACATTTTAAAATACACAATAGTAGGTTTGCTGTAATGATTTTTCCTACATTGTGCTTTCCATCCCAGACACATCTTATACATTTCAGGTGGTGATTCTGGCTGTGGCTCTAGAGTCAAACCAGAGCAAATCTGATCTTGCTTCTTCCTTGGCTAAATAAACTAAGGGGCCCATGGCTAATGCTCATTACTTATTGGGATTCAGGGGCTCTGGAGAACAGCTATGCTGGATGTTTGATGTAGTCAGCTCTCTCATTCAGGAAGACCTTGAACCCTAGGTTACATAAGGTATCAAGCGCCTATTGGAGAAATTTACCAAAATGTCAGTATCACCTCCCATCTCTCCACATACACAACTGAATGTCCCCCTCTCTCCCCAAGTGAGAACTTTTTAATAACTCTATGCCGTTGCCTGTATAGGACTTCTGATATCAACTTAGTATCCTTAAAAAATCACAGACAAGCTGGAGAGCATCCAAAAGAGGGTAACCAGGATGTGGAAGGACCCTGAGACAAAATCGCATCATGACTGCTTGAAGAAAGTGGAGATCTCCACCCTTCAGAAGATATGTCTGAGGGAAGGGGGTAAACATGATTGTTGTCTCCAAATATCTGAAGGGTTGCCACCTAGAAGAGGGACTAGCCCTAGTCTGCAGAGGTCTATATGGCAGAACCAAGAGCCATTGGTGGAAAATGTAGAAAGGCAAATAGCTCTGGCATAATTGGCAATGACTCTGATTGAGCCAGATTCACCTGGATTCTGCCAGTGTTAGAAAAATTCCCAAATCTGGACAGTTCAGCATCATCTATAACCTTTAGTCAAAAAGCTTCAGTTGCAACAAACAAAGGGCTCTTACTCATCAAGTGGGCTTAAAGAAGTGTTACACAACTGAAGTATTAATAACTTGGCCTTTAAAGGGTGACAATTCAGTTATAATGATAATCTCTACTAGTTCTTCTGATATTCAAGAAAAATGAGTCAATAAGTGTTGACAAAGAATTTAATTTAAATGTTTTATTCTTTTTTATTTATTTTTTAAAAAATTAAACATTTTAAGGTTTTTAAATTTTTAAATTTCTAAAAATTTAAAAACATTATTTTAAGAAGAAGAAAAACACACATCCGAGAAACAAGAGCACGGATAAGTGTTCAGAAATTAAGGACATGGAAATGAAGTCGAGTAAAGGCTCAGATACAGGATCAGATACTTCAAAATCATGAATGTCCTCCATGCCTTAAAAATGTGTTCTACTTGAGAAATGTGATATATATATTTCTTAAAAATCAGTTTGAATCTTCTTTTTAAGAAATTTTTCTTATTTTAAGAAATACAAATATCACATTTCGAGGCAATTCCAATAGACTTGAGATGGAAAGTGCCATCCTCATCCAGAGAGAGAACTATGGAGCCTGAATGTGGATCAAAGATTAGCCTTTTCACCTTTTTGTTGTTTGCTTATTTTTTTCTCTCGTGTTTTTTCCCCTTTTGATCTGATTTCTTGCATAGCATGACAAATATGGAAATTTTTTAGAAAAGTTGCACATGTTTAATCTATATCAGATTGTATACTGTCTTGGGGTGGGAGGAAGGAAGAGAGAAAAATTTGGAAGACAAAGTTTTGCAAAGGTGAATGTTGAAACTATCTTTGCATGTCTGTGAAAAAATCAAGTACTACTGGGAAAAAAAATCTATATATATGTGTGTGTGTGTGTGTGTGTGTGTGTGTATGTATGTGTATATATATCACATGAATACCCAGAGTGGAGAGCATTATGATCACAACAATCTATAACGTGATGCTGAACATCACAACAAATCAATGTCTGCCTTCCTAAAGTTTATATCCTAATTCATACAAGCCACAGATAACAGAGAACAGACACTGGAGATCCAGGTTAAACAGAATTATTTAAAAACATTCAAAATCTGTAAGTTGGTACTTTCTGTTGAGCAGTACAATCATAATCCTCAGCAAAATTCTTCCCAAAAATGATGCATCATGCACAAACTGTAATCTCTTGTCTCCAATTTTCTTAGAAATGAATAACACAGCTCTTTACAACCTGTGCTTTTCACATATGTCAAAACCAAAAAGGGTGCATGGTCATTGGTAGCTGCCATTTAAGCACAAGGAAAACAATCGTGTATACACATATGTACCTATGTATATGTCTGTATACACACCTAGACATTAGTATACATAGAATACCTATTTTGTATAAGCAGAGTCTATTTTGTAAATACAGACTTTCTCATGGCATTCAAGACAAACTCTCTTCTCCCTGGCTGGTAATAAATCAGCTTCTTCCTAGGCTACCGCCCAGACAGCAAACACTGCAACTCTCAAGATGGAAGTAGCAGAATGCTCTAAAATATTGCATCAAAACATTGGATACAACCTACCAGCCCATGAGGAAAAACATTGCAAAATTGACACCATCTGTGTAATCTCACACACACCAAAACTAATCTCCCTTATGCCTGGGTTTCCTAATTCTGGGAAATGAAATTTGCTCAAAGAATTAGAGGAGGTTTCTTCCCCCCACCACCACTAACATAAGCCCCATCAAAGATACTTCTTTTCCCATCTCCTACTTCAACTCCTTTGGCTCTCTAACCTTTGGCCTGGCTCAACAAGATTTCAGTCATTCCATCGCTTTTTCTGCACGTGTTTTCTAGCTCAGTTTTTCTTGGAAAGGTCCCCTCAGAATCCTTAATGGCAGGTGTCCCATGAAGTCAGCAGCTACTTCTCCAAACAGACTGTTTCCCTTGAAGCACATCACAAATCTTAACACATTATGCACCTCACCCACAAGAATGTTTAAGGAATGATTATTAAATTCCAACTACTTTTCCATGTTAAAATCATATCACCCCCATCATCCCAGTTTCATTTCTTCTGTCACCATGCTTATCAACACACACACACACACACACACACACACACACACACACACACTCTCTCTAATCTCCCTTTAAATTCCCTGCTCCAACCAGGCCTACTGCTGTTGCAAACCACAGCTGTCAGCCCATACAAAATTCAAGTGTTGGTTCTGCTACTTTCCAAGGACCTTGAGGGACATGATAACTGCTTTCAAGTGTTTGAAGGGCCCTTCCGGTGCAAGGGGGATTAGTCTTGTTCTAATTTGCCCCGGAGAGCAACACTAGAAGAGAAAGGGATGGAAATTGCAGAGAGGCAGATTTGCCCTCCTCTTAAAAGGAAGTACTTGTTAATGATTACAGCCATCCCCAAAATGGAATGAGCTGCTTTGGGAGATGATGATTTCACCATTACCAGCTATAATCAATCAAAGGCTGAATGATCACTGGATGGGGCTGCACCAAAAAAAAAAAAAAAAAAAAAAAAAAAGATTCCAGAGCAGGAAGTACTTAAGATTAGTTGGGTAGCTAAGGTCCTTTCCAACTTCAAGATCATGAGTTTTCTAAGGCAAAGAGACTAACCCCATGCCAGCCTTGTCAGAGTTCAAAACACTGGTGCTTTACTTGCCTTCATGATCCCCATTTGTCTGTACCACACAGTCCCTTCCCAAATTAAATGAGATTCCATCTTATTTATAGCATGTTAAGAATTTTGGAACAACCCTTAGGAATGACATTTAGCAACCCACTTTCCCTTGCCTAAAACTGTATCCATTCGCAAGTGTATCTGGGTGGAGGCCAAGGCAAACCCAATTAAGCTTAGACTTCTGAGCTCAATGGCTTTCTTCTGAATTTTTCTAAAATAAAAATGAACATAGTTGTAGCGAAGAATTATGGGGGGATTTTTTGCCAGATACTACTTGTATGCCTGGTTTCCATTTGCAATGCTTTTTCTGAGCTACAAATTCTTAAAAGCCAGGATATGAAAAGATCTACAGGTCTTAAGGACCTGCTTTTTAGAGTCATAACCTTGTGCCTCAGAACACTCTAAAAGAAATGGGAATATAAGATTGGAAGGATTTAGATCAGTTTTGTGGGAGTTTAGTGTAGTCCTTCAGCCCCTGTGATTTATTTCTGATGCTGGCTGATTTCAAATACTATTTCCTCTCGTGAGTATTAGCATAAGAGATGCACCTTTTATCCATTGCTTCTAATCCAGTTCTGCCAATGGCCAAAGTCAGAAGCCAATCTGGAGCAGTCCTCATAACTGAGACAAGAAACTCACACTCTTTCCAGTGTTCTTCTTTACCCCAGATGAATCTTTTTTTAATTTTTTTTCCGGGACAGAGAGTTTTAGCACAGTTAATACAGTGGAGCAAGCAAACTGAACATGGCTTAAAATATGGAATAAAATAAGTCAAGCGATCATCATGATGGTTCACAACTATCAAATAATTTGCAGTTCTCTTTCAATTTCCAACAGTTGAATGACAGTAGCAAATTACACATTTATTCACGTTGAAATTACACACTTGCCACATATTTAGTCTGCCATTACCATCTCTACTTTGAAATACTGATTAACTCTCTCAATACATGGTCATACATTATGCTTTTTTCTGTATTTTCTATATGAATCCTAAGGCCTCACAAGTCTTAACCATGTCATTCTGGTGCTTGAAAATATTCAATGGTTTCCCAGTCTGGAAGAAACAAATGCTTGAGCTTGAGACTAAACCTTTCCAATATTAGATTGGGAATATACTAGAATACTACCTTCCCAATCTAGTATCGACCTCTCCAATCAGCCTTCTCTTATTAGATTTACTAGATGAGGTGAGGAGAAGGGGCAAAATACAACAAATATCCATATGTGGCAGACAACTGGAGTTTCTGGAACTCATTCCATCTCCCAACTTCATCATCTGGATCTGGAATACTCTCCCTCCTCATCTCTGCCTCTCACAATCTTCAAGGTTCAACTCACAGGCCATTTCCCTCATAGAGCCTTCTTTAATATTATTTATAACATAAACATAGATGTCATCACACACACGTGGTGGGAGTAGCCTCCCTCCTCAAGTTGTAAGTATGTACATTGAATCCCCCTTTCCGGTAGAATGTAAGCTCCTTGAGGCTATAACTGTTCCTGCATACCCTAGAACCTAAACACCCTGCCTTGAACATTGTTTACCTGTTTGTTTCGTTCTGGCTCAAATTTTTTAATTTATCAATAAAAAGGACTCCCCAGTTATGTCATGCAGATAGGCAACTGTTCTGGAATTTCTAAGGTCTTGAAAAGTAGTATTCCAAGGCAGAGTCGCATGGCCAGTGTGGGGCAAGCCTTGAACCCAGGTCTATGGGGCTTGGGCCAGTCCCTTACTCATGCCACTTTGACTCCACAGTTTGTTGTTTGGTCGTTTTTCAGTCATACCCGACTCTTCATGACTCCTTTTGGGGGTTTTTGGGCAGATACACGAGTGGTTTGCTATTTCTTTCTCCAACTCACTTTACAGAAGAGGAAACTGAGGCAGACAGGGTTAAGAGATTTACCCAGGGTCACACAGCTAGTAAACATTTGAGGACAGATTTGAACTCAGGGAGTACCTGACTTTGTCAGGTATTCTTATGCACTTTGCCACTTAGCTGCCCCTTTGTACACAGTGGGCACTTAATATAACTTCAATGAACTGAACTGAATACAATCAGCCTCCAAAAATTGTCAAATGGGATGTGCAGGTTACTCCTGGCAACTCTCACACTATCCTTTTATTTTAAAATACCTTTTATTCTTAACTTAAATCTCAAATTAAATGGCTATTTCCACATACATATATATTCTCTCAACATAACTAAAGTCAAGACTCAGAAAAGGTAAACGAAGCCCTACAAAAAAATCTCCATTACAATTCCTTACTTCTTAGAAGAAAGGACCATCCTTAAGAATAGAATTCAGGGACAGAAAGGGACTTGCCCAGAACTCCTCTGGTCCAATTTCCTCTTATACAGAGGAGAAAACAGGTCTCAAGGGTTAAGTGACTTGCCCTCAGCCACACTTAGCAAGGAGAGCCAGGGCTTGAGCCCATGCCTCCAGAGTCCAATGCTTTTTTTGTCTAAATTATGATTTCTGAAGTCCCTTACAATACCAACAAATTACTTACAATAATATAAAAACTGGAAGGGACCTAAGAATTTATCTAGTCTAGCTCTCTCCCTTTATCTTATGACAGGAGAAAAAAATCACCAACACACAGAGAGTGATGGCTTCCTTGAGGAAGTCGCTTAACCATTGAGAAAGAGCTGGGACCTGAACCCAGATCACAGGGCAAATTGTACCCCAACATTTTAAAATTTGTTTAAAATGAAGAAGTGAAAAGATGCAAGGAAGCCTTAATGGGGAAGAGGGGAAGGAGTTGCTGAGGAAATAAACTATCAATGCCAATATTTCAAATCTTTTTTTTAAAACACCATCTACAAGTCACCTCCTTTTGTCCCTACTCCCCAGGCGAGGTGAAACATTGATCCTGCAACTGGTCTCCCCACTTTGTCAGAAGACCTCATAGAAAACACATTCGAAGGATTAACAATGTCAACAGGAAAAAGATTTTTCAATATTGTTCAAGCTATATTCATACAATAAAACATCAATGTCTACGCTGAAAAGAACAGAAAAATATATGTTCTACTGTTGTCAGCCTGGCATAACCTGTACATATACATATAGCTTTTTTATCTTTAACACATGAGGACTCCAAAATATGGGGTGAATTTTCTTCTTAAGGCTCAATATTGCTATGTGATATGCAATCCATCCACGTAGCTTTCATTTCAGCCCCCCAAAAGGGGAGTCAATTGGCCTTTGAAACCGCAGTAGGCTTGTCCATTGCCTCAGGAAAAAGGTGGTGAGTGCAGTACCTTGCCAGTGAAAGTGAAAACCTGCCTTACAGCAACAGGGAAAGGTTCGGGCAGCACCTACAGGGCATTTATCCGCATTTGCCAGAATTGAGGATGACAGAAGGAAGGGGCTGAGGTGCAGAGAGATTAAAGTGACTTGCCCAGGGTGTCACTAGTAATGGTCCCCGGACTAGGACAAAGGCAAAATCTGAACTCCTCTACCTGATTCCAAGCCTTCTTTCCACTGTCACATTCATAACTTCACTAAGAACCACCACCTTCAATCTCATTCCAAACTGATCAGATGGTTTTATGATGTTTCCAGTAAAGTTCAGTTTACCTCATAACTGTAACTGACCCTGGAACCTTCATTGGAATCAAGTGGCATTGTGGGTACCATGCATAGAGGAGCCGAATTCTAGCTCAAAATTGGAATCCCAGATCTGACCTTGGGCATTTAACCCCCTTTGGGCCGTTTCCTTGTGCATAAAATAAGGGAGTTGCAGCCCAAGATCTGCCCATTCTTGGATTCCATGGGAATGAAACACAGAACCTAAAAGGGTATTCATGATCAATTAATCTGTTCCTTTTCATTGTCAGTCTAGAAATTTGTCATAATCGGATTCTAAGGCATGCTTTTTAAAATGGATAGTTAAGTACCCACTACTATTAACATTCACCTGCCGAGAGCAGAATCCCCCAACCCAAGAAAATGTATACTAGAGGTATGAGATTTTGACAGTGGGGGGAAGCTCAGGTGTAGGATCTCCCTCCACCAAGTGCAGATGAACAAAGTGTAATCAATAGGCCAATTTCCTAAAGGGAAGCTTAAGGCACACAGAGTATATATACATGATTTGAATTGGCCTGGAGTGCTATATCAGAAGGAATTTGAATCCACTTCCTTCGGACTCCAAGCCTTTCTCCAGCAGCTATCTCCATGACTGCCAACAGCTATAAAGATCATGTAGGTTATCTCCCCCAAAGAACCTGATTAAAGACTAAAAAGGTATGTGTTCAGAACATTTGCCTCCACCCTTACTCGGTATATATCAAGGTGGGGGGAGGGAGGGTAGATGTTGGAAAGAATCGATTTTTAAAAGCATCCTGTGACAGGAAGGCAAAAGAGCTAGTAAAAAGAGGACCAGTCTTGATTTGGGGGGATAAGTTCTGCCTTTGACAAGTGCCAGCTCATGATAACGCCAAGTCATTTGAACCTCTCGGTGAGGCACACCCCCACTCCATCCCTCCCACCCCCAGGCAACTCTCTAAGACAAGTCAGTGAGAAAATGACATATGGGCATAGGGAAATCCGAGGGCTTTACCACACCACACCCCCCAAAAGCCTCAGTTCTTGCCAAGGGCAAACGTAGTATAGCTAAACTTGCCAATATAACCAGCAAAAGGGCCTTTTAAAAAAGAAAACGGGCAAAACTGTCCTAGTGGCAGGGGATATAAGCACAGCAATTGCTCATTTCAGTTCTTAACGTTGCTACTTCAGACTCAAAAAAAAATCTGTCCGAGTAGGGGCAACGTGTCATCCTGAAAGGGGGCAATGTGTCATCCTCAAAGGGGGAACTGGAATCCGGGGTCCTTCAGCATCCCTGCCTGCAGGGGAAACCTACTCCCCAGAAAATGAAAGGGGGTGACGGGGTGGCCAAGGAGCCGTGCTAGCTAGCCAATACCCGCCCCATCCATTAGCCCTTTCATCTAATCTACCTAGAATCACAGCACCTGGAAACCAGTGCTACGGGGCTCTCTCAAATTCCTGTCACCAACTTTGGCGTGCTTGGCCAGGGAAACATTGCCGACCTTGCCTCCCCAGTGCCCAGGTCCTCCGCCCTCCCTCCCAACCTCTAGCTGAGAAACACTGAGAGCCCAGGGGGTAGACAATGTAGATGCCCGTGGCAACCCCAAGGCAGAGGTGGGGGGGGAGGGGGAGAGTGTTCAGAAGTATTTAATCTCCCCTCCCTTCTTTCCCCTCTTACCAACCCCCTGGGAATGAGGCAGCCCTTGGCTGGCCACCCCCCCCCTCCCTTGAAATTTTCAGGGTGGGGTCATTAAAGGGATGCTGAATGAAGTCACAGGGATGCACGAGCAACTTAAAAGGCTCAACCCCGAGGAGAGAGGGGGGGTGACGGAGGTAGGCTCCCGGTCCTCACCTGCCAAGGGGGCTTCGGGCACCCACTTGAGCCCCGGCTGCAGCCTCTGGAAGAAGGGGCGGACTTGGTGACAGGTGGCCTCGGGGGCTGCCGGCTGGGGCCCGATGCCCACACTCAGCAGCGTGAGCAGAGCCAGCAGGCACGCGGAGCGGCGGAGCCTGGCCATTGCGCTGCCCCGAGGGCGTGGGAAGGTGGCTAACGGGCTGGACGGGGCGAACCGAGCCAAGCGGAGTCCCTGGACAGCCGGCTGATCCTGGGCGGACCGGAGCGAAGCCAGTGGTCGAGAGAACCTGACAGTGACGACGCCCACCAGCTCCAAAAGTTTTTCCCCCTCGAGCCGCGGGGCGCGGGCAGCGAGGCGGGGAGACAAGGGCGCCCGGCGGGGCTGCGAGGACGTCCCTGCGGGCTGTCGGGGGCTCGGCGCTCGGGGAGCGGCCGGGCGGAGCGGCGGCGGCGGCTGGAGCCGGCGGCAGCCCGAGCGAGCGAGCGAGCTCCCCCCCGTCCTCCCCGGCTCTTCACGGGCGCTCTGACAGAACTACTGCAGAGGGGCTGCGGGCTCGGGAGCGCTGATTGGCTTCCCGGCAGCCGTCCCCTCTGACTGGCTCTCCGAGAAGTTCCCTAGCCTCCCTCCGCCTTCGCGCCGCTCATTGGCCCGCGGCCGCGAGGACTTTTCCCTCAAGGATTGTTTCTTTGGAAGCGGCCCTCGCTGGCTGCCTCTCTCCGGGCGGGGGGCTTCGGCGGCGGCGGCGGAGCCCCTCCCCTCCTCGAGCTCCGCTCTGCAGGCTGGTCAGCGTCCCCTCCTAGGGGCCCGAGGCTCTCCTCTCGTCTCCTTAGCACTCCCTCCCCCACCCCACCCCCCGCAGTGGCGACCGCTCCTTGGAAGTGAGGGGGTCGAGGAAGCCGTGGGCAAAGACCCTCGGGGCTCCCGCCTTAACTGCTCCCACACTGCCCCGCAGATAGGGCGGGCTCGTGAGCCTCGTGCCCTGGCTCCCTGCCCCAGCTCCCGGGCTTCTCCTCCACTAGCATCCCGGGCAGTAGCTCTTAAAGGAGAACCCCGAGGGGAGGAGGGGGGCCTGAAGCCTCTCAATTGTGGGGAATTGTCCTCAAGGTGGAGGCGCAGAAACGGCCACCGGGCGCCCTATTTCTGAGCTCGCTGAGGGTCCGAGCAGAGAGAGTGAATCAGAAAAGCAGACCCTCCTCCCCCTCGGCAACCTGCGAAGCCAGGAGGCCCGGCGGCCTGGAGGGCAACCGTGAACTTCAGGCGTGTGGGAGGGCGGGGAAACGGGCTCGGCAAAACGCCCCGGACCACCACATCTGGCTGGGTTCGGTGGGGCCTGCGGGGCATGTCGGGGCTCGGTATGCCCCCTCCACCCTCAGGTCAAAATAAAAATGCAAAGTTACTTCCATCCAAACCATCTCCCATCATGCCTTATGTGCCAAAGTCAAAGAAGCTTAGTGTTTCAGAAGCAGAAGAAACCCGTGAGGGTGCAAGATGCCCCCAAGGAGCTAGGGCCCTTTAGCCAGTTAGGTGCCCCAAACTCTAAGCGTGAAAAAGCTGACAGCAAGAAACCATTTGGGCAGAAACTACCTGCAAGCAGCTTGAAAGAGAGCGTGGGGAGCACCAGGCACCACCAGGTAGGAGGGGGGAATGGGACAGAGGCCTCACAGCTGGGGTTGGGCACCAAGTGCAAAGGGAGGTGAGAAGGGCCGGACCCCAGAGGGAAAAGGGAAGGGGGTTGGTGGTAAAGGAGGGGGAGGAAGAGAATGGGGCTAGACCCTAAAAATGGGGGAAAGGGAAGAGCCCTTGATGCCTGAGAAGGGAAGGAACTACTTGCCTACCTGTTTGACTCAGGATAATTCACTTCTCTCTAGGCCTCATGTACCTCCTTTGTAAAATGAAAGGATGGGACTAAATGATCTCTCTAAAGTCCCTCCCAAATCTAAAATCTATGTTTGCTTTTCTAATTTTTCACCTGTGGAATTGTCCAGTTGTCAGTGAAGAGGTGAGAACTAATTGGTTTTCCTGCACCTTAAAGACAAGGGAATGCCCTATGCCTGGGGATCATAGGGGAAAGGGAAGGGGGTTTTTAAAGTGCCTTACAACTTAGGCTCAAACTATCTTTCCAGCTTTCTTATGTATTATTCCTCTTCCTGACCTCCACATTCCAACAAAATTGGGCTTTTCTCACCCACACAACTCTATTTCCACTCTCCTTTCCTTTGTACTACTTGACCCATGCCTGGAATGCATTCCCACTTCACCTCCAACTCACAGAATCCATCTCCTTCTTCAAGATGGAAGCTAAGCAACAATCAATGAACATTTAGTAAGCACCTACTATGTGCCAGGCACTGTGCTAAGAGCTGGAGATAGACAAAAAATGGTCCTAGTCCTCCAGAGGCTCTTCCCTCCAAGGAAGGAAATGACATGCAAGCAAATATATACAGGATTAGTAGGAAATGGTTGGCAGAGGGAAGAAACTGGAATTAAGGATTGGGGGATAAGGTGGGATTTTAGTTGGGACTTACAGGAAGTCAGGAAAGTCAGTAGTCAGAGTTGAGGAAGAAGAGTGTTCCAGGTATGGGAGACAGCTAATACCCTGAGCCAAGAAATGAAGTGTCTTCAAACAGCCAGAAGGCAGTGTCACTGTATGGAAGAGTACATGTCAGGGAGTAAGATGCTGGGTTATCAAGGTCTTTGTGGGCCAAACAGCATTTTGTATTTGCTCCTAGGGGCAATAGGGAGTCTTTGCAATTTACTGAGTATGGGGCTGACATGGTCAGAACTGTTCTTTAGGAATAGCACTTTAGTGGCTGGCAGGAGAATGGATTGGAATAGGGACAGACATGAGGCAGACCTACATCAGGCTGTTGTAATAGTCCAGGCATGGAGCCATGAGGACCTGCACTAAAATGGTGGCAGTGTCAGAAGAGACAAAGGGACATATCTGAGAGACGCTGCCAAAGGTCCACAGGCCTTGGCAAAAGCTTGGATATAGGATAAGGAGTGAGAGAACGGGGCGTCCAAGATGACATCTTGGTGGAAAGCCTGTGGGACTGAAAGTTTGGTGGTGTTCTCTACAGTGATAAGGAAGGTAGGAGTGGAGGGAGAGTTTGGAGAGAACGATAGTAAGGTCCGTTTTGGGACATTTTGAGTTTAAACTGTTTACTTGACATCCAGTTCAAAATGTCTGAAAGGTAGCTGGAGAGATGTAAGACTGAAGGTGGGTCAGCAGAAAGATTGGGGCAGGAAAGGTAGATTTGGGAATTATCAGCCTGGAGATGGTAATTAAATCACTGGGAGTCAATGCTATCACCAAGTGAAACAGTATAGAAAAAGAAGAGAAGGCAGCCCAGGGGAGAACTCTGAGGAGGCTGTGAACTGGAGAAGGACCCCAAAAAGGAGACTGAGAAGTAGTCAGATGGGTAGGAGGAAAATTAGGAGAGAACGGTGTCCCAAAAACCTAGAGAGAAGATAGTATCAAGTAAGAGATCAACCAGCAGTGTCAAAAGGTGCAGAGAGATCAAGGAGAACAAAAATAAAGAAAAGGCCATTGGGTTGGGCAGCTAAGAAATCATTAGTAACTTTGGAGAGAAGAGTTTTGATGGAATGACAAGATCTGAAGCCAGATTGTAAGGGGTTAAGAAAATAAGAGAAGAAAAGGTGAATACAAATGATCCCCTTCCTGACTTGTTGAATCCTGTCACCATTGTGACTATTTCAGGTTTTCTTGGCAAAAGTACTGGAGTGACAGAGAGGCCTGGAGAGACTTACATGAACTGATGCTGAGTGAAATGAGCAGAACCAGGAGATCATTGTACACAGCAATGATCAATTCTGACGGATGTGGCTCTCTTCAACATTGAGATGATTCAAACCAGTTCCACTTGTTCAGTGATGAAGAGAACCAGCTACACCCACCAAAAGAACTATGGGAAATGAGTGTGGACCACAACATAGCATTCTCAGTCTCTCTGTTGTTATTTGCTTGCATTTTGTTTTCTCTCAGTTTTTCTTTTTTCTTCCTTCTTGATCTGATTTTTCTTGTGCAACAAGATAACTGTATAAATATGTTTACATATATTGGATTTAACATGTATTTCAACATATTTAACATGTATTGGATTTCCTGTCAGCTAAGGGAGGGGAAATTTTGGAGCAAAAGGTATGCAAGGATCCATGTTGGAAAAATTACCCATGTGTATGCTCTGTAAATAAAAAGCTATAATAATAATAGTAAATACTGCTGTGATTTGACATCTTCTTCTCCAGTTCCAGGTGAGAAAACTGAGGCAAACAGGGTTAAGTGACTTGTCCAGGGTCACACAGCTAACAAGTATCTGACACCGGATTTAAACATTTGTGGGATATAGAAGACCCTTACCCAAAATGATTGCTTAGAGATCACTCAGTAGAAAGTAGAAAGGTTGTTTATTAAACCTCTGGAGGATGAGCTGTTCTATCACAAGATAAGGGAAAGAGAAAGCTAGTATAAGGAGGGCTAAAGAAGTAGTAAAGATACACAGCTTTTATTCAAGAGACTACATCACAAGTAAGAGAGCATTGAGAAGGGGAGAGGGAGGCATCTAATTGGTTGTTGCTATCCGGAGAGATTGGAATGGAAGGTTTCTGTTTCCCTGAAATCACCTGATTTCTAGGAAACAGAAAATCAGGCCTTCAGGCTTCAGATGTAGCTAGCCAAGACTCAAGTAAATATGGGCCTGCACATATTATACAGGTCATAGGGGAAACACAGAAATAATGAAAATAAAATACAGAAAAAGAATTCACACATTCCTGTAAGTTCTTCACCAGATATCTCTATTCCACACAAACAGAAACAAGAAGAGGAGTCTTCCTGACTCTAGGCCTAGCATGCTACCCACTGCAGCATAACCTAGCTGCACACTTTGTGCTTAACTTACCCTGATAACCCTTAGTCACCAACTTCGACTAACTTGTCTATTTTTCAGTTTATAGGATCATAGATTAAAGCCAGAGGGAATTTTAGAATCCCTCATTTGAAAGAGAGAGCATTTGTCTAAGGTCACCCAGAAAGTAAGTGATGAAGCCTCTTGTCCTCTTGAAATCCAGATCCAGGACTCTTTCCCCTGAACCAAGTTAGACAGAGAGACTTATGCTAAACATCTTCACAATTAAGAGCAGAAATGGGCCACCTCTGGAGTTCGTCCTGCAGAGGCTATAGGACCATTTGACCGCAATCTGGGAAAGGGGATTACTGTAAAAGTGTGTATGAGAGTAAATTGCCTGTGAGATCCCATGGGTAAGTGAGCTTGATATACTCATAAAAATGTAAAATAGAGGGGAAAGGGAAGAGCAAAAGGCACAAGAAAAGGTAGTGGATGGGAACCCATTAGGCAGGGATAAATAAAGGCAAGCACAGGGTTGAGCAGGAATCTAGAAGCGGGAAAGAGATACAAAATGACATTCTCTTCCTCCAGAAACCTTAGGAGGTCACTCACTATTCTCACCATACACTCTAGCCACTCTAGCCAGCTAGTCCAGTATCTAGAAACCACATGACTTTGCAGCTTTCCTATAGATCAATAGCAGCCATTCATAGTAACTGGTACTTAATGCGGGAGCCAAACCCAGAGTAATAAAAACAACAAGTCCAAACTATATTGGACAAAAAGCTTCCAAAACATAAAGAGGTAGAGGAAGAAATCCAAATTATGTGGGAATAGAATGAGCCACATAACCTTGTCATTCTGTTTCCTACTAGAGCTATTCCTAAGATGCTTTCAGTGAGTCTACAGATAAGCAGACATCCCAATACTCCTATTCAATTACAAAATCATTTTATCTACCTGTTTAACAGACCACAGGATAGCAAATGTACAAGAACAACAACAGAATAATGGCTTGTCCTCAGGCAGTTTCTTTGAACTCCATTAAAAAGATGAGAAGAATGGAGTAATAATAGTAATTATAAATAGCTGACATGGCCCTGTAAGTTTTGCCAAGTTTTTATGCTCATCATCTCATTTGTTCCTTATGGAAACCTTTGAGATAGATGCTATTAGTTCTTTTGTACAAAGAGGCTAAGGATCATACGTGTAAGTGATTTTCCCAGTGTCCCACAGCCTAGTAAGTGTCTAAGGAAAGATCAGAGCTCTAGAGGACATCAAGTCCAAGCCCTTATTTTACAGATGAAGACACTGAGGCCTATTGAGGTGAGGTGATTTGTAAGATAGTATTAGCTGCTCAATTTCGTTTTCAAAAACTCAACTACTGATACAAATCGTATTATCCCTCACCAGGGGAATTGCTTTTATAAAAAAAGACAGTAGTCAAACAAAACCTTAAATTATAGGAATGGGGCTTGTAGCAAGAGCATCTCAGGCATCTGAGAATAGAGGGTAAGTTTATTACCAAAAAAAAGTGGGACTCTTCTAAGACCCCTGAACTTTATATTATACTGGCAACAGCCCATGTATTAGTCTGGACCTGTATGAACACATACATTCCACTTAATACCTGTCCATTTGTGGGGAAGGGCCTAACACACCCATCTCACTTTCTCTGCTGGGTATTCAGGTTCCTCCTCTCTAAAATATTGAGGGTAGACTAATTAGATGGCCTCTGAGATATTTTCAACTCTAGAATTATAATTCTGTGATTACAAACCATGATTCCAAAAGAAATTCCACCTTTGGGGCAAGAACATTCACAATAATAATAACTAATATTGATAGAATAATGGGTAGAAGTTCATAAAGCACTTTACCTACATTATCACATTTGAGCCCCCCAACAATGCTAGGAGGTAAGTACTAGATGTTATCTTGTCCCCATTTTACAGATCTTTAAGGACATCAACCAAACTACTGTCCTCAGGAAAGAGATCATCCTTTGTCTTCACTAAATTCGGTCATCATGTCCAAGGTTCCTTTTAGTCATAGTCCAGGACTTGGGGAAACTATTGACATTTTGTCTTTGGCATCGTGTTAATTACCACAAGTAAAAATGATTCTATTCTGTCTTGGTTTGTATAGGCTATATCGATCTGGCTTCCTAACGGATTTCTTCATACCTCTGCTCCATTGATTTTTCAAGTGGGCAAATACACAGTATTTTGTGTCTCATGCATAGGATATTTGGTTTCCTATAAAAAAAATCTGAGGAGGTTATAGTCTGGTAACTGAGAATGAGAGAGCTTTAAAAGATCTCAGATTTGGTGATGCTGGACGCATTGCTCTTGCCTGTCACATGGCAATTCACAAAGGCCTTATTTTTGCTGTGAATTTTTGTGGATCAAAAAGGTTAGTGGTTCCAGTTCATATCTAGTTAGTTGTCCAAGGAACATGTGGCATAATGGAAAGAGCATTAAAAATGGCATCGTAAAACCAAGATAGTAAACTTGGCTCTGCCATTAAGAAGCTGTATACTGTAGGCAAGTCATTTCCCTTCTATATACATCAGTTTGCCCTTTGATAAATGGAACAGATAATCTCCAAGATCCCTTGCAACTCTGAATCCTATAATCTGGCACATAAAAACTAAGAATTATTTAGCATTTTTATGCATCTTTTGGCCTAGGTTCTCAACAGATCAGTGGAGAATTTTACATAAATCTGGAATCTGTCTCTTACTTGACCTCTCTTACACACACTCACACACACACACACACATACATATATACACAGCTAGTGCTTTCCTTGTGTTATACTTTCCACATATACTGTTATTGTTCTAATCTGTCTAATTTCCAGGCTAGCCACCACTACTAATCTTTCTTCCTTCTACCTCCTGGGGATTCTCAGAGGGGAAAGGAAAGACATCATGGAAAGAAGTCATAAGGCTAGCCCACCATTTGTCTTCTCTGAAGTTTTCTTCTCAAATCCTTCCATCCCCAAACTGTTTTTATGGCACCCAAAATGGAAAGAAAACCATACATCCATCACTGATCATGGTGAACACTTTGATGAAACCAGAAGAAGCTTCTTTGTCATCAGCTTTCAAAGATGCAATTATCATCTCTAAGTTGATGATTCTCAGCTCTATATATTGAGCCCTAATATTTCCTCTGAGCTACATCCTACATCACCAATTACTTTTGGATATCTCACACTTGCTACTCTATTGATACTTCAAACTCAACATGTCCAAAAAAGGAACTAATTCTCTTTCCCCTAAATTCTTGCTTTTTGTAAATTTCCCTAAATCTCAGTATCATCTTCAATTCCTAATTTTTGCTCGACTCACATAGCCCATTCGCTGCCAAGTCTAACTATGAAGACATTCACAACATCCTTCCTACACTTCCCCTTCTTGCCATTCGAACACCATCACTCAGATAGAGGCTTTTATCACCTCCCACCTGGACCACTGCAATAACTTTCTGCTTGGTCTCTCTGCCTCGTATCTCTTCACTCCAATCCATCCTCCACTCAGCTGCCAAAGTTATTTTCCTAAAGCTTAGGTCTGATCCTGTCAACCCTCCCAACTCAATAAATTGCACTGATTCCGTATTTCCTTCACAGTCACATATAAAATTTTGTTCGACTTTTAAGTCCTTCACAATCTAGTCCTTACCTACCTTGCAATCTTCTTTCACTAAATGACTTTCTATGGAGTGGATGATTCTACAACATTAGCCTCCTTAAAAGTCCAAGGATCCACTTCTTTTTATTTTAATGTGCCATGTTCTCTGGACTTTATTTTTTCTGCTCTTTTTCTTTTTATTTTTAATAGTATTTTATTTTTCCAAAAACATGCAAAGCTAGTTTTCAACATTCACCTTTGCAAAATCTTGTGTTCCAAATTTTTCTCCCTTTCTCCTCCCTTCTTCCCTCAAGACAGCAAGCAATCTGATACAGGTTAAACATGTGCAATTCCTATGTCCATAATCATCACACTGTGCAAGAAAAATCAGATAAAAAGGGAAACACACACACAAACCAAGCAAACAAATAACAACAACAAAAAGTGAAAATACTATTCTTTGATTCACATTTAGTCTCCATAGTTCTCTCTCTGGATGTGAATGGCTCTCTGCATTACAAGGAACTGCAAGATTCCATTTCTTGACTTTGTACCATTTTATTATTTCATCCCTCCCTCCTCCCTTCTTACCCCTCTGTCTGTCTCTCTTTCTCCTCCTCCCCTTTGTCTCTCTGTCTCCCAATCTCTCTTAAACACACACACAGCACACAGCTAGTGCCTTCCCTCTGTTATATTTTCCACTATATTCAGTAAATTGTCAGAGAAGATGTCTCAGAACTACACAAAGTGATGACCAAAAAAAAAATGAAAAAGAATCTCTGGAACCCCTCCCCCAAAGGAAAGAACCAAAGATTCAACAGGTTAAACTGCAACACCATAATTATAAGAGGAAATAATTCAAACTGTCAAAAGAAATATAGAATTCTACTCAACAAGGAATATTCATCAAGATCACAAAAGATGTTTTGAAGACAAAATATAAGGAATAAAATATAAAGAAAATTAAGCAGCATAGAGCAGAAGCCCAGAATTACCTACCCAATCAAACTCAGTATGCTATATGAAGATAAGAGAATGACATTTGGAAAATACTCACTTGTTTTGCAGAGAGGGATGCTCTTCACTGAAATCTCTAATCAAAAGTCCATTCTACAAACAAAAAAGATAAGTATTTAAAACAATTTATACTTCTCAAATCAAGATAAATTAGTTTTTGGAAATAACCTAAACTTCCAATGAGAGGGAACAAGTTAAATAAAATTTGGCAGTTTAATATGACGGAATATTAACATTCCATTAAAAACCAGACAAGTATGAGGAATACAAAGTAATCTGAAAAGCCCTTTATAAAATAATATAAAATGGAAAAAAAGCACAGCTGAAAGAATGGAATACCCACTAACTCTATCCATACTAGGAAAAAATGAATGAAAATGTGATGAGAAACCTCAGACTTTAAAATTTTCTCTTACTTACATTTCTCTTATTATTTGTTATTTGGAGCAATGTTTCATATGATTGTTGACAATGTGCAGTGAACAGACAAAAAAAATCTGATGAGGAATTGGAAGTTATGATAGGAAACTATCATGCTATCATGCCAAACAAGTTTAGTTAATTGTACTAATGTTCAATGTGAAGCTTTTATTGAAATATTTAGTACAGAAGAAAAGATCAACCAATTGTTAGCCAAAAAAAAAAGAGGGGGGAGAACACTCAAGAGTACTGCATTAGCTAAATCATGGAGAAGGCCATTTTGGAGACAGAATATGCAAACTCGAAAGGAAAAGGAAATGAGGCAGATAACCTCAAAATGAAGCTCCTCTGATTGATAACAATTCACTGTAAATGAAAGAAACCTACAGGATTACTAATCCACAAGGGTTTGAAGTGGTGCTTTCAATTCAATTGAAATGAGTGGCAGCTAGAGGCAAGAAAACTAGAGAGTTTGATTCAGTGTTAGGAGGACCAGAATTCAGGTCTTGTCTGGACATGTGATCCTGAATAAGTCATTTATTTTCAATGTCCTAAGCAACTCTCTCAGATTACAAATGACAAAATAGTTTCTCATCTCCACTGGAAACTGGAGTTTCCTCACCAGAATTTCATACAGTGGATGAAATCACAGGGAAGAAGCAAAACAAAACAAAACACCAAACCTGTGACTTCATTCACGTAGGTAACTGCTCGTGTCAAAACTCTCCACAGAGGCAATCTATAGTTTATCACTGTAGAGATTTGCCCATGCAACTGAAAAGTGAAGTGACTTGTCCAGAATCTTAGACTTAGTAGTCAAAGACAAAAACTTAGTCAGATCTTACTGGTTCCAAGACAGCCAACCTTCTAGCCATGTCCCCAAGCTATCTTTCCAACATAACTAATGAGAATATGAAAGTGTACCTTCCCTGCCATTTCCAGTGAAATATTAAAGAAAAGACAAACCTGGTTGTCAGGATGCTAAATGCTCAAGATTCAGATTCTCCAATGTTTTATTTTTTTAATTTACAAAATAAATAAAAGAACATAACCAAACAATATTCTCCTTGCAGAATACATTTAATCTAGAAGATACAGAGTAATTTTAAATTAAAAGTAACCTAAAATCTTCCCATCTTTTAATTTTATTCAGAATCACTACAGGTTGAAACCCATATACAGTTTCTCATCCTATGGTACTTTCCCCATGGAAACAAAAAGAAAAAAAATAAGTAAATTATGAAAACAAAAGCAGGTTACATTAATGATAATAGCAACTCAGAAATGATGTTAAAATTATGGGATAGTGCCAAAGAAGCACTCAGAGCCAAATTTAACAAGAGAAAATTAACAAATTCCGGTTGTGCTCCAAAATAAATGAAATGAACAAACCAACAGAAAAATTAAAAAGTTGAATAACCAAGATGAGACCAGAGAGCAACTGAAAATTAAAAAACAATTGACATCATAAATGTCATCCAAGAACTAGTTTTTGCAAAGACACACAAAATTGATAAATAATCAACAAATCTATTTTTAGAGACAATTGAGACCAAGTCACCAAAATTAAAAGTGAGAAAGAAGAGATCATAATAAAGCCAAAACAAGCAATAAAATTATTGCCTGTGGCTCTTTGTTAGAAATTTTGAACGACAAACATATAGTTACCTACAGAAATATAAAACGCGTACATTAACAACACAGGAAGTAGATAAACTAAACAGACCAGTTTCAGAAGGAGAAATCTGACAGATCCTAACCTACCAAAAAATACTGGACCTCATTAGGGAATGTGGCATATGAATATAATGCAATAAAATTCTGAAGTAAGAAATTACCAAAAAATAATCTCAGAGAAACCTAGGTAGTATGAATTGATGCTAAGTGAAATGAAAAGGACCAGGCAAGCTATTTATAAAAAAGACAACAGTATTGTAAAGAAAAATAGCTTTGAAAGATTTAAGAACTCTGATAAAGTAATGACTAGCCAGAGGCCCTGTGATGAAGCTCATTGACCAACTCCTGACAGACAGATAATAGACTTAAGGAGCAGAAAGAAACATACATTTTTGAACATGGCCACTGTATAGATTTGTTTTACTTAACTGTTTATGTGTTAAAACAAGTTTCCCCCCGCCTTTCTCTCTTTCTGTTTTCTAATTGGGGTTGAGAGTTGAAGGGGAAAAGGTAGGTTAACAATGCAGATGTTTTTAAAAAAAGAGGGCTATTGAAGCATTTTTAAATGTACAGAAGGAAGTTCAGAAGTAAATACAAATAGGAGAGTTTTAAAAGTAACATGAAGAATTATAATCTACTATTTTAAAAAATCAAACTTGTGAAATAGATTTGCAGTTTTATGTTCAGTGTTCTTTTTTGTTCTGTGTATGTGAAAATGATCTTGAGGGGAAGTATTTAATTTCAGAGTGAAAAAATAAAATTTAACAAAATAAAGAATGTATGTTACTTGAGAACAAGGAATGTAATCTTTTTTTTAACATTTCATCTTTGTCTACCTATCATCTAGTCCAGTGTTATGAATATAGGTGTTTAAGAAATACTTGCTGGACTGTTAAAAAAAAAAAAAAACTAAACCAAACCAAAAAAACACAAAAATGGTCTCAAATAGATTTCCCAAATTCTATTAAATTTTTAAATAACAAATATACTATATGGTAGGGCAACTAGGTGGCACAGTGGATATTCATCTGAGTTGGGAATCGGGAAGACCTCTTTTTCCTGAGTTCAAATCTGGCTTCAGACACTAGCTATGTGATCCTAGGCACATCACTTAGCCCTGTTTGCCTCAGTTTCCTCATCTATAAAATGATCTGGAGAAAAAAATGGCAAACCACTCTAGTATCTATGCCAAGAAAACCCCAAAAGAGGTCACAAAGACTATAACAACTGAACAAAATACTATATGGCTGTTTCAAAACATAAGAAAGAATTGCAGTTGGCTGCCATCCCTCAGTGAAACTTGTATTCTCCAACTCAAAAACAAAAAGTTGAGAGAGAAAACTAGAGACCAACATCATTAATGAATATTGATGCAAAATATACTAAGTAAAATACTCAGCAATAGAAGACAGCAGTACATCAAACAAAATTATTCATCACAACCAAGTAGGATTTATAACTGGAATGCAAGGATGGTTCAATACCAGGAAAACGATCAATATAATAAATCATATCAACAAGGGTAAAAATAAAGACTACATGATCATAAAATCAGATTTAGAGGAAGTTTTTGCTAAAATGCAGTTCTCATTTATGTTATAAAACCACAGGAATGGAAGGATCTTTCCTTAATTTGAGAAAAGATTAACATTATTTGAAACCACAAGCTAATGTAATCTACATTAGAGAAAAATTAGTAATATCTCCATCAAAAATGTTAAATAGGGATGTCCAATCTAAAGATTCCTTTGAAGGAATTTTAGTAATCAGTAATAGAAATAAGGCAGAAAAAAGAAATTAGGAGAATAAAAATCATAAAGAAATTAAAAACAATATCTATTTAAAAACACCTAGAAAAACCAAGACAAGAAAATGAGCAGAGCAACTTACATACACAAGGAACATGTCATATTTTTAAAATATTTTTTAAAATTCTGAATCTTTGGCTTCATCACTGTGGGAAAATCCCAATGTAGAATTATTATAAAACAAAGAATCAAGGAAAACAAAAAGACAACTATCCCTCACAATAAGGAAAAAAGGCAATGAATATTTGGGCTTTAACATTTCAGGATATACAAGAGACTCATAAAAAAAACCTTCAAAATAATTTTGACGGAAATCAAGGAAGAACTGATCCCATGGAAGTATATCCCTGGCTCATGAGTTAGCCTGGGAAAATATAGAAAGAATGTCAATATTTCCCAAACTAATTTACAATCATTAACACTAAATTTACTGCAATGACATTCAAAATATCATGGTGCCAGCTAGAATAGTCTTGCAAAAGCCAATGTTAAATTTTCCAGTGTAAGCCTTTCTGCCTCAGAAATCAGCATCTCTACAAATCAGGGATTTACTGTTTATTGTGATTTCTAGACTTAAGAAAATGTTAATAATGCAGATCAAATTTAAAAGTGTGTTTGAATGCATTTTCCCTTCCTTCTCCCTGGCCAAACCCTGTTTTGCTCTATAAACATCTCTTGAACTCAACAGGAGTACAGTATAAGTTCAGGGAATGGAGTCAACACCAGACTGGAGACCTATTGACCTTAGGCTAATAACAACCAACCACAGGTTGTTGGGCCTGCACTCAGGCTGACATCTTCCAGAGTTCAAATTCAGACTCAAATACTTTTGAGTTCAAATCCAGACTCAAACACTTTCTGTCTGTGAGACCTTAAGTCACAGAAATTATATCTCTTGAGCTAGTGATTCTATTATGAGGATCTTCTAAAAATATCATAATAAGACTTAACTGTGCAAAAAAATTGTAGTTGCTTTATTTGTAATAGGAAAAAAAGAAACCATATATACAATGACTGAAGCATGGCTAAATAAATTATAGTATCTTAATGTAACAGGATATTATGATGCAGTAAAACTGATAAATATAAATATGAAGCATCTAAGGAAATATAGGAAGGCCAATGAAAATAAATTTATAACAAAAAGAAAGAAAAATCCCTCCTACCAGAATTATCTTATGAGGGGGGATTCATTTGATTGGGTGGCCTATTTATTAGGCGATTTCTAAGTAAGATGTAGAGGTTGTCACTTTTTACTGAAGTAATACACAGAAGACATTAAATATGATTCACCTGAAAATTAGTATTTCCAGTAATCATGGAATAAAACAGAATAGACTAACTCTGTTGCCTTCACATTTCATCAATTTTTTCCCAAAAATTTTATCACATTTATATTCTAAGTGAAAGGCTAAACTACACACCATATCTACAACTTCAAGCAAGATGTTGAGATTAAGAAAGAAATTTGGCCGCTTTAAAATGTCTTCATGTTACTCTCCCTGTGTCCAAAAGAGAGCAATCCCCCTCTCATAAATAACCTTAATGCAATTTAGTGAAAATCTCTGTTAAGTTTTCCTGTCCCTCTCCAAACACTAACAGCATCTGTGGCCAGCACTCCAATGGGCTGGCACTTGGTGGCACACTGCTTTGCATTTTCTAATTGTTTTATGAATTTGCTTCAGATCTCCCCATCTAGAGTATAAACCCCAGGAGGGGCGGGAATCATGTCTCAGAGTTTTCCTATATTCCAGCCACTCACTTTAACAGTATCGATTCCAGAACCAGGCAGAAGGCAGGCACTCAATAAATAATTGTTGGTTAATCAACAAGAGAAATAAAATAGTCACCACTCAATGACCTCATTTTCATCCAATTGATATGACTGGCTATGCTTGTGATAATTAACACTCTGTATACAGATTGAGAGAATTCATTGAATCAAATAACCATCAAAGTTTAGAGCTAGAATTGGGGCTCTTAGAGATTAGCTAACCAATCTCCTTCATTTTACAGAAAAAACTTCAACTGGGGCAGGGGATGGAGTGACTTACCAGGGTATAGTTGATGGAAGAATTTAATCTTGGACGTTAGTCTCTTCCCTCCGCAGAGAACTTAGTTTGGAAGTCCCCCCCCCAAAAAAAAAAGGAATTAATAAGACATCCATTAATCTCTAGAAATTCAAATCAGACATTTTCTAAACTACAGCATTTGAATGAATGAGAGAATGAATTAATGAATGAATAAATATTGACCTTTATTCATAGCTCAGGTTTGCATTTTGACTGTTACATTTTAATTTCTCAAAGGGCAGATGAACCCTCTGAACCCTCTTCCTGACCTTCCCTGACCCCTGTCTTCACATAGCACCAAGCACAGCATCCTAGTACAATTAGGGTTCTTGTTCACACTAGATGGCCTCTGAGGTCCTGAGCTTCTGTGAGTCTGAGATTTTGTGAAACAGATCCCTTTGACTCCAGAAGCACTGAGTACCATTTCTACTACATTATGGTGCCTCTCTCCTTCCCCCGTGTCACCCCAACACATTGAGAGCCACAAAGAAGACATAGTGAAGGTTCTTCCATGGTGGGGCTTGAGTGGCAGCTAGGGAGCTAGAGATCCAACCAATGTGTTAAACTCTTACCTTTGCATTTCCCTGGTCTCAATTTCTGCCACACTTGGCTTCCCTAGCTATATTTTCAGATCCTCTCCCCAGCCTTCATTTCAACCCCTCTCTCAAGGTCCATTCCTTCGCTTTATAATCCCCCCAATATTTAGTACTTAAAGAGATTCAAATTCATCCTGGAACAAAGCTAGAGGGGGGAAAAGGGGTGCCCATCAGTTGGGGAATTGCTGAATAAACTGTAGCATAAGGTTATAATAGATTATCATTGTTCCATTAGAAACAATTGAGAGAAGCATGAGATTTGTATAAATTTTTGCAGTGTGGCATAAGTGAAACAAAATATAAAATTATGTATAAAAATGTGTGTATACATACATATGTATATTTGTTTGTGTGTGTGTATACATATACGTACACACACATATACACATACAGTGACTACGATAAGATAAGCAAAAGGAATATGAAAAAAACTGAACGCTATATAATTAAAATGATTAATCTTGGCTGCTAAGGAAATTCCCCTCCTTATTTTACAGGTGTGAAGTGTTCAATGTGCTACCAGATATGCTAAGTGTGTCACTTGATTTTACTCACCTGTTTGTCTTTGTCTCAAGGCTCAGGTGTGGGGTACAGCTGAGAGGTATGTCCAGAGATTAACTGGAGGAAAAAAGTTAGGGGGTAGGTAGCAGAGGAGGGGGAAAAAATCTTTAAATCTTTCAGAAAAAAGAAAAACAATCTAGAGCTGACTTAAGGCCAGAAGTGATCCCCTCCAAACTCTATAAATATTCATCCAGAGTTTTCTTTAACTTCTAATTCAATTGGATTACTTACCTCTCCCTATTTGTTCCTTTCTGTACCACTCCTAGGACAGTGAAAGTAGCTTGTCTGGAGCTAAAAAATAGTTTTCTTCCTGACTAGAGGGAGGGACAGAGGGAAAGCATTTATCCCTTATAGAGCAAGTCCCTCCCTCGTCATGCCCAGAATAATCATTCCTACTTTTAAAAAAAAAAGGGGGGGGGGAAGCTATTTAATCTCAAACAGCCAGCTAAATTTTTGATAATAGAAAGCAAGGTGTTACATGTTTCTGTGAACTCTGGGGAATATACTCAAATGTCCCTACATAGCTCAGTGATGGAAAACCCAAAGCCTATTAAGGGAAAGAATGAAGAATAGACTTTACTTATAAAAGCAGCAGACCAACATAGAAAGAGCACTGATTGAACTAGGAGAACTGGGCTTCACTCCCAACATCAGCTCAAAACTTTCCAGGTGATCATGGTCTGCTAATTTGCCTATCTGGGCCTCAGCCCTTCCCCCAGACATATACACACACTTGTAAAACAATAAGTTCAACTTAGATCAGTGGAAATATATGCTCCCCTCCCCTTTTTCAAGTTAAATACATTTAAAGATGTTCCTCTCCTCCCATGATAGTTTCATTTATGCTTAGTTGATTTTGTTGGAGCTAAGATAGCAATGAGAATGTTTGTGAAACAACTGATAACAAATGTTGCCAAATTATAATGAATAAACTTGTGTGACCCTGGGAAAGTCACTTAACCCCAATTGCTTCAGAAAAAAAAAAACAAAAAACAAAAGAATAAACTTGTTGACCCTTGGCAAGTCATTTAACTCCAATTGCCTCAGCAAAAAAAAAAAAAAGAAAGAAAGAAAGAAAAGAATAAACATGGGTCACAGATATAAGATGTGAGATCTCTGTACCTTTTGCACAGGTGAGGGGTTCGTGGGTGTGTTTGTGGTATATATTATGTAAGACTAGGTTTTATTTTATATATACATACACACACACTGATCATTTTACCGAATTTTCTTCCTCTATTTAAAATTTTCTTATATTATTATAAATTATTATTTATATTTTATATATAAATTAATATATTATGATATAAAATATAAATTACCAAGATATAAAAATAATTATGATATATAAATATGTTTCATTATTATATTATAAATATTATTCTCTGAGAGAGAGGAAGGAGGAAAATACAGGCGGTATCTAGACAATGTAAAAAAAAAGATACCAATTTTTAAAATCTAAATTTTAAAATGATAGTTTCATGTTTAACCTATATCAGATTCCTTGCCATTTTAGGGAGGGAGGAGAGAAGAAAACGAGGGAGAAAAAATGGAGATCAAAATCTTCTAAAAGTAAATGTTGAAAACTATGTTTACATGTATTGGGGGGTGAGAAATGCTATTAGATGAGGAAAAATTTTTAAATAGCATCAGATTACTTGCCATCTTGGAGAGGGAAGGAAGGAGGGAAGAGAGAAAAATTTGGAACTCAAAATCTTATAAAAGTTAAATGTTGATAACTATCTTTGCATGTAATTAGAAAAAATTAAATACTATTAAATAAAAAAGATAGTGTTTAATATTTACATGGATTTGCATATCCTTTATAATAATTTCTCATATTTCCCAGGGTCTATAACTAATAAGATGGGGACCAGTGGTCTCTACTTAGAACTACATAAAATTGAAAGAACTAGATCTGTTCTGCATAACTTCATATGTACCTTCTCAGTGGGGAGTGGGAGTGAGGAGGAAGGGAGAAAATCTGTAATTCAAAGCTTTAAAAACATATAAAAATGGTTTTACATGTAACTGGGGGAAATAAAAATATTAAATTAAAGAACTCAATCACATACCTGCAAAAGCTAACAGTTGGACTGGAAAAGGGCACTGGACTTGAAGACAGGAGACCTGCAATCATAAGATCACAGATTTAGATTTGGAAGGTGAACTACAGTCTTAAGTCCCAGTATCTAATGCTCAGTCTACCTACTTCACATGGTCATTATGACATCTTTCTTCAAATTGTCCTATGTTCATCCCTTGAAAAAAATCAGACATCTGAAAGGAACAAAACTTGTCTCTTATTTGGCTTTGGAATAGAAAGACCTGAGTTCAAATGATAACTCTACTACCTGTGTAACTTTGAATTAGTCACTTAAATTCAATTACTTTATTTGTAAAATGAGGAGGTTGAAGCAGATGGTGGTTAATGCCTCTTTTACCTCTGACATTTGATAATTCTATGATTCTTTTCTCATTATTATGCCTTTTGTTTTTAATCACAGTGTCACTGGTATGTAAAATATTTTCAAAGTGTAGAAACAGTCTTATTTCCATAGTAATATTACCATTGGTTTTAGACTATCTAAAGCAATCTATAATAATTTCTTTTTTCTGAAAATTATTCTTGTTTTGAGAACAGGAGTTGGGGGGGGAGTGGATATGGAAGTGTGGTTAAGTTCAAAAAATAGAAAAGTACAATAAATAAAGAGAAAAAAGTTGAATAGAGAGAAAAGTTGAATAAATAGAGAAAAATTGAATAAATAGAAAGGGAGAAGTTCAATAGAGAGAAAATATAGTGAGAGAGGGGAAAAAAGAAAATATACACTGGAAACTGAAAGATAATGCATTATTCCAAGAAATAAAGAATTCCAATCTAGAACTACTTAAATGAATTAAATTAAATTAAAATTATCCTAATAATTTATTATTGTTTTATGGGATTTTAGTGTTGGACTTTCATAGATCAGAACTGAAGGGAATCTTACAAGTCATCAGAACTAACCAAATTTTTGCATATTTACTGTCAAAATCAGTTGATCCAATTTTCATCCTATAGAAAGTTTAGAATCAAATTAGCAATTATTCTTAGTGCCTATTTCAAATTCAAATTTTAACATCAGAAATGATTCCAAACAAGTAACTTTCCTCCCAAATCCTAAGATCCTATCTGGGCAAAGACCATTCAGTGGGAAGCTTTAAACTATCTGGAAATCGAGGTCTTTATAAAACCTCCTGGCTATTTCTCTCACACCCAGTTGCTGGATTCTTCTCCAACATGGTCAGGCCCTCCTCAGTTCTGAATAAGAATTTCATTTTTGTCTATGATTTTCATGGACTAGCAAGTTAAATTAATTAAAACTCTAATAATATATTATTGTTTTAATGGGATTTTAGTGCCAGAATTTCATAGAAAGTCAGGGCTGGAAGGAATCTTACAAAGTCATCAGAACTAACCCAATTTTAGCATATTCACTGTCAAAATCAGTTGATTCAATTTTCATCCTATAGAAAATTTAGAATCTAATTAGCAATTATTATTAGTGCCTATTTAGCATGAAAAAATTAAATCAAATTTTAACATCAAAAGTGCTTCCAAACAAGTAACTTTCCTCCCAAATCTTAAGATCCTATCTGGGCAAAGACCAGTTCAGTGGGAAGCTTTAAACTGTCTGGAAATCTAGGTCTTTATAAAACCTCCAGGCTATTTCTCCTACATCCACTTGCTAGATTCTTCTCCAGCATGGTCAGGCCCTCCTCAGTTCAGAATAAGAACTTACACTTTTGTCTATCATTTTCACGGACTAGCACTTTTAAGACCAGGAGGTAGTTAATATTTATTAATAAAACCAAAAGAGTAGAAAGGGACAAAAAAACAAGAGTTAAATTGTTATTGGCTCATCCAATTTAATATACACGTTTAAAAAAACAAAGTTAATATAAGTTTATAATTTCTTATATGTTAGTCTTTCTTGTCCTTTGCATACGAAAACATTTGTTTTGTCGTTACTGCAAACTTCATGATAAAAAAAAAAAATTTAAATTTAAAAATAATTTTTAAGTCTCTGTGCTCAACTCCATGAAGTGAAAACGTATTCTGTACCACTTTCGTATATTATTTTTTCCCTTTTGGCTCGCCTCAAACATAAAAATTGTAATTTCGGACACTTGGTAACCACATTAAGCAAACTGAGGAAAATTTCACCCTAAGGTAAATCCGCTCTGGCCTTGAGACTTCGATTCTGCTGGTAAGACCTTCTGAAGGGATTTTGTGGGAGAAATCGAAAACGAAAGCTTCTGACAGACATTCCTAACAATGGCTACCCACCCGAAAAGACTTATGGGTAAGAAAGATTCTCCGCACGAGGCGCGGCGAGCCGCGCCTACGCGCGCCAAGGCCTGTGAAAATGGCCTCCCCCGCCAAGTTCTCTCACACGAAGTGAGAAATAGCGAGGAGGCTCTCTAGAGGCCTAAATTTCCAGTTTAAAGCTTTCCACTGCACTGATATTTGCCAGATAGGAACTTATCGGAAGGAGAAAAGTTACTTGTTAGGGATTTGTGAGGAAAATTAAAGACAATTAGAAGCCGCCTCGTGGTTCAATTTTTTTTTAACCCCCAAGTTTTTTTTTTTTTTCCCCTAGTGAGAAACCCAAGATATTTCCGTAAAAGTCTGTTACTTTCATCCCCTTATCAGTAAAGCAAATGTTTAAAAAAAAAAAAATTAACTGATAAGTACCTATGAAGCGGCCTTTGAAAGCATCAGAAAAACCTTTCCTGAGGTCACAGGGATTTAGCAGCTAATTACACAGACGGTAAATAACAAAGAACTTACAATTCCTGTCAAGATTGAAGTCCACAGCTCGGCTCCCACTGGTCGGGGCCTTTGCTTCTGGAGGAGGCACCTGACGGCACCACCTCCCACTGCCAGACCCCGAGGCAACTGAGGCAGCACCGAAGGAGCCACGCCCAGAAGTAGTCTAACGGCTGTTTCACCGTGGCGCCCCCTTCTGTTCCTCCTCTCTACTTCCTTGGTGAGGCGGAAGTAGGACGGGGAAGAAAAGATCGCTCGAGATTAATAAACTTTTTTTTTTTTTTTTTTGGCTGAAGCAATTGGGGCTAAGTGCCTTGCTTAGACACACACAGCTAGGAAGCGTTAAATGTCCGAAGACACATTTGAACTCAGGTCCTCCTGACTTCAGGGCTGGGGCTCTATCCGCTGCATCACCTAGATGCCCCCTCACTTTTTTAAATGCAGTATATGGGCAAGGGGGAGAGGTTTTTTTATTCAAGATATCTGGATTTTGGAAACCACTGATGTATTCCACCCTATCCAGTGTCCAAATCATAAAGCTAGAAAATAATTTATTAATTATGTAGTTGCTCTAAGTGGCGCCAGAGGTGAGCGCCTGTCCTAGAATTGTGAGGACCTCAGTTCAAATTCGACTTCTCACAGTTGACAATTTTAGCTATACAGACCTGGAACAATTCATTTAACCCCAATTGCCTCACCAAAAAAAAAAAAAGGTAAATTTAAAAACCATCTAGTCCAACACACTCATCTTACATATAAGAGGTGAAGTGATTTGGGCCAATTCCAGTAGACGCGATGGAGAGAGCAGTGGGTAGGGGGAAGGGATGCAAAAAAAAATTTGAAACAGAGCTTTGCAAGGGTGAATGTTGAAAAATGTCTATGCATATGTTTTGAAAATAAAAAGCTTTTATTTAAAAAAAAAAAAAAAAGATTATGTGATGATGTCCTGTGATAGACCTGACTCTTTTCAACAATGACGTGCTTGAGGCCATTTTCAATAGACTTGTGATAGAGCAGTCTGTATCCAGAAAGGGGAAAGGGCAATTGAATGTGGATCACACCGTAATATTTTCAGTTTGCCTGTTGTGTTTGCTTCCTTTTTGTTTTCTTTCTCACTTTTTTCCCTTTTTGATCTGATTTTTCTTGGGCAGCAGAATAAATGTGTAAATATGTTTACAAGAATTGTACCTGGTTAAAATATATATATATATATATATATATATATAATATATATATATATATATATATATATATATATATATATATATATATATAATATATATATATATATATATATATATATATATATATATATATATATATATATATATATATATATATATATATATATAATATATATATATATATATATATATATATATATATATATATATATATATATATATATATATATATATATATATATATTATATATATATTGGATAACCTGCCGCCTACGGGAGGAGGGTAAGGGGAAAGCATGGGAAAAAAAAATTTGAAACAGTTTTGCAAGGGTGAACGTTGAAAATTATCTATACATATGTTTTGAAAATAAAAGGCTTTTATTAAAAAAAAAAAAGATTATGTGATGATGTATTGTGATACACCTGGCTCTTTTCAACAATGAGGTGATTTTAGGCCAATTCCAATAGACTTGTGATAGAGAGAGCCATCTGCATCCAGAGTGAGGACTATGGGGACTGAATGTGAATCAAAGCATAGTATTTTCTGCTTTGTTGTTGTTTGCTTGCTTTTTTTCTCATTTTTTCCCATTTTGATCTGATTCTTCTTGTGCAGTGTGATAATTGTGCAAATATGTATAGAAGAATTGCAGATGTTTAACCTATATTTTATTATTTTCCCTCTACTGAAGGGGGTGGGAGAAGAGGAGAAAAATTTTGAACTGGAAGTTTGGCAAGGGTAAATGTTAAAAACTATCTTTGCATATATTTTGAAAAATAAAAAGCTATTTTTATCTAAAATAAAAAGATGACTTTATGAACAGATATCCAGTTTCTTAAGTCAAAAAAATCAACTAGCCCTTCAAAGGACTCAAACTGATGTGTCTTCTCTCAAAAAAAAATATTTTTTCAATAAAACAGTTGATTATTTTGAATTCCATCAGTCAATTATTTTGGGACAGTTGGAGGGCACCATACTAGTTGCAGTCTCACGTCTGGAGGCAGGAAGACTCCTATTCCTGAGTTCAAATGTGACCTCAGACACTTACTGGCTGTGTGACCCTGGGCAAGTCACTTCACCCTGTCTGCCTCAGTTTCCTTACCTATAAAATGAGGTAGAAAAGGAAATGGCAAACCATTCTAGAAGTTTGTCAATAAAATCAGTCAGACGTAACTGAAAAGAACTGAACAGCAAAAAAAAAAAAAAAAAAAAAAAAAAAAAAAGCCAATTGTTTAGTCATGTACAAAATGACTGAATGAATCCAAATGACATTTTATTTGTAAGAGCACAGCAGCTGAAAGGAACCCCAGACAGCAACTTCCTCATTTAACAGATAAGTAAACTAAAGAAGAAGTGACACGTTAGGATCATATATCTAGAGCTGAAAGGGCCTTTAACCCAACCCTCTCATTTTGCTGAGAAGGAAATTAAAGTCCATGGAAAGACTAGATTGACAAACATCTACTTAGTTGAGTCAGAAATTTAGTCAGACCTTTAAAATGACAAATTAAATTAACACTCCTGGAAAATAATTTTTTTGATTAAATTAACTTTAATTTAATATGTTTATTGACTGACTATGAATCACCATATTTGGCAGCAGCCTAATTATGGCATGTAACTAAACATAATTTCCTTTGGGGAAGTGAAAAAGGATGTTTTATTGATGATCTTTTCCTCCTTGACATCACTGTTACTGCCCAATATCTTTCCCAATCCCTACATTACTAATAGGATCAATCCAACCCCCTGTAACACAAACATCATTAAGAAAAATAAATAGCGTTTTCACTATATACACAATTTATGTCTCTCTCAACCCCTGGGGTCTACCACTTCTCCACTGAAAGAAAGAATATAGTTAGGATTGTTTCTTTTATTAATCAAAATTCTTGAAATCTCATTATTGTTTTCCTTCCTATTATTGTGATTATCATATATTCTCCTGGTTCTAATTACCTACTGTTCTCTATAATGGTTCATTCAAGTTGAAGAAATATTCCTCACTCCTGTTTTAAGGAAACCCAATGCACTATGGGGCACACCAATCCTTCCAGGTACATGGACTCCGCTAAGAATTCAAAGAAAAACTCAGCAAGACAAAGGTTCCCAGTCTAACTCCTGTAACTCTAACCTACTTCTGTGCTTACCCAATCATATACTATTAGAACTGAAAGGACTCTTCAAAAGTAAGGTACTTAGTATAAGAGACAAGTCTTGAACTCAAATCTAAACTTTTAGTACGATGCCTTCTTCACTGTACCATAAATGCCAAGCTCCCTTTCTGTTTCTAATACATTAGGACCCAAGATTGAAAAGTCAGAAAGAAGTTTGGATGCCATCTAATCCAAACCCCCCATTTGACAAATTAGGAAACTGAGTTTAGTGCAACAGGCAACTAAATTGCCCAAAGTCACATAGGTAAGTAAGCACCAGATAGCATCTCACACTAGAGTCAATATTCCATTAATGTACTATTAAAAACTCCCTCTCATGCTTATTTTTTATCTGGATCTTGATATTACCTCTTTCCTTTTAAATATAAATATCATTTTGAACCCTGTTGTCCTAACACTGTATACATTTTTTTCTTCCTTCAACTCAGAGGTCCCACTGATACCCATGTACTCAAAGAGGTCAAAGACAAAAAAAGGTCATCTATATGTATGTGTGTATTATATGCATATATACAACACACATAAATATACATATATATTATGTGTATGTATGTATGTATGTATGTATGTACTCATTGAAGCATTTTTTTGTAATACCAAATGCCCAATAATTGGGAAATCACTGCACAAGTTATGGTACATGAAAATAATGAAATCTCATTGTATTGTGAGAAATGATAAATAGGAAGACTTGAAAGATGCAAGGACAGAGGTAGGTGACCTGAGGGAGAGTGAGTAAGCAAAACCAGGAAAACAATATGAATAATGGCTACAGCAATGTAGATGAAAAGGGGAGGGGAGGAGGAGCAGCTTAATATAAATAAACTATAATGCCCACGTTTGGATTCTAGAGTAGAAGCAAACGTATCTCCCTCCTTTCTTTGCAAAGGTGGAGAGACCATGGGTGGAGAATATTCCATTTTTATTGGACATCTTTTTCTCTTTTTTTGAAAAACTTTTTTATTATAAGAGACGGTTAGGTTAGAGGGGAAGAAATAAGGATATATTTGGAAATCAATGTAACACAGACAAAAGATAACCATTTTTCAAAAATTGTCTTCTCAAAGAGAATGTTATTTTTGTTCCCCCTCCTTTGTCATAAAGGGTGACATTGGACTTAAAGTATTATCCCTGAGGTAGAGACTGATGGCTCTCTCCAAAAAACAAAAAAAAAAAAGACATTGCCATAGGTGACAAAATGGATATCAACAAGCTTCTGAATTCAGTGAGCACTGTCTGGTTTCTGAAAAAAAAGATCCTAAATGAAACAGCTGTGTTTGCACAGCCTCAAAAGCAGAGAATCCCATAATCCCAGATCTGGAAGGGACCTTGGGTGACCATCTGGTCCAGTTTCTGCCTTCAGGCAGGTCAATGAGTAAATCAATGGACGATTTTTAAATTTTTTCTTAATTTCCTGGAGATAACTCCCACCCCCACCATCCCCAGTGGCTTTGGGTTGGGTGTAAGAGAGGAGTAATGGCAAAAAGGTATAAACTTTAAAATAGTTTTAACAAAGAATACGTCGTAGGAGTTTAACAAAAGAATGAGTGATTGGAAGGGATGATCCTATGGTACATATTTTTCTTTTTTTTCCTTTTTCAAATCTAGTTGCTTTCCCAGAGGCATGTTAAAAAAAAAATTACAGACACCAAAGTTCTTGGAGAAAAATCTTTGTTTGCTCAAGCGTTTCCTAATAAATTCAATGTTTTATTCTTTTCTGCCTCTTTTTATCCACTTGATGCTGTGTGCTCAGAGTTCAAACACTAGCTAAGTTCTTCATACTTCTATGCAGCTCCCTGCTTCCCATTGTCGAAGGGTTTGTATCCCTCCTGGAGTTCTGACCAATAGCACAGGGCCCTTTTTTTCCCTTGCGGTTAAGTCCCATATACCATTCCCTTGTAACTATGTTTTCCTAATATCTTTATCCCTGTGCTTTGGGCCATATGTGTATGAAATTACTTGGCAAAACAGTATGAGATCAGGTGCTTCTGCGACTGCTTCTCTATACTGTTCTCTCAGGCAAGCTGCTTTCCCGACCCTTCTCAATTTTGTATTAGCTTGGAGCATCAACTCACTGTTCTCTACTGACTTATTAGACTTCTTCTGCTTGGCCCCAGAGGGCAGAACAATGAGCAGCTGGTGGAAGCTACAGGGAGGAAGATTTCTGCTCAATTGAAAGAAGTTTCCTAACAATCCAGAGCTATCCAAAAGTGGAAGAAACTAGAGCTGGGGGGGGGGGGGGGCGGGGAAGAAGGGTCCTAGGGGCCGCTGGGAAACTTGGGGAGAGATAGGAGTGGGCTCTCCATTACTGAATATTTTCAAAAGTTGCTATCCCTATTTTCTTACCCTTGATCTTTTTATCATGAATAATTCCATCAATATGTTTAGAAGAATTGCACATGTTTAACCTATGATTGCTGGCTGGCTTGGGGAGGGGATATGAGGGGAGAGAGGGAGAAAATTTTTGAATATAAGGTTTTGTAAAGGTGAACGTTGAAAACTATCTTTGCATGTATTTGAAAAAATAAAATATAAAATAAAAATATAAATAAATGAATAAATAAACCAAAAAAAAAAAAACCCTAAACAGATAATTCTGTCCAACAACCATTTTGTGGGATGCTAGTGTATGCAAGACTTTTACCTTCTAAGACACCTTGTCACTTGTGGGTTCAGATTTAGCCTCTTTTGTCTCTTTGGAACTCACCTTTCAGTTTTTCCTGAAATTCACCTGGCAAATTCTTTATTCTGCCTTTGGTTTAAGCCTTGGTTTTCTATTTTCTGTTGCCCTTCTTTGTCAAAGCTCTGTGGCTTCCTCTCCCGAGCCTCCCCTGCTCCTTCAGCTGAGGAAGCTAAGAACTTAAAATCTCAGCCCCTGTTTGTGTCAGACTTGGGGCATATAGCCATAACACACACACACACACACACACACACACACACACACACACACATCCCATCAGGGGAAGAAGGCATACAGAGCTGAGAGAAAACAAGTGGGCAACAGAAACAGTTTCATTTCACATTCCAGGAGGGCTAGACAAGATCCCTGGCATTAGCTTTTTCTCCCCTTCTTTTATTCTGACTTCTAGGTCTTCTGTCCCCTCCCAGCAAAATGCTCCCAGAGTCCTCATCTCCTGGGTCCCAACAATCTACCTCAATAGCCCATTTCAGGTTTTTCCATACCATGACAGTTAAGTTCTTTTAACTGACATTTTTCATACTCTGTTCTAAAAGCCATTTTCTAATGTTCAACTCCATAAAGCTTCTTAGAATAGAGAAGACATTTTAAAGATGGATTCTGTGTCAAAGGGCCACAATTACTATCCCTTCCACTAAATTCAATTCCCAAAACATTTATTGAGAGCCTTCTATGTGCCAAACACTATTTAAGGCATTGGTAATAAATATAAAGACCAAAAAAAAAAGATTGCCCTCAAAGAACTTGCATTCTACTGACCTCAGGGCCCATTGTGGTGATGGTGGTGATCTTGACTTGGACAACTGTCCAGAGGCCTTGATTTGGAATCATCTCTGACACAATGGAAACAAGCAGACCTCAGAAAGAGACAACATCAGCAAACAATTCCTAAGCACTTCCAATGTGTTGGGTATTGTAGTTCCTTAAAAGTAATCTTTAAACCAGGAGATCACTACACGTGGCAAGAGCAAAAATGCATGATGCTCAATTCTGACAGACGTGGCTCTTTTCATCAGCGGGGTGATTCAAGCCAGTGCCAATGGTCTTGTGATGGAGAGAGCATCTGCACCCAGAGAGAGGACTGTGGAGACTTAGGGTGGACCAGAAGATAGCATTCTCACTCTCTCTCACTCTCTCTGTTGTTATTTGCTTGTTTTTTGTCACTTTTCCCCCTTTTGATCTGATTTTTCTTATGCAGCATGATAATTGTAGAAATATGTACAGAAGAATTGCCCATGTTTAACATATATTGGATTACTTGCCATCTGTATAGGGGGTGGGAGGGAAGAGGGGAAAAAATTGGAACACAAGGTTTTGTAAATGTGGTTGTTGAAAACTAGGCATATGTTTTGAAAATAAAAAGTTTTAATTTTAAAAAGAGTAGTCTTTAAGCTTCATTTAACTAAATGCTTAATAAATTGTTTGTTGATCTATTGACTATTATCTTAAGTGTTTTGGATATAGAGGGGCATAAAAAACAATCTCCGCCTGGGGGGGGAGTCACAGACAAGTTAGAGAGACAGGGGCAGAGAATTGTAGTTTTAGAGCTAGAAGAGATCACAAAGGTCATCTAGTTCAACTCTTTGGTTTTACAATCAAGGAAACTGAGGCTCAGGGAGGTGAAATGCCTTCCTCCTCTAAGGTTATCTTCCATCTTCTCTGTATACCTCTTTATATACATGATATACATCAGAATATAAGCTCTATGATGACAGGAACAATTCTTACCTTTCTTTATATTCCCAGAACCTGTAAACAAATTGTTTAATAAATACCTATTGATTGCATTATTCCCAAGGTCACACAGATAATATTAGAAATATTAACACATAACAACCCTACTAAGTGCATGCATACATACATACAATAAAGCCTGAAGAGTTCAAAGGAGGAAGAGATGAAGGAGAGCCAAGGGCAATCTGGGAAGCCTGCTTGGAAGAGGTGGTATCTAAACTGAGCCTCAAAAGAAAGGCCAGATTTAGACCAAGGGAGCCATTGGTTTAAGAAAAGGGACAGAGAGCTTAGCTCTGGGGGGAAAAGGGAAAGTAAGAGGGAATAGATGCACTGATGAAGAAACCCAAGTTTTTGAAGTATGGAGAAAAGATGATCTGATCCTAGATTTAGAGGTGGAAGGGACCTCAAAAGTCAGCTATTCAAAATACCTCATCTTAAAGAGAAGAAAACTGAACCCCCATCAGGACAAAGAGGTAGCAAGGAGGAGAGGCAGCTTTTAAACCTTTGAGTCTAAATCCAACATGCTTCCTACTTTACCACACTCAAGGCATTCATTTGGGTTAGCGTCCATCTTCCCAGAAAACAGGGGCCAACATCATATACTGATTGAAACCAAGGGGAGGAAAAGTCTGGTTGGGGACTTGAGAAAGAAGGAAGTTTTGAATAGCAGTAGGGAAAATGCAGCTGGAGCTTAAAAGCAGGACAGAGGCAGTTTGATCAGTTCCAGCAGGCCTAACTGCTACTCGAATAGGGTCCAAATGGATACACATTCAGCTTCTGCTAACCTACAATTAAGCTGCTGTGGCAGAGCTGAAGGGGCCTTAGAGATCTTGACCTTCTGATATTCTATATGAGTCTGGGTATTACCTAGGAGTAAATATGAGAGGGGTAAATCAAATTGCAAGGGGACCCTTTGTTCTATTTCATGGAATAAATTGTCATTAAAGACAGTTGCTTGGCTAAGCCCAGAATGCCTGTCATTAAGGAATGAATCCTATCTATTCATGAAAGCAGAACCTTGGGGACCTCTGCTGGGAAACACTGTTAGCAATGAATTTGAGTTATTATTTTTATGGATTTGAACCAGTCATCACGAGAATCATTTAGCTTTGTTCAAATAAACATTATGTATTCGGAGCTCTGAACAATCCCAGGAACCAGACGGCATGCACATCAGAGTCCCCATTTTACAGAGAAGGAAACTGAGAGCCAGATGGATAAAATTCAAAGATTCTTAGATTTAGTTCCGGAAGGAACCCAGGGATCTAGTGATCCATTTCCAGATCTAGAGCTGGGAGGGCCTTCAGAGGCCATTTAGTCCAATTCTCTCATTTTACATATGGAGAAACTGAGGCCCAAAGAAGGGCAAAGATTTGCCTGGGGACACACAAATAGCAAGGAACAGAACTGGAATTTGAACTCATATCTTTCAACTTCAAATCCAGTTCATTGTCCACTGAAGTAACTTGTGAGATTTGAATCCAGGTTGCCCCACATCCTGCTGCCTCGTTTAATAAATGGCAGGACTTGAACAGTCAATATTACCAGTTGTACATTATACAATCTAATACAATTGAACATACTATAATTCTGACTTTTTCACGAATTCCACTTGGAGTATGGGAATGCTTTGTGTACTTTTTCACGGGATCTCTGATCTCTCCTTATTGGAGTCTCCAAAGGGTATTTCCAAAAATTTAACAGTTTACTCTCATTCTCCCTCCTAGAAGAGCATAGGTAATATCTCTCCATTGAAAGCAACTTGGGTTTCATAAAAATCTGCCAGAAAATAGCACTTAATTTTATTTTTTCCTTTGATTCTCAGTTAGAAGTTACAAAAAAGACATATCAGAGGTCATTCAGTACAACCTATAGCTGAGTGCAAATTTGCTTTACAACATACCCAAGTAGCCATCCAACCTCCATTTGAAGACCTCCAAAGACTGGGAAATCACTGTCTGAGAGGCAGAAAGTCATAGAGAAGAGAATAAGAAAGACTTGGATGTAAATCCTACCTCAGATCCTTACTGTGTTATCCTGGGTAAGCCACTTAATACAACTGGGCCACAGTTTCCTCATTTCTAAATGAGAATAATAGCATCAACCTCAAAGTCACAATCTCTTCAGATTTCTATTTCCTTATTTGTAAGATGTGAATAACTGTAGCACCAGTTTCATAGCCACCTAACCTCCTTGGGTCTCAATTCCCTCTTCTCTAAAACAGACGTAATTATAGCACCAGTCTCACCAAGTTATTCTGAGGATCAAATGAGAGAATGGACTACAGATGTGTGAGACAGACAGTGGTAGACATGCAATGTGGTCATTTGTTCTGCTTGACTTACAGAGTTGACTTTATAGGGGAGAAAAATCATTAGAAAGTGAGAGAGAGAAAAAAATTAATTGAAAAAAAGAGAGAGAGGGGAAAGATCATTTAAGAATTATAGGATTACCTGAAAACCATGATGAAAGAAAGAGTCTACATGTCATTTTTCAAGAAATTATCAAGGAAAACTGCCCTGATATCCTACAACCAGAGGGTAAAAGAAAAATGGAAAGAATCCATCAAACACCACATGAAAGATATCTCAAAATGAAAACTCCCAGGAATATTATATTCAAATTCCAGAGCTCCCACATCAGAGTAAATACTTTAACAGCCATAAAGCAACCATTCAAATACCAATTCAAATGAAGCCATGCTCAGGATCACACAAGATCTAGTGGCTACCATATTTAAAAAGTGAAAGATTTGAAGTATGATATTCTGGAAGGTAAAAGAGCTAGTATTATAACCAAGAGTAATCTACCCAGAAAGGTTGGGTATAATTCTTCAAGGAAAAAAATGGATATTTAATGAAATTGAGAAGTTTCAAAAAAAAAAAAAAGCAGAAATTCTAAATGCATCTTTCTCAGACTATAATGAAGTAAAAATCATATTTAATAAAAAGCTGCAGAAGCATACATTAAAAGTTAATTGGAAATAAGATAATCTAATCCTAAAGAATGTTTGTCAAAAAGCAAATCATAGAAACAAGCAATACTTTCATTAAAGAAAGTGACAACAATAAGACAACATTCCAAAATTTGTGGGATGCAGCCAAAGCAGTACTTAAGGGAGAATTTATATCTCTAAATGTGTATATCAACGAAAAAGAAAAAGAGAAGATCAATGAATTGGGCACTCAACTGAAAAAAAAAAAACTTGGGGAAAAAACAAGTTTAAAATCCCCAATCAAATACCAAAATAGAAATCCTGAAAATCAAAAGAGAGGTTAAAAAAATTGATAGTAAAACAAAATTGAACTAATAAACAAAACTAGAAGCTGGTTTTATGAAAAAGTCAGTAAAATAGATAAACCCTTGGTTTTAAAAAAGAATAAAAAAAATTACTAGTATCAAAAAATGAAAAGGGTGAATACACCACCAATGAAGGTACAATTGAAGCAATTAATAGGAGCTATTTTGCCCAATTGTATGCCAGTAAAAGTAACAATCTAAGTGAAATGGGTGAATATTTACAAATTTTACAAAACATAAACTGCCTGTATTAACAAAGGAGGA
This sequence comes from Antechinus flavipes, assembly GCF_016432865.1. Lineage (NCBI taxonomy): Eukaryota > Metazoa > Chordata > Mammalia > Dasyuromorphia > Dasyuridae > Antechinus > Antechinus flavipes. Next base: position 41,985,897 of record NC_067404.1, on the reverse strand, counting down.
AATAGAAAACTTCAAAATTCCTATCTTTAAAAGAAGAAGAAAAAAAAGAAATCGAACAAGTCACAAATGAACTCCCTAAGAAAAAATGCCCAGGACTAGATGAATTCACCATGCAAATTCACTATCCCAATATGATATAAAGTATTTGGAAAAAATAGGCAAAGAAGAAGTCCTACAGCATTGCTTTTATGACAGAGATATAGTTTTGATAACTAAACCAGGCAGAGCAAAACTAGAGAAAGAAAACTATAAGCCAATTTCCTTAATGAATATTGATGCAAAGATTTTCAATAAAATACTAGCAAGGAGATTCTAGCAACATATCACAAGGATCATACACTATGACCTCGTGGGATTTATAACTAGAATGCAGGGCTGGTTCAAGATTAATTAGTAAAACTATCAGCATAATTGACCACATCAATAACAATAAGAATAAGAATAGCTAGCATATCTATAGCCCTTTAAAGATTTGCAAAGTACTTTCCATATGTTTTTTCATTTCCTTCTCACAGCAACCCCAAGAAGTAGGTACTATTGTTATTCCCTTTTACAGATTTAGAAACTGAGGGTCAGAGAGGTAAACTAATTTGTCCAGGGTCAAAGAGCTAATAAATGAGAGTAAACATGAGTTTATGAACATGAGTAAAATGTCTACCACTCTATGTACTATACCACCAGTCTGGAGATAAAATGGAGATAACAGCACCAACCTTAAAATCAGCTTAGCCCATCTGGGCCTAAATTTTCTCATCTGTAAGTTGAATATAACTCAACTTATATGTAAGTTGAATTGAGTTTTTTTTAAATAGTAGCAACTTCAGTGAAAATAATCTCTCATATTTCTCGGTCTCCTTAAGGCATATACCTACCTACCCTAAACCCCCTTAGGTAAGTAGTTCAAGTGTTAGCATCCCCCATTTTGCAACTGAGAGAAACAGGAAGAGTTCCTTGGAGTCACAGAAAACTAGCCTAAGAGGGTGGCTACTCAAACTTCCCAGACTTCTAATTAACTTGGTGTAATAAAGAATGGGGAAAGCTCATTCTCCATCTTATCAGTGGTATTGTCTTTCCTCAGCCCAGAGAGCAGCATGGGAAGCATGCCAAGCTCAGCGGTGCCATAATTGAATGACAAATGAAACTCAGGCCTTCTGCCTCCTGCTTCCAAACACTGCCACACTGAGAAGGTGGCCTTGACAGCTTTACAGTGGACCTGATGACACTTGGCTAGCTCTCCAGAGGAGTATGGGGTCCAACGAATGCTTCTAAATGACTTTCTAAGCATAAAAGATCCTCTTGGGATGTGAGAGAATCCTAACAGCAATGAGTCCTAGGATGAAATCAGCTAAATCCAAAGTCAGGTGACCTCCTGAATGAGTGAGTGAGTGAATGAATGAATGAATAGAAAAACTCTTAGCACTTATTATGTGCAAGACAATATGTTAAGGGGTAGCTACATGGCAGTGGATCAAGCACTTGCCCTAATGTCAGGAGGACCTGAGTTCAAGTCCAACCTTAAACATTTAACACTCACTAGCTGTGTGACCCCAGGCAATTTGCCTTGTAAAAGAGAGACAGACAGTCATACCAAATATGTCAATCAGTGAAGATGCAAATAGAAAAGATAATCCACCGCTCTCTCATATTCTAACAGGCTAATAGGCAAGGAGTGTCACTGTGTATAATAACAAGAACTTTTATATCCATGTAAGATTTTTGCATTTGTAAAGGCCTCTGGGATCTTTATTCTCACTCCAAAAGTAGGGAGAATATGTTCAATTACCCCATTTTACAGATGTGCAACCTCCCCAAAGTTTTCCTCTCAGCGCCTAGACAGTGAGACAGAGGTGACTCTGGACTCTTGAAGGTTTGAAAATCAAACACTTATCAATCAAGAGCTGGAAAAGAAGAACCTGATTTTACAGAAAAGGAAACTGGGATCCAGAGACATTAGAGGAATTTCCTGAAGGCACACATATACTCCTAGTTCTGGAGCTAGAAGGGATATCTGAGGCTGTATAGTCTAACACCCCATTTATCAAATGGGGAAACTGAGGCCCAAGGATGAGTAGTGATATTGGTAATAAGGAGTAAAAATAGAATTGCAACCCATGCCCTGTGACTCCAGAGTGAGTATGGAGTGTTCCTTCCTAAGGACCAGTTTGGTTAAGTCCAGAAAAAGAGAGATTCACCGCCAGTGTGGCCATAGGGGGATTCATTTTTCAGTCACAATCAATGTTGAAAACCAATCTTTAAGTCGTAGAGTGGTTTCCCAGAAACCATGAGAGGTATTTTTGGTATCCCCATTTTACAGATGTGGAAACTGAGGGCAAGAAAGGTGAAGTGATTTTCCCAAAATCAAATAGCTAGTGTTTAAGATTTTCCTGACTCAATATTAACCCTTCTATCCACTGCACCACCAGTCTGGAGATAAAATGGAAATAATAACATAAACTTCAGATTCAACTTGACCTCTCTGGGCCTGTTTTCTCATTTGTAAAAATCTATGTTAACGGAGAGAATACCTTCCCTGACAGAAGCCCCTGATCCTTGAAGTAGAGCAAGTATAATGAGGAAACTGAGGTACCGAGACACAAGTGATAGATGCAACCGAGTATCAGTGAATCAGTGACAGGCCGGGACTACAAGACTGCCCCATTCTGGCTCTCGGAGACACGTTCAGCTCCTCTGCCTAAGGATCGGCCAGCACCAACACCAGACTGGTGCTTTTTCTGGGCTGGATCATGAATTACTCTCATTACCTGGCACCCTTGGGGAAGCTCTGCTTTGCAGAGTCCCCTTTGGAGGGCCTTGGAGCTGTAAAGGGAACCATCTTGGCTCCCAGGATCCACAATTAAGCATCTTCCTGTTGGCGAGTCTGGTGCCCCTTGGGCATTTGGGGAGAATTCAGCCAGTCTAGCAGCCGCCGAAACAAAAGCCAAATCGGCAGCAGGGGTGCACTCCATAAAAGCCACTCGCTTCCTAGAGCTGTAATGAGTATGTGTTAACGACCTCTTCCTTGCATCTGGTCTGCAGTCATTCAAGGGGGATGGAGGCAGAATGGAAAGGGACCCATAAAGATGGGTTGTTATCTTCAAAGTCCCAATCTGGTAGCTTTTCCATGAGCCTGTCCACCTCAAGCCGGGCCCTCCTGGGGCCTCCATGAGTCCCTCCTGGAGAGTTAGGTAATGCTGGAAGCTTTTGCATCCATTATCTGACTCTTTCAGACTACTCTTCACTGTGCTGTGAATCAATGAATCATGTTGTACCCACAGAAAAATAACATGGTGCAGAGCATGGGACTTGGAGCTGGGGACTGGGGGACCTATACATAAGTCCTCTTGTTGTCCCCAAATCCACTTGGAGTAACAACCTTGGATTAGTTGATTCTCCTTCTCTGAACCTCAAAGATATAAAATATGGGAGCTGGGATGGATGCTAGTTAAACTCTTGTTTTACAGATAAGGAAACTGAGGCCCAGGGAGAAGGAATGGCTTGTCCAAGGTCACATGGGAACATTGTGGCAGAACTAAGATATTAATCCAGATTTCTGATGCCTAATGGGTCAGTGCCTCATTGGAACTAGAAGCAGAAGTCTTAGATTTGATTCCAATCTCTGCCCATTACTCCAGCTTAGTTATATTGAATAGCAGGGAAAAGAATGGATTTGAAGTCAGAGGATGTGAGTTCAAATATCAGCTCTACCACTTGTTACCTATGGTACCTCAGTTTCCTCATCTATAAAATAAGGAGACTGAACTAAATGACCTCTGAGGAACTTTCTAGTGATCCCATGATCTTTATACAAATGTGATCTTAGACAATCCCCCTCAGCTCTCTCAGCCTCAATTTCTCCATCTGTAAAATGTGTAAGTTGGACTGCCTGATCTCAAAGGGCCCTTCTAGCTTTAAAACGATGACACTCGTATTTTTCCATGCCTTGTGACATTGTACTATTCTTTTAGTCTATCAGAAAAAACAATATAATCACAGATCCGGAAGCCCTCCCATGCTCATCCCGATAGACCTAGACACTCTAGCCATAGGATCGTAGCTCTAGGGATGAAAGAGACATCAGAAGTCCCATTCCTTCATTTTTACACGTGAGGAAACAAGCTCAGAGTAGTTGAGTAATTTCACCATGATAACACAGGTTATAAGTGACTGAGAGTATTTTCAGTCAGCTAGCCCATCCCAGTTGAATAGCTACTGACTTCTACTGCAAATGACCACACCACTACTTACAGTTTCAAGATATGTGAATATACTTCACATCTCTCAGGCCTTTTGACCCCATGTTAAGTTCATTCCTGCCTCCAACTCTTTGGATGTACGATCCCACTAGCCAAGAACACCCTCCCTCTGCCCTTTCACCTTAGCAAAATCCTAAACCTTCAAGTCCTTTCACATCACACCCATCAGATTGGCAAGGATGACAAATGAGGAAAATAACAAATGTTGCCAGGGCTGTAGAAAAACAGGTATACTAATGTACTATTGGTAGAACTCTGAAATGGCCCAGCCATTCTAGAAAGCAATTTAGAACTATATCCTAAAAGTCACCAAATTGTCCATACTCCAGCAATTTTACTATGAGATCTATACCCCCACAGAGAACAAAGAAAGAAGAAAAGGACTCGTATACACGAAAATATTTATAATAGCTCTTTTCATGGTAGCCCCAAACTGGAAATTAAAGGAGTGCCCACCTGCTGGGAAACAGCTAAACAAATTATGGCATATTCATGTAATGGAATATTAACACACCATAAGAACTAATGAAATGTACAGTTGTAGAGGAAACTTGGAAACTTTTATAAACTGATCCAAACCAAAGTGAGCTGAATTAGGATAAAGAAAAAACAACTTTGTAAAGAAAAACTCTGAAAGGCTTAAGAACGCTGATCCATGTAATGGCCAAGCACGATTCTAAAAAACTAATGATGAAACACATTATTTACTCTGGGTAAACAATGAGATAGCTACAACTGTGCTTATCCTTTGATCCAACAGTGTCTCTAGTGGGTCTGTGTCCCAAAGAGATCATAAAAAAGGGAAAAGGGACCCCATGTGCAAAAATGTTTGTGGCAGCCCTTTTCATGGAGGCAAGAAATTGGAAACTGAGTGGATGCCCATCAGTGGGAGAATGGCTGAATAAGTTATGGTATATGGATGTTATGGAATATTATTGTTCTGTAAGAAATGACCAGCAGGATGATTTCAGAAAGGCCTGGAGAGAACTGATGTGCTGTAGTGGTCAGCACGAACTGATGCTGAGTGAAGTGAGCAGAACCAGGAGATCATTATACATGGCAACAAGACTATGAGATGGTCGATTCTGATGAAGGTGGCTCGCTTCAACAATGAGATGATTCAAACCAGTTCCAACTGTTCAGTGATGAAGAGAGGCATCTACACCCAGAGAGAAGACTATGGGAATTGAGTGTGGACCATAACATAGCATTCTCACTCTTTCTGTTATTTGCTTGCATTTTGTTTTCTTTCCCAGTTTTTTTTTCCTTCTTGATCTAATTTTTTTTGTGCAGCAAGATCACTGTATGTTCATGGATGTTTGTGGCAGCCCTCTTTGTAGTGGTCAGAAACTGGAAACTGAGTGGATGCCCATCAATTAGAGAATGGTTGAATAAGTTGTGGTATATGAATGTTATAGAATATTATTGTTCTGTAAGAAATGACCAGCAGGAGGATTTCAGAAAGGCCTGGAGAGACTCACATGAACTGATGCTGAGTGAGATGAGCAGGACCAGAAGATCATATACCATATACCATATCCATATACCATAACTTATTCAGCCATTCTCCCACTGATGGGCATCCACTCAGTTTCCAATTTCTTGCCTCCATGAAAAGGGCTGCCACAAACATTTTTGCACATGGGGTCCCTTTTCCCTTTTTTATGATCTCTTTGGGACACAGACCCACTAGAGACACTGTTGGATCAAAGGATAAGCACAGTTGTAGCTATCTCATTGTTTACCCAGAGTAAATAATGTGTTTCATCATTAGTTTTTTAGAATTGTGCTTGGCCATTACATGGATCAGCGTTCTTAAGCCTTTATACATATATTGGATTTAACTTATACATTAACATATTTAACATGTATTGGACTATCTACCATCTAGGGGAGGGGATGGGGAAAGGAGGGGATAATTTGGAAAAGAAGGTTTTGCAAGGGTCAATGTTGAAAAATTACCTATGCAAAAACTTGTATGTTCACGGATGTTTGTGGCAGCCCTCTTTGTAGTGGTCAGAAACTGGAAACTGAGTGGATGCCCATCAATTAGAGAATGGCTGAATAAGTTGTGGTATATGAATGTTATAGAATATTATTGTTCTGTAAGAAATGACCAGCAGGAGGATTTCAGAAAGGCCTGGAGAGACTCACATGAACTGATGCTGAGTGAGATGAGCAGGACCAGAAGATCATGATATACTTCAACAACAATACTAGATGATGATCAATTCTTATGGACATGGCCCTCTTCAACCATGAGATGAACCAAATCAGTTCCAATAGAGCAGGAATGAACTGAACTGGCTACATCCAGCGAAAAAACTCTGGGAGATGATTATGAACCACTACATAGAATTCCCAATCCCTCTGTTTTTGCCCGCCTGCATTTTTGGTTTCCTTCACAGGCTAATTGTACACTATTTCAAAGTCCGATTCTTTTTGTACAGCAAAGTAACTATGGATATGTATACATATATGTATACATTATACTTTAACAAATTTAACATGTTTTGGTCAACCTGCCATTTGGGGAAAGGGGTGGGGAGAAGGAGGGAAAAAGTTGGAACAAAAGGTTTTGCAGTTGTCAATGCTGAAAAATTACCCATGCATATATCTTGTAAATAGAAAGCTATAATAAAAAATAAATAAAATAAAATAAAATAAATTAAGGCAGGCTGTAAAGAAGCACAGATGAAAAGGAAAATCTTAAACATTATAAGTATTATCATATACTTTAAAAGAAAGTCAAGCTATACATAAAGGAAATCTGCTGTTTCACATACATCCTCTTTTTTGTCCAGTGCATATAGAAACGCACATTTTTATTTGGTGCTTATTGAGTTACGAGCAAAAATAAATTTTTAAAAACAATTTAAAGGAAAATAACACTATAAGACACTAGAACTCAAATCAATGCATTGACTAAACTTGACTCCAGAGGACTGATGATGAAACACACCTTTCTCCTCTCCACAGAGGGGAGGTGGACTCCAAGTGCGGAATGAGGCATGGGATGTCAGCACAGTCAATATGTCAGTTTGTTTTGCTCAACTGTATTTCTTTTCTTTTTATAAGGGAAGGTTCCATTCTGAGGGGAAAGGTATTGAAAAGTGACAGCAATGTAAAAAAAATTAAAAGCACCAATTAAAAGGAAACAGATGTGCTTCTGGAAAGCTATGTGCAAATTGGATTTTGGTGAACAAAATCTTATCTCGACTGGATAGTTTTTCATTTTAAGTAATCTTTTGATAAAGCAAATAAGCTCTTCCATATTTCTTAGTTCTGGGAATCTATAAAACACATTTGCTCTATTTTACCTCATCCTAATTTTAATGGAATCTATAGACTATATAGGTCTTGTTTTCTCATGTAGTGATTCACAGGGGATCTATAAAGTACATAGGTCCTATTTTCTCATGTACTGATTCACATGGGATCTATAAAAACATGCCTGTCCTCTCTTGTCATGGGCTGATTCACATGGAATCTGTAAAGCACGTATGTCTTATTTTGACATATCCTGATACACATGATTCACAAGGTACTTACTTTGTGACATTTCTCTTTGTTTCCTGGTGCTTCTCATCCTGCAAACAGACACAGATCCATGCTCTGCAGCTGTTCATAGAAGTTTGTTGCAAATATGGCTGATGTCATCATATGGCTATGATTTATATTCTGTATATATGCTTATTTCATGGATGTGATAGGGATCATAGAGTATATCTAATCCAGTCTATTAATTTGATAGAGGATAAAATCAGCACCCAAATAGAAGAAAGAAATTACTTTTCCTAGCAGTATTGGGATTTGAACACAAGTCATAAGATTATAGGCTTGAAGTTAAAAGGAAACCTTAGGGGTAAGGATGTGTTATTGGAAGCAACTTGACTGGGCTCACAACAAGATTGTTAGATTTTCAGGGTGATTATTTGCTCCTCAAAAATCAGCAATTGCTACAAATCAGAGCTTGATTCATTGTTCTGTTGAGTATCTAGATTCTATTGAGTATCTAGACTTAAGGAAACAATGAAGAAAATCTTAATAATGCAAATTGAACCTAAAAGTGTGTTATCAGTACATTTCTTCCCCAGAGAGCCAAGTGTTAAACATTTACCAGCATACTGCAGCTGAGGCTTCGAGTCTTTCTCCCTTCTTCTATAAAGAAGGAACCAGAACCAGGTAGGGAAGTGACTTGCCCAAGATCCTTTGACCTCAAATCCAGTGTTCTTTTCACTACACTCTGGTGTCAATCTACAGATCCATATTTGAGGGAGCAAGAAGGTTTGGATATATAAGTATGGAAATTGCCTCCACTGATACAGATTATCAACTTACTTAAAACATATTCTTGGGGAGTTTTCTAAGATGCTATGACTTGTCCAAGGTCACGTAATCAGTAGGTGTTACAAACTGGACTTGAACCTAGATCTTCCTTACTCCATAATAAAACCTATATCTGATACACCACTCTGCCTTTCTTACCTTCCTATCTTTGAATTCCTGCCCCTACTCCCCAGCTTCTAGCATGATTCCTTGACCATAAAAGTTGGTTGAATGAATGAGTATAACCAATTATTGATGGTTAACTTTCAGTGGGTAAACTAGACAATTATTTCCCTCCCCCTGTCTCTGGGTTCTAGTGCCTGTGGGTCTAGTTTATGCCTTGTGTTACTACAAACCCCACATATAGTACTTGGCTCTTCTCAACAATGAGGTGATTCAAGGCAATCCAATAGACTTGTGTTGGAAAGAGCCATCCACATCCAGAGAGACAACTTTGGAGACGGAATGTGGATCAAAGCATAATGTTTTCACCTTTTTGTTGTTGTCGGTTTGCTTGTTTTTTTTTTCTTTCTCATGTTTTTTCCCTTTTTGATCTGGATTTTTCTTGTACAGCATGACAAACATGAAAAATAGTTAAAAGAATTTCATATGTTTAACCTGTATCAGATTGCTTGCTGATTTGGGCAAGGGAAGGGGAAATGGAGGGAGAAGACTTTGAAACACAAGGTTTTGCGATGGCGAATGGTGAAAACCATTTTCACAGGTGTTTGGAAAAATAAAAAACTATTCAAATTGTAAAAAAAAAAAATAGACACACATATATACAATGGTATGTGCCATTTGTAAGGAGCAAATAATGATTCATTATGCTTCTAAACTGATGTTTCCACAAGCTTGACAGTTTAGTAACTGCTCAGTCTCTCTGGACAAACTACTGGGTGGGTGAAGAATCCTAAGGATCTTAGCCCACTTGTCGCTTTCTGAAATTCTGAGTATGATCTCACCTGGAAATAGAAGGTCATATGAGAGATGGAAGACGTTATAACTTTGCGCCATTATGGAAATAACACCAAAAGACCCATCATCCCCAGAGATCTGAGTACTACATTTGAAGTCTTTTCATCTTTCTAAGCCTGAATTTTCTCAAGTGAAAGGTGAGGGATGAGATATCTGTAGGGTTCATTCCATCTCTAGTTCAGTGATCCAGTTTGATTGGCTGGTTGCTTATGTGAAGTCAGACATCCAGAATCTTAGGAGCCCAGTGATGAATGCAATATTTTGCTTTTCATCCAGTTTTTTTGCTTGTAATCTCAATGTTGTGACATCCAGAAATTCCAGCTTACTTATAATACAAGAGTATTGATCTGGGCTTTTGGTGGGTTTCTTGTTTCATACAATAATGTATGTATGGTTTGGACTAAATGGACACTAGATGCCTTCTGACTCTCAAATTTCGTGATTTCATGAGGTGAACAGGTGAAGCATGGCCAATATTCTCTTCTCACATGTACCTTCTCTTGCTTTCAGTTTCCTTAGATCACCCAAAAAAGGACTTGATACTCAAAGGGAAAGATGTCCCTTTTTTCTAAAGGCAGATGAAAGTATTGGACTTAGATGCAGGATTGTCAAAAAAAAAAAACCCTAAGTTCAAGTACTGACTCCACCATGTTCAACTTTGGATGAGCCACTTTATCTCTCTAACTTTCAGTTTTCTCATCTGTAAAATGGGAAAGTTCTTGTTCTTTCTTCACTGAGTTACTGTGAGCACCAGGTTGGATCTTATATGTGAAAACACTTTGGAACTTTCTTAGCATTTATATAAACTGTTGCAGACTTAAGTAAATAGAATTTTTAAAGAGCAAACAAACAACAAAACACTTTGCACAGTGACCACAAGAATGTAAAGAAAACCACATTTAAAGGCAAAAGAATTTGACTAAATAGAGTGACCTATCATTACTTTAAAGGACTAACAATGTAGCATACATCTCCTGCCTTTGGCAGAGAAACAATGAACTCCAAGTAGTCAATGAGAGGTACATTGCCAGATATGGCCAGTGGGTTTGCTATCCTCACTTTTTAAAGGAAGGGTTCTATGTCAGTGGGAGGAGCAAAGGGAAAATATTGGGAAGTGAATTCAATGTTTAAAAAAATCAATAAAATCTGTATTTAATCTTTAATAAAGAAAATGGTTAACGGGCATAGAAAGACACAGAAATATTGTTATTATTGTCATTATTGTTGTTAATTTCTTAGTTCAGATTAGGAAAAAGAGTCAATGACAATGTCACAAGTTGCTAGGGAATAGTCCTGCCAGCTAGCTAACCTTCCATCTGCCACCACATTCTACCTGTGGCTGAGGCCCAGACAGGAGGTGAGGACGTGCGTGATTTTCAACCAGCCATCATCATGATAAACAGCAGCGGGGAAAATGATCTTTCTGAATTGAGATTCAGCCCTTACCTCCTCACACTCACAGCAAATAGCGTTGGCTTCCAAATGATCCGTAAAACTCACCATCTTCTCGGGGGTGATGGAGAGAAGGGAAGGGCCAAGAGGGACTAAAGATGGGTGTGAGGGGGAACGTTGGAGGGGGGAGGACATCAAGCCGTACAGTTCATCAAAACTGTCTTACTAAAGTGTCCCTGAAACATGCCCAGAATAAACGTCACTCTATTTGTGCCATTAAGTCATGTGGAGAAAATGAACACCAGTTCATAGCTTACTGGATGATTATTAATGGGTCAGATGCTTATCCTTGAGAGACCCTGCAATAAAACTACCAAATAAAAAGAAAGACCAATATAGTAGGAGCCGGGAAATCATTTTATCATCCAAATGGATATTCCAAAGGCATAATATTGCCTTAGGAAGGCAAAGAGGGAATTATTTGGACTTTTGAAAATCTAAAGACCTGCTTCTTTCTTTGGAAACAGCTTTCAAAATTTATTAGCTAGTCCCCAAAGAAATGTATGCAAAATATAGGTATCGTAAGAGGACTCAAATGAATGCCCCTAACAGGCGTGCTTTAGGAAGGGGGGGGGGTAAGTCTGTCAGAGAATCATAATTTCTGCCCAAATGAAAGAGCAGTCCTATAAAATTGAAAATGTAATTTAGCAATTTAACAAGGACAGGATAATCTTTTGAGAAAACTAATAGCTTTTCCTGATCATAGTCTAACTTGCCTACATTGCAAAGGAAAACACTGTGCTAAACAGTTTGCCTTGCCTCCAAGCTTAATAAAAAATTAAATTATAAATTAGTCTCTCTCTCACCTTATTATTCCCATTACAAATTCTCTATTTTGCAAAAGTACATGAAATGAGTGTGTCTGCATCTAACACCACTGTATTATTCATAATAATGAAAAGTAATATTTAGAATGTTATCATGCTAGGAAGAAATGGATTGTACATTTTCACAAAAGGCTTTGTGAAGTAACAGATCAAAAGGAAGGGCAGCCGTTTTATTAAAATGGAAAAACTTTGTCATTCCTTACAGATTACACCGGAAATCTATCGTGAATGTATACCAAATTTTAAATGAAACACAAAATTAAATGTGCTAACCTTCCCTATCTTCACACACACACACACACACACACACACACACACACACACACACACACAAAACAAAAACCTTCAACTGATTATAGATCAAAATAATGAGTACCATGAAATCATCTTGCTGAATTTTAGTTGGAGAAACTCTTGAAACTCAAAATTCTGCAAAATTTCCATCCATTCTATGGCTCTGACTTTTTATATCCTTGTCACTATCATTTCAAATTGTTTCCTTTTTCAGTCTTCACTTGGTAAGGTATAGACATGGGAAACAGGAGTTTCCCATTTTTGGTTGGCTTCTACAAAAAAAAAAAAGATAATCAGAAGAAATCTGCTAGGTGGCCCAGCAGTAGATAGAGCAACAGCTCTGAAGTGAGGAAGACTCATCTTCCTGAATTCAAATCCAGTTTCAGATACTCCCTAGTTGTGTGATCCTGGGCAAGTCACTTCACCCTGTTTGATTCAGTTCCTCATCTATAAAATGAACTAGAGAAGTAAATGGCAAGCCATTTCAGTATTTTTGCTGATAAAACCCCAAATGGATACACAAAGAGTTAGGCATGACTGAAAATGATTAAACAACAACAAATCAAGAGAATTCTTGAGTTTCTAGATAGAGGTCTTAGCAAGAGGCTATGGCCCATGTCCAGCTCCCATGGGAGGAGCTCCATGGGAGGTCTCTCGTCCAGAAATTCAGGTGCTCCCCATTAATCTCTGCTACACTAGTCAACCTCTGAAGTCTCCACTGCTTTTGTATTCCAAGAAATTCCCATTCTGGTCTTAGTGCAAGATCAGGTTCCCCCTGCAAAGTCTATAAGAATCCCTTCCAGAGAAACTAAGAAGAAAAGGGTGCTGGGATTCCCCTGTTTGGTCACAGTCACATTATGGGCCTGATTATGGACTGTATTTCTCCTCTCCCAAAACCATAGACTCATAGATTTAGAATTCATTTTACAACTGAAGAAACTGAGGCCCAAACTAAGATTGCACAAATTACACAAACCTAGATTCTCTAATTCAAATCCAGGACCCTTTCCATGACAGTAAAATGGTTCATTCTAGTATGCTGATAAGGTAGAGAATATGAAGGTGGGTGACCAGGATGTTGAAAGGCTTTAAAATCAGTTCCTAAGTATTGTTTGAAGGAAGTAGAAATATTTAACTGGGGGAAGAAAAGATTTGGAGGTGGGGGTGGGGTGGAGAGAGAAATAAATGATAAGGAACAGAACTAGAGGCAATTTAATAAAAGCTCAGCTCAAGCATCCCCTTCTACAGGAATCTTTGCTTCATTCCCCCCAGCTACTACTACCCTATCCCCATCTCAAATGAGTTTGAATTTAATTTGTCTCTATCTTCCACATACTCATATATGTTTATAAATGTGTGTATTTATTTATATCTTATGCATACTCATTCATATATATATATGTGTGTGTGTGTGTGTGTGTGTATGTATATATTGCTTCCCCCACCTGGACTATATGCTTCTTGAGAATAAGGACTTATTCATTTTTTCTCTTTGTATGAATCCCATGATCAATAAAATTGAGACTAGATGTTTTTCCCATTCCTAATGACTCTCAAAAGCAACAACTACCTCAAAAAATGAATTATGTGCCAAAGTATTTTCCCCAGCAAACATCTCTTTCTTTCTCTCTCCATCCTTTCCCCCTCCCTCACTTCCCTCTTTCCTTTTCTCTTTCTTTCTTTCCTTCCTTCCTTCCTGCCTTCCTTCCTTCTTCCATCTTTTCCTTTGTCCCTACTCTCCCTCCCTCCCTTTCTTTCTTTCTTCCTTCCTTCCTTTCTTTTTCTTCTGTTCACATAGTGCAAGAGTAGGGAATCTTTTTTCTGCCAAGGGTCATTTGGATATTTATAACATCATTCATGAGGCATACAAAATTATCTACTTAAAAACTCAAGCAGTGGAAGGTTGTATCTAGCTTTCAGCTCACTATCATCTTGGGTTGCCTTGGCAGAGCCAGACCAAATGATTTTGCATTTATATCACCTGTAAGCTGGACATTCCCAACCCCTGACATGGGGTGTCATACTCTTACTTGCAGGTGTTCTTCCCAAATGAATGTAATTTTTTTTGATTGCTGAAACGTCCCAAGGTACCTTGGGGTTTACCAGTTAGATATCTCTAGTAAAGACCATGCCTTAAATCCAGATCACTCTGTCTCTCATTGACTGGCCAATAATAGGTCCCAGGTCAAGCTCCATTTAGTCATATTTGGGCCCTAACTAATTCAAAGTGGATGAAAATAGCAATTGTTTATACTTTGGCCAAAAACCCTGAGAGTCTTCCTCCCAGACTGGATTTTTTTTGACTAGGTAAAAGAGGTCATTCTTTGCCTCAATTCTTACTTAGCCTTAATCACCTAGTGGGCATTGCCTCAGTCAAACAGACCTGTTGAAGACCTTAGCTTAAAAAGGCCAAGGTCTCTCATCACATCCAAGCCATCTCCAGTCGTCCTGATCTATATCTTGCCCCTGGACCCAGATGACTCGGGTGGGAGGCGGGAAGAGAGGGGAAGTGAGGTAAGTGACCTCGCACAGTCCTCCCTCACACAAATCCAACTCACTTGTACATCATGGCATCACCTCCCTGATGCCACAGACCTCTTTGAGAATGAAGGACAAACAACAACAACCACCAAGCTCTGGAAGGGTGTACAAACCCTCCCATGGATTTATTCTTTGGGACCCACCCAAGAATTTCTCTCCTGCTACAGTCTCTGCAAGCAAATTCTGCCCTTTCCCTCCCCTCAGCATCCTACTAGAAAAAATAATGGACTTCAAGGGAATTAAAAGTAGGGGTTCTGCTGGGTTAGGGAACCCCAAGGCTGCAGAGTTCTACTAGAAACATTCTCCAAATAACCAAAAAGCATCAGACATTAATTCAGGGCAACCAGGGAATGAAAGAATGGAGGGAACTGAAGTGGGGAGAGGGCACTAAAACTGAAGGTGGATTCAAATCTAGAATCAAGCGCTAGGAAATCCTTTTCTCCCTAGAAACTACTTGGGGCAGGACCAAGGCTGGGACAAAGTCAATTCCCCAGTGTGTAAGGAAGCTAATAAAGCTCTGAGGTCCAGCCTTTGGGGAAAATCTACCATCAAAGAGAGAGAAGAGAAATTGAGCAAAAGAATAGAAGGGGGGAAAAGGCAAAAATCAACAAAATCTCAAGTGGAAGAAAATTCAGTTAAAAACCTAGAGCACAGGCAGATAAATCAACAGAGAAGATACTAAAATTGGAAGGGAAGATGACTACCAAGAGATTACAAAGCTCTCTAAATAAATATTGCAAAACAAAGGAAATTGAAGTAACACCTGATGAAACACAGAACATTGTGGATCCCCAAGTGAATATGGAACCAAAGCAGGATGTTTCAAAATATTTCAAGAGAAAAATCAGCTTCTGCAAGAGAAGTCAGTGACCTGGGCCTCCTTTCCTCCTGTCCCACTTATTCCTTCCATCCTTCCTTTTTTTAAAAATTTCAATAGTATTTTTTTTCTAATCACATGTAAATATAGTTTTCAACATTCATTTTTACAAGATTTTGAGGTACAAATGTTTTTCTCTCTCCCTTTCTTTCCTCCATCTCCCCAAGAGAGCAATCTGAAATAGGTTATACATATGCAATCATTTTAAATCATTTTCCGTATTAATTGTGTCATGAAAGAAAAATCAGAACCAAAGGAAAACCATGAGAAAGAAAAAGCAAACAATGAAAAAGGTGAAAATACTGTGCCTCGATCTGCATTCACTCTCCTTAGTTCTATCTCTCATTCTACCCTTCCTTGACCCACTCATGGCAGACTTTGATCCACTGCTGTGCTTAAAACCAGGGCAATGGGTTCACTTCTAATTTTCTCATCTTCTGGGGTGATAGCAACTTGACTGAAGATCACATACTCAGCCAGTTTGTCAACAAGCATTAGTAAGCATCTACTATTTTCCAGGAGCAGCTAGGTATAGTTACAGTGGCTAGAGTACCAGGCTTGGAGTCAAGAATATTCATCTTCCTGAATTCACATCTGGCCTCAGACATTTACTAGCTGTGTGACCCTGAGCAAGTCACTTAACTCTGATTACCTCAGTTTCCTCATCTGTATCGTTGCAGAAGGCAACGATAAACCACTCCAGTATCTGCCAAGAAAACCCCAAATGGGGTCATGAAGAGTCAGATATAACTGAAAAATGACTAAACAATACTATTTTCCAGTTCTGCATGGAGCTTATAGTCTAATAGGGAAGACAACATTTAGACAACTATGTACAAACAAGATATATATGGGAAAAACTGGAGATCATCAACAGTAAAGCCACTAAAATGAAGATGGATCTGGAGAGTCTTCCTATAGAAAATAGGATTTTAGCTAATATTTGAAAGGACCAACGGAAGCAAAGATACAGAGGTAAGGAGAAAAAGCACTCCAGGCTGGGAGGGACAGCCAATGAAAATGCAGTCAGGAGCCAGAGTCTCTTGTTCAAGGAACAACAGAGAGACCAGTGTCACTTTATCAAAGGGTCAGGTTATGAAGGGTTTTGAATGTCAGGCAGAAGAGTTTATATTTGGTCCTGGAGATGAGAAGAAGCCACTGAAGTCAATATATATATTGAGGACATAAAGAGGACACATGAGACCTGTGATGGAGAAAAATCTGTTTGACAACTGAGTGGAGGATGGACTGAAGTGGGGAGAGACTTGTGGTAGGAAAACCAACCAGCAAGCTATGACAGTAATCCAGGTGTGAGGTGATGGGGGCCTGTACCAGGGTGCAGCATCAGAGGGGATGGGTGCTACAATGTTATGAAGGTAAAATTGACAGGCCTTAATAATAGATCAGATATGAGAGATGAAAGAAAAAGAGGGAAAAATACAGGATAACATCTGGGTTGTGGTACTAGGTGACTATGAGGATAATGGTACTCTCAATGTTAATAAGGATATTAGAAAGGAGAAAGAGTTTGAGGGGGAAGTTCACTTTTGTGTTTAGGAGACATGTTTTTTGAGGTATCTAATAAGCAATTGGAGAAGCAAGACTGGAGGTAGACAGATTAGGGCTGGATAAGTTGATCTGAAAATTATCAGTTCCGGGGTGATAAGTGAATCCATGGGAGCTGATGAGATTGCCAAATGAAAGAGCATAGAGGGAGAACCTGAAGACTTGACCTTAGCACTGACCATGAAGATAACCTTAAAAACTGCACTTAATGGGCAGCCAGATGACATAGTGGATAAAGCACCAGCCCTGGATGCAGGAAGCCCTGCATTTAAATCCAGCCTCAGACACTTAATACTTAATATTATCTGTGTGACTTTGGACAAGTCACTTAACCCCAATTGCCT
This sequence comes from Antechinus flavipes, assembly GCF_016432865.1. Classification (NCBI taxonomy): domain Eukaryota; kingdom Metazoa; phylum Chordata; class Mammalia; order Dasyuromorphia; family Dasyuridae; genus Antechinus; species Antechinus flavipes. The sequence continues at coordinate 41,968,436 of NC_067404.1, read as the reverse complement.
CACAAAAAAACAAGACAAAACCAAAAACGAACGAACAAACAAACAAAAAGATTGTAGTTGATTCATCTTTAGGGACACAGTTACTGAGGCTAGAATAGACATTGTCAGGGCATTCACAGGAATTGATCGCAATTTCATCTTAGAATTCTGGGCTAAAGAAGTCAACAAAATCAAGAAATATGAGTGGGGATTCGTTTCTGATTCTGTGGTCCTAAGCTCTAAAGGAATCAGAGACAAGTCTGAAGTAAAATCAAGGTACGGCATCTGTGAAATTCCCTTCACAGACAATGGCAAGATGGGCAGGTAGCTAATGACATTTCAAGATATCAACTTTCTCAAGAAGCAGGAGAATGACCACTTTCTGGGCCAATAGCATAACAAACAGAAAATCTGATGGTAGCTCTTACTGGGATCACATTAAAGGAATCAATTAAAATTCTACGTCAGATATTGTTGGTGGAATTGTGAACTAATCCAATATCTTGGAGAGCAATTTGGAACTATGCCCAAAAGGCAATAAAACTACTCATACCCTTTGATCCAGCAATTACTAGGTCTGAATCCCAAAGAGATCATAAACAAAGGAAAAAGGGCCCATATATACCAAAATATTGGTAGCAGCTCTTTTTGTGGTGGAAAAGAAGTGGACATTGAGGGAATGCCCATCGATTGCAGAATGGCTGAACAAGTTGTGGTATGTGAATATGATGGAATACTATTGTCCTAGAAGAAATGATGAGCAGGGTAATTTCAGAAAAACCTGGAAAGACTTTCAGGAACTGATACAAAGTGAAGCGAGCAGAACCAGGAGAACATCAAGCCACACCGTGCAGCATTGTGCGATATATCAACTATAATTGGCTTAGCTCTTCTCAGAAATATTGTGATCCAAGAAAATTCAAAGACTCCTAATGAAAAGTGCTATCTACCTCCAGAGAAAGAATTGTGGAGCCTGAATGCAGATTAAGGAAAACTATTTTCACTTTCTTTATTTTTTCATGTTTCCTTTTACAAAGTTTTTTTTTTTGCAAATTGTTTCTTTTTTCACAACATTACTAATATGGAAATATGTTTTACATAATTGCCCATATATAATCTATAGCAAACCATTTACCGGCTTGGGAGGGGGAGAGAAGAAAGGGAAGAGAATATTTGGAATTCAAAGTTGTATTTTTTTAGAAAAATGAATGAAAAAATAAATTAAAAATAAAAATAAAGAATGAATGTTAGAAATTTTCTTTATGTGAATTTGGAAAAAAATAAAATACTATTTTTAAAAATCCTATGGCAAAGCCAGAATGAAAAGATGCCAATTGTGAATGAGGATGATGAGTTAGTGGCAGTTGTTGTCCACACGACCCTGATGGCCTAGGATTGTCCATTGGCATTCAAGGGCATAAAGAATTAATTACTATATGGAGCATGCATTGACACCCAGGAGGATGCCAAATACTGGTTTGACCTGTTGCCTCAGGCTAGCGTCTGTGTGGTTGTATAAGATTTGTACAAAGAAATGCCATCTTCCAAATTACTGAGATCAAGACTCAGACAAGACAGAGAAGTAGAAAGAAGCAGTTTAGCCCAGTTCTACCCACACCTACTCCAACAATGATCTAAAATGGACGGAGTAGTAAGGGAGGAATATAAAGAGAAACTATAGTGTGTTAGCTTTCCAGATGAAGAACATAAATCCAACTATAGTCAACGGATCCCAGAGTGAGCCAGGATACAGACTCCAGGCTAACTAATAGCTAGCCCCAAGCTCTCTGCTAGATCGCGGCACAGAGATGCTCAGAGTTGACTGCAGACTCGGCCCTCTTCCCTAGCCAATAGTTCAAGCCTGGGGGCCCTGACTTGGGTCCCAGAACTCCACTCAAGAAGCATAGGAATGCTCAGAGCTTTCTCAATCCCAGACCCAAGTCAACAATGAAGTGTCTCCAAGTGGGGCCAGGAGCCCCATTTCAGCACTCAGAACTCTAAATGCAACACAAGGATTCCCAGAGCTGTTGTATGATTCTAGTCCTAGCCTGGATCAGCAGTTTAGGTTCTAGATCATAAACTCAGTATGGATTTAACAGCCAAAGTAGATTGGGACATCAGTCCCCCACCCAGGAAAGTGGGATGGGAGGGGGTCTCACAGAGGAGCCAAGATCACCTGAAAAGCTCCCAGCTAGGTCAGCAATGACAGGCCACTTAGAGCAAATGACTTGATATAATAATAATAATAATAATAATAATAATAATAATAATGATAATGATAATAAGCTATTTTGAAGCACACTCAAGACACTAAGAAGAAGAAAATAATGCCAAAATATGTATGTCTCAAAGAAAAATATATCTTGCCCCTAGGAATTAAAATTATCAGAAGAAATGAATTAACATAGTATAGAGTAAATGAAAGCAGTATAGGAAAGAATTGGAAAAAGAAATGAGAACTATAGAAGAAAGATTTAGAAAGAGAATTAAGTTTGGAATAAAAGATGTAAAACCTTACCCATGTAAGAGACTCCCTGAAAATTAGAATGGATCAGAAATTAATGATTCTCTGAGACAAGAAGAAATCTAAAACAAAATAAAAGATTCAAAAAAGAAGAAAATATAAAATTGCTCAAAACACAAACAAGGACAGATAATTTAAGAATTATACTCCCTAAAAACTCTGACTAATAAAAAGGCCTGGATATAATATTTTAAATTATCATAAAAGAAACCTACCCAGATTTCTTCAAATCAAAAAACAAAGTGAAAATAAATTAATCCATTGGTCACTTCCTGAAAGAAACACCAAAATGAAAACTCCTACAAATACAACCAAAATCGAGAGTTTATAGGTCCGAGGAAAAAATGCCGCCAAAATATATGTTTAAGTACTGAGGAACCACAATCAGGATTATAGCTACTATGATGAAGAATGGAGAACATCAGATATGATATTCAGAAAGGAAAAAGATATAGGCCTACATCCAATAGTAACCCAAAAGAGCAGTATAATTCTACAGAGGGAACAATAGATCTTTAATGTAATACAGGACATCCAAATATTTACTATGAAAAGATCAGACCTTAGTAGAAATTTTAAAATACAACCACAGGAATAAAGTAAAACATTTGGAGAGGTCAATCAATTGGAAAGACTTTAAAAAGGCAATTTGGGTAGCTAGATGGTATGGTAGTCCTGGAATCAGGAGGACCTGAGTTCAAATTTGACCCCAGACACTTAACATTCACTAGCTGTGTGATCCCGGGGGAGTCACTTAACCCCAAATGCCTCCACCCCAAAAAAGTAAGTGGATAGAGCCCTGAGCCCATAATCACAGAGATCTGAGTTCAAATACAACCTTAGACACTCATTAGCTACGTGAGTCTGGTCAAGTCATTAAGTCAGTTTCCTCAGTTTGGTTTCCTCAAAATGGGGATAATAATAGCACCTACCTCCCAAGGTTGTTGTGGAACTCAAATGAGATGATAATTGTAAAGTGCTTAGCAGAATGCCTGGCACATAGTAGGTGCCATATAAAGGTGAGCTATTTTTGTTATAATTAATCTAATGGTGAAAGGAGGGAGAAATTAGCATTGCCTGAGAATTGTGTCAGCAAGGATCAAAAAGGGAGTGAAATAAAGTGAAGTGAAATCCTGAGAAAGATTTTTGGTATGTTGTGGCTATTTTAAAAGGAGAAAGGAAAGGGAGGAGGGGAGAAAGGATATCCTTAGGAGGAAAACGGGGTAGGCTTATTATCTCAGATATTCAGGGGGCAAAGATAGAAGTCTATACAAATGCTGAAAGCTTGGGGAAGTAGGCATTTTTGAACCTTGCTTTGAACTAAGAAAAAATGAAGGGAACAGAATCAGGAAAAAAATTATACTATTACAACATTGTTTTAAAAAAAAAAACTTTTTTAAGACTTAAAAACTCTAATCAATGAATAATCACCCCTGATTCCAGAGGGCCGATGATTTTAGAATACTGTCAATTTCCTGATAGAGACTAAATATGCAGAGTGAGACCCACTTTGGGGCACACTTGCTTAGATATGTCAGTTTGTAGCAGACTTTTTTTTTGTTCTGGGGTGAAAGAGGTAGGAAGAAAAAAGGGCATAAGCTTATTAATTTAAAAAATAAAATTTAATTTTAAGTGAACATAATTAGGTACATCAAAGAAAAAACTCCATAATGTCCAGGTTATCAATAGAAACATGCTAGCAGTTACATGGGCAAAAATCTTGATTGATTTTGGGGTATATAGCCTGTAAGTTAGCATGGGCATTGGCTCTGTGTGTGTAGTCCAGAAAGTTCATGTTGGTACATGGGTTGCCCCAGGGGATAATTGTATTTGAGGTCTCAGAATACCCAAAGTTGTTCCATATCCCAGTCATTGCCGATGGTGGCAGCCAGAGTGAGAGCCATATTGCCAAAGCTTCAGGCAAGTATTTTTTTATAGACCGCAGTTTAAAAAAAAAAAATACCAGGGAATAGGATTACTGGAAGCCTAGACAAGAGGCGAGGCATCCAGAACTGTTATTTTTTCAGTAAAGAAAACAAACTCAAGATGGCTAAAAGTTTGTCTGTACAAAACAATGGGTGCATCCAAAAATGTGTTCCCTACTCGATCACTAGCATCTAGCACTCCTGCCAAGATATTAGGGCAAAATTTTAATGGAAGTCAAAGCCATGATATACTCAGAGGAGCTAAAACTTGAAAAGAAGACATCAAATACACAGGTAAAAGGCAATTTCAATGGACTCCAGTCATGTGAGAAAAGACCCTTTCTGAGAAATTGACACTGTTTATTTTTACTCTCCCTTTTTGTGGTTTTTAATACAATTATGGAAATGTATATTATACATATATATATATATATATTACATTATATTATGGAGATATACATTATATATGTGTGTGTTAAGAGAGAGATCAGCATCATCAGAGAAGTTAAAAGGGAATAAAATGGTATAATTTACGGCCTGCACACACGAAATAATTATTAGAAAGAAAAACTTGAATCCAAGGTGGTGAGTCTCTCCAAAGAAGCAAAATAACAAACAATAGATTGAAAATATAAATGTATATTTGAAATGAAGGAAAACCTGGGAGAAGCAAAAAAAACCAATAATGTAAAAAACCTCCCCACACAATATTCAAGAAAAACAAATTGATCTTGAATTCAGGATACATAGAAACAACTTGAGGATCATAGGCCTCTCAAAAACACATAAGACATAAAATCTGAACACCATAAAGCAAGAAATAAACATAAGAAAACTGCCTGGAACTTTTGAATACAGAAGACAAAGCAGAGATTGAAATAATTTACACATAGCCCCCAGGAAAGGAAAAAACCCCACTATACTTCAAACACCAGAACAAATACTGGTTATATTCAATAATTCCAATGACAACAAATTCTGCAGCCGATCCAAAGAGAGACCTTCAAATATAAAGGAAAGAAAATTTGAATAACACTAAACTATTTTATATTCATCAGAAATCAGAGAAGGGAATAATATATTCCAAAAAGAAAAAGAGCTCAACATGCAACCCAAAATGACATCCTGCAAACCTGAGCCTAATCATCAATTTTAAAAAGATAGGCATTCACTGAAAAAGAAGCATTAGAAGTATCCCTATTTAAAAAAAAAAAAAGAAGAAGAAAAGAAAAAAAAAGATGTGAACAGATTGTTTGACTTTCAGACACCCCTAGACGACAGAAACCCAAGAAAAGTAAATAAATGCAATTCTCAAGGAAAGAATAAAAAATAAATTATCTCATTTCTAGAGACTACTAAGAGAAAATAATTAGATATAAAAAAAAATCTGTGGAGTTTTAAAAAAAAGGAACCATTAGAGAATTTTTTTTAAAAGGACACAGAGGAGAGAACTGATGAACTCTGAGCACAGATTGAAGCATACTTTTGTTCTTTTTCTTTATTTTTCTTGTTTTTTTCCCACTACAACATAGTGGAAATATGTTTTGCATGACTTCATATATATAATGGATATCGTATTTCTTGCCTTCTCAATGGGTGGGGGAAAGGTAAAAGGAGAAAAAGAATTTGGAACTGAAAATAAATTTTTTTAAAAGATAGAGGGATAAAGTTGAGAGAAAAATGAGAAAAATGATAGTGCAGGCCTGAAATATTACGGATTAAATTCTGCAATCTCCTTGCCTCTACAAATGAATCAACATTTTAGGGGGACTAAACTGCCGAAGAGAAGGATCCGTGAAAGAGAAGGGAAAAGGAAGCTAGAGCACAATGTGTGATGTACCCTAATCAAGTCTATGGTAAACAAGGAAATAACTCCTGTAGTGCATGAGCCAAAAGAGGGGCTACAGGAAAATGGGGGAGGTAGCCAAGGGAGGGATGAAAATCGGAAGAAAGAAAAAGAGAACTTAGTTCAGAGTCAGAGGGGATTCTACTGGATAACATTTCTATAGGAGGAATATTTCCTATATATAGGAAAATATATATATTTTCTGTAATGAACATCGAAGTCTTAAAATGTTTCTTATCTGCAAGGAGTTGGCGTACAGGAGAACACTGACATTGGGAATATTGTGCCTCAGAATATGTGATAACATCCTGCCTCAAAATAAGGGAAATCAGAGCTACAGGGGGTAACTGACATCCAGAAAAGTGGAAGGTCACGAACTCAGAGAGGAGATTACATGTAAAACCAGAAAGAAAATTATCATGGGAAGGGAAGAGTTTAGAATTGGACCACACAAACTGGGACACAGAAAAATGTCTAACGTGGGGGTAATGCTTTTATCTATACTCCCTCCCACAGGAAGCGATACTTCTAAGAGTAAGGCACAGTGGAAAAAATATGGAAGAGAGGTCAAGATTTACAAAGCAATAACAGAGAAATTTGTTAGAAGAGGAAATTCAGACATGGTACTTTAAAAACTTGAATTCCATGAAGGATACATAGAAGCTAAACAAGGAAGATATAAGTATATACATCATGAATCAAACAATAAAAGTTTAGAATAGAAAAGTAAGAGAACTCTGGAGGTTTTTTATTTTATTTAATGGTATATTATTTTTCTAGTTACAAATAAAGATAGTTTTCAACATTCATTTTGAAAGATACTGAGTTCCAATTTTTTTCTCCCTTCCTCAAGACAGGAAGCAATCTGATATACACTAAATTTTAAAATATTTTCATATGAGTTGTGTTGGAAAAGAAAAATCAGAACAAAAGGAGAAGACCACAAGAAAGAAAAAAAAAAAACCAACAAAAATAAATAACAAAAGAAAAAGGTGAAAAGAGTATTTTTCGATCGACATTCAGTCTCCACAATTCTTTTTCTGAGTGTGGATGGCATTTTTCCATCCAAAGGCTTTTGGTATTGTCTTGAATTGCTATATTGCTGAGAAGAGCTAAGTCTATCATAGTTGATCATCACACAATATTGCTGGATAACAAAACTTTTGAAAAGAGCAAGGCAAAGCAATCCTTTTTAACAAAAATGTGAAGAAAACAAACCAAACATCTGACAAACAAAAAAAAAGTTGGAAAGGAGGAGAAAAATAGGAAAAAGGGGAAGAATTAGGTAGCTAAAAAGAAGAAAAGGAATTAACAAGTTAAATAAAATTATAAAATTAGGGGAAATTTGACAGGGTAGAAGTAGGGGAGTATAAAAAGAAGAGAACCTGTGAGAATTCAGTTGCCCTAAAACAGACTAAGCAAAAGTAATTGTAGGGACAAAGTTCCTTTTCCTTTTAGAAAGAAAAAAATGAACTGAATTACAAGAAGATATAGATTTTTAAACAATAACAGAAGACTTTAATGCCCCTCTCTCAGAACTGGACAAATTTACAGGAAAGGTAAACCAAAGAGAAATATAAAATTGAATAACCTGATTAAGAATTTAGAGCCAAGAAACTGGAAAATGAATGGATGTCCATCAATTGGAGAATGGCTGGGTAAATTGTGGTATATGAATGTTATGGAATATTATTGCTCTGTAAGGAATGACCAGCAGGATGAATACAGAGAGGCTTGGAGAGACCTACATGGACTGATGCTAAGTGAGATGAGCAGAACCAGGAGATCATTATACACTTCAACAACGATATTGTATGAGGATGTATTCTGATGGAAGTTGATTTCTATGACAAAGAGACCTAACTGAGTTTCAATGGATAAATGCTGGACAGAAACAGCTACACCCAAAGAAGGAACACTGGGAAACGAATGTGAACTATTTGCATTTTTTATTTTCTTCCCGAGTTATTTTTACCTTCTGAATCCAATTCTCCCTGTGCAACAGGAGAACTGTTCGGTTCTGCAAATATGTATTGTATCTAGGATATACTGCAACATATTTAACATATATAGGACTGCTTGCCATCTGGGGGGGGGGGTGGAGGGAGGGAGGGGAAAAATCGAAACATAAACGAGTGCAAGGGATAATTGTAAAAAATTGTAAAAAATTACCCTGGCATGGATTCTGTCAATACAAAGTTATTATTAAATAAAATAAAATTTAAATTTAAAAAAAAAAAAGAATTTAGAGTCAAAAGATTTATGGCATTTCCCCTCCCCCACCCCCACCCCCCACTAGCTAACATTCTCTTTCTCTCTTAAATTTCATGGCTAAATTCCTTGAGAAAGCCATCTACAATCAGTGCCTCCACTTAATCTTTTTAAAAATTCTCTGTAGCCTAACTTTCTACTCTAGCATTTAACTGAAACAACTTTCATCAACATTACAAGTGACCCATAACTGCCAAATTTAATTTTTTTCTTTTGTTTTAATTAAATTTATCCGATGAGCAAAAATATATTTTCTCTCCCACCTACTTTCTCCTGCACCACTGAAAAGAAAAATAAAGCCCTTCTAATAAATATGCATAGTGAAGTAAAGCTAATTCCTGAATTGGCCAAGTCCATTTGCTAAATCAATCAATAAACATTTATTAAGCACCTAGTAACCACTGTGCTAAGAATTAAAGATATGAAAAGAAGCAAAAGATAGTCTGTGCCCTGAAGGAGCTTGTAATCTAATGCATTTATCTGTGTCCTGTTTTCCTCATGTTTCCTCTGTTTCTATATTCCTATCTTACCTAACCCAATTATAAAAAAGTACAAATTATCTCCCTTTTTTAATCCTTCCTACATAAGTGTATTTATCTTTTTTTACCCTCCGTTCTATTTCCCCTCTTAAAACCCTCAGAACAGAATCAATTTACCCTGAGGACCTGTTTTTTTTCCTTCTTTAACTCCCTCAATATCCCATAAAGACATTTAGGTTCAGAAGAGACACTTGTTGCTTCGCCCTCTTTCAGAATTCTGCAATTGCTCGAATAAATTTACCTCTCTGAATTCTTGTGTCTGCATTTCTTCAAAAATATCTGAAAGTTCCTTATTCCATTAAATATCCATTTTCCCTGGTTAGGATTATATTTAGCTTTTCAGGTTAAGTTATTCTTGGAAGGGGCCTCAGAAGCCACGTGGTCCAACTCCCTTATTTTCTACATGAGACGACTGAGATCTATGGAGGCTAAATGATAGTCACACATCTAATAAATGATAGAGGTAGGAACTCAATCCAGTATTTCTGATTCTATTATACCACACTGCCTCTCATTCGTTACCAGTTATATCACTTCACCCAGGAGCTGACCTGAACCAGCCCAGGACTTGGTTACCCATTACGTACCAAGGTATCTCTAAACAGTCCAGGAACCTAAAGGCAATTCTGATGATTCATTGTGCTTCCTTTCCACTGGAGGCCAGTGTCTGCTTTTGTATGTGATAGATGAGGAATTGTTTACCCATATCTTTAATCTAAAATAAAGTATAATGTACAAGCAGCTCAAAGACATAAGGCAAGAAAACATGAATGGAAGATTATAAATAACTATGAGCTCAAGACTTCTACATGCAAAAGTCTCCAGTTGACCTCATTCTTATCCTATTGTCCTGTGTTTACCAGTCTTTTTCTTTTTCCTAGTTACCACAGGACATCTGTATGTCTGAGTTCCTAGGAAGAAGAAAATAGCTCCCAGTCCTGAGCCAGAATAGGCACTAAGTATGTGGCTAGCTAGGCCATTCAAGGATCAAACCTGATCTTGCCAAACCTAAAAAACGACAGTCACCTATATAAGGCCTGTTTGTGGATGCGACGAAACCGGAAAAAGGAATTAATTAACCTCTGAGGTCCTTTGCCACATGTATGGATTTCCTCCAGCCTATGTAGGAAGCTTCTCAGAAACACTGGGGCTTCTTGGTGCATGGAGAGGTCGTGAGAGACACAGCTGCAGATGGAATCTTTGAACATGTAAAAGGAAGAGTTTGAAAAAGGAATAACTTGACATTTGATTTGAGAAGAGTAGTAAAATGTCAACATCTGCCATGAAAATACAGAATGATTAAGGTCCTTTAGTTTTTAAAATATACAGCCCTGTTTGGTGTTGTTTTTTATAAACTCTGATCAAAAAGTATTTTCCTTCAATAAGTCTGCATTAAGTGATCTCATTAAAGCTGCTGAATATTTTATCAGCTTTCTTGGAAACTTTATTCAGAATAGCTACATTCAGGCCAAACCATGGTCCATTCAGTATACAATTCTGGCCGGGGTCAAGAAGGAAAATGCTGGGCCAGGGTCACCATGGTAGTTGGGCCAGGCCATCCTTCCTCACTATGACCTGTGAAAGGTTAAGGGCCCTATCCTGGTGACACATTCACTTCCCTTCATAAACTCTGAGCTGATGCAGCCCTCTCCCCCCCGCCTTTTTACCAGTCTGCCACTGTTACTGCAGAAGCCGGAAAGGGGCCCCTAAAGACCCGAGGGCCATTTAAAAAATGCATTCTGAACTGAAATGCCAAATAAAATGAGCACTTCCCTACATACACACACATATATAGAATACACATACCCATATATATGTATAGACAGAAAAAGATAATTGTCCATGAAAAAGTCTCTATTATGTAGAACTTGCTTTTCTTTTTAAGTATATAATAAGCATATAATTTTCAAAACTCTCCTGCTTGTCCATAATTTCTTCTGACCTTCTTCCTGTTCTCCTCTGAGCCTTTTTAGAAAAATGCATGCAATAATCCACTCATTTCTTTGATTTTTTCTTTAATTGAGGGGAGATAATCTCATCCTTGACCCTACCCCTTCTCTCCTACCACCTCCAAAATTTTAAAGGATAAGGAAAACAAAGTGTTTATAACAAGTCAGTCAAGAGAGAGCCTGAGTCACTACATTAGTGATTTGAATAAGCAGTCTCATTTCTGACTTGATGGCCATTTGAAAATTTCCTGTTTGTGTGAGATACAAACCAGAAACATTACCTGCTCTAAAGTCCATATGGGGATTGCACATGCTCAGAAGAACTGGGTTCGCTTGGACACATCCAGTTTCCCCCATGACTGATTAAATTCAAATTTAGAAACATGGAATACTATAGAAGACTCAGGACTTTACTTCCGTACCCTATGGTCCTGGTGTCCACTTCTGTCTCTGTTGGATTTAATCTTTCCTGCTCTTAGGTGAAGAAATAGTGGAGAGGGAATGAAGCAGACAGCGACCTCACAAGATTCAAAAAGCTGGAGGATCAGCAATCTAGTGCAAGCTCCAGCAAAGCCCTGAAGAGTGACCTGTGGAACCTACCCCAATAGCAAGGTCTTGGAGCGCAACCTGCAAGATTCAGGCCAGCAGCTAATTGGACCCAATAGTCAATACAACATTTTCCGGAGGAACTTTATCATTAAGCTCAAGTCTACTCTCCACAGGGACCAAGGTGGTATAGGGGAAAATATATTACCTGGATGCTAGAGGGAATATTTTGTGTTTCTGTTTTCTTACTCTTTTTCCTCGGTAACTATCCCTTTATAAAATCCTATGGATATTAATGAAAATGGGGCACTGATGACTATTAACACTGAATAAACGATGCTATAATGGGGGCTGGAGCTTGATGACATTAGAGAAAGATCGCCCTGCCCTCCCAGAAGCACTCCTAGAACCCAGAGAAAGAGATGTGGCAATCTGGGGGACCTGACTTATCATTAAGTGGGAGTTGTGATAAAGATTCCCAACTTCTAAAATATCTATATTTCTAAGATGCTTTGATCTCTTACCTCTAGGTATTTTCAGCAGCTGAACCCCGGTCCAGACTATACTCCCTTCTATGTCTCAATATACTGATCTTCAGAGGCTTAGCCCAGGTGTCTTCCTAGTTGCTGGTGCTCTCTCCTCAATTTTCACTGGCTCATGAGTAAGAGGATCTGAGTTCGATCTCTCCCTTAGCCTAGCTTATAAGCAACATGATCCTGGGGAAAACGTTTAAACTCCCTAGAAGTCCTGGTCCTCAGCTGTAAAATAAATGCTATCCAAAAGTTTCTCTACACTAAATGCGTTACCAAAGGAGTAAAGACCCCAAAGCAGAGGCCTACTGGGTTTCTTAAGAAGAGGGCAGACCAGGGAGGAAAAATGGAGAAGATTAAAACTTCCATGCTGATAAGTGTTCAGAGTGGTCCTGTGACTAGCCGCTCCAATTCCAAGGTAAAGAGACCCATTCTAAATAAAATTTTAATTTCAATTTTAATTAGCAAATAAACAACGTGGACCTATGATTTCACTGGGTACTTCCATGAGGAAGCTTTCTCCACCAATTCAGATCCTCCCAATTTCGAATATTAAAGTTTTCTGGGACACTGAGAAGTTAACTCCATTGAGATTTGTCAGAAGAATTTGAACTCGGATCTTCCTAACAGCCAGCTCTCTCTCTCTCCACTGAAGCAAGCCGCTTCTCATTTTTCTGCTTGATTGCTCGTAGAACTGAATTGAATGGAATCGACAACATGAAGATCCTCTTGTGAAACTATACTCTCAACCTGCATTTGTCCATTAGACTAATGAGCTCTTTCAGCTCATCAGCTTGCCTGTAGCTTCTCCTTTTATTAGTAGGAAGTTTGCCTTTCCGGCATCTTCCATACTCCCATCCCTACCTACCCCAAGTTCCAAAGCTGAGTGAACATAATCAATCTGAACATACTCTTCTTAGTTTTCCACACACTAATATAATAGCCCCTTCTTAGCTGCCATCTTTCCAGTCCAAATATTCCTATTATCATGGGTTCCTATAGAGGCCATTCTAATACAATCTGTTTATTTTATAGAGGAAGAAACTGAGGCCTTAAGAGATGAAAGATCTTAGACAAGGTAACACAGAGAACAAATGGAAAAAGCAGGGATTCTAACCTATGACCTCTGAATCCAAAGGCACTATATTCTGCCCGCACCTGTTGCCCCGATCCATCCGTTTGGATCATTTTTGCCCTTCTCCGGACTATCTCTAGTTCTGTTTCTCTTTCTTGTGGCGTGACAAAAAAAAAACTAGCTCAATCCTATCCAGCTGCAGATACTCGGGGTCTTGTGTAAGGGTGCAGTATATGGGGCTTTGTTTCCAGGATGATGCTTGGCCATCTGTTCATCCCAGCTGCTGGGGGAGGGACTTGGATTCTTCCTGCTGAGCCATCTCTTCCAGGTTAATCATTTGGTCAAGGTACAATCCAGGGTCAAGGACACCCACTCTAAAACCACCATTAAGTTTAGGGAGCTAAAGAGTCAAGAGAGAGGTGGTACTTTGGGGAAAAAAATCACATGCTGAGAATTCCAAACAAATGGGTCTTAGTTGGGGCTGAACCACTCACTGGACTACCCACGTCCAGTTATCTCTTTCATTTGCCACCTTTCTAAAGGGGAATACCACCTGCACCTCCCTCAGAACCGTAATATGACTTTCATGGCATAATAGAAGCAGAAGCACTTTGGAAAGTAGCAGGCACTCAACACATGTAGGACATTATTATTCTAAATTTGTTCTCAGTAATTGGACTATACCAGGGTCTAGCCAGCACCTGCCTTTGGCTTCGCTCTGCAGGAGTCCATTGGGACAAGCCTGCAGTTGTAATACCACCTGCTACTTCTAGCTGTTCCTACTGCTCCAAAGGAAAAAAAAACAGGCAAAACAACTTTAAAAAAAAGGAAATGCAAGTCCAAGCCAGGCTAACTACATCACACACACACACACACACACACACACACACACACTTCACCCCACCTCCTCTGCAACAGAATCTCAAAGGGAGGTGGTTATTTAGCAGGAATCGGGGGGGGGGGTAGGCTGCTATATTTGACGTCATATAGAAATTCTACCTGTGAAATCACTGTTCTTTCCCAATGTGAAATGAACAGGCTCATCAGGATGGCTCAGCAAAGGGTTTAGAAATGGCTACAGACAGATGGCTCACTGGCTAGAGCACTAGACCTGGAGTCAGGAAAACCTGAGTTCAAAATCAGTCTCATTAGCTGTGTTATCCTGGGCAAGTCATTCACCTCTGTTTGCCTTAATTTACTGGAGAAGAAAATGGCAAACCATTCCAATATCTTTGCCAAGACAACACCCTAATGGTCCATGGGGTCACTAAGAGTTGGATGGGGGAGAAAAAAAAACTTGTATGGGACTTAACAAAATGGTACAGTAGGTCAAGAACTGAAATTCAGGAAAACCTGAGTTCAAATCCTGTCTCACTAGCGTCTGATCTTGACAAATCACTTAATCACTTCCAGCCTCAGATTCCTCATGTCTAAAATGAATATAACAATAACACCTCCCTTATGGGGTTGTTGTCAGGATCAAATAAGAGGGGCAGCTAGGTGGTGCAGTGGATAGAGTAGCAGCCCTGAAGTAAGGAGGACCTGAGTTCAAATATGGCCTCAGACATGTAACACTTCCTAGCTGTGTGACCCTGGGCGAGTCACTTAATCCCAATTGCTTCAGCCAAAAAAAAAAAAAAAAAAAAAAAGGGAAAAGGAAAGGAAAAAAAGAAAAGAAAAAAGAACTGACCTCTCAGTTGTAGCATGTTCACTTCTTTTGTTGTTGTTTGCTTGAATTTTATTTTCTTTCTCATTTTTTTCCTTTTTGATCTGATTCATCTTATGCAGAAAGATAATTGTATAAAGACATACTCCTATATTGGATTTCCATACATTTTTATCATGTTTAACATATATTGTGCTACTTGCCATCTAGGAGAGGAGATGGGGGAGAAGGGGAAATTGGAATACAAGTTTTTGCAAGGAACAATGGTGAAAAATGATCCCTGTGTATAAAATAAAAAGCTTCAATTAAAAAAAAAACTGACCTCTCAGAAATATTCTAAGTATTCATATCCATGCAAGCTGCCGCCCCAAGGGCCTCCCTCTACTGGATATTTTTGAACAAGTCTGGCTGGATTTTGAGGGGCCCCGTAAAGATCTGCCCACTCCTCAGTTTGCCTTCGTAGGTAGTTTCCTTACTCTTGCCACATTAGGGCAATCTTTGGACTCCTTTCAGCTTGGTGAGACCTGTCAGTCAGTCAGTAAACATGTATTAAACATATATTATGTGTGAGGCACAGTGCTAACTAAGCCCCAGGGTTAAAAAGAATCAGAAAACAGTTCCTGCCTTCAAGGAGTTTACAACATCATGAGAGCCTGTGATCTGCCTTCAGAAATTCTGAGTCTCCTCAACATCTAGATATCGTAACAGAAAATTATTTTTTGTGAAGGATTTCTCCATTACATTTTTACTAAATTCAGTTTGGTCTCCTCTATTCATCTAAAAGTCAATGGGGAGGGAGGGGGCAAGTTGTGGAACATATTATAAAACAAAAAAAATGACATCATTTAATGTCAAAACATAAGACAAAAACTTTTTTATATCCATTTCGAATAATATACAATATTTTATTATATAACAGATCATATTTATATCATGTAACATGCCATATTTTTACCAATTTTCTTCTATCTTAACATGTTCGTTTTTCCTCCAACAACACATACACATTGCGATAAGACTGTGTCTTCTCATTCTTGTCCACATTCACACATAAAATCTCACCGGAGGGGCCCTCTAGTATATCTGCTCTCACCATGTCACTGATTTCTCTCCATTTCTAGCCAGATAGCTTTATACATTGGACTCACTGAAAATCTAGGTTTAAAGAAATTTTCATCAGACGATTAAAAGAAAAGCAATATAATATTGCACTTTAATGGAACGATCACAGGGGGAAAAACCTAAAATCCACGTCCTAACCCCACCAGAGCTTAAAATCTTTGGTCCAATCCAATATGTGTGCACAAAAAAAATTATTGCGTCCAACTCT
The DNA here is from genome assembly GCF_016432865.1 of Antechinus flavipes. NCBI lineage: Eukaryota > Metazoa > Chordata > Mammalia > Dasyuromorphia > Dasyuridae > Antechinus > Antechinus flavipes. The sequence continues at coordinate 41,952,256 of NC_067404.1, read as the reverse complement.
TTGTGACCCCATTTGGGTGTCTCCTGGAGTAGTTTGCCCTTTCCTTTTCCAGCTCATTGTGTAGATGAGGAAACTGAGGCAAACAGAGTTAAGTGAGTTGACCAAAATCACATAAGTGTCTGAAGCTACATTTGAACTCAGGCTTCCTGACTCCAGGTCTGGCACTCTATCCACTGCTCCATATAGCTGCCCTCACACACACATTAAAATAGCAGAGTCCTATGATAGACATGCCCCCAAAAAGACATTTTGCCTGTCAAGCTGGGTAACATGGGGTTATAAGAAACTATATGGTGTAAGAGATAGAATGTCAAAGTTGGACTCAATCGAGACCCAAGTTTGAATCCTGCCTCTATTCTCCTAATGAAGTCACTTAGCTCATTCAATCTCAGATTCCTCATCTGTAAAATGGAGATGATAATAATAACATGTTATTATGAGGATCAAAGTTATTAAAGCAATATGTGTAAAAGTTACTTTGCAAATCTTCCTAAGCTAACTACAGGTTAGCTATTATTATTGTTACAAATTGAAGTCACGGTCTCCCCCCACCAAAAAAAAAAGCATTTTGACTCACATAAAACCTAAACAGCCTACAATGTGTCTTACTTTTCAACATATAGCCATGTACTTTCCCCCATATTCAATACACAAAGAGCCCCTTTATATCAGTACAGCTGACATTCGTGGACAACCCAAATATACTCGAAATAGAACAGTATTCTTACCCTTCCTGGACCACTCAAATGCCATTCCCTCCATTTAGCACTCACTGTGTGAGCACTCCCACCCAGAAGGCCTTTCTTCCTCCTCTGAATTTCCATAGCACATTACAGTGTGTTACTTCTCCATTCTTTCTTGGGATGGTTATTTTTTAGGATCATTGATTTCAAAATGAAAGCAACTTAATGGCCATCTTCACAGAGGAACTGATGCTCTGAAACATTATATCAGCAATAAGTAGCAGAGCTGGGATTCAAAAAATACGTCAGCAGTAAGTGGCAAAGCTGGGATTCAAACCCAGCCCTCTGATCCCAAATCCAGGGCTGATTCTACTGTAGTATACTGCCTCTTACCTCTTGGGCAAAATCCTAAGGTCCAGGTAGGTGACAAGCAGGTCATCATACCTCTTTCTGGTCTTCCTAAAATCTAGGCAGTGCTGAATGTTGCTTTAAGTCATTAAACACAGTAGAAACTCTGGCCAGTGGAACAAAGTTCTACCCAGGCTTCTGCCTTCTGCCCTGCTTCTAGAGAGGCATGCTGACATAAAAATGCAAGGGCCATATTCCCAATATGGAGCATGCACTGCTGTTCTATAACTAGTTTTGGTCTTCTAAGCATATGGGGAAGAAACAGACTGCTGATTGGCTACTGAGTTGGAACTAGGGTATGTTCAAAAGTACTATTAGTTAATACTAACTGGCCAAAGTGAGTCTCGGTCTCTTTCTTTTATCCTAGCATGGAGTGTTCAAAATGAGGAGGTAGGGGCTACTGGAAGGCCTCAGTTCGAAAAAAGGCCTCAGGCTTTCATAGCTTCACTAGGTCCCCTGCCAGGTAGACTGTGAGCATGCAAGAGGCCCCGCTGTTCTGTTCTTTCTGCTTGCAGATAAAGCAGTATTGGAGATGGTTATGACCTTGTGAGTCTCCAAAAATTCAGAATAAACCACCCAAGACCTAGGATCTGGAGTCCATGCCAAATTTCGTGGCCAGCCATGAGAAAGCCAATATCTAGAAACCTTCTAGACCCAACATAAATAGAAGGCAGCCAAGAGTGAGGGACAAGGATTTACACATTAGCTGTGCTGCATTTGGGAGGGAACTTGGTGGAATGAATTCTCCCAGCAATCCTATTAAGTTTAAAATCATTCTCTTCAGGGACCAAGATGGTATAAAGGAGAGGGTCTACCCAAGTGTTGGGGAAAGAAATGTTTGCACTTCAGTCCTTGCAATATCTTTTCAGAAAATATCCTTTGGTCAAAGATAATTAATATAATATCATATATTATATTAATATATTATATTAATATGTAATATGATATAATTAATATTACTGGTTAAATGAAACTGGGATTCTGATCTCTGGCACTGAATATTGAGGGAAAAGGGGAGACTTGAGCTAGAATGATTCCAAACTCTGAGGAAAGAATCTAGCCTTGTTCTAAGGACTAGGAGTTGGGAGTTGGGCTAAAGATTCCCCCAGAGCCTTATAAAGCCTCAATAAGGAAATTAAACAACTTTTGAGACCCACAATCATCAGTTAGGCATGCATACAGCATGATGTGGTCAATTCAAATCAATTCAATTCACTTTAAAAAGCATTTATTATGCTTTCTGGGTCTCAGACCCTGAGCTAAGTACTGAAGATACAAAAGGAAACAGTCCCTGGTATCCAAGATTTTATATTCTATCGGGTGAAACAATTTATATACCAGTAAGTAAATATAACACATATACAGGGGGGCAGCTGGATGGTGCAGTGGATAAAGCAGCGGTCCTGGATTCAGGAGGACCTGAGTTCAAATGTGTGACCTCAGACACTTAACACTGATTTAGCTGTGTGACCCTGGGCAAGTCAACACCAATTGCCAGCCAAAACAAACAACACACACACACACACACACACATATATATACAAAGTAATCTCAGACATTGTGTAATGATCAACTATAAATGACTTAGCTCTTCTCAGCAATATGATCTAAGACAATTTCAAAGAATTCATGATGGAATATTCTATCCACCTCCAGAGGAAGAACTAATGGAGTCTGAATGCAAACTATTTTCACTTTTTTTTTTCCAGTTTTTTTTTCCTTTTGCTCTGTTTCTTCTTTCAACATGACTAATATGGGGAAATGTGTTTTACATGATTATATAGATATAATCTATATCAAATTGCTTATCATTTGAGGAATGAGGAAGAAGAGGGAGGGAGGGAGAAAATTTGGATTCCAACATTTTTTTAAATGAATGTTAAAAATGGTTTTTATGTGTAATTGGAAAAAAAATAAAATATGGTTAAAATGCAATTGAGAGATATTTGACAAAATAAATAAAATGTAATAAAAAAGTAATTTCAGTAATTGAGAAACTGAGGTGAATAGTAAAGGCTTCAAGTAGGTGAGAGCACTAAAGCTAAGCCTTAATGGGAGTTAATATTTGTTGGGAAAAAAATGCACTCTAAAGAGCAAACACCAAAGCTGGGAAGAGGAAGGCTTCTAAGAGAAGTCACTTGTCGAACTTTACTCACCTCCAAGCAAAAGAATTACTCTGGAAAGTTATCAGTGTGAACAAATGTACATAGCCTTTCTTACTAGCATATCAGTGTTTAAGATGGCCTACAAGTGAACATTGACCTCCCATTTCTGAGCTGGTGAAAAGCTCACTTTGCCCTTTATCTCGGAAGAAAACTTAAGAAGCAAATGAAATGATTGTCTTTGTAAAGCTAATAGATTCCCAAGTCCCCCGTCCGATTTGGATTTACTGCTGATGGTATCTGGGCAAATTCACCTGGCTCTAGTTGGTTGCAGACTGCCACTCAAATAAGAATATTCTCTATTACAGACATCTAAGAGTTTAGACACCAAAGAGGTGATGACCTCGTTTTGGTTCACCTTTAATTATTAAGTGCCTTAAAATAAACTTTCCAGGTAATCATAATATAATCGATATTTATTAAGCACCTCCTCTGAGGCAGGGACCATGAAAAGTGCTGGAGATAGATACAAACAGAAAAAAGAAAGCTCCTGTCCTCAAGCAGCTGACAATCTAATCCTATTGCTTTAAAAACATCTATCACTTGGCAAATTTTTTTTTATTTTAAATCATTCGGTAAATGTCCATACCTTCCTTTCAGGTATAAGTATATATGTACCACTCACTTGAATCTATGGGAAGACTAGCAAAATGAAATAAAAACCCTGGACAAATTACTTCCTTCACTTTTCTGGGATGACTTCCGCCATTGATTAAGAAACATGTATTAAGCACCTACTATGTTCAAGGCAATAGAACACAAAGACAAAAACAAAAACAAAACAATACTTTCCCTCCAAAAGATTATGCTAGAGCAAGAGGGAAAACAGAGATACCCGACCAAATATCGTGTTCCTTCCAAAGCTGTAGATCACAATACGCAAGCCTTCCTGGCCAATGTAACTCTTGTCCATAGCTTCCCATTACTTCACCATAGAGGTCCAGCCAGCACGCTGGGTGTCTTCCTCATTCTTTCCTGACATCACAAGGGTAGCGGTGGAGCACTCAGACCATCAGCCTGTCATCCCTCACTCTTGCTTTCTGACCACCCCATCTTCTCTTTCTATTATATATAACTCTTTGGTAATGTCCTTTACTCCCATCCTTCTTGAATTCCCCCTTGGTGATGTGTTACAGCCTGCTCACAATCTACCCTGTACCTCCTCATTGCCGTCGGGGTGATATTTATTTTTTAATCCTTTGGAAATAAGTATGTTTTTTTGTACTACTGTATCTGACAAAGCTACGTACACAGCTAAAGAAATAGATCAAATCTAAAAGGGCTTCAGCAACTGAGGGCCTATTCTATGGTCCTACTCTAAGACCAGTTCCAGTGGAATCTTAGACTCCCCATTCCTGGACCTCTTGCCTCTAATTGAGGATTTGGGGCTTTATCTTCCCAGGGATAATGTTACTTCCCTATTGTCTGCTCACTGTGCTTCGTCTCACTTCCCCCACCCCCTTTTCTAACATCCCCTTTATGTGTCGTCTTCCCCCATCAGAATGCAAACAACTCAAAGGGAGGAACTGGCTCGCTTATATTTGTATTCCCAGTGCTTAGCACAGTACCAGGAATATATTAAGTGCTCTAGTTAGCTAGCTAGCAATCTAAGGGGATCAGGAATTAGTGCTTGAAACTTGAAGGGAGCTAGGAATTCTATGAGATGAAAGAAAGGAGAGAAAGCTTTGAAAACCCCGAGTCAGGAGGGGTGATATTATAGACCAGGGATGGCAAATAAGCCAGTCTGGCTTCTGAGTGCACATTTGGACAGAGCCCAAGGGTGCACGACACAGAAAAGAGTAAACTGAGGCCCGGAGAGAGAAAATGATTCGTCCGACATCACGTAGCTACTAAGTAGCAGAGACGAGCTTTTGAGTCCAGAGCCTCTGACTCCAGATGAAGTATTCTTTCTACTTTCCCATGCTGCATTTTCCTCCATAGAGAGAAGAGCAGTAGATTAAAGAAGACAGTTTTATAGAAAAATAGAGGAATGTAGTATTATGTACCAGGACAGGTTTCTAAGTAGCTGTGATGAAAAAGGAATGCACTTTGCAGAAACCCTCAGCTTATCCCAAGAGAAAGGCAGCTTCTAGCAGGTTAAAAGATGTGGAGCTTTTTGTGGTTAAATGTGAACAAAACTACATCATGAAAGCTAAGCAGATGAGATTTCTGGCATAGCACAATAAAGTTATATTCATGCTCAAGCTCTTTAAAAAAAATTCGTAAATAAGTTTTAAAACAATCTTGATGTTCATCTTTCCCCCAGAAAAAAAAAATTGTCGAGCGTTCACCAATTCTGATTTTTTTCCTACAGAGTAAAAGACGTGGCCAAAGTATTGTTACATTTCGAGTCTGGGAATTCAGTGCCACTCACTGGCTGAGATGAGAGATTGTGAGATCACCCTGAGCAATCCAAAATAGGGCTCCGGTTTCTAGACCATTTGAGCTGAGGACACAATAGAACCCAAAAGTATGAAACAAGGGTCATATACTATGTTCACTCAGGCTGAAGTAATCCCTACCGTACCCTAGCTCCCAGGGTTGTTGTGAGGGTCAAGTGAGCCGTGAAAGTGCTTTGAAAAGAAAGTAAATCACTATACACACACGGCAAAGGACTATTGGGAGAGTCCACCCTAACACGACCTCTCTATAAAGTATGTATGGAAGGGGTGTCTGAAAGGGGGGAAATTTCTGAAAATGTAGTCAAACTGGAGGGTCCAATCCAAAGTATTTCTTTTTTTTTAAGTTGTATTGATCTGTGTCTATTGTTTGTCTCCCACGGTCATCTCCCGATATAGACCTTCACGCCATTGAATCCTCCCTTATGGAAAAAGAAAAACAGTTAAGTGAGATCAATATAGCATCTAAAAGTGTATCAATCAATCAACAGGTATTTATTAAGCATCTGCTCCCTGTCAGGCATGGCATGGGGCGGAGGAAGGGGAGGTGAGATATGTACATATAAAAATGTATGCAGCATAAAGTTAAAAATACATAAAGTGTGTGTGTGTGTGTGTGTGTGTGTGTGTGTGTGTGTGTACATAAAAATAGTAGTTAGGTCTAAGGTAGGTTAGTAAGAAAGGCACTGCTAGTTGGAAGAAAAGACTTCATGGAGACCATGATAAAGGAAAAGAGCCACAATAGGAGATGGAAGTGAGAAGAGACTGTGTTTCAGGCATGGAGGACAACCAGAGCAAAAGCATAAAGATGGCAGATGGAGAGTAATGAGATCCGTTTGACTGGATCGGAGAATACATACAGCAAAGTGACTTCCCATGAGATAGGTTGGAGCTAGGTTGCAAAGGATTTTCCAAGTTAAACAGAGGGGTTAATAATTTATTCTCGAGGCAATAGGGAGCCCCTGGAGTTGGTTGAGTAGGTTAGTCACTTGGTTAGAGCTATATTGAATAAAAATCCTTCTTGACAGCACGGCCTAAAATGGACTGATGAGGGAAAAGATTTGAGGCAGGAGACCAATTAGTAAGGAGGGGAGGAGGGCCTCAACTAAGGTGGGAGCTGTGTGAGAAGAGACAAGGGGTGAGCTGTGAGAGATGTTGTAAAGGAAGAAATAGCAAGATTTGGCAACTGATTGGATACATGGGGTGAGGGTGACTAAGGAGTTGAGGATAATGATTAGCTTACAAGCAAGAGATACTGGAAGAAATGATGACGGCCTTGACAGAAATTGTGCATTTTACAAGAAAATAAGATTTAGGAGAAAAGATAATAAGATTCTTCCCCCCCCCCCAGGGCCTTTCTTCCTAAGCGACTTTGTATTTAACTACTATTTACATGTGTGTGTGCACACAAAAGATACATCTTTTACGAATTTTTAATTTTATATCTATGCTGCATTTATTTTTATATGCGCGTCTCACCTCCCCCTCCTCCACCCCATGTCATGCCTGACAGGGAGCAGATGCTTAATAAATTTTACCTGTTGATTGATTGATACACTTTTAGATGCTATATTGATCTCACTTAACTGTTTCTCTTTTTCACAAGGGAGGATTCAGTGGTGCGAAGGTCTATATCGAGAGATGACTGTGGGATACAATAAATTAATTTAAGACAGATTCGGTTTAAGGATTTGGAACATACTGTTTTAAATTTCCAGTAGGCAATTCTCATTATGAGACCAAAGCTTGGAGGAGAACCTGTTACCGGATATGTATGTATGTATTTAGACATGTTTGTACGGGTAGATATGTTTATATGTACATTGGGATTGAGGAAAATGGGAAAGAGTGAGTGATAATAACAGGTTTGGGATTGAAGGATGAAAGAAGGGGGAACTCATGGCTGAATAACATCAATTTTTCCAGTAAAATCAAGAGTCAGGGTCCTTATAAGAGAGAGAAATGGAGTGGGAAGAGGAGGAGGAGTAGAGACACTCAGAAAGAAAGAGAATGTTTGCAAGAGTTTCTTTCGGGAGTAAGAGAGGGAATCAAGTAGGGAGGAACAAAATGTCTGCTTTTTGCCAAAGAGGATCCAACCGAGGATGGACAGTGTGGATCTTTACTGAACCCCATCAACACTGGTTTCTCAGGGCTTCCCTAATTGATATCAGGCCTGGAATCCTGGGCTTCTAGATCCCCATGACTTGAGGTCCAGGACTATATTAAAACCCCGCACCTAAAACTGTTGGGAGACTTCTTCCTGTTCTCCTTAGTGGTTTGTGAGAAGGAGCAGAGGAGGAAGATGGTGGGAGTAAGTCAAGCCTGAGGGTTGGCAAGAGATGAGTGGCAATAGGGTAAGGGGGACAGAGATGGTAGAGCAGGGAACAAAGTAGAGAAAAAATGGCGAAAAAGATTGGAGATTCACTTTCCAATGAACTCTTCATTATCCATTAGCTGCTCGGCTTGGTTAAGACTCCTTGAATATCAAACATTCAAACATCTCAAACCCCCCTCCCCACCAGATACCCTCCCCTTTTCAGCTTCCTTTTATATATTGTCAAGCTACTTTTTTTTCTTTTTTTCATTTGTATCCCCAGAGCTTAGGCCAGTGCCTGGCACATACAGGTATGCCTTGTTTTATTGCTTTTTATTTTGCTGCATTTCATAAATCTTACTAATTTTTTAAAAAATAAATTGTAGGTTTGTGGCAACCCTCAGGCAAGTGTATGGGTGCCATTCTTGCAACAGCAAATGCACAGGTCATGATACCGTGTCACATTTGGGTGATTCTCAGAAAATTTTGAATTTTTTCATGACTATTATATCTGTTAGGATGATCTCAGTGATCTTTGACGTTACTGTTGCAACTGTTTCGGGGAACCCTGAACTGCGCCCATACGAGACAGGAAACTTAACGTATATGTTCTGACTGCTCTGCCAACGGGCAGTTCCCACCTCTCTCCCTCTCCTCTGGCCTCCCTGTTTTCTGAGACACAACAATATTGAAATTAGGCCGATTACTAATCCTTCAATGGTTTCCGATCGTTCAAGTGAGAGAAAGAGAGATGCATCAAACTTCATTGCTGTCTTATTTTTAAAAATCGCCACAGCCAGCCCCATCTTCAGGAACCCCCAACCTGATCCGTCAACAACCGTCAATACGGAGGCAAAACTCTCTAACAGCAAAAGGAATAAAATCTGCTAAAGACTCAGATGATGGCTAAGATTTTTAGCAATAAAGTATTTTAATTAAGGTATAGCAATTGGGTTTTTAGACATAAATGCTATTGCACACTTAACAGACTATAGTATTGTGTAAACATTTAACTTGTATATTTACTGGAAATTAAAAAAAAATTCAGGTGACTTACTTTTTTCCAATATCTGTTTTATTATGGTAGTCTGGACCCAAACCTTCAGTATCGCTGAGGTATGCCTATAGTAGGTGCTTAATAAGTGTTTATTGAGTTATTATTGACTTGAAGTCAGAACAGAGGTGATGAATGGCCTAAGAAAATATTGAGGGTTAGAAGGAATAGATGTCTCAATGAGAGCAAAAAAAACCAGATGTGGGAGGAGGAAAGAAAGCAAAGGGAGAAGTGGTATAATAGGAGATTATGGGCCTGTAGGGGAATGCCAGAGTTTCTCAATTTAATAGTGATTACTCTGGTTCTCCCCATTGCCTAGCCAGGAGTGTTACATTTACCCCCTCATTACTTCTCAGACTCTAAGGAGAGGAAAGGGATTAAGTTCACAGCTTAACTTAGTTCTAACATAACATTAGTCCCAAGTCAGAAGCTCCCCTTGGACTTATGTTCTCAGATACTGATTTCTCAGGGCTTCCCTAGTGGGTTGGTTATGATCTCAGGCCTGGAATCCTGGGCTCCTAGATCCCCATGGCTTGAGGTCCAGGTCTATATTAAAACCCTGTACCTAAAACTGAAAAAGAGAAACAAAACAGACCCAAACCCCATTTCTCAGCACTTTGTGGCCCCATGGAGAAAGAGGGAGTCCTCGAGAGCTTGGTTCCTTATTTCACTGTATGGACTTCCTTACCTCAGTGAATGGAGTCCTTCACCCCTGGGCTCCATCAAAAAAAGAGAGTGACCGGCCTCAGTCAGATAGATTTAGACACGGCTAGTCTCGTACAAAGCCAATGGGGAAAGGCTGTTATCAAGCATCTGGCAGGCCAAAAGAGAACATCCACATAGGTGCCAGTCCTCTTGTCTCCCAGAAGCTGACCCCGGCATCTCTGATGTGGGGATCTCCATTTTAGTGGGTCTGAGCATGTACCAAACCCTGTTACAGAAGTGATGAAGAGGAAATTTGTAGGTAGGGCAAGATCCAGCCAGTGTGTGACCATCTTTCTGTGTGTGCTGAGGTAGAGTGAAAGAGTGAGTCATGAGACTTGAAGAAGTTGAGGAAATTAGTTCTGGAGTTTAAGGGAGGATCTATGGGGATATTAAAATCCCCTAGCACAAGCACAGAAACTGGAGAGGGAAAGGAGATGCGAATCTGGGGTTGAGCTCCTTGAAAAAAGAGGGAGAATGACCTGAGGGTCAGTATAGCTCAGCTCCCGTAATTTTGGTTGAGTGGAAAATCATAATTGTGTGGATTTCAAAAGAAGAAAGGTGGCTGAGTGAAGGAGATGGAGAGCTTGGAAGTGACGATAACGAGAAAGGAGTATTTGGAACCTCCTTCCAGGACTAGTTTGTACAAGGAAGAGTTGCAGTGGCTAGGGAGTGGGAGGGAAAAATAAGTATAGCCAGTACTAGAGGGGATAGGCCAGGTATTATAGTGTCATCAGAAGAGAACCAGGCGTCTAGAAGAGCTAATAGATGCAAAAAATGGGAGAGGAAGAGATCCACATTAAAGGTAGTTTACTTATAGCCCACGAATCCCAAGGAGCACAGTGGAAGGTATAAGTAGGATTGGATCAAAACGTAAACCAGGTCAAATTGAAGAAGATGAGAATGAGAGAGAACGAAGAAGATAGGGCAGGGTGGTTCTCTCTTAAATGGCCCCTTATTATTTATTACAGGAATAGGAAGGGAGACGGGAGATGCCATAATGGTGATAGTGGGTGGCAGATGAATCTCACGATCTCCACAGGTTGTAGGGATCTCCATCCTGGTCTCCATCAGTTCCTTCATCTGGGAAGTTGACAGAGGGAGGCAAGGAGTGAGGGAAGAGGGGCAGTGGGAGGCAGGGTTGTTATTGTTGGGGAACCAAGGAAATTGGTCTCCTAGCTGGCTATACTCCTCCTCCATTGTGGTTGACACAACTCCTCAGTAAAAACAGAAAGATCACCATGAAGAGAAGTATCGTTTAGGTATTTACAGGTGTTTAAAGAGCTCTGAGGAGAATTTGGCAAAGCATTTGACCACTCTGGGGTATCATAGATGTCAGTCCTCTTTTCAGTGGTGGAGCTCACACCTGACAACTGACAGGAAAAGTTCCTTATATAGCTGCTGAAAGAAAGACAACATATTTCATTTTCTGTTCTACAGGACTGTGGTTGATTGCTACAAATAATCAGAATTTCAGGCCAATATATTTATCAAAAAGTAATTATCGGTCTATTCTAGAAGCATCAGCCTCTGTAGCATAAGGTAGATTTTTTTTAACACCTCTCATAAGATGCCAAATGGTGAATCCAGGAAGTACTGGATTCAAGTCTTGGGGAACTTGGGGACTTGACTGTGTGACACATACTGACTGTGTGACCTTGGCCAATCACTTAAACCTCTCAGTGTTCTAAGACTATAATTTGAAGCTGAAATGATCTCAAAGGCCATTTAGTCAGAGTCTTCATTTCACATTTCCCTAAGGCACAGGGAGTAAGTCAGGATTTGAACCTAAACCCCTTTCATTCGGAATCTACCACTCTTTATCATCTGCCATCCATCACTGCAGTCATTTGCAAATGGATTTGTAGATTAATGTTAAGAATAACATTGACATGACCATGCTGCTTTATTATGATGATCTACAAAAAAGAGAATATAAATTCCCTTGAACTTATTGGGATACCTGAATACAAGGAGCAGAATGAAATATATTATTATTTCGCAATGGCAAAAAGACAGATAATTCTCATGAAAAGTTTTATTTCTGCCTTTGTCCCTCCGGTGCCTCACACGGTACCTAAAACCAAGGAGAAGCTCAAGAAATATGGTTGTTGAATTGAATTGCATTGTGGTCGGTATGTGTTGCCATAAAAACAGAGAATTGGAGTGGGGAAAATCCCTCCCAGCCAGGGGAAAAACAGTATTTGAGTTGGGTCTCGGACAATGTATGACAACCCCATGGGGCAAGGGACGGTCTCACTTTTTGTTTTTGTATTCCCAACGCCTACCACATAGTAGGCGCTTATGAAATGCTCGTTCCCAAATTGAATTGGTGAAAAAGACCAGAACCGTTAGTTAGGATAGTCAATATCAAAGGCTAGGAGAGTAAAAATTTGCAAGTTACCAAATTAGTCATGAGATGATTAGATCCCAAGGGTACAGGACCTAAGTGGTCTCACTTTACAGTGGAGGAAACTGAGTGAGAGGGAGGTTAAGTGATCTTCCTAAGATCACACAGTAAACAATAATGGCAAGATTTGTATGTAGTTCTTCTAACTTCAGAGATCCTTTCCACAAAGGGATCAAAACAGAATCACCTCACAGGGACTTCAAGGGAGCCAACTCCCTTGTAAAAAGTGAGACAGTGGAGGTGTTAAAATTCTTGAGCACAGACACCAAGAGTAGCTAGAAGTAGATAGGGTGGAATGGGGACAGGTCCGGCTCAGATGGAGGAGATCCGAATACGTTTGTAGGCACAAGAAAAGAGATCGATGAAGGTTGGAATGACTAGGGATGGAAAGAAGCAAGGAAGAAGAGAGAATGGGTAAAAGGGACATATGTGGCCCAGATGACTCTCTAAAACTAGAAAGTTACAGATGAACTATCCCAATGAAGGTAGCTACCATTCCAGGAGGTCCCCATACCAATGAAAATATATCTGAATAAAAAAGGGGGGCTAAAACTTTCCTCCTAACCCAAGGAGGTAGGGAGTGCCTCGTTACCTCCATTTTGTAGAGAGAACCAGGTTAAGAAATGAAGAGATTTTTCTCGCTATCATAAATGATATCTCCTGGCTCTGAGGTCAAATACATTCAACAATACCACACTGTCTTTCAAGAAAATAGAACTAGGCGCTTTTTTCTTTCTCAATTTTTTTTCCTTTTTGATCTGATTTATTTGCTTTAATTTTTGGAATGACCTTAATTTCTGCAAGTTGAAATACTAAGTTAAGCTTGGACTCCCTCGGACTAAACCTTCAGCTGTCTATTGCTTCCTGTTGGTGAGTTGCCCACAAGAGGGATGGGGGAAGCTGGTTGAAGTCTTTGTTTCCAAGGAAGGCATCAAAGTTGGCCATTTGCTCGTTTATTTTTGAGCTTCCCTCCCCTAACCCGAAAAAACAAGAATCATTTTAAGTTGGTCCTAAATTCTTGTGGGGTGTAGGAGATGATAAAGAGCTCAGCTCAAAGGCAGAAAGTGCTGGATTCAAGTTGTGGGGGACTTGACTGTGTGACCTTGGCCAGGTCACATAAACCTCTCAGTGTTTTAAGACTATAATTTTCAGGGAAGTGCTGATCTGCTTTGGTGGAGGCAGTTTCCTTACCTGAAGCTCCATATATAGCAATGAAATCAATAAACACATTCAGTCCTTATTCCTTTAGACCGAGCCCTAGTTTATCTTTATCTTTTCATGCCTCGTTGTTGCTCAGTTGTTTTTCAGTCATCTCTGACCCTTCGTGACCACATTTGCGATCTTCTTGGTAAAGACACTGGCACGCTTTGCCATTTCCTTCTCCAGCTCATTTTACAGATGATGAAACTGAGGCAAACAGGGTGAAGTATCTTGTCTGGGGTCACACAGCTAGAGTCTGACATCAAATTTGCACTCATGAAGATGAATCACAGGGCCTGTGAGAAGAAGCAGATCCATACTTGTTGAATTGATTTGTAAATAGAAAAGTATTCTATAGAGGTCTACAAAGGTATAGATAATATCCATATGAACACATATGCATATAGACGTATATCTCTGTGTGTGTGTGTGTGTGTTCTAGTTACAACTTTTAGATGCTAAGAAGGCTTCAGGAAAGAGGGGTTGAGTCATAAACCCAGAACCTAGTCTGGACCTCTGGACATCAATCATTCGACTAACAAACATTTATTAAGTGCCTACTGTGTGCTTTTAAAAAATCCTAGCCATAGAAAAACAAAACAGTCCATCTCTAGTTCATATTGGAAGTGGGAGGGTACCGTGGAAATCACTGTACGTCCAAGATTTACATTAAGGGCAAGTAGAAGGTAATCTCAGAGGGAGGGGACCAGAAGCGTGAGGGGGAGGCTGTTGTACTGGAGGTCTCTCCTCTCCCTCTGAATGCTACGGTTCTAATACTGGTCAATGTGATGGCAGAAACTGACATCTCGAGACTGTTCTAAATTTCTAAGTTTATTCCTACTGTTCTCATTGAACCCGACTCCCCCCCACCCACACACACACATACACACATTCAGCCCCGTTATCAATAATCCCTTATATTAAAGCATTCACCTCCCCCACCGCCTCCTTTTTTTTTTAAAGACAGTCTGCCCTCATGTGGTAGAAAAGGAAATTTGAGCCCAGAAGCCGGAAGTTTCTCCTAGGGACTGTTTTCAGAACCTAAGAATCCTGTTCTTAGGGAAGATGCCCCACAGGAGACATCTCTGGGGAACTAGAGCCCGGAAGGACAAAAAAGACCGTCTGATACATAGCATGAACTTAGCAGCGCTCCTGATCGCCATTCCCAGGCCCCTCGCCCCCAGCCCCATAAATTTGAGCTTTTAAGTCCACTGATCCTTTAAGGAGGGCCAAGGCTTCCGTGGCCCACCCGACCCAAGCGAATGAATGGGAAAGGCGGCCGCTCCTCACAAAGCCAAACTAAGGAGACGGGGAAAGGAACGAGATAAATCCCGTCGGCACCAGGGCTGCCGACGGGCCGGTCCATGAATCGGGGGAAGGAAGTTCCCGGAGTTCAGGGAGTTCCCTCAACCCGGAGCAAGTTGTGGGCTTTCTTTCCACTCGTCGGTGTTCAAAACCCACACTTGCGATTCGATCGCCTTGGATTAAACTTTTGCCATGTGCCCGACGTTGGGGGAAATTCAAAAACAAAAGTCTCCGGCCTTCGGAAGCTTTTATTCTAGAAGGGGAGGAGGGGAAATAACTCCCAGACAATGCACACCAAATAATTTCTGGGAGAAGGAAGAACTAATGACTGGGAGAGGGAGGAAGGGGGTGGGGGAGAAGCTTGGCCCGAGGAGGGAAGGGAGCTGAGGCTTTCGGGAGGCAGCAGCGAGGAAAGAGTTCATTCCAGCCCAGGAAATGGGGGACAGCCTGTTCGATGGCAAAGACAGGAGCTGGAATGTCGTGCATGGCAAACGGGCCAGTTGGGCTGGAAAGTAGAGTGCGTGAGGGGGGAGTAATGTGAGATCAGTCTGGAAAGAATGTGTGATGAGCCTGCAAGCCAGGAGGCTCACACCCCAGCGGCCATCTTTAAGTGGTATACCATTAAAGATACATATGACGAGCTCCCTTCCAAAGCGGAGAAGAATGCAAAAAGCTGCTCAACAATGCAAGAAAAACCATCTGCGAAAACCTGGCCTGGGAGCCTTTGGGAAAGCAGCGAGGTACGCTTCCTGGGAAGCGGCTCCTAATGACTCCAATCACCTCCTCCCCCACCCCCATGGCCTCTCTATCCTCCACCTGAACGCCGTCCAGACGTGGAGACGGTGCCCGGAGCCACACGCGAGAAAAGGCTGCCGTGTAGATAGATGGTCTTCAGAATCCCCGCGGCCGAGGTGGTGACCAGCTCCTCAGAAAACAGGCCCGAGGAAAAAACACTTCCCCCCTGGGCTAAATTTGAGCCAGCACACATCCAAGAACCATAGTAACTTATCAAAAACTCAAGTAAACCAATCTCCCAGTTCCGTCAAAGGCCGTCTCCGAGTCAGCTAAGAGCACAAATCACGGGGGAGGGCCGACGGGTTTAAACCCGTGGCCATAACAACGGGCGCGGGAACGAACAATTCGGGACGCCTCCATGTGGGTCCTCGCGGCCCTCTTTGGGGCAGAGCAACGGAGGGAGATGGGAAAGTCTCCGTCAGGTGATATTGGGATCAGATTTGATCTGCTCCCTGCTCTCTCCCCCCCCCTCCCAAATCCAGCTGGCAATCAGAATCGGTTCCAACAAGGTAGAAGGAACAGCGCAAGAATTCCAAACACGCTATGCCCTAATGCTGAAACGCTAAGTCTTTAAATAGGCTTTATCCTTTTTGTTTAAATTTGAACCCCTACGGTGTAACTGATTTTCTCAGTTACTTGAATTTTGACCCGGTGGCTTCTGGATTGTGCAGGTTGTAATTTCAGTTGGAATTTTTCCTTAGCCCCATTTACTGGGGAAGCTGGCCATTGCCTTAGATACCACACAAATATGCCCGTCTGAGATCCTGAAAGAAATGGAGCGCTTCGGCGGGAGTCTGTCTGCTTCTGAAGTTTAATTTCTTTTTTTTTTTTTTTTTAGCTCCCACACTAGTCTCCGGAACCAGTAAGCAGATTCCATGGCTCCCACCCCTTTGAATTAGCTTTCTCATTTTCTGGTTTTGATGTTCCTGCTTTTCCCCAAATGTGGCTCCATTTCCCCACCTCGAGAAATCTTCATGTAAAGATTACACCCAGTAAATCAGAAATCAAAGCTCCCATCGGTCCACTCCCTTCCTCTCCCTCCCCCACCTCTCTCCCCACCACATCCTCGAGAGAACATCGTAAAATTCTGGATTGGAGTAAGGGATCCCCCTTAGCCAGAGGCGTAACTACGACTGAGCAACAGGTCTGACTCAAAGTCATCTCGCGCCCGATTTGTCTTCCAAGCGAGGGAATTAAAAGGGATTTGAAATAAGGCTCTGAAACATTCATTCAATCCAACAAGCGTTTATTAAGAAAGCCTACTACATGGTAGGCGCGGAGGATACCGAGACACAAGGCCGATTCCTGCCCCTCAAGGAGCTTCCATTTTACGGGGGGGGGGGGGGGGGGGGAGGGGGGAGACAGAGAAAAGAAAAAATATACAACGAGATAATATATACAAAATACCCAGTGTGGGGGTAGGGCACAAAGAATTCCTTGGAGACTACAGGGCAACAGGAAGTTGAACATAGTAATTTACATTTCTTTAGCAGTTTACATTTCCAAAGCCTTCCCGCTCAGAAAGAGAATTAGGTTTTGTAATTAGTATGGACATTTTACAATCTTGGCCCCCGGTTTTGGACACGTAATTTGCTCATGGTTAAACAGCTAGCTGGTGGCTGTGCTGGTGGGATTCAAAATCAGGGTTCCCCCGACTTCAAATCGCGGGGAGAGGGCTCGCTTCTTTCTCTTTCGCTGGGTCATTTGTTCCCCCCCCCCTAAAAAAAAAAAAGAAAAAGAAAAAAAGAAAACCCTGTTACACAACGACGTCCAATAGCAGCTAGAAAAGCCAAGTTACTCCTTTCTCGCCAGCTTTAGGAACCGACAATTAAAGGAAGGGATCCGCTAAGACCTAAGGAGCTAACTTTTCAGAGAGGACAGATACTCAAGGGCCAAGGGGCGGCCAGCGCTCTGCTCTTCTCCAGGTGGCCCAGATGAGGCAGTTAAACCACTTGGCTCTGGATTGCTTTTCGGGCCGCCTTAAACAATAAGGACCTCGAGTCATTTGAGCAGCCATCGGCAAGGTCTGGACGGGAGGTCTGGCCGCCGAGCCAGTTTCTTCATCTGAAAAATGGGCAAGGACAAATACTCGCAAAGAAAACAAACTGTTATCGGTTCTCCCGAGTGTTCCAAATGAACCAATCCACCCGTCTGCCAGGCTCGCACCGTTCCAAGCGGAGCTCGCCTCCAGAGGTAACATTTTCGACAAAGCAAAAGCACAATTACCGCTTTCCCTTGGGCCTTTGCTCCAAGAGATAAGATAGCTTTACAATTGTGTACCTACCCATAGTCAAAGAGCTGAAATTGAGCCCTTTTGTATCTCATTCAGCCTACTTCATTCAAGCGGTCAGACTGAATGAAAACATTAGCGGATAGAGTTAATTCAGCACATTGTACTTCGAATCAAGGTGAGCTAATCCATCTATTGACAAGATTAACCCCTTTCTCCAAAATGGACTGAAGTATCCGAGGCTAGAGAAAACCTTTCTGGAAGCTAAGCCCCCCACCCCCGCCCCCACCCCCAACCAGATCCCGCGCAAGTCCCCTTTTCCCAACCCCGAGCTGCCACTGCATAAGGTCTTGCGGTTTACAGATGGATACCGTGCAATTTTTCTCCTACTAAACTTATCAAAATTGCATCGTGATCCACCCGACAACAGCAAACCAGCCAGCTCGACCCCTTTTCGATCCTGACAGGAACCGACGATAAGTCCTCTTTTCCTCCACAGGCCGGGACAAGTGCAATACTCTTACAGACACAAGATCAAGTAATGCAACAAATCCCCACCCGCAGAGAAATCAGCCAGAGCAGATCTTCGGGAAGCGGCTCACTGGAGGCAGGGGGGGGGGGGGAGGCAGGTCCAGAAAATGCAGATGCGAACGCCCTCATAATCAGTTTTGCATGGATTTGCACAGCAATTGACACAGGCCGATGCAAGACCTGCAAAACTGACTGTGAGTAGCACTGGGATTAATGCTAGTTCCAAGACTGTTCCAACTGCCCCACCCCCCCCTCCACCCCCCAGTGATACATTACCCAGGAGCGCTGAAGTGCCCATAGTACAGTAGTCATTTGCAAAAAACTACCTGCACTATGAGCACTTTGGCACTACCAGGACCAGGGACCAGCCTCCGCGCCGCCGCACCTGTAATAAGAGAGAGAAACAGAGAGCACGAGCCCAGCAGCGGGGCCCCCTCCCACGAGCACTCCTTCAGAGAGCGCCGGCCACAACCCCCAAGTTGTTGAGTGTCTCCAAAGGGGCCGGGTCTCTCATCCATCGGGACACTGCTGGCCAGGTCGTCTAGGAGGCGGCTTGTGCCAGAAGGAGCATTTAGGGCAGTAGATACTAAGCTACATCACTAACTGCACTAGATGCACCTTAGCACAAGGGACAGTTGATGGATCGAGGCGGGCCCACACCAGAAGCAGATGCCCGAGGGGACCTGGGGGTGGGGTGGGGTGGGGGGAAGCAGCTCCAAGGAAGCCCCAAATCATCCATTGCCGTGGTCATGTTGGAAGTGCTCACAGGGCAGTAGTTACACCGACCTACCTGCACTATAAGCACTTTTACACAACCAAGGCTCGGTCTCCAGAAGAACCGCAGGGCGCCCTCCGCTCCTGGCTCTTTTCCCCTCTCAAGTCTTCTTCAAATGGGCTACAGAGAAAGCAGAAAAACATTCACTAGGGAAAAAAAAACCAAACTCCAAAGCAAAACGCACCAGCTTACTCAAGCGACAAGAATTTTCACTTTTACAGATTCCAAGTTAGGTCTGCACATGGATTTCAGTCGTGAGAATGTGAAGGGAGCGAATGAACGCATACCTGCTTTCGGGCACTTGGGAGTTTCAAAGCGTACAGGATTTTGACCTGTTCCCCATAAACTTAGTTCAACTTGGACTGCTTAGAAATCCTAAGGAAATCCCAGCCTCCTTTCAATCGCCACCCAGACTAGATATCTGCAGCCCAACTCGCTTCGCAATTCTTCGATATAGAATTTTTTTGCCTACAAATCACTGCCATCCCCACCCAAACCCCCCCTTAAAAATGGAGGGGGGGGGGGTTTCAGTTTAGTTACTTTTTGAGGCTGTGGATGCACATCGCTCCTCACCCGCTACACAATGCCACATTGATGTATTTCACAGAACTGCATTAAGCCCTTGATCTAGCTCTGTTTAAACAATTTATGGATTCATCTTTTTCCATTATATCCAAAGAAAGGAGACCAGCCCTTCTTGGATATCATTGTATTCCACAAGCCAGCCTTTTCCCATTTCCAGACTTAAGTCACTCATTTGGTCATAATCCACCCTATACTCTCTTAAGGACCATCTACTTAAAAAAAAAAAAAAAAGGCAACCTGTTTAACTCTCTATACATGTCGGGGGAATATTTTAGAATGAGAACCTAAGACTTTCAAAGTTTCCTATTCTAAAAAACATTTAAGGTAGACCATATATCACACCTACCTTTATGATTTTCTGGAACGGTGGGGAAGAAACTTGTCTGCCAACATTGGGGAAATAAGTTGTCAAGAAGAGCTCTTGGCTTCTCTTCTTTTCCCTAATGCCCCCAGGGCAGCCTTACCTGATGCCTGGCGAAAATGTGCTATCATGCTCCCGGTTTCGGATCCTGGAAAAGTTTGCTGAAAAGAAATGATCAATTTTGAAAGAATGGAGATACTCACACACGCACACACACACGCAGCTCTTTTGAGAAAGGGGAGAAAAAAAGAGGACAAACCTGAAAATCCGTTTCTTGAGGACAGTACAGAATGGTCCCTAAGGGAAAAAGAAAAAGTTCAAAGATTAAATAAGGAACTCATTATTTCAAATCTTAAAATTTGGCCAGCAGCTTCCACACTTTTGGCCAAGGTGTGAATAAAGCTCAGCTTCTCGAATTCCCCCTTCAAGGATTGCTCCAGACGCAAAGGGTGCTGAGAAGAGAGACTCCCATTTGTACCCTGGACCCCGGTGGGTGTGCTCCTTTTAAAGAGGTTGGGAGGGACTTCGAGCCACGCCCAAGAACCGCCCCCTTGAGTTTTCCTGTTTCTATTGGCTGTTGCACTAAACTCCACCTCCACCCCCGCCGGCAGTTCGAAGTTTAAAAAAAGTCCCACCCCTTGCGCCCCCTCCACCCCCCCCACCCCCACCCCCACCGCAAGAAAGTAAGGAATGGAATAAAGATATTTCCTAGAGGCTTCTCCTTTCAACTTTGCCAGCCTTTCGTTTACCCGCTTAGCCCTCAAAGCCCCATCTACCCACTAGCCTGGATCCCACCCCAGACTCCTCAGGCTGGTCATCCCAAATCTAACTAGTGTTTGCCCCGACCGTGGGCACCACGCGTCCGGACCCTCGTGGTGAAGCCGCCTCAGAGATTAAAGAGAAAAGAACAAGGCATCATGGGAAATGAAGTTCTCCATTCAAAGTGCTAAAAAACGCGCCAACTGGCAACCCCCCCCCCTCGTGGATGAGAGGATGGGGGGGGGGCATGAGCACTTCTTTCCCCTCCTTGTGTTCCCCAATATCCCGCCCGTCAAACATGCCTGTTTCATGGGGGAAGAAAAGGGGGGGCTCAGAAGGGAAAGGAAGCCCAAGTCGTCCATTCGCCCCCCACGGGACCCCTCTCCACCGTCTCCCACAGGAGCAAACCGCAAGAGTTGTGCTGGAGGGAGCGGAGAATATCGTGTCCTCTAGTCCCAACTCTTGACTCAAATCGAGACGGGAGACAGAGTCCCCTCTCCTAACCTCGTCCCCACAATCGAGGCACACTTTGGGGCAGTTCCTTTGGTGCGATACAGGTGGAGAGTCCCCTGATCCCCTAACCATTTCCAGTTTTTCGGATCTCCCGGTGGTAGAGTAGAAGTCTCCCTTGTCCCGGCCGCATGAGGGGCGAGGCGAGGTGGGACGAAGCGAGTCTCCAATCGGACCTCAAGGGGAGAGAGGGAGTGGGAAAAAAAGGTTTGGAAACTTCCACGTGGGGCATCTCTCCCGATACCTGAGGATGACAAGACTAAAGAAGGTTGCAAGGCTGGGGGGGGGGAAGCATCAAGCCTCCCCCAGCCGGGTACTCCTTCCCACCAGTCCCCAGGGGGATTGGGTGGGGCGGGATGGAGAACCGTCCGTCCCGCTCCCAAGTGTCTTCTCCTTGCAACTGCTCCCTTTAAGCCCCAGCTTTCCTCTAGCCACATTTCCCGGGAAAAGCTGCCCCCCCCCTTTCCTTTGCGGGCTAGAAAGGAAGCAAGTTTGCTCTCGACCACCCATTCCTCATTGGGATTTAGGAAAGACCCCTCCTCACCCCATCAAAAAGGAGAAAAAAGGAGAAAAGCCCCTTTTGTCCCCTTTACCCTGCAGCGAGGTGAGCGCAGTCCGCAGGCATGCTTTCTCGCTCTTCTTGCCCTAAGGGTGAAGGGGGGCATGGGGATGGGGGGCGCTACTACTGTGTCTGGTCCCTGCCGGGTGGCGAGGGTGCCTGAGCCGGAGGAGCCGCCGCCGCCGCCGCCGCCGCCGCCGCTGCTGCTACTGCTGCTCCGGGAGCTGCTGGCCCTCTGCCAGGCGCTGCATGCACGCTTCGACCTTCTCTTCCCTCCTCCTCCTCCTCCTCATCCTCCTCTTCCTCCTCGAGCTGCTGCAAAGCACATGAGACTACGACTCCCAAAGTGCCCCCGGAACGGACCGGACCGGGCGCATGCGCGCCGCCGCCCCTCCTCAACATTGAGCTACCGTCCCGAGGCCCCGGGGGAAAGAGAAAAGATGTTACGTGTAATCCATATCTAGATATACAGACACATATATGCTCGCACGTGGAGGTTTTTGACCTCGGGCGCCACGGCTACCGTACGAAGGGACTTGGCCCTTCCCGCCTTTCCCTCTAATTCACACACGCACAACCCAGGGCAGGGTTTCTCGGCTGCAGCCTTGAATGGTAGTAGCACACGCACGGGCACACACGCGCGCGCACACATGCAATTCAGTCCGAGGAAGCCTCCCTGCAGATGATCCGATGTCCTCTGCTTGCACCACCACCCCTGCAAGGCCAAAGAGCGGGCGGGCTGCGGAAGGCCGGTGACACTCCCGGGAGATCGATAGGTTACTTACTTTTCCAAAAATAAAACCTAAAAGGCTTCCTCCTCCCGCCGCTTCCCCCCTCCCCCCCAGCGACTCCACTCCACACACGCCCTTTAACTACTGCGGCTTGCCTCTGCCAGGGAGGATGCTGATGACCACCTTCTCCAGAGTGTGTGTATCTTTACCTAACAGCAGACTCTGGAGGGGCAACGAAATTGAGATTTGACCAACCGTCCGAAAAGGGGGGGAGGGAGGGTTGAGGATATCAGGTAAAGTTTAGCTGAGGCTTTTGATTTGGGGAAGAGGGGCGAGGAGAGGAGGAAGGAAAGAGACGGGTGTGTATGAAGGGCAGAAGCGGGGAAGGAGAAAGGATGCAGCAGGACCAACCCTCCCCCCCCCATTGTTACTGCGGTTGCTGGTTGCAGCACCAAAATCCAACCAGCGGGCAAGGGCGCCATGTGAGCCTCCACCGGCCCAACGGCAGAAGCGGCCGCGGAAACAAGCACGTTCCTCTCAAAGACTGACCCCCCCCCCTTTTCCTCCCTGCTCTCTCTCCCACCCAGGGGTCCAACCTGAAAGGCTACATCCACTGCGAAGTTAGAACCTAAAAAGTAACGCTGAAATCCCAGGGAGGTAGCACTCCTACAGGTGGGCTTACATCTACTGCATTATTAAAAAGAAAAGAAAAGAAAAGAAAAAGAAAGAAAGAAAAGAAAAAGGAAAAAAAAGAAAGAAAAAAAAAAGGCGTTACTTTGAGTGGCACACACATCCACTAAAGCATCTGGCAGATGCTTTAGGCAAACTACGGATCCTGAAATTAAACACCCCCCCCCCAATCCACACACACCAGATCCTGCCGGTGAGGCTGCACCGACTGCAGTGCAACTTTCAGCCTTTCATGGTAAAGACTACCATTGGGAAGAAGGCGGGAGGGAGATGGGGGGGGGGGGGGGGAGAAATGATACAAACTCTTTAAAATAAAAAAAGGAGCATAAACGTGTTACCTTTTAGTTTGCGCAAAAGCCCGAGTAAAAGAAAAAAAAAAGAAAGAAAAAGAAAAGGGGAGAAAAAAGAGGGTTTTGTTTTGTTTTGTTTTTTTACGAAAGTGGCGCGAAGACAATATCATGTGATCCAACCCCAGGGCGTCTCCTTCCCCTTTTAACAACCAGAAGAGACAGACAGAGACAGAGAGATAGCGACAGAGACACCGAGAGATTCAGAGAGACGGGACAAAGAAAGAAAGAAAGAAAGAAAGAAAGAAAGAAACCGAAAAGAGATGACAGGAAAAAGGAATAGAGGAAAGAGAGAAAAAGAGTGAGAGCTGACTGAGAGGAAAAAGAGAGGAGAAAAAGAGGGAGAGAGAAGAGAAAGATGGGGGTGGGGGGTTACATCCGCTCCTCACACAATTAGCATAATTAATTGTGTCCTGCAGCTGCATTCCGAGCTCTCTGGTCAATGGAGGTAAACATCCCCTATTATCACAAAGACGACCCATTACTCTGATTTTGGGAAAAGATTCACACGCAAAAATTACTTCTCAAAAGTCCGAATTTCACACTTTCAAAATATATAGATATAGATATAGGTTTGGTTTGGGAGGAAGGAAGAACAAGGGAAAGATGAAGTCTGAAAGTGGAGTAAGTAAGTAGTCTTCCAAGACGCGAAAATGATGTTCAGAAAGTGACATTTCGCCGGTTCGAAATGGTCTGAAAGTTTTCAAAAAGCATTGCCTAGATGCTTCTCAACCAACAGCATTCCCTCCCCCTCAAGGACGCCCTCTCCTTCCCCTCTGAGCCTAAAACAATACCCAGAATCAAGTATTTGGACATGGCTTTATCAGGATGATTTTAATGTTATTTATTGTTTCGAAGCAGATGTCAACACATAGCGATTGGCAGAAACTATTCGTTCTTCTATTTAAGTCGAGCAACTGTCTATCAGAACAGCCCCAAGGAGAATTTTTTTAAGTAAAAAATTGAAGCCTCTTTTAAAAAAAAATCTAGGAAATCACGATGTAATTCTCTTTTGTCTTTTAAAGAGGTTTTTGAAAAAGTAATGATCAGCCAAAATATTTGGAGAATGAAAAACCTGGAGAACAAAGCATTTCTCTAGCCTCCTTCCACCCCCCCCCCTCCCAAAGGGTTCAGAATAACTAACAGCCCAAAGAAAAGCACGTGACTCCTTCATGCTTTAAAACTTGTGGTCATGCTGAGGCTAAAAGCTAAGAGCTTGTGACCCCTCAACCCCTCTCCCCTCCCCCAGACCAGAGCCCAAGGCTTAAGGCGATGGGCTCCCACCAGGCTTCTGCCAGCTCCCTGGTATTGTGAAGGAAACAATACCTTAGGCACTCAGCAGAGTAAAGGAAAAAGTCCTCATGTCATGTTACATACGTTGAAGCAGATTGTACAGAATCGAAATATATTTATGTTTACTAACATGTGTTCACTTAGAAACCCAGATGTTCCATTAGGAAGTGAATTTAACATTTGATCTCTGAAAATAATTACCAAAACTCCTTTACAGCCTGGCTTAGATGAGGGAGGTGGGGGTGGGTGGAGAATCTGCTTTTTTTTTTTGTGGGTTTTAATTCTCACTCAATTGAATTTCATTTTATTTTCTGACATAAGGGGGAAAAAAGATAAAGCACTCTGAAAATAAAGATTCTTCCAAAGTGCTCTCTGGAACTTTGTGATCTTTTCATTTGACCCACACATTTTAATTGTATCGGAAAAAAAACCAAAAACCAAAAAACAAAAAACAAAACAAACAATTTTAAACAGATTTTATTTTTAGTACTTTAAAAGATATCAATAGTTAAATATTTCCACTCAATTGAGGAATCATTTCACTTAATTTAGAAATATTAGGTACCTCTATTAACCCTAATGATTGGTATCTTAGAACAAAAAGGTCCCCATGGAGACAAGAAAGCAATCTAAGAGTATTATGTTTCTTGCAGGGCTAGAATGGAGCTTTTGTTCAGAGTATATTTACTACTTTAAAATTTCTTTTCTAAATTCTAGAGTCAAGTTCTTTCACATTTTAGGCTTGCATAGCTTTAGAATTTCTGTGTGCTGGGAGGGGCAGGAGGGGGCTAATGTATGCATGGTGTGTGAGTGTGTGTGTGAGAGAGAGAGAGAGAGAGAGAGAGAGAGAGAGAGAGAGAGAGAGAGAGAGAGAGAGAGAGAGAGAGAGAGAGAGAAGAGAGAGAGACAGGAGTGAGAAAGAGAGAGAAACAGAGACAGAGACAGAGAGGCCTGAAACAAAGCAATTGTATCAAAGAAACATATTTCAAATGCTATTTTGTATTTGATCCAATAAGAGGAATTGAAAATTCACTAAGAGTCCTAAGATAAGCTTAGAATTTAGGCTTTGAGGAATAGGAGGAAATGCTTCTCTAAGATATTTCATTTGTGGATTTTTAATTCGTTTACATTTTAAATGACAAGTATTTTAAGGACTCAAATTGGGGGAAATCAAAGTGAATTCAAATTTTCTAAGCAAGCCTTCGTTTGTTTATGAAAACTTAACCTCAAAAAAGTAAAGGAAATTGATAATAGAGGTAAGTAATTTCTTTACATAAACTATGAGAAACTAAAACCAATCCCAAAGAAATTGTGCCAGTGCTAGTGAAAAAAAAAAATAAGATCAATAAACTGGCCCTTTGGGAAAAGTGGGAAAAGAGGAAATTTCAATAATTGCTTATGCTTAGCTACTCTAATTTAGTATAAATAATCTCGAAATCGAGATGTGTAAGTTAATATGAAGTTTAGCTTGAAAAGGTCAAGCAGTGGGGGAAAAAAAGGGAACCTTCTTTCTGAAATTTAATAGGATTAAGGAACACATTTTAATCACTTCCATTGGTATTTTTTCCCTCTTCTACCTAGAGCATACTGAAATTCTTTTGCAGCCTAAAGTCTGTTGATAGGGCACCATGAACAAATAATTTCTCACAGTTATTTACCAACACTGGAAAGATGCTCCACGACCTCTGTTCTCAATGTGGAGGCAAAGAATTATTTTTGATACTGACTCTCCTCCCTTTGAAACAGTAGAACAAGTGGGTCCTGAAGTGATTCACTGTTGAGATTAAGTGGTGTTAAGGGGAGTTTTACACTCTGAAACACTTTGATTTTCCTATTTATGTGACTTAAAAGTGGAACTTCTGGTATTGGGAACCATAAAACTGCAAGGCAAGTGCAGTCCCCTAATCAAAGACAAGGCCAGTTGACAGCTATAAAATACAAGCGTTGGACACACATTGTTTTTTTGTTCCATTTAGTTGGACTAAGTTCACTGGGGGAAAAGTACTTTTTGCACCATTAGATTTTCTTTCTTAACTAAATTTCCCATTAAGGAGTGGCCAGCCTATAAAATGGGAGGGTCTGCTTTCAATCTGCATTTCAAAAAACTTATCTCCATGACAAATTTGTTTTTCTTTATAAAGCAGGCAACCCAGGCTAGCTTCAGATAGTCCTAGATACCGTTTTTCCCCTCAGTGTCCTCAAATGGGTTGATTTTTTTTTTCCCAAAGTGATCACTTAAAAGTTTGATGTGCATTTCCTCATCAAAACCTGTGAAGCTTCATTTAAATGGTCTCTGCCTCTAAAAGTATGCTAATTTTATGCCACAAATCGAGAAAGCATTCGAGATTTGCTTTCCTTTGGTTTTGTTTTGTTTTTTTTCCCATGCTTCTCTATTTTCTCCTCAAAACTCAAGTCACTTTTCCCTTGCTTTGTACTGCCCTGGTAGGCTCCGAATATTGTCTTTTAGCTGTCCCCAGCCTTCAGATTCTAGCAGGAAGTAGAGCCATTATTGTCTGGCTTTTTTAAACTTGCTGAGGAGGAACTCAGTGAAATGACTTGAATTATCCAGATGTATGAAAGGACAGCTAAGAGAGCTAACTGACGGGCTACACACACATATGCATCCACCATCAAAATGAGAGCCTGTTGTTTTGTCAAAACAAATTCAACTTGCCTTACTTGGGAAACTCTTCAGAGCACTTGCAAGAAAAGAACAGGACTAATTAATGGATCAGGAAGCAAGCACAGAAAACAGCAGTTCGATTTTTTTTCTCAATTTATGATTCTGTCTGAAGTTAGTTTTGTCTTCATATATTTTTACTCTCTCAGAAAATAATCAGCTCATATCATTTCCTTTGTTCACTTTTCAATCCTTGAAGTTTATCTATTAAAAAAAAAGTTTGACATCCCTAAGAAAAATTATTCTTTTCTTTATCCCTTGTTCATTCTTCCTCATTCAATACAGTTCTTAGCTACAACAAGTCTTCAAATTAAAGCACTTTCCCCTCTGAGACTCAGGGAATCATCAGCATCCTATTTGAATTCAGGTATCTGGTAGAGCTCTAAAAAGTAATCTTCTTAAATAGAATATTGGTAAACTTCTGAACTAAGTTTCAGAAAATAATAGAGTTTTATGAGCTGCTTCAAGGATTCAGGCTATACTCTAGTTGAAACAAAAGCAAATTCAAAGATGATTAATTATGCTGAAGATTTATTTTATTTTCTAATTATTCTGCCTGTCTAAAATGTATTTGGTAGTTCCCTGGGAAGTTATTAAAGATAATAAACAAAGTATTCAAAATACAGAGCGAGCTTTTCATTTTTTTCTTTTGGGAAGGGAATGGATGTTTGTTTTCCCTTTTTCAGAAACAGAAAGACGAGTGTTGGAGGGTTAAACTGACATTTTCAAAATAGAATCTTTGATTAACCTAGAGATCTCTTTCACATATTTAATTCTCGTTTCACCTTTATGTTTCTGTCCTCAGATTTGGCTTGCCACTTCATTTTAAAACGAAGGCAGGAAAACTTTTAGAAATGAAATCTATATGTTCATTTGAAAAGGATGTGCCGGTAGGATTGTGGTCCTTTCAGTAAGATATAAAAACCCTAAGCCTGACTATTTTGTAACCACTTCAGCACTTCAGCACTCCTTCCTTCCTTTAGTGTGATTCTGTACATTTTAAGCATTGGAGTGGGTTGTTCTGTTCTTGGAAAAACAAACTCACTCTTCTGTCAGGACCCTATCAGATATCACTCTCTGTACATCTATTCCTGACTATGTCTCAAATTCAAGAATATGACTGACCTTCAATTCACTCTTTTCAAAGAAAGAATTCAGGAATGATGCTGGGATCTGCTGAAACTGACTGTCTCTAAGAATAATCAGTCACCAAGAAATTGTCTAAGACCTTTCCCTCTCAATGAGATCTCTCAGCTAACAAAAGCGAGAACTAATTATTCTTCTCTCAATATTGTTCCTACCAAGTAGTTATCCCTTTCCTCATTAAACTTAAAAGAGCTTCCATTCCCAGTAGTTCTAAGCAGTAAGCACCTTATAATTCCACTGGAAAGGAAATTACACATATTGGAGACCATGCATTTCTTGGCTTTTGCTTCTGTCCTGAGTGGACAAACGAGGCATTTTAGACTTATTTGTCATTTGAAAATTCTGAGCGTTCATTTCCCTCCATTCACGTTTACTTTGGTGTCTGCCTTTAGTTTTCCACTTCTACATAGTTCACTCTACTGGCACTTGATCGCTTTCATTCTTTATAGACTTATTTCTCTATTTTTGTTGAATGCCTCTGACCAAATCGGAAAGTCGTTTCAGAAAATACAGAGACTACGAAACCAAATTACTTTGAATTAAATTTTGCTAAGTCTTTGATACTGTTATATATTTGCTATTACTACATATTTATAATTGGGTATAATGTATGGAGAGAGAGAGAGAGAGAGAGAGAGAGAGAGAGGAAAAGGACTGGAGAAAGGAGGAGGAGGAGAGGGAAGGGGGAAGAGAGAGAAAGAGAAGGAGGGTGAGAAAGAGGGAAGGTGAGAGGGAGAAGAAAAGGGAGAAGGGGAAGGAAAAGAGACTGAAGAAAGAAGGAGAGGAAGGGATAGAGAGGGAAAGGGAGAAAAAGGAAGGGAGGGAGAAAGACAGAGAGAGGAGGGAGGAAGAGAGGAAGGAGGGGAGAGGGAGCAGGAAAAGGAGAAGAAAGAAGGAGAGGGAGGGAAGAGAGAAAGGAAGAAGGGGAAGGCAGAGAGAGAGGAGAGAGAGAGACAAAGAGACAGAAGAAGAAGAAGAGGAGGAGGAGGAGAGAAAGGAGAGGAAAGGGAAGAGGAAAAGGAGGGAGGGGGAAGGGAGAGAAAAAGAGGACAGGAGAGAGAGTTAATATTTGTTAAGTTGTCGATTTCTTTTTAAAAAATCTTTCCAAATTTCAATTTCTTTTCAAATTTGCCTGAAAACAATTAGCTTGTGAAATAAATCAATGCTTCATCAGCACTAATTGCATGAAGAAATATTTTTCCACATAAGGCATAATGTCTGGTATCTATTAGGGGCATACTAAATGCCTGTTAATCAATGGGTCAAATTTAACTTTAAATCCGATCCCATGTTGAAGGCTAGTCATTTGAAATGGTGGGAGCTCCCTTAATGCAATGAGTAGAAATCATTTTTGGATATTCTGTTGCAACCTTATTTTAGCTTCATAATGTCCCCATTCAAAACCTCGAAAACATTAAAAAGAGGCTCGAAAGCTTTCGGATGTCTTGGTTTTTAAGGGAAGACCCCAAAAGAGCATGAATGCTCTAGGTTCCTGATGGGAACCTTAAAACTCTCCTATCCCAACAACTCATTTCTACAGATAAATCAATGGAAATTCAGGGAAGAAAAATCCCTTATTTTAGGTCCCACAGCCAGTTGGTGGCAGAGGCAGACTGGAAAGCAGGGCCCTTGTCTTCCAGAGCAGTGCCCTTTCCCGGAGACCTCAGCAAATCCTCTCTTCATTTATCTGCCATTCATTGGTTCATTCATTCAGCAGACATTTCTGAAATGGCCCTTGTGTCACAGGCACTGTGCTGGGCCCCGGGGGAATGAGAGAAAGACAAAAACGAAGCAATCCCTGTCCTCCAGGACTTTATAGTTTATTGGGGGGGGGGGGGGAGAGAAATAATGTATTTACAAAGAGGCAGCAGGTCACAGGGGCTAGAAAGCTAAAGATCTGAGTTCAATTCCTCTGACACAAACTGACTATTGTGGGCAAGTCATTTCACTTCTCAATGCTCTTGGCACTCACTTTCTAAGATTAAAAGTTGTAGAGAAGATCACAATCTGAACTGGTAGAGTTACCTCTTCTGAGAGTTTCTTTTATCAGTGACATCACTGGTCCAGCTGCTCTTTCTGATGTTGAGGAAGTAATTTCACCCCAAGAAAGGGTACTAATAAGAGAGAGGAGGAATCAAGATGGGCTTCCTGGAAGAGGTGGCAGGAGCTGAGTCTTTAAAAAGTTAGGAATTTGAGGAGTGAGAAGGAAGCATTTCAGGCATGGGGGAACCAGTGTACGCAGAGGGGAGGGAGATAAAGGGTCTGGGACAGGGGATAGCAAGTAAGCCAGAGAGAGAGAGAGAGAGAGAGAGAGAGAGAGAGAGAGAGAGAAGGAGGGAGGGAGAGAGGAAAAGAGACTGGAGAAAGGAGGAGGGGGAGAGAGAAGGGGGAAGGGAGAGAAAGAGGAGGGGGGATAAAGAGGGCCCCTTGTTTGAAGGAAATGGGCAACTCTTTCTTTTTTGACAATTGCCTTGCCTCTTTTATAATATTATATTTTATTTGTAGATACAATTTATAATGTTATAATATAATAATGGTGAATATTTTTATAATTTCTTTTTTAATGATAATGGAGGAGGAGGGGTGAAGCTACTGGAGTTAAATGATTTTAAATTGCCCAGTCACACAGCTAATGTTAAGTGTCTGAGGCTGGATTTGAACTCAGCTCCTCCTGACTCTCCTGCGCCATCTAGGTGCCCCAATTACCCTACCTCTTACCACGTGTTTCTCAAACTGTTGATTCTAAATCCCAAGGGGGAATTTATTCTAAAGGAGGACTAACTTAAAGCAGAGTATGCCCCAGATCCGAATTGGAAAATCCCTCCAGAAGAGCTCATGGCTGTCTGGTCACGTTAGGCTGAAGGATGAAAGCCCGCTCCGTCTTCCTGGCCCTCCTCTTTAAATAAATGTCTTTTAAGACACAAGAAAACCTCTAAATCTTGAAGGGGAAAAGAGAAAAAAAGAAGGAAGGGTCTGTCCTTCCTTGATTTCTCCAGCTACAACAAAAGCTTTACTGCATTAAGACGAGTAAACTATTCATGGGATTTCATAACTTCAGTAGCTCAGTGGAAGCTGCATGACCTTGGACAAGTCACTCAACTCCAATTGTCTTGTAAAAAATAAAAATAAAAAGACAAAAAAAGATTTTGTTAATTAAATAGTTGGATGGAGCTGGGCTCTCAGCCAGATGGGTATTCCCTCTTTTGTGGGGCCATTTCCTCCTTCGGTACAAATAGTCACCCATCCATGCTTTTAAATCTTTGACAGGTCTTATTCTCGTTCTGGCTGTGGAGCAAATTTTCTGTGTTCAAATTTAGCCTTGAATTATAAAACTGGCTGTGTGGTCCTGGCCAAGTAATTTAGCCTCTTAGTGTTGTTCTAGGAGACTCAGTAAGACTAGAAATTACAGAGAAATGGCTGACCTGCTTCAGTAGATGGAATATCCTCCCTGGGAATTCCCCACACCAGTAAAATCCCAGATCCCATTCCTGTCTGTTTTCTTCGGTAGAACCTCCACTGAAAATCCACCCAATACCCAGAAGGCCTTCCTCTGGGTGAGTACCAATAGAGCACTGGAGTTCTTTTGCAACCCTTTCCCCCCTTTTCCAACCACCTCCTTTTTAGCCTCATAATTTTGCAATGGAATAAAGAGCGACAGCTAATCTAGGGGCAAGAATCTCCCCTGGTTCCATCTGAGTTGGGTAGGATCTCCTTTCGCTGTCACCGTGGGCAAGAGACTTTATAAATAAGAGCCTCTCAAAAGACTTTAGAAATGTTTGCGAATCGATCACCTCATCGTAGCTCGAACCCCACTTTCTTGCCGTGCCAAGAGCACAGTAGGGGAAGCGGGGAGCTCAACGTTGGGTTGTCGATGTTGTTGTGGTTTGTTGGGATTCTCTCATATGTGTAAAAGCTGGGGGGAGCCATCTCGGAGTCAGGAGAACAAGGTGTTTGGAAAATACTTAATGTTGGAGTTCCTCTGGGGGTTTCAGCGAGTCCCTCCCAACTGCCTCAAATAGGAGAATATTTAGCCTTTTCATTCATTCGTTCATTCAAATAGCCTTTATTCATTTATCCAAATTTATCTTTAATTTAAATTACCTTTGAGCATCTCCTCTGACTTCCTGCATTTCTCATCAAATCTGTATAGATAGATAGAGATGTATAGATGTATAGATTTTTAATAACTATTATGTCTCCAGGCTGTAAGAAGCTGTCTAAGTGATGGAAGAGCAGAAGAGAAGTGTCATCTGTCCCTCTCACTAATGCGAACTAGGAGCTGGGCAGGCAGCTAGCTTTACAAAGACCTTTTCTCTCAAGATCCCCCCTTTCTGTTCCTTCTGCCTAAGCAAAGGCCTGAGGACACATGGGTTGGGATTTGGGAGAGGCCTCTTTGAAAGGCACCGAGCAGAGGCCAGAAGGGCAGCTATGGGTCTGGTTTTGAGAGAGAAAATTTGCCGTGGGGTGTCTTGGCCTTTGGGGGCCTGATGGGAAGCTCTAGCTGGGTCAGATTTCTCCAAGAAATCCAGTATCTGGAGACTCTGATGGGGGAGGGGGGAGGAGGAAGGGAAAAGAGAGCTCGGGCCTGTCACGTCAGGTCAGCCTTTCCTTCTGGTCAGCAAAATCAGCCCTAGGGGGTCTTCCTCATGCTTTGGACAGCAGTGGGATGTTAAGATGCAGGGAGGTCAAACTAGAGGGTGGGAAGGAGGTAGGAATAAGGTATTGCTAGGGTCTGAGGCCTGGACTGAGGAAGATGGGGTTAGAGGTCAAGACCGGGGGAGGTATGGGGGTTGAGAAAGATGGAACACGACGGGGTGGATGTTTCTGACTATGTCTGCCCCACTTCTGCCTGTCCCTTCCCTTCCAAACTCCATCCTTCCCTCGGTCTTTCCCTCCACCTCACCTCCGCTGTGCAGACCTAAATTCGTCCTGTCGTCCGCCACGTTTCCCTCAATCCCAATCTCCACTCCCCCTCCCCGCCTCAGTCCCCATCACCCTGTGTCTTGAGGAGTCATCCGCATCTCTAATTAGGCCTTAGTCTCTCCAGATATCTATCCTGGATTATCCCATTTGACCTGAACTCTACCCTTCCCTCTGTGCCCTTAGCTCAGAACTCGATAGGGGGCAGTAGAGGGAAGGTCAGAGTGAAGGGATGGGGCAGCAGGGGTCAAGATAAAAGCTGAGGCAGGGGATGGGAAGGTCCGTGTAGGCCGTCCTGTCGACAACTCCCTTGATTTTGAAGCTCAAGATTTTAAAATAAAGACACAAAGTGGACGTTGCCACAGTTTGAGTCCGGAAGACGCCAAAGGTAAACCAAGCTGAAGAGCTGGAGGGAACTAGGCCTCTGTCTCTGGGAAGAAATTATTGGGGCAGCTAGAGGTTAGGGGTGGGAGATCAGAATTAAGCAGTTACCAGATGTCTGGGAGCAACACAAAGAGCGGGGGATGCCCCCCCCCACTGCCCCGGCCCAATGTTTACTGTTTCTGCCTGGTGAGGGAAGGTTCCAGAATCTAGGGGATGAGCGTCAGTGACAGGAAGAGGCACTGGTGACCCATGGCCGTAATGGGGAAGGGGGTCAGAAGTGAGGGAGAGACTGTTAGGTTTCCTCAGCAACATAGTAAATATCTTGTTATAAAAAAAAAAAACCCTAACATTTTGTATAGTTTTAAAGTAAGAATACAAATATAAAAAAAAAATCTTTTTGTGTGTCCCAGACCCCTTTAGTAATTTGGTACAGACTTATAAACCCCTTCTCTGAATTTTGTAAATACATAAAACAAAAACCATAGAACTACAAAGGGAATAAATTATAATGAAATATGCTTATCAAATATTTTTAAAACCCAAGTTTGCAGATCCCCAGACTAAGAACCCCTACTTTTAGATGTATAAAAAAAAATTAAATATATTATCTTCCTTGATCCTTACAACTCTGTAGAGCAGATAATTCAAGTATCCTCCAAACACCCCATTTTAAGAACTGAAGTAGAAACTGAGGCTCAGAGTGAAGGAATGACCTGTTCACTGTCATCTACATTAGGCCAAACATTTTAGGCAGCATGGAATAATGGGCCACAGTTTGTTCCTCTGTAAAATGAGGGGGCTGACCTACAAAGGGGCATCAGAGTGTGGTAGAAAAACCGGTAGATCTAGTCAGATGACCCGAGTTCATATTCTCTTTCTGGCACTTATTACCTTCTTGACCTTAGACAAGTCATTTATCCTGGACTATACACAGAAGGTAGGGTTGATTGGGGGGAGGTGGGAGGGAATCGTCACCAAGAGTACCTGCCTTTAATTACCTGAGTGACTCTGGGCACTGAACCCTCCCAAGAGGTTTACTGGCTAGATTTCTTTCTGGAAGACCAGGCCTTAAACCAAAACCAATCAGATTCTCATTGGCCACCAAGAGGTCCTAGGCCAAGGCTCGTTTGATCTTTGTTTGGATCCTGTTTGACTCAGATTGAATGGAAATGGCAATCATGTCTGCTTTAGCCAGAAACCCTTTAGCCAGAAAGATTTTCATATAAAAAAATCTTAAATAAATAAATGAATGAATTTATTTATTAAGATTTTTTTGTACTAAATGAAACAGTACCTTGATTATTTATATATATATATAAAAGGATTGAGTCTTTGCCTCAATTCTTACCTAGCCTTAATCACCGGATAGATTTTGCCTCAATCAAACAAACTTGTTGAAGAGCTTAGCTTTAAAAGTCCAAGGTCTCCCATTTCATCCAGGACCACCTCCAGTAGTCCTGATCTATCTCTGGCCATAGGACCCAGCTGGCTCTGGAGGGGAAAGTGGGGCAGGGGACCTTGCCCCTCTTTCCTTGCTTAAATCCAACTCACTCACAAGTCACGGCATCTCCTCCCTGATCTCATTAGTCCTCTTCAAGAACAAAAACAGGGGCAGCTAGGTGGTGCAATGCATAGAACACCAGCCCTGAAGTCAGGAGGATCTGAGTTCAAATCTAGTCTCAGACACTTAACACTTCCTGGCTGTGTGACCCTGGGCAAGTCACTTAACCCCAATTGCCTCAGGGGGAAAAAAAAAGAACAAACAAAGACTCTGGGCTTTTTCCTTCTGCAGGTTGTAATTTCCTCTTATGCAAAATGAAGGGTTTGGGCAAGCTGATCTTTCAATTCCCTTGATTTTCTAAATGTATTAAGGTCCCCCTTACTTAAATTCCTCCCAGCTTCGACTTTCTTCTTTTGCTTCTTCTTCTCTGAGAAATTTACCAGAATATGCTTATTAAAGATTCAGATATTTGAATTCTATTCAAATTATACAAGCAGTCATATGGGCAAGAAAACTCCTGGCCTCTGATTTCAGAAAAGCCTGGGAAAACTTATATAAACTGGTGCTGAATGAAGTGAGTAGAACCAGGAGAACATGGTACAAGGTAACAGCAGATTGTGTGATGATCCACGATGACGGACTTAGCTCTTCTCAGCAATATAGTGATTCGGGACAATTCCCATAGACTTGGGATGGAACGTGCCATCCACATCCAGAGAGAGAACTACGGAGACCAAATGTGGATCAAAGCAGAGGATTTTCACCTTTTTGTTTGTTTGTTTGCTTTTTCTTTCTCATGGCTTTTTCCCTTTTGGTCCGTTTTTTTTTTTTTTTTTGGCACAATGTAACACGTTTGAAAGGATTGAATATATTTAACCTATATGACATTGCTTGCTGTCTTGGAGAGGGAGAAAGGTTAGGGAGGGAGGGAGAAAAATGTGGCACATAAAATCTTACAAAAATGAATGTAAAAAACTATCTTTAGGGGCAGTTAGGTGACGCATCCCTGAAGTCAGGAGGTCCTGAGTTCAAATCTGACCTCAAATCTGAGCTATATGATCCTGAGCAAGTCACTTAACCCCAATTGCCCCAGCAAAAACAAAGAAAGAAAAAAAGAAAATGATCTTTACATGTATTTAGAAAAATAAAATACTATTGAGAAACAAAAAGCTACTAGCCTCATCATAGACTGATTTTCTTTAAGCACAATTAAAACATCTTAGCAGAAAGTGTTCACGCTAACTTGGTGGGGGGGGGGAACCATATTATTCATTCTCTTTTGGCCAACCACTTGAGAAGCAAACAGATCATATAGATTGTTTCAATAATAAACCTACAGCCACCTGGATCCTTCTTCAGGTACTTCCTGAAAAGGATGTGTGAAATATGCAAATTTATTTCATTTAGGTAGCAGAAATGAAAGGTATTCCAAGTAACTTTTTTGGGGGGGCAAGGCAACTGGGGTTAAATGACTTATCCAGGATCACACAGCTAGGATGTGTTAAATGTCTGAGTCCAGGGCCAGTACTCTATCCACTGTAACACCTGGATACCCCACCAAATGAGTTTCTAATGGAGATAGCTTTTGATGTTCAATAATTCTGACTTTGAAAAACTTATCAGGAAAATGCTCATATGATTAAATGGTGAATCTGCCCTTATTTTGCACATATGGGTTACTATGGAATAGTTGGATCGTTTCTTTGTTTTAAATAAGTTTTTGTTGATGTCTTTTTAAAAATCACCATGATTTCTCCTAATATCCCTTCCTCTCCCAGAAAGCCGTCCCATATAACAAATAGTACGGCACATCCCAAAAATCTTAGTGCAGATTTAAGCTTGAATAAATTTTAATAAGATTTTGATGACCACCATGCATTTTTATTGAAGTTTTTAATTTTCAAAGCATAGGCAAAGATAATTTTTTCAACACTGACCCTTGAAAAAGCTTCTGTTCCAATTTCTCCCCCTTTCCCCTAGATAGCATGGAATCCAATATATGTTAAACACATGGTGCACTTTTAGGAACAAAAAAAAAGAAAAAGGAAAAAATCAGTATATCTGATCAATAAGATCAATTTAAATGAAAAGTAAAATGTTTATTGGGGAGCTAGGTGGCCCTGAAGTGGACAGCATGTGGGGCCTGGCGTAAGGAAGACTCAGCTTCCTGAGTTCAAATGTAGCCTCAGACAATTACTGTGTGACCCTAGGCAAGTCACTTTACCCTGTCTGTTGGAAAAGGAAATGGCAAACCATTCCAGTATCCTTGCCAAGAAATACCAAATGGGGTCACAAAGACTCGATTGAGACTTCAACGACTGGACAATAGCAAAATGTTTCTTAACTCACTTTCTTGGAGCTGGAAGAATTTTTTAAAGACAAAATGTTTTTAATGCATAAAATAAAATAAATGGGATTCCCAAGGAAATTGATTATACTGAAATATAGTTCTCAAAATAGATTTTTTAAAAACTACAAATTCACAGAGCCCGGGGAAAAAAAACTCTTGTGTTGAAGTTTGTAAAGAGATTTACTTCTATTATTTCGCTATTACAAATGCCTCATTTTAGACAGATTCTCAGAGAGATGGAGTGAGGTCATTTTAGAGATCACCAGATTCAACCCAGTCATTTTCCTCAGGAAGATCCTTGCACATAGTAGGTGCTTGCTTTGCTGAGCATGTTTAATCTAGATGGGATTACTTGCTGTCTAGGGGAGGGCGTTGGGGGGAAGGGAGGGAGAAAAATTTGGAACATGAGATACTGCAAGGGTGAATGGTGAAAACGATCTCTGCATATATTTTGAAAATAAAAAGCTATTGTTAAAGAGAAAAAAAGTTTGCTGAATTCAAGCGATAGGACTGGCCACAGTTTATGACGCAAGTAACTGGCAGGGTTGCTGCTAGAAAAGCCAGGTCTCTCGACTCTATTGCTCAGACAAAATGACACAGTGGCAATCGTACCAGACTTGGAGTGAGGAAAATCTGAGCCCACATCTTGTTTCTGACATTTACTAGCGGTGTGACACCGGGCAAATTACTGAACCTCTCTGAGCTTCATTTTTCCTCCATAAACTGAGACAAACAATACCTTTAGTACCTCTCTCACATAGCTATTGTGAAATACAAACAAAATTACCCATACAAAGTGCTTTGCAAACTTTCAAGCATTGTGGAGGTCTCTGTTATTATTACTACGCCTTGCTAAATAGATAATAGCTAATATTTCTTTCGCCTCTGAAGTCTGCAGAGCTATTTATGCGTATGAGCTCATTGGAGCCTCAAGGCCGGCCAATGAAATAAACAGTTCCCATCTTCGAGGTGCGGAGCTGAGCTCAGAGATGGGATTTTAAAAATATCCCTGGACCTCATTTTCCTTCTCTGTAAAATGGGGAGATTGGACTGGGCGGCCCCTGAGGTCCTTTTCTGTTCTAAATCTATTCTCCCCTGATCTACACAGCTACTAAATATTAGAGTCAGGATCTGAATCCATGTCTTCATCCTCCTGACTCTATCATGTGCAATTCTGGCTTCTTTGGTCCCAGTCTCTGACACGTGTCTCGGTGCCAATCTGTACACTTGGATGCTATCCATCACCACTGCTCCAGAAATGAAATCCATCGCTTCTCCAAATAACACCATCACTTCTTTTCGCCGCTTTGCATTGCAAACATTTTTTTCACCGATATTTTTCGATCGTCTCTGTTGTCAAGGTGCACAGACGCAAACAAAATAGCAAAGAAATGGCTCCTGGTACAGGTGAAGGCCGAATTAGCTGTTGGGTGAGGTTTCTGGGGGTAAAGAGTCTGTTTAGGTTTCTTAGAATGTAGCAGCCACATTGGAGAGGACCCACTGGCACACCTTCAGCAAATGAATAACGTCAGGAAAGAACTAATAGAGACTTGTATATAAAAGGCTCTGTTCACAAAACCACAAGTTAGTTCCTGGAAGCGGTGACTGTCAAAAAAAGGATGTGGTATAAATAACATCGAGTTTATGTACCTTGGCCAACAAAGAGGGGTTTTGTTGACTTTCGCCTCCTAGAGGGTAAAAAAATGGACAGGAGACTACATTC
This sequence comes from Antechinus flavipes, assembly GCF_016432865.1. Taxonomy (NCBI): domain Eukaryota; kingdom Metazoa; phylum Chordata; class Mammalia; order Dasyuromorphia; family Dasyuridae; genus Antechinus; species Antechinus flavipes. The sequence goes on along the minus strand of NC_067404.1, from coordinate 41,912,749 downwards.
ATGTTGTAAAAGTGACTCTGGACATCCTGGAGGCATTGGAGATGGACAAGGACTCATCAGCTCTGGCAAACTTGACATTATTCAGGAAAAATAAATATGTTTTACCAGTCATTTGGGGGAAATCAGGCACCAAAGGCACTAGTAAGTAAAGATTAAAATAAACATTATTTTAGGCATTGACTTTAGATGAAACAAACCATGGTTTATTTTTCTTGTTTGGAGGAAGAGAGATCCAAAAAAAGAGCTGGGTCTTGGGAAGTAGAAGCTGAGGATTCCACCCTATATCCACACTAGTGGGATGACCTTGGGGGAGCAAGGCCTTTATTTACACAGAGGGACCCTTTGGGTAAACCGAGAATCACAGTACTCTCTATACCTTCCACATGTGGAGGAGCAAGGGCCCAACCAGGAGATCGCAGTCAGGAAGCACTTGGTAAACTTAACACATTAGGTGCAAGCCAGCTTTTGTCATGGGAAGTGCTTTAGAGGATTTTCGATTAAGTTGCATTTTCCATGAGATGGAACAGAATAAGTCAGTGATTCACCTGTCTTCCCAACTGGACGGTAACTTAAAATATCCTCACAATCTCAAAAGAGTTGGTTTTGAGACAGACCTAGCGTTTGGCCCTTTGAATCGGTCTCTCTCTGGACAAACCGAGTTCCAAGACACTAGCTGTCCTCGGTTCTTTGTGGACTAGACACGGAGCCATTTTGAATTATTAAGAACCTGGGACGTTTAAAAGACATTCTGTTTATCTTAGCAGTGTTTTTGATGAAAATGCAGGAATTTTCTTGGAAACAGGGATTTTATTGTGTTGCTGCTCTAGGAGGCTGGTTTGGGGGAATAATCGTTTTCCATAGTTTCCCAGTGGTCAGATGCCCCCAAGGTCCAGAGAAATACATTCTTTTGTTCTAAAATTCCATCTAAGAAAAAAAAAAGGACCACGGAAGGAAATCGCCATTGGTGACTTAAAGACCAGCTCCGAGGCAGGAGGCAGCTAAAAACATTTGGCTTCAAGATACATTTGAAAAGCATTCCATTCAGATAAATAGGAAGCCCATTAAACTGCCAGGTTGTTGCTTTTATTATTGCTATCTTAGTGTCCGTATTTTCCTCCAATGTATGTTTTTACCACCCATAGAAGGGAAGCTTGCCTTTGTTACCAGGCCTGGGCACTTTAACATTGTATTCCAGTAGTAAATTGCCACCTCCTGCCTTTTGTAAGTGGAATTTTCCTGACAAGAGATGTTGTTTTTCTTCAGACACCAGATCTTGCACTCACTGAAATATAAACATTTAAAATGCTTTGTGTTTAAGCGTTATGCTTTTTTTTTGGGGGGGAGGGGGGGCAGTGTCTATGTCTCTTGTGTGTGTCTATTTATGTGTGTGTCTGTGTGTGTGGATGCGTGTGAATGTATATACACATATAATATATATTTGTCTTTTCTAAATCAATAGCTAAACCTTTCAGAGAAAAGTTAATAACCAGTTTTGGTTCAAAGGCTTCCTATTCTTTTAAATGCCTCTTATTACTGGCTATCTGGAGCAGAAAATGTTCATTATTGTGTCTTGCTGCTTGAAAAAGCCTTGCTTTCCTGGAAGATGAATGGTTTCTCAGTTCCCCAATCAGAATGTGCAGAATTCCATGAAGGCTGAGAGTTTGACCGTACTATTATGAAAAACTCCAGCTTGAAAGTTTCGGCAGTGGATTTGTTTCTGCGAAATTGTTTTCATTTTTTTTTAATCTTTCATCAAGCAAGGAAGATTTGTACCATCCTTCCAGTTTGCCTTCCTACTCCTGAACTTTCTCTTCCTTCCAACCAACTGAGAGAAAAGGCTATATAAATCCAACTCTGCTCAGACGCAAGCTCATTAAACTTAAAGAAATTATTAAGGAAGGATACTAATAGAACATGCGATCCCTAAGTGCTAGAAGATGGCCAGGATTCAGAGAGGTCTTGTATGGTGATGATTTTTAGTAAATAATAGTTCACAATTACATGGTTGTTTATAGTTCTGGGTGCACTTTCCTAGAAAAGGAGTTGGCCTTGTATAAGTGATGAGGCTAGACAACTTGCTCACCGAGTAGCAGAGAAGGCACTTGTTTGATCCCCAGAAAAGCATCACATAGAATATATAAATACATAGAACATAGAACACATTTAACTATATACCCTACATCAACAATATAGGTGAATTTTGCCCCCAAATAAGCTGGCTGTCTTGTAGTTCATCTATGCTCTTCTCATTTATACTGAAATCATATTTGTGGAAAAAGAGACTTTTGGGGACTCATGGCTATAATTAGCAGGATAACTTGTCCTCTTGACCCTGTGTTTTATATTCTTCAAATCTATCTTTTTTCTCATTTAATCCCTACAACAACTGTGTAAAGAATACAGAGTGAGTCAATATTATTATCCCCATCTTTTTTTTCTTTTTTTCTTTTTTTTGGTACAAAAACATTTATTTATTTTTATTAAAGCTTTTTAGTTTTCAAAACATATGTGTGGACAATTCTCCAACATTAGTCCTTGCAAAACCCTGTGTTCCAATTCCCCTTCCCTCATCCCCTCCCCCCCGATGGCAAGTCATCCAATATATGTTAAACATGGTAGAAATATATGTTAAATGTAATATATGCATACATATTTATACAATTATCATGCCACAGGAGAAAAAAAGAGAAGCAAAATTAAATGCAAGCGAGCAACAATGTAGAGTGAAAATGCTTATCCCTATCTTAAATATGAAACTAAAGCCATCTTGTTTATATCATAGAATCACAGAGTTAGAGTTAGAAAGGATGTTAGTCTAAATCAAAATTATGTGCCAGGGACTGTGCGCTGGGGATACAAGTTTAAAAAAAAAAACTCCCTGCTTTCTAGGAACTCCATATGATGGAGGGGACAAGACAATATATAAACAACTATGGACAGCGGAGAAACACACAAAATAAACTGGAAATAATCTCCTAGAAAAGGTATTAGCATTAAGGGAGATTGGGAAAGGCCTCTTGCAGAAGGTAAGAAGGTTGTAGTCAAAACTTAAAAGAAGCCAGAGAAGGCAGGAGCCGGACAGGAGAGGGAGAAAATTCCAGATGTTGGAGGATAGACTCAAAAGTGGGCTCAAAGGTCATCTGGTCCAATCCCTTCAATGAGTCAATCAATCATTTATTGAGAGTCTTATTATGTGCCAGTCACTGAGCTAAGGAACACAAAGATAAAAGTGAAATAATCCCAGCTATTCTAAAAGAGAAGACAACAGGGACTTACTTAGATATAAACCAGAGTAATCGGGAAGGAAGGTGGAGTCCTTGACAGAAATAAGGAAGGTTATAAGAGAAGCAGGTTTAGTCATGTGGCTTTGTTCCAGATGACTTCATAGACATCTCCCCAAATTTCTCTGAGTATTTCAGATTTGTTATTTCTTACAGCACCACAAGATCTCATTCGATTCACACGCTCCAATTTGTTTGGACATTCCCCAGTAAACGGAAACTCATTTGGTTTCCACTTTTTTGAGATTACAAAAACCGATGCTCTAAATCTTTATGCATATATGAGATCTTTCTCTCTGGGAAATTTTTGGAGTATATGTAGAATTTAATGCCTTTTTTCAACTCTTATTTTAGCAATGATCAAACAAGCTAAAGTCAAGCTGGTAGTATGTGGCAGAGCTGGAATTCGAACGCAGTGACTTTCTCAGATCCATAGTTTAGTATGTTGTAAAATTGAGATCCGAGAAATCTGGCTTTTCACTAGAAACTGTCTGTTCTTGGCTATCCTCCACTGCTGGCCACTCTCCTCCCTCACCTCAACACATTGGGCCATGATGAGGAGTCACCAAGTTCCTTGCCAGGAATTCAGCTTCATGCTCCAGAGTTATGCGACCCCACGCAGAATGAAATGAGCAGCTGCTTTCAGGCCCCTCTTCTGCAGCCGTCATCCCACAGGAGCCTCTATTGCATTGAACTTCATCTCATTTGTCTATATGATTGTCCAGTTCTTTCTTGTCATGTACTGCTTCCTAGGTCACTCTCCCTCCTTCCTCAAGGAGTTCAATATTGACTCAAAGACTCTCTTTCTATTCTAATTCTTACCTTCATTCAGGATTTTAATCAGCAACACCCAGCCTCTCAGTCATTTCATCAATCTCTTCAACTCCCATAGTTGATAGAGATAGTTGAGAGAGAGCAAGCACTCTATCTCTCCACTCTATCACGGTTATTCAAAGGGATGGTCAACCTTTGACTTTATTCCCCACCCAACTCCAAATTGTTCCACCTCCAAGATAGCAAATTTTGCGATTTCTCTGGTCACAATCTCTTCTTCCATTTCACTGACTGCCTCATTCCTCCCAAACCTCCTCTTTGTCCTAATCTGGTCCCTAACCAGTTGTCCTTGGCCACCCCTGTTAGGGCTCACTTCCCTCCCTTCATCCTTCCACCCCAATTTCAGTTGAAGACTTGCCCTCATACTCGACCTAGAAAGAAGAAGCCATTTGCTTTGAGTTCTCTCTTCTCTCTGTTCTTATATCCTATATCAGTCCCCATTGTTTTCTCATTTACTTCAGGCTGATGATAAAGTGGCCCTTTTTCTTCTCAAGGTCAACCTTTGATCCCATTTCCTTCTAGTTCCTTTGGCAAGTTGCCCCCATTCTCATCCCTGCTCTTTCTCTAATTTTCAATATCTTTCTACATACTGGTTCTTTCTCAAATGCCTCTAAGTGTCCCATGTTCAATGACCTCTCCCTTGATCCTGACATCCCCTCAGGATATGGTCCTATATTATATCCCTGTCTTAGTCGAACTCTTTTAAAAAGTTATTCACGCTCATTGCCCCCACTTTTCTCTCACTTCAAAACTGCTTATAATCTGACTTCTGATGATCACTTCTGATCTCATCATTCAACTGAAACTTTTTTCCAAAAGTTACCAGTGATGAACAAATCTGATATTTTCATCTCAAACCTTATACTTCTTTTTGTAAAATGAGTTTTGCTTGACATCTTTTCACCGTTTACATGATTATGGTTTTCCCCAGCATGTTTACCCTTCCCCCTCCCAGGGAGACATCTCATATAACAAACAGTATTCCTCAAATTTTTTTTAAAAAAGAAGATGGAAAAAGTTAGCACAACTGATTATTAAACTTTAAGTCTGAAGACATGCATTGTCCAACACCCGTCACCTCCCACCTCTGAGAAGCAGAACATCTCAAACCTCTCTTTCTACTCATGTCTGCTCTTTCTCATTTTGTTACATTCATTTTGGGGCTTGGGGATATGTGATCCTTCTTTCCATTTACATTGTTGTAATTTTATGTAAGTTGTTTTTTTTTTTTACTTTGCTCTTTCACTGTCTATTAGTTCATGGAGACAGTCACATGCTTCTCTGAATCAATCACATTCATCATTTTTTTGGGGGGGAGGGGAGGCAATTGGGTTAAGTGACTCACCCAGGATCACACAGCCAATAAGTGTTCATTGTGTGAGTTGAATTCAGGTCTTCCTGACTTCAGGGCTGGTGGTCTATCCAGTGCGCCATCTAGCTGCTCTGCATTCATCATTTATTATAGGACAATAATATTCTATCACTTTCACGTAGCACAATTTATTTAGCCATTCTCCACCTGATGGGCATCTATTTTGTTTCCAGTTCTTTGCTCTCACAGAAAGAGCTGCTATAAATATCTTGATGCATATGGGGACTTTCTTCTTATCAACAACTTCCTTGGGATATAAACCTAGTAATGGAATCTCTGGGTTCCAAGGCTAGAGCCTTTTTAAGTCACTTTATTTACATAATTCCAAATTGTTTTTCCTAAATGGTTATACTAAATCTCAGCTCCACCAATAACATAATAGTGTGCCCATCATTCCTCAACCTATCCAAAATGGACAATTGCCATTTTTACCATCTTTGTCAATTTGCAGAGTGTGAGGTGAAACCTTGGGGTTCTTTCAAATGATCAAACCTCACGCTTCTTGACCTTTCTCCAGCATTTGACATTGCTAACTGCCCTTTCCTCCTAGATAGTTTTCCCCTCTGGGTCTTCATGACACTGTTCTTTATTGATCCTTTTTCTATGCTCTGACCATTGCTTAATCTCCATTGCTGGTCATCACTCATATAACAGGCCCAAACTGTGGGTAACCTCCAAAGATCTGTCCTTGGGCCCTCTTCTTTGTCAATCGGTCATTAAATACTTATTGAGAACCAGCCATGTATCAGGAGCTGCACTAATCTATGAGAGCACAGAGAATGATTAAAAACAAAAAGGTCCCTGCTCTCAAGGAGCTCCCAAGATAATGGGGGAGACAGTATATAGGCAACTGTAAAAATAATGTATAACATAAATAACATTTAAAGTTATTATTAACATATTAATAATAATGGAAATAACAGAGGAAGGGAAGCTGAAAGTAATAAGCATTTATTAAGTGACTATTATAAATGACTTCCTAGGTGCCAGGCACTGTGGTAAGTACCTTATGAATATCTCATTTGAGCTTCGCAGCAATCCTACAGGGGAGTCACTGTTATTCCCTCCAGTTTACAGTTGAGGAAACTGAGGCAAATCGAAGTTAAATGATGTGCCCAGGGTCACACAGTAAGTGTCTGAGGCCAGACTTGAGGGAAGGCATTAGAATTAAGGAGGATGAGAAAAGGCTTCCAATAGGAAGGTGGATTTCATCTGGGATTTAAAGAAAGCCAGGGAAGCCAGGAAGAGTATTCCAGGTGAGGAGAATGACCAGTGAAAAATTTCTGGAGCCTGGAGATGGAGAGTCTTGTGTGAGGAACAACAAGGAGGCTAGTGGGAGGAGACTGCAAAAGTGGCTGGGGGCCATGTTGGGAAGGGCTTTAAATGGCAAATATGGGATTTTATATTTTATCCTTGAGGTGATAGGAAGCTCCTGAGGTTAACTGAGTGTATGTGGGGGCCTGGAGGGCGAATGACGGTTAGACTTGTGTTTTCAGAAGATCACATCGAAGATTTGGGAGGATAGACTGCAGTGGGGAGGAATGGGGCTTGGTAGGCCCACCAGCAGGATGTTGCGATAGTCCAGAGATGACATTATCAGGGCCTGCACAAGGCTTAGAGCAGAGTTAGAGAAGAGAAAGAGGTATATTAGAGCGATAGTATGAAAGTCAAAACTGACCAGATTTGGCAATAGATTGGGTAGAGTAAAGTTGGGAAGAATCACTCGGTAACCTCATGGACTCCCGTCAACTTCAATGATCACTTCTCAAATGAATTACAGGTCCGTATAACTCATCTTCATCTTTTTCCTGGGCTCCAATCCCACATCATCCACTTCCTATTTGATCTTTCAAACTACATATGCTACAGGGCTCTCAAACTTAACCTGTCCAAACAAAAGTTCTTATCTTCTCTTCCTCAATCCCTCACTCCCTAAATCTTCTGAATATCTCTCTTTCTTTTTCTTTTCTTTTCTTTTATTATAGCTTTTTATTCACAAAACATATGCACGGGTAATTTTTCAACACTGACCCTTGCAAAAACTTCTGTTCCAACTTTTCCCCTCCTTCCCTCAACCCCTGAGCTGGCGGTAGTCCAATCCAAGTTAGATATGTTAAAGTATATGTTAAATCCAATATATGGATACATATTTATACAGTTATCTTGCTGCACAAGAAAAATCAGATTTAGAAAGAAGGTAAAAATAACCTGAGAAGGAAAACAAAAGTGCAAGCAAACAATAACAAAGAGTGGAAATGCTAGAACATCTCTCTTTCTGTTAGGCTCCCACCATCCTTCCAATTACTAGGTTCACAACCTCAGGCTTATCCTTGACAGCTCAGTCTCTTTATCCCATACCCAATCAGTTACCATCCCTCACTGTAGGAAAAGTGGGGGAAAAAAATAACATTTCTTTTCTTTTTTGATTTTAGTGATTGGCCCAGGATCACACAGCTAATGTCTGAGGCCATATTTGAACTCGGGTCTTCCGGATTGCAGGGTTGGCGCTCCATTCACTTGAACACCTACCTGCCCCATTGGTTATTTTCACATCATCTCTATCTTCCATGCCCTTTTCTTTACTCAGCCATCACCCTACTCCTGTACTTTGTCATCTCTTGCCCATTTCCAAGGCTTTCTCATCAGTCTCTCTCAGTCAGTTCTTCCTGTTCCAATCCATCCCCTGAACAGCTACTAAAGTAAATTTCCTAAAATAGGTCTGACCACATTGCCCTCATATCCAATAAACTCTATTGTGAGTCTACCTATCAGTGGTCAGTAAACATTTATTAAATACTTATTATTAGCACCAGGCATGATGCTAAGTGCTGGAAATACATAAAGAAGCAAAAGACAGTCCCTGCCCTCAAAGAGCCTACAATCTAATGAGGAAGACCACAGGCAAACAAATATACATAAAGTAATTCATATACAAGATAAATAGGAAATAATCAACAGAAGGAAGGCACTGGAATTAAGATGGTAAGGCTTTTAGTAAAATATGGGATGTTAATTCATATTTAAAGAAAGCCAAGGGAGGTTGGTCGTCAGAGCAGAGGAGGGAGAGCATTCCAGGCATACGGGGCAGCCAGAGAAAATGTCTGGAGTCAGGAGATGGAGGGTCTTGTTTGTGGAACAGCCAGGGGGCCAGTGTCTGTAGATCAAAGAGTACACTGCCAGGAGTGAAGTGTAAGAAGATCAGAAAAGTAGGAGGGGGTGGGGTTATGGAGGGCTTTGAATGCCAAACAGAGCATTTCGTATTTGCTCCTACAGGCGACAGAGAGCCACTGGAGTTTATTGAGTAGAGGGGGTGGGGGTGGATAACATGATCAGAACCCCTCTTTAGGAAAATCACTTTAGATGGATCGGAGTAGGGAGTGACTTGAGGCAGGCAGCCCCAACAGCAGCTCTTGAAGTAATCCAGATATGAGGTGACGAGGGCCTGCACCAGAGTTGTGGTAGTGTTGAAGGAGAGAAGAGGATATATTTAAGAGAAGCCGGAAAGGTGAAACTGATGGGTCTTGACAATAGATGGGCTATGTGGAAGAAAGGAGTTTTGGTGGGATGATAAGGTCAGAAGCCACATTGTAAGGGGTCAAAAAGAGAGGAGAAGAGGTGGATGACCTTTTCAAATTTAGTCAAAGAGAACAGAAGAGATACAGAAGGCTGTTTAGCAGGAAAGGGAAGGATTAAGTGAGGGTTTTTGAGGATGGGGGAGACTGGAGCATGTTCATAGACAGTACGGAAGGAGTCAGTAGACAGAGAGAGACTGAAAGTAAGTGAAAGAGTGGTGGCGACAGAAGCATTTGTCGGAGGAGATAGGACGTAATGGGACCACTTGAACACATAGACGGTAGCCTTGGTAAGGTGGAAGGTCACTTCATCATGTGAGACAGGCATCCGAATGATAGGAGATGAAGAAGAAGGGAGAAGAGGAAGCTGATGCTGAACAGTTTCAGTTGTTTTCTGTAAAATATGAGGCATGATTCTCAACTGAGAGAAGGAGAGAAAAGGAAGCTATGGAAGGTCTGAGGAGGGATAAAAAGATTTGGAAGAGCTGTTGTGGAGGATGGGGTAATGAGCAGTAGGATTGCCTCATAGCATTGAGGGTTCAGTTACAGTTCTATAATATATATTTGTAATGGACCCAGTTGGAATGGATGCATGATTATCTCTATTAGTAGCATATATGTAGGAGTGGGCAGCTAGGTGGTACAATGGATAGAACACTGCGCATGGAGTCAGGAAGTTCTGAGTTCAGATCCAGCCTCAGACACATTAGCTCTGTGATATTGGCCAAGTCACTTTACACTGTTTGCCTCAGTTTCTTCATCTGTAAAAGTGAGCTGGAGAAGGAAATGGCAAACTACTCCAGTATCTTTGGCCAAAAAATTCCAAAGGGGGTCATGAAGGAGCAGATAACACTGAAAAATGCGAAGGAGTAAAAGCAGTGAATGGTGGGAGTGATCCAAGGCTGAAGCTTGGCCCAGAGTAATCAACAATACGATAAGGCTAGAGATTCAGGAAAGGAGAACAGGGGTAGAATTGAATCAGTTCACCAAGTTATAAGATGTGGAGAAGAGGAGAGATAATTCAGGGAAGATGGCCTGGGAGAGAATTGAGGGGGCAAGGAATTGGAGGTTACAGTATGGTCAAACAGTAGGGTTTTGTAAAGTGAGGGAGAGTTGAAAATCTGATATTTTATGGTCAGATGAGGAGATTTGGGATTTCATGAAGATGGAGATGAGTTATAGGAAGATCAAGGGTAGGACTACTGTGTGAAGCTGAGGGGTAGAGAGGAAAAGCTTATGGAAAACTAGTAAGTTCGAGAACTGGGTGGTTAGGGTACTTAGGAGAGAGTCATCATGTAAAATGAAGCCCTCTACTATAAGTGTATGAGTTAGGAGAGAAAAATCAGTTTTTAAAGTTTATTTATTGTTTTTTTTTAACATTTTAAAATAACATTTTGATTTTTATTTTTTTCTCCCTCCCTTACTCTTCAAGATAGCAGTCAATCTGATAGAGGCTATACATGTACAGTCATAGTAAATATATTTCTACATTACTCATATTGTGAAAGAAGAATCAGAACAAAAGGAAAAGACCACTAGAAAGAAAAAAACTGTGAAAGTATTCTTCTTCTATCTGTATTCAGATTCCCTAGGTGTTTCTCTGAATATGGATAGCATTTTCCATCATGAGTCTTTGGTCTTAGATCATTGTACTACTGAGAAGAGCAAAGGTCACTCAGCATCAGTTCATGTAAGTCTTTCCAGACTTTTTTGAAATCCACTTGTTCATCTTTTCTTATAGAACACTAGCATTCCATGACATTCATACACAACAACTCATTCGACCATTATCAAATTGATGGGCATTCATTCAATTTCCAATTCTTTGCCACCACAAAGAACACTGCTGTTAATAGTTTTGTACATATGGGTTCTTTCCCATTTTTTATATTCTCTTTGGGATACAGATTTAGTTGGATAATAGTTTTATAGCCCTTTGGGCACAGTTCCAAATTGCTCTCCAGAATGGTTGGATCAGTTCACAATTCTACCAACAATGCATTAGTGTTGCGATTTTCCCACATTCAGAAGAGAAAAATTGTGAACCAGATACCAAACTCATTGAAGAATGAAGGAGAATGATGGGAGGGGGGTCGTCTATAGATAACAACTACCAGGATTTTGATTGAATTACAGATATGAATAGCATGAACTTCAAAGGGAAAGAGGTTACTGAATGATAGAGGTAGGAGGGAAATCTGGAAGTAGCAATGCAGTACAAGGAGCATTCTAACTCTTCTATTTTGACCAGCGGGCTGTAGAGAATAAGTGAAGATACAACCAGTATTGGAAAGGATAGGCGGTGGGCTACGTCATCAGAGGCACCTCGATTTTAGTAATAGCAGATGGAAGGAGTAGGAAAGGAAAAGATTTAAGATGAAGGGAACTTGGTTGTCTATGGAACAGGCATTCCATAGGGCAAAGTGGAAGAGCTTGGTGAAGCTAGAATTGGGTTGAGGAGATTGAAGGAGATAAGTAAGAATTTCTATTTACCTCTATTTGTCTATTTGGATATAAATTCCTCTATTTGTCATTTTAAAGCCCTTCACAACATGGTTCCTACCTGGTTTTAGACTTCTGTCCACTAAACTCCTTTAAAAAAAAACTTGAGACTTACATGAACTGATGCTAAATGAAATGAGTAGAACCAAAAGAACATTGTACACAGCAACAATAAGATTATACGATGATCCATTCTGAAGGAGATGGCTCTTTTCAACAGTGCAGTAATTCAAGGCCACTTCCAATAGCTTAGTGATGGAGAGAGCCATCTGCACCCAGAGAGAAGACTGTGGGGAATGAATGTGGATCACAACATAGGATTTTCATCTTTTTGTTGTTGTTTGCTTGCATTTTGTTTTCGTTCTCATTTTTTCCTTTTTGATCTGATTTTTCTTTTGCAGCAGAATAATTGTGGAGCTATGCATAGAAGAACTGCACATATTTAACATATCAGATTACTTGCTGTCTAGGGAAGAGAGTGAAAGGAAGGGACAGAAAAAAATTTGAAACACAAAGTTTTGCAGGGGTGAATGTTGAAAACTATGCATATATTTTGAAAATAAAAAGCTTTTTTAAAAAACTCCTCTTCACATTCTTCAGAATTAGCCAAATTGACCTTCTTGGTGATCTTCACACATGGTGCTCCATCTCCAACCTCTATGCCTTTCTTCTGGCTGTCTTCTATGTCAACACCCCCCTTCATCACCTCCACTTCATAAACTCAATATAGTTTCTTTCAAAGGTCACTTCAGTTACTACCTGATCCCTCCAAATGCTTGTGCTTCTTCTCAATATTGTTTTGTGTCTCTATTATTTATATGGACACAAAGCCCTACCCCCCACCCCATTGAATATAAACTCCTCAAAGACTGGGATTGTTTCACATTTATCATCGTATCTCCATTGCCTAGCATTATTCTGGGCACATAATAATTGCTCGAAAAATCCTTGTTGATTCATTTATTGATATCAAGCACAGTCTGTCTTAAATTTCTTGGTTTTTAGTCTTTCTTTTATTTATATCCTGCTTATCCTCAACCTTTGGTGAGCCCCACTATCTATCTGCTTTTTGTACCCCAACTCAACAGGTAATGCTGCAGGAGAAAGTTATGGAATCAGAAGGACTGAATCAATGATAACATTCATATTATCCAGCCTCAACTAGGCTTTCCTGCTGCAGAATAATTCTTCTCATCTCTGTTGGATCCTCTTTGCCGCTTTCTGCAGTGGCTTTTCTGAACTTTTCCTTCTCTTCGTTCAAGTCCCCGACTCCACTCTATTTCTCTACTCCGACCAGATGATTTTGCTTCCAGCTGTCCAAAATTTCCCTTTCTTTTCTTATTCCCCACTAGATTCAAACTCTGATTCTTTGATTATAATCCTTTCCCCTCCACCATGTTACCTCTTGTTTTCATACTGATAGAAGGATTTTTATAACATTTGTGGATTTTGTTGCTTTAGTAAAATTTTCCTTAGCACTTTGCCTGGCTTACCATAATTTCTAGCACATTGTACCTTGTATCAAATATAACCATGTGTATCACTCCCATGAGACTGTAATCTCGGTGCACTGCTTAATTAAATCATTAACCAATGTTTATTTGCTAAGCCATCTAAATGGCACAATGGATAGAGTATTAGATCAGGAGACAGGAAGACCTGCCTTCTAATTTGTCTCAGACAGTTACCATCTGAGTGACCCTGGGAGGTCACTTAAATGATGTCTGCCTTATTTTCCTCATCCGTAAAATGGGGATAGTGATAGTATCTATCTCCTAGAGTGGCTGTGAAGATTAAATGAAACAATGTGGATAAAGTGATTTGCAAAATCTTCGAGTGCTAAATCAATGCTAGCTGTTATTATTTGTTGAATTGATTTTGATGACTTCTAAGTTCTTAAAGTTCTAGTTCTAAGTTCCTATAGATACAGAATATCTTTCTTTCATCTATGATTCCCCATTATTTAAGCATGCAGTGTTACATATGGTAGGTCCTTCTACTCTGTGATAGGAAATAAGCTCGATGATTTTAGAAAAACATGGAAAGACCTGCACAAAATAACAAAGAGCAAAATGAACAGAATATACACCGTACAATATTCAGGAACAGCAATATTGTTTTAAAAACAGTTTTGAGCAACCGAGTCATTCTGACTATCATAAATGCCCAAATTAACTACAAAGGTCCTATGAAGGAGATGCTATCTGAATCCAGAGAAAGAACTCACACATGCATATATATATATATATATATATATATATATATATATATATATATTTATGGATGTATGTATATATATATACAAATTTGTGTCTAATAGTAGTCATCTTTAGGGCGGAAGAGGAAGGGAGGGAAAAAATTACATGATAACTTTGTTGTATATTTAAAAGGAATAGCAAGTTGTACATAATAGACCTGTAGTTTTAGATGCAATTCTCTTTTTTTCCTATTCTACCTTATTATGGAAATGCTTATTTTATTTATTAAGTTCAGAATAAAAAAGAAAAACTATGGTAGGTCCTAATAAACTTTTCATGAAATAAATACATTACATTGTGTGACACAATTATATTTAAAGAACTACATCTATGAGAACATCAGACTGAAACTAATGACTTGGGACAAATATTGACTGACTCCTAAATTCTAAAACTCAATTTCAGCAGGCCATAGACTCAATATTTCAAGATTGCAATCCATTTTAGTAGATCATAGGCCTATAGAACTTGAGGATGGGAGGGACACAATTCATCTGAAAAATACTGAGGGTCTTAGGGTACTACAAGCTCAATGTGAGTCAACATTCAAGCATGAATAGCCCAAAATTAATGATCTCAGTTATATTTAGAGAAAAATAGTGTTAGGGATGTTGTTGTTATTGTTTCTCCTTCTTTCTCAAAAAAGACTGTAAAATCAGGGAGGTGATGCATTGACATGCAAGTGAACTGCATTTAAGTGAGGGAGGGATGTGCAAAATCACCAGCCTTACTTTCTCTCCCTGAGTCATCTGGGTCCAGTGGCAAGATACAGATCAAGACAACTGGAGAAGGCCCTAGAGTTGCAATGGGAGACCTCAGCTTTTAAAGCTAAGGTCTTTTTTTTTGGGGGGGGTGTAAAATTTTAGACTTAAATACAAAATGAGAGAAGGAAAAAAAATATTGCCATATACACAATAGACCATAAAAGAGGATCCAATATAAGCTAATAAATTTCCACTTCAAGAAAAGCTATGTAATAAATATTACATTGTTTTCAAAGCTGCTCAACTTTTCTTTGTTTGTTTTTCTTTTGTTCTCTACTAAGCACTTTTTACTTTATTTCTTTTACCCTCCCAAGAAGTCTACAATTAAGCATATATATATACATATGTATATATATATATGCTTAATTGTAGACTTCTTGTCTATATATATATACACACACACACACACACAAACACATGTGCATATATACATATATGCGTACATATATACACACATACACTCATACCACATACATGTAAAACTGTGTTATGCTTATTTCCTTCTATCATCAGTTTCTCTGAAGGTGGATAGCATCTTCCTGCATAAGTTCAAGTCTTTCCATGTTTTTCTAAATCAACTGGTTCATCATTTCCTACACCACAGCAATCACATCCTATCTGAGAGATTGTCTATAAAAGGTTTTTTCCCCCCGTTTTTTGCATTCTTTCTGTTCTTGGTTATATAAGTTTTATTTACACAAGAAAATTGTAATTTAAAATAATCAGAATTATGCCTTTTACAATTCAACAATGCTCTCCTCTTATAATATAGTTTAAAGTCTAACTGCTTTCTTTACATTCTTTTCCCCTGGTTTCTTTGAAGTTTCTGCTCTTTTGTTCTTCCAAATGGACTTTGTTACTATTTTTTCCTAACATAGTAAAATAATTTTTTAGCAATTTAACTGGGGCCACATTGACTAGATTAGTTAAGTAAAACTGTCATTCAAAAATTATTTTGACTTTACCTTCCCATGAACAATAAATATTACTTCAATATTTAGATCTGCATTTATTTGTATAAAACACATTTGATGTTTATGTTCATAAAGTTCCTGTGTACATTTTGACAGGTATATGCTCAGGTGTCTTATACTAAGTATTTTAAATGGTCTAAAACAGTATTGAATAATGTCGCTGACACAGTGTAGTTGTTTTATTTTTTCATTTTTGATCAAATCTATTTTAATTTTAACTTTTCCTGAGATCATAATTACTATCTCTAATTTTATACATACTAAATTCTACTACTGCCCTTTATTTTATCGTTGTATGTATCTTTCATTTTTATAATGTTTCCTGACAGTAATATATTGTATATTGTTGAGTTCAGTTTTTTAGTCTGCTATATGTTTCTGTTTTATGGGTAAGTTTGTTCTATTCACAGTCTAAGCTACGATTACTTGCTGTGTATTTTTCTCCTTTCTATTTTTCCTCACTATCCTTCTCACCCTATTTACTCTGTCCCTCCTCACTCCTGTTTTACTTCTACCCACTATTTGTCCTCCTATTCTTTAATCTTCACACAGCTAGAGTCCCTACTCCACCCTCCCTTCCCTCTCCTTATTTTTATCCTCTAGCCTTATTTCCTTCTGAATTTAAAAGATGAACACAACACACACACACACACACACACACACACACACACACACACACACACACAAAGTTGCCCCCTCTTTAACTCATTCTTGATGAGAGTAAAGTTCCAGCATTACCCACTCTTCCCATTAGCTTTTTTTTGGTATCAATTTTTCCTTTTATGCCTCATTTGTATGAGATAATTACTCCTTTTTAATTCTCCCTCTGAAGTTTTATTTTTTTTTTTAGAATCACCCCATCACACTCAGCTCAGCCCACACCTTTCTTTCAAACTACCCAAATAATGATGACAATCATGAGTACTGCTAATATTTTCACATATATGAAGTAAACGATTATTGAATTTCTTATAATTGGTCTTTAATGTTCACCTTATAATTTTCCTGGATGTTATATGTCCAATTTTTTCTTAAGTTCTGGCGGTTTTGTCACAAATACCTAAAAGTCTTTGAGTTTGGTAAATATCTATCCCCCCTCCCCCATTCAGGATTATACTTAACTTTGCTGGGTAATTTACCCTTGGTCATAACCCCAGCTCTTTTGCTCTATGAAGTCTAGTTTTCCAAGATCTACAGTTTTTCTATGTAGTATATGCTGTCTTTTGTAATCTTTACTGTAGTTCCATGATATTTGAATTGTTTTTTCTTGCTGCTTCCAATATTTCCTCCTCAACTTGCGAATTTTGAAACTTGAGATTAATATGTTTTCCTCCTGGGATCTCTTTCAGGACTTTTTCTGTTTATCTTCTTACTTGGAACTTCAGGGTATAATTTATCTTGATAATTTTTTGTAATATTGCATTAAGATGTTTCTAAATCATAGTTTTCAGGTAGTTTGACTATTCTTATGTTATTATTCCTTCATATGTTCTCCAAATTGTTTTTCTGTTGAGATATTTCACTTTCTCTTCTATTTTTTTCCAATCTTTTGATTTTGTTTTATGATTGCTTGGCGTCTGGGAAATGAGTATGGATCACAGCAGAGCATTTTCACTCTTTCTGTTATTGTTTGCTTGCATTTTTGTTTTTCTTCCCAGGTTATTTTTACCTTCTTTCTAAATCTGATTTTTCTTGTGCAGCAAGACCAGCAGGATGATTTCAGAAAGGTCTGGAGAGACTTACAAGAACTGATACATACATATATTGGATTTAACGTATACTTTAACATATTTAACATGTATGGGACTACCTGCCATCTAGGGGAAGGGGTGGAGGGAAGGAGGGGAAAAGTTGGAACAGAAGTTTTTGCAAGGGTCAACGTTGAAAAATTACCCATGCATATGTTTTGTCAATAAAAAGCTATATATTTTTTTAAAAAGATGATTTTTTTGTTTCTTAGACTGTCATTTGCTTCCCCTTGCCCAATTCTAGTTTTCAAGGAATTGTTTTCTTCCTTAAGTTTTTGATTCTCTATTTCCAATTGGTTGATTTCCTTTTCATAATTTTCTTGGATTGTTTTTATTATTGTCCTAATTTTTTCTTGATCTCCTTTACTTAATCATTTTTATGTATTTATTTAATTTTGTTCTATTTTGCTTTTAGCAGCTATTGGTGGAATCAAGTTGCAGTCCTGAGTTATGGGGAATCCTTCTTACTCTTATTTTCTGAGGTCTATCTCTTGGCCCAAGCTTAGCCTTTCAACTCCTAAGTCACCATCAGTCACAATTCCTCAAAAGACCTTGCTCCTGCAGTCCTGTATCCTCTGTGCTCACCCCCCCCCCACCCCATGGGTAGGTTACAAACTAAATTTGTCCTCATTTCCCCGGAAATGAAACCAGGGCTTCTGCCCTCCTGCAAGTACTCAGAACAGATAGGTTCTCTGCCCCTTGCTACATTCACTCACCAGGTGTGTGAATATCGCTCTGAGGCGATATTCTGTTGTAGGGTTTTTTGTTTTTTGGGTTTTTTTAGAGGAAATTTGGAGAGCCAAAAGTTTTCTGACCCATTCTACCATCTTCCCAGAACCCTTTCTAAGAACTGAGCTAAATTTATTTTTTGTTGTTTGTTTTAAATTTTTAATAATAGCTTTTTATTTTCAAAATCCATGCAAAGACAGTTTTCAACATTCACCCTTGCAAAACCTTGTGTTCCAAATTTTTCTCCCTCGCTTCCTCCATCTCTTCCTCTAGACAGCAAGTAATCTAATATAGGTTAAACATGTGCCATTCTTCTAAACATATTTCCACAATTATCTTGCTGCACAAGAAAAATCAGATCAAAAAGGGGGGGAGGAGATGAGAAAGAAAAAAAGCAAGGAAACAATAACAAAAACTGTGAAAATGCATGTTGTGATCCACATTCAGTTTCCATAATCCTCTCTCTGGGTGCAGATGGCTTTCTCCATCCCAAGCCCATTGGAACTGGCCTGAGTCACCTAATTGTTGAAAACAACCAAGTCCATCACAATTGATCATCACATAATCTTGTTGCTGCTATGTACAATGTTCTACTGAGTCAAATTTATAAAAATACAAGTCATCTCCCAATTGATAAATGGTCAAAGGATATGAACAGGCAATCCTCAGGTGAAGAAATTAAAATTATTTCTAGTCATATGAAAAAATGCTCTAAATCACTATTTGTTGGAATCTTTACAAACTGCTAACTCATTAGAGTTGATAGATTATTGATCTGATCTTACAAGAAGATGTTTTGGGCCAGAACCTGAAACAAGGTACTAAGTAGAACTAAGTGATACAATGCTTGTGTTCACACCTTTATTCACTGGAGTTCACAAGTATGAGAGATTCACTTAAGTTAAGTGTGTAACTTTGCGAATTCACACCTCCCTTGAAGCTCTTAGGGCCAGAGAGCACTATGGGAGAAAACCCATAATCCCTCTCTCTTGTATTCCACAATTCCTCTCTCTCGTATAAAAGAAACAGAGGCTCTCAGACAGATTTCAGCGGAATTACATGAAGAGTGGAGCTGGATTGAAGGTTGAAGAAGGCAGAAGCAGGGGGCAGGGGCAGAGGCAGAGGCAGAAACCTTTGGATTTGGAGACATTCGGAGGGAGCTCTTGGAACCAAGCAGAGAGATAGGCCTCGAAAAATCTAGCTATCCGGGCCCAAGGAAAGAGACAAGACTTGGAAAGAGAAATAAACATTTGTATTTTACCAGCTGGCTGCATTTGGGGTAATTATTGATCTGAACTGAAACTAAGGCTGCCTCCAGAAAATCTCCTCAAGAAACCTTCTCTTGCAGAGAGAACTATTATATTAAAAAAGAAGAAGAACACCACATTTTGGTGCTCTCCCCTAGAGAGAACCTTCATCTTATATATTTTAAAGAAGAAAAAGATCACCACAACTATTGATCAGAGAAATGCAAATTAAGACAACTGTAAGATACCACTATATAACTCTCAGATTGGCTAGGATGACAGGAAACCAAAATTATAATTGTTGGAGAGGATGTGGGAAAACTGGGACACTAATGCATTGTTGGTGGAATTGTGAAATAATTTGACCATTCTGGAGAGCAATTTGGAACTGTGTCCAAAGAACTATCAAACCCTTTGATCCAGCAGTGTCTCTACTGGGCCTGTACCCCAAAGAGAATATTAAAGGGAGAAAAGGAGCCACATGTGCAAAAATGTTTGTAGTAGCTTAACCCCAATTGCCTCAGGAAAAAAAAAATGTTGAAAACTCTCTTTACCTGTAATTGAGAAAATAAAATATTGAGGGGGAAAAAAGAATTCTCTCTAAACCAAGGTCTTTAACAGGTTTTAGTTTGACTGAGGCAACACCCAATAGGTGATTAAGGCTAAGTATGAGATAAGGCAGAGAATGGCCTTTTTTACCTCTTAAAAAAAATCATTCTGGGAAGGGAAGACCCTCTGGGTTTCTGGCCAAAACAGAAACAATTACTATTTACATTCACTTAATAGTGTTTTATTTTTTCCAATTACAGGTAAAGAGAGTTTTCAACATTCATTTTTGTAAGATTTTAATTTTAAAATTTTCTCCTTCGCTCCCTTTTCCTCCAAGACAGAAAACAATCTCATAGGTCATACATGTACAATTATTTTAAACGGATTTCCCTATTAGTTTTGCTATGAAAGAAAAATTAAAATGAAAGGGAAAAACTTCAAGAAAGAAAAAACAAAAAGAAGAGAAAATACTATGCTTCTATCCTTCTTCATTCTCCACAGTTCTTTCTTTGGATGCGGATGGAATTTTCCAACCGAAATCTATTAGAACTGTCTTGGATCACTATATTGCTGAGAAAAGCTAAGTCTATCATAGTTAATCATCACAATCTTTTTTTTTCATGTATTTGGAAAAATAAAATACTATTAAAAAGATGATATAAATTTTTAAATAATAACTTTTTATTTTCAAAATATATGCAAAGATAGTTTTCAACATTCACCTTTGCAAAACCTTGAATTCCAATTTTTTTCCCTCTATCTCCTTCCCCACTTCCCTAGACAACAAGCAATATGATATAGGTTCAACAAGAATTACATAATCTTGCAGTTAGTGTGTACAGTGTTCTCCTGGTTCTACTCACTTCACTCAGCATCAGTTCATGTAAGTCTCTCCAGTCCTTTCTGAAATCATCCTGCTGATCGTTTCTTATAGAACAATAATATTCCATAATATTCATATATCATAACTTATTCAGCCATTCCCCAAGTGATGGGCAGCCACTCAGTTTCCAGTTCCTTGCCACCACTAAAAAAGGCTGCCATAAATATTTTTGCACATGGGGGTTCTTTTCCCCTTTTTATGATCTCTTTGGGACATAGAGCCAATAGTGAAGCTACTGGATGAAAAGGTAGGTGCAGTTTTGCTCTCCAACATGACCGGATCATTTCACAACTCCACCAATAATGAATTGGTGTTCCATTTTTCCCACATACCCACCAACATTTATCATCTTTTCCTGTAATCTTAGCCAATCTGACAGGTATGAGGTGGTACCTCAAAGTTGTTTTAATTTGCAAATCAATAATGATTTAGAACATTTTTTTAATATGAATAAAAATGACTCTATTTTCTGCATCTGAAAATTGCCTGCTCATATATCCTTTGACCATTTATCAGTTGGGGGATGACTTGTATTCTTATAAATTTAACTCAGTTCTCTATATAATTTACCCTTACTCTCCTAATTTGCTGGTTGTATCACCTTTTATGTCTAAATCATGAACCCTGTCTAACCTTATCTTGGTATAGGGTGAGATGTTGGTCTATGCTACTATATTCTGGTTTTCCCAACAATTTTTGTCAAAAAGTGAGTTATTATCCCAGAAGCTGAAGTCATTGGGTTTATCAAACACTAGATTATTATAGTTATTGACTACTGTGTCTTGTGTATCTAACCTATTCCACTGATTCATCATTATATTTTTTAGCCAGTACCAAATGCTTCTGATGACTTCCCCTTTATAATATGGTTTTAGATCTGGTCCAGCTATGGCCTGGAATGTATTGTTGGCCAGTCAATGACAGCCAGAGTGATTTGGGTTTAAGGTATTGTCCTTAAGAAATAAAACTAGCTGGTAAACCCCAAGGTATCTTGGGAGGTTTCAATGATCAAAATTTACATTTCCTATATTAGATGAATTGCTGTCTAGGGAAGAGTGTGGGGAGAAGGGAGGGAGAAAACTGTGAAACACAAGGTTTTGCAAAGGTGAATGCTGAAAAGTGTCTTTGCATGGATTTTGAAAAGAAAAAGCTATTATTTTTAAAATTGACATTCTTTTGGGCAGAGCATCCACAGATAAGGGTATGACATTCTATCTGTACAGATGGAAAGGAAGGGAAAGAAGGGGAAAAAAAGTCGTTGTTTAATCAACCACGTCAGTGGGATAGCTCCTACTATTAATCACAGAGGTCGTGTGTCTTTCATTCTCAAAGAGAACCATGATATTAGGGAGGTGAGATCATGACATGCAAGTGAAATGGATTTAAGTGATGGAGAGCTAGGCAAAATCACCAGCCTCACTTTCTCCTCTGAAGCCATCTGAATCCAGGGACAAGATGTAGATTGGGACAACTGGAGATGGTCCTGCGTCCGGGGCTAGAGACAAGATAGAGGCTGCAAGGACTGGTTAAAGGAGCAAGGGATGCTTAGCATGGAGAAGAGGTGGGGACAGGGACACTATAGCTATCTGATGGGCACCCCCGGCAGTGAATTAATTGGAAGGCACAGTTGAGAGTTAGCCAGGAGGAGCAGGCAGGGTTGGGTTGCCATTTTCATTGGAGAAAATATGCAAACACAGCTTCATGGAAAGGAGGGACCAGACTAGTTCTGTGTGGTCCCAGTAGGCAGAATAAGGAGCAGTAGGAGAAAGCTGTAAAGAGAGCTGCTTGAAGTCAGGAAATACTTCCTCACAAAAAATGCTGTCTAAAAGTGGGGTGGGCTACCTGGAGAAGGGGATAGTCTCCCTCTTTGGAAGTCTTCATGCAGAGACTAAATGATCATCTGTTGGAAATGTTACAAGGAGGGTTCCTTTAAGATTATACTTTTTTTTCCTAGGGGGTCCAAGGACAAAAAGGCTTTGGAGAAATTTCGAGAAGATCTATAAAGTTGGATGAGTAAAGATTACATCTTTCTTTTCGCTAAGCCCTAACCTTATAACTATCAAGGGCACAATCATCGTCCCCGTTCCCCAGCTCAAAATTTTGACTTCCCGTTCGTTGCCCAGATCTAATCTGTTGGCAAGTCCTATTGATTTTACCTTCATAATAGCTCTGGAATATGCCCCCTTCTCTCATTTGACACAGCCACCAGTCTGGTGCAGGCCCTCATCACCACATGCTTGTATTACTGCAATATTCTGCTAGTCAAGATCTCTTCCTCTCTCTACACTGATCCTTCTTCCATCCAGTGGTCAAAATGATCTTCAAAACCTGGCTCTCCTACCTTTCTAATCTTACACCTTACTCCACCTTCCTATATACTACATTGATACTGGCCTCCTTGCTGTTCTTTACACAAGATACTCCATCTCTCAAATCCATGGGTGTTCCCCATATCTGGAATATTACCCCTCCTCATCTGCTTCCTGGCATCTCTAGCTTCCTTCAAATTCTAGATAAAAATCTCATCTCCGAGAAGCCTTACCTGATCCCCCTAAATGCTAATGCTCTCCCCTCTCTTTTTCCCTCCCCCACTTAAGCAATTGGGGTTAAGTGACTTGACCAAGGTCACCCAGTTCCTAAGTGTCTGAGGCTAGATTTTAACTCAGCTCTTCCTGAGCTCTATCCACTGTGCCACCTAGCTGACCCCTCACCTATTCTCTCTACCTTATCCTGTACATCTTATTTGTTTAATTGTTTTCATATCTTCTCCATTAGACAGTGAGAGAAAGTCTTTCTTTGTATCCCCAGCACTTAGCACCATGCCTGGCACACAGTAGTAAATAAATTCTTACTGACTGACTGAAATTGAGTTTCAAATATGAATTTTAAAAATTACTCTGAGAAGGTGGACTTCACCAGAACACTAAGAGGATTCTGGACACAAAAATGGTGAAGAATCCCTTCTTTCGGGTATGAATTGGCTCATATAGCTGCTGGAGTACCCCCTGTTTAGTTTCACAATTCTGTGCTTCTTTGGTAGTTCTGCTATTTTCTTCCCAGGTCAGACCATAGCTGGAAAATTAGTTCTGTAAACAGGATATTTAGGAAGAATATTGAAAAACTCTAAAAATAGAGGAGTGGGACTCCCGAGTTAATAGAGTCAGAGGGAAAGTTGGACACATGGTGGGGGTCAGTAGGTTAGTTTGTACTATGTATGTTTTATAAAGAACAAATAAGCAACTGAAGTCAAGGATGTTATCAGGGAACTCCATGAATGCAAAAGTAGATGGGCTGGTCAAGGGATTAGAGTGAGAGATAACAGCTGGACCTCCCAAATGCTGCCTGGGAATTCTTTTGAAGTGTGGAGAAAGTGAGGAATGCCCCCTGTGGTGAATTAATGGGAAGGCACAGTGGAGAGTTAGCCAGGAGGAGCAGGCAGGGATGGGTAGCCATTTTCACTGGAGAAAACATGCAAACACAGCTTCATTTGAGTATTTTGAGTATGGATAAGCTGGAAAGTATCCAGAAGAGGACAATCAAGCTGGTGAAGAATCTGAAGATGCCATGGGGAAGTCACTTGAAGGCACTGGGGTTGGTTAGCCTGGAGAAGAGGAAACTTAAGAAGCTATTTTCAGTGCTTGCAAAGGATGTCATGAGGAACATTCAGTCAACAAATATTTATTGAGCATACTACATGTCAGGCACTGTGCTAAATCCTTGAGTTCCAGTGAAAAGTCAATGATGGTTCCTGCCCTCAAGGAACTCACAATCCAATCAGCAAACAAATCTGTCCACGTGAAAAATGAGAGGGGGTGTGATCTCAGAGGGAAGGAAATAAAATTAAGGAGGCCAGGAGAGGCTTTTGTCAAAAGGTGGGACTTTGGCTGAAGGATACAGGAGGTTAGCATATGGAAGGATTCCAGCTGTTCTTCATCAAAGACCTAGGAATGAATGTATGTTACAAAGAGGGAGAGTTCGGTTCGATGGAAAGAAAGATTCCCTAACAATTGGAGTTGTCCAAAAGATAACGGACTACCACAGCAGACAGTGGCTTCTGACAATGGCTAGATGATGAGTGGTGGGTCAAAATGTGGAGAAGATTTTCAATCAGCTTAAAGCTGGATATGGATAGATTTTTACAAGTTCCTTACAACTCAAAGTCGTTGAATCTATGAATTGAATTGCCTGGATCAATTAAGGGAAGTCAGATTCCAGATTAGAAGAGAAGCTAGGAAATGACACTTTGAGACCTGAACTCAGCCTCTGAGGGTTGACATCAAGAGGATACATATCCTTTTTCATCATGTCAGTCCAAAAAAAGGGAGGAGGGTTAAAATAAATGATATCCAATCTCTTATCTAACCCTGGCATTCTGTTATCTGGCTGGTCATCTACACTAGCTTGTGGGCTGTTGTTCGCCAACGCCTGAACACATTTCCATTTTCACTGGTTTATTAACCAGTTTGTTAACATGATTATTTACTTGTTATATACCTGATTTTTGTGGTATGGTAGAAGAACACTTCATTTGGTATGAGGACCTGGAGGTTGTTGGAGTTCACATAGTATAATGGAAAGGCTGTTGGCTCTTGAGTGAGAGGATCTAGATTGATATTATTTATGTTGGAACCAGCTTGAATTGCAGCCCATTGCTAAATTTTTAGTATAAGCATTTTACATTTTGGAAATAAACAAGCTACAAACCAGGGCTTGCCTTATTGTTTTGTTGATTATCTTGACTTAATCAAGTTATGGAAGAAATAATAATTCAGATTAAACAGATTAAAGTATGTGGTACAAACATTTCCCCCCTGGAGAGGTGATTGTTAAACATTTATGAGCACACTTACTAGATTCAGGTTTTTGCTCTGATGCTGACTACCTTTGTGGCCTTCTACAAGTCAGTTGCACTTTTTGGACCTGTTTCCTCCTCTATAAAATGAGGTTAGATGAGATGGCCTTTGAGGCTCCCTACAGCTCTAAATCCTTGCCTTCCCTATATTAATTTCCCCCCATTTCTCCTCTCTCTGGATCGTGTGGACAATTTCTTCACCTGTTGTGAGCTCCATGAGTTTGAAGATTATCTTTTTATCTCTCTTTTTTTTTTTTACCCCTAGTGCTTAGCAGGGGTGCCGGCATATACTAGGCATTTAATAAATGTTTATTGATCCACTGATCCTAATTTTTCTGTGTGATCTTTCTCTTGTCTCTGGGCCTACTTCCCCCTTTGTCAAATGAAAAGTTTTATACCATTATAGATTTAGAGATGAAAGGATCCTTAAAGATTAGTCAGTCCATCCTACTTGTTTTACAGTTGGGAAAACTGAGTCCCAGGGAAGGGAAGGGACTTGCCCAAATTCAAACATAGGATCTTAAATCTAGAGTTGGAAAGGGCCTTCGGGGGCTATGTAGTCTGACCCCTCACTTTACTCCAAAAAATCAAGTGGCATGTTCAGGGTCAAAGAAGCATAGAGCTAGAGTTGGAAGGGACTTCAGCTGTTTTCTAGAGCAGCCCTCTCATTTGACAGGGTCTATGGCTCCACGATGTTCTGTGATCCGGGACTTTGTCTAAGACAAGGGAGAGGGCCAATTCTCACCGGGGATCCCTAGGGTGGGCCTAGCCCATCCTCTGAAGGCCAGAGCCACGGTTTTCGCTAACGCCCCGGCCTCCCACTAGGCAGGGCAGGCAGAGGTCAGGGCAAGTGGGCATCCCCGGAGGAGCCTGCCTCCTCCTCTTCCCTTGGCCTTGGCCTTGGCCTAGCACCCTGCATGACTCAGGCCTCTCCTGGTCAGCTCCATATTGAGTTCTGCAGGCCCTCACTGAGCATGCTCCGAGCTGGGGGCTTCCTCTGCAGGAGGAGGCTCCAGCTCTCCCCAGAGGCAGGAGCTGGGATTCTGTCTCTTTAAATTCTACAGGGCTGGTTGCTAAGTAACGGAGCTCTGCTGTTTCCTGGCTGCATTGCAGTGGGGCCACACTCTGCCCTGGTGCCAGGGACACGGGTGGTGGCCATTTCCCAGGCAGTGACCCGAGAGTGGAGGGGCCCCGCCGGTTCGGGCTGTGGCTCGGGCCTTGCGGCTCGGGCCCGGCTTCAGCTGGGGCTCCTGCGCCAAAGCTGGATGAGCCCAAGGCCAGCCTGCCAGCCTGCCAGCCCTCCTGGCGGCGCCTGCCTCAAAAGCCAGCTTCGACTAAAGCTCCAGGTAGGTCCCCGGGTGGGCAAGCCGATGCCCCGGGCAGCCCGCGGGGGGTGGGAGGGAGGGAGGGGCTGACCCCATCGATCTCCCTCACTGCCCCTGAGCTGGGGCCACTGCGTCTCTGTCTGTCCTGGGCGGGGGATGGGGGTGGGTGGGGGGGTGCGCGTCTCTTAATCAGCCCCGGCCAGGATGGGAGGGCCCTTCCCGGGGGTTGGGGACAAGAACAACCTGCTCTTGGGAGGGGGAGGGAGAATCCTAAGGATCGGGGATGGAGCCCCGACTCCTGCTATTAACTAACGGGGTGACATTGGTCAAGAGAGTCCTTTCCCTCCCCCTGCACCCTGCACCTCGATTTCCCCCAATGTCAAATGACAGGGCTGGACTAGTTGGATTCTGTGAGCCCTTCCCATCCTGGCATTCTCTGATCTCAATGTCCTGGGAGAGGGCAAGGCCTTTCTTTTGGGGACTGCGGCATTATCACCTGGGCAAGGGGCAAGAACTGGAGAGAAATGGCAATGTCACAATGGGGGGGGAGGGTGTTGGGTGGGGCTGGGGCGAATGTGCCCTGGCTCCGCATAGCAATGGCAGCAGCAATATCTGCAGCGTGTGAGCCATTGGCGCAGGCCCGTTTCCAAGGCTGCAGCAAGGTCCGCATTGCACCAAAGATCTGACTCCCATACCAATTGACTTGCGCAATGCTTTTGGAACTGATTAAGGCCATGTAGACCTCCCCCCCCCCCATTTTCCTTTCAAATCAAGAGCTTTCTCTCTAATAACAAAGCATTTGGGGTGTAGCTCGGTATTACAGGTAAGGCCAGCTTTTTAATCGGTCATTTTTTCTTTTTTGTCTATTTACCCATGGAGAACAGTTGAGTATATGAAATGGCCATTCATCCCCCTGCGATTTGAAAGCAAAATTCAAACCATTTCCCTTTTAAAGATTAAGACAGTGGTAATGTGGATGATGATAATCATGAAGCATGAAAAAGGAAAGAGGGAAAATAAGGTTTAACCTAAAGTCCTTTGAAAATGGGGGTCTTGCTAATGCTCAGAAATATTATTCAAACTGCTTTAGCTGTTGCTGGATGAATTGTTTGGCGGTGTCAGAAGCATACTCGAATTAGCCATGGTGTTTGTTGAATTGGGGATGAATAAGTCTTTGGCGACAAGGAAAATGTATCTTCACGAAAGCCTTGACGAGGGTGTGGCGATGACCTTGGGCTCCGGGCTCTTGCCATGGCGGCACAGCTCAAATCCTGGGCGATGGAAAAAAGGCTTTGAGTTGCCAGGGAGCAGCCTAAGGGACCAGAGAGGCTCATCACTGGCAGTTTGGCCAGCAGACAATGAATTTTGTTGGCCATCGCAGCATATAAAGACTGTTATCTGGGGGAGGGGGTTGTCTCAAGCTGCAGTAATAGAGGGGGTACTCAGATCCTGGAAAATGTGAAATCCTGGATTCTTTTCAAGATAGAAGTATGGCCATAAAAATGCTTTGAAAAGATAAAACCTGCAAGACAGGAGGAAGGCAGGACCCTAATTGGAGTGTTTTCCATTTGATTTTGGATCACTCATATTCAATGGGCTGAGAGTATCTCTGAAGTGTCATCATACAGTATATATAGTAACATCTCAGTTAACCAGCATGGTTGGCGTTCTGATTTCCTGAAGATTAAACCTTTGTCTGTTGAAGCTGTCAGGGTAAGGGTATAGTTGATAAAGGTGCCCGGACCTCAGTTTGGTTCTGTAAAGGGCTCTGGAGGCCTTTGGGGGGGACATTGTTCCAAGGAGATTTGTGAAGAATCTGTGACGTTGTTGGTATTCTCAGGTGCAGAATTCTCTCTACCACTGGATAATGAGGTAGTAAGATTTCTCTGAAGTACATTCATTAATTTGCCATGAATTTTGAAGTTTAAGTATTGGAGGTCATATTTGATTCCAGGTCTTCTCGATCCCAAGCCCCACCCCATCCACTCTACCACACTGCCTTTGGAGAGGAGATTAAAAGATATAAGCAAGACAACTCATTGCTTTCCCTCCTAAACCTGTTTTCCCCAAATGTCCTTATTTCTAGAGATAACTCCACTACCTTTTGAATCACTAGGGTTTTAACCTTGTAGTTGACCTTGACTTTTCCCATCATATCCAGTCAGTTGCCAAGTGTGGCAGAAAAAAAAAAATTTTTCCCATCTGCATCTTTCTCTCCACTCACGTGGCCACCAGCTAATTCAGCCCTTATTACCTTTTAACTAAATTATTGGCGATCGGTTCCTAACTGATCACCAAGTTTCCAGTCTCTCCCCTCTCTGATCCACCTTCATTTAGCTTCCAGAATAATCTTTCAAATCAGACAGTGTCATTCTCTTGTTGAAAAAGCTGCAGCAGCTCCCCAGTGCCTCTGGGATGAAATAAGCCTTCCCCTGATATTAAAATCCTTCACAATCGGGCTTCAACTTGCCTTTCCTAAAAGACTTTTTACTCCCTTTTAATACTCAGACAAACCGAATAGTTTCTCCTCAAATTCACATTCTACCTTGGGCAGAAGGTGATGCAGTGGTTAGAGCCACATGGGTAAAATGGAGCTGGGCCTGGAGTTGGGAAGAACTGAATTTAAATTAAACCTCCAACACTTACTAGCTGTGTGATCCAGGACAAGCCTGTTTGCCTCTGTTTGCCTCAATTTCCTCATCTGTAAAAATGGGGATAATAATAACACTGCCTCCCTACGGTTATTGTGAGCATCAAATGAGATAATGTTTGTAAAAATAGGCTTAGCACAGAGTCTGGCACATAGAAGGTGGTATATAAATGCTTATTCTTTCCCTTTTGCATAAGCTCTCCTCCATATTTGGAATACATACCCTCCTGACCTCTACCCCTCAATTTCTTTTCTTTTCTTTTTTTTTCTTTCTTTCTTTCTTTTTTTTTTTTTTTTTTTTTTTTTGGCTGAGGCAATGGGAGTTAAGTGACTTGCCCAGGGTCACACAGCCAGGAAGTGTAAAGTGTCTAAGGCCACATTTGAACTCAGGTCCTCCTGACTTCAGGGCTGGTCCTCTATCCATTGCACCCCTAGCCACCCCCTACCTTTAGATTTCTTATCTTATCTGAGTCTCAGCCAAGGGTCAAGTCACCCATTCAGTTCTAATGGCTTCTCTTGCACCCTCAAATTGCTTTGTATTGTTATATCTGTTGTATCCCACATCCTAGGAGAATTTCAGTTTCTTGAAGGTAGGGAACATTTCCTTTTTGTCTCTGCCCTGACATACAGTAGGGCTGCCCTAAATGTTTTTACAATGGAAATAGACCATTGAATCCAGTGCCAAACATATCGTAGAAGTCCAAGCTGTAAGGGAGCTTAGAAGTCAGGTAGTATAATCTTTTCATTACACAGATGGGGAAATTGAGGCCTCGAATGGAAAAGTGACTTGGCCAAAGTCAAGTGACAGAGAAAGTGAAAGAGCTGTGATTTAACCCCTGGTTCTCTATCTTTCTACTGTGTACCACATTGTCCTTAGAAAGATAACTAAAGCCATTTGAAAAAACAAAGTGCAATAAATAGGGGGAGGAGTGCAACTCAACTCACTCCCATCCACAAGTCTCACACAGATGGAAGGCAGAAAGTTTCAGAAATAATCATTACGTGAGACTTTGTTTAAAACTACCAGCCGGAAATTGTGCCAGGCAGGAGGGTTTCAAAGACAAGAGGCAAACGCTGTCTGCCCTCAAGATGCTAACATTCTATCGGCGCAGCTATGGGTAGACATATGCAGGATTATACAAAATCAACATAAAGAAATTTTCCAGGGAGAAAGACAACAGCTTGGGGGCTGGAGCTGTTTTGAAGGAGTCTAGGTATTCCAAGACACAGAAGTGAGAGAAGTGCATTCTGGGTACTGAAAGAACATCCATTGCAAAGACTTGTGGGAGTTTTGGATGTGGAATGATAAAAAGGCCACGTGGCTGGATTGGAGAATTTCAAGGAAGGGAACTTTGAGATTACTGAGCCCATTCTAGTAAACTCCTCGAGGTAGTACAGAGGAACCCTACAATTTTTGGAAAGTGCCAGATAAAATGAAGGTCCTTGAAGATGCCTGTTTTCGTTGGTCTTGAACCTCCTTCCACCAGATACATATCCCAGTCCTTCTGGTTCTTAGTGGAGGGTCTTAAGGAGTTGAGTTACCAACTGGTAGCACCTCAATGCTGTCCTGGCATGGCCTTCCAGAACCCAGGGTCATCTCCACTCAGGGAAGAGCAGAACCTGAGTTGGCTGCTAATTAGTCCTAACAGTGTTTAATTGCAGGTGGCTTCTGGGTCCCCTGAGTAAAGGAATAAATGAACACCAGTACTGGTAATCACTTTGTCTCTGGTAATTAGCCATAAGAATGTATGTTTCAAGTTGTCTTTGGATCTCTTATTGATTATAGTAGACTGAACATACTTGGGCTGAACTGATGCTGAATCATTCATTCCTCCCTCCAGATCCTAACCACAAAGGCAGAAAGCTTTCTGCTTCTGAAGTTCATGGAAAATTACAGGTAAATGGGTTAAGTGCAACTCTTTGTTATCTGAGGTTGGAGAGGGTGGGGGGTGGGGGGTGGGGTGAGGGGAAGAAAGTTCTTTTAACCTGAGATTTTGCTGTGGTCACCTGAGCATAAAAATGAAGCTTTCCCCACCCCTGGTCCCCTGCTTTATGGCATTTGATTAACATATGTGAAGTGTTTCAAATGACTTCTGAAGCTTTTTTCATTTCTCCGAAGGCAACTTTTGAATGAAGATCTTTGGGTGAAGATACAAAGGGAGTAGGGGAGGGAAGGCCCAGGGGTGGAGGAGGGAAGGTGTAGGGGTGGAGAGGGAAGGCCCAAGGCAACTCCATTTCCTTAGTGAATCAACTTCCTAGTTTGTTCATTTGAGGGGTGGGATAGGATTCCTTTATTTCATACTTGGAGGGGCTCTTAAAATGAGTATATTTAAACTGTGACTCAACTTACCAAAACTGATTTACATACTTTGCAGGACTCCCTAGAGTACGGAACAAGGTCTGCATCTGCTAAGCAGACAGGTGGTCGAGAAGCCGAAGCCTGGGGACTCGAGGGAAGAATGATGGACATTTGTCCTTTCCTCAAAGTAAGAGCTGACCACATAAATTGACTCCTTTTTCAAATACTTTTCAGGCTCACCACTATTTCTGGTTTTGAGATCTCTTCAGAATCTTATTTCTTAGGAGGACATAATAGCCAAATGTGCCTTTCCCCTCTTCTCTTCCCCAAGCCTAGGTCCCAGTGGTAGCCTATCTCGATGAACCCATTTCATGATGGTCCTTTGTTTCCTATATTAAATGACTCCCATAAGTGGGATCACCTAACTACCATAGAACTACAGAGGCACTTAGTCCAAAGGGCAATGTGGTATAATGGAAAGAACACTGATCTTGAACATTCAGTTATTCTTAGCCTTGCTGTCTCAGTTGCAAATCCCCAGTCTCCAACCCCAAACCCGGGGATGGGGGAAGGTCACTAGTCACCTTCTAACTAACAATGTCCATACGTGGAGTTTGGGACGTGCTACTGAACCAGCTCTGCCTAGCTTTTCTCGAAGTAGAGGAAGACTAGGATGGCCTTCCTTCTCAGGCTGTTTCCTTCCAGTTTCTCTCCCCTCCTCATGTCAGTATGAACCAGACTGGAAAACAAGTTAATTAATTTCTTATGTTTGACCAGCCCACACTTAGGGAAAGAGTTGGTTTTCCATAGTACAACATACTGCCATGCCTTCTATGTTGAAAATGACCCATTAGGTAACTGAAATGATGGCGCTTCGAGAGAACACTGGAAAGTTTCAGAAAATCATGCAGTTGGAAGGGACATTAGAAAACCTGTAATCCCACCTCCAAACCTAATTCAGATTCCCTTCTGCAACATCTCTCTGACCAGTGTCAGTCACCGAGACTGCTTAGGCAATTCTAACGATGGGATGATCTCCCACTGTTCTCCATTCACTGGGAACAGTGGAGCATCATGTCCTCTAGGTATTTCAAAATAGATTCTCAGACATCCAAAGTAGTTTAGGTCTGCCCCTTCCAGCCTTTAAGGTGGATGTACTTCCGTCCACACTGGCAACGAAGAAGCCCCACTGACCTTGCCCTCCGCCCCTAGCTACTTGAAGCACTTTACATTTTCACTGTGCTGATTTGCAATCTCCTATGAGTTTCAAATTCTTCTAATCTCTGGGCATCTTCCAGGGAACAAAAGCCCCCTTCAGATGAGATGCTTTCCTACTCCCACTTACCACTGCAAAAAAAGAAAAAAAGAGAAATCATTTAGAAAAAAGAGTGATGGACACTAATGGTGAACCTTCTCTCTGCTTAAGTCCCGGTACCATCCCCATCTCATTCTCTCAGCCAATGACTTGATATCTGGAGCTTCCTCATCTCCCCTATTTCATACCTCAAAACTACTCTGCATTATCTCCTATCCCCTAGTCTCTCCATTTCCTGACCTCCCACTCACTTCTCAACTGCTGGCAATCTGGCTTCCTATCCCACCACTCAACTGAAACTACTCTCTCCAACGCTAGCCACAATCACACCCTTAGAGAACTACTGATTTACTTGTTGCTTTGGAAGTGGCTCAAGGTTGTTTTGCATGTGCACTTCTCTCTTCTTGACTCGATGGTAAATATTCCTTTTGAAGACGGAGAAGGGTATCTTTGATTTGAAAAGAAAAGAATCCCTCCCTTTAAAAACGAATGCACATTTCACAATAAATTACCACGATTTCCATACCTTTCACCCCAGCGGAGATTCGAGGAGAGACAATGAGCTCTTTAACCAACATCTGTTGGATGAGGAGAGTGAGATTGTGTACCTACCCGAATCTCTGACTATGACTACTTAGTTTCCACCATTTATAAACAGGCCAATCGCAGTAATAAATCAGGTTGCTTTGAGGCGGGAAAGAGCAACGTAAAGGTTAGAAAAGGAGAAAAGCTAGTTTTCATTTTTGACAAGGGCTTGACTGCATTCCAGTAAAGGTTAGTATGTGACTTTTGAGCCAAACTCTGTACCAGACCTCGAAACAAAACTTTTCAAATGTTTGTACCCGAGGGGTGACTGCGAGGACGCCAGGTCAGTGATGTCGGTTTGTTGTTGTGATTGTTGTGGTTGTTTTGGCATGCCCATCGCTTCCAATGACCAACTTTCCTCTTACGTGATTTCAGTATGACAAGCACAACCCCTGTCATTTAAAACTGAAAATAGGAGTAACGCTAAACTCTCTGTAGTTCTTATGACTAAGATGCAATAATGGACATTTTTAGAAGGGAAGAATAAAGATGTCTCTTGCTTTACCTAAAAGCTGGGTTCTGGAAAGGGGGTGTGTGTGGGTAAATCACATTTTGCCATTGATTTATGAGATCATTTCAAAAATGCTTGTTTCTGATTGATCTTTGAGTTGCCTGTGGCTCCTAACACTTTAGTGTAAAGCTTTTCTGTCCTGACTCCAGCCCTCCCTTCAAAGGCAGTTAATGATCTGTGAACAAACCTACACAGGAGAGTTGGACCTAGAGGAATCCTTTTGTATAAGGGAAGAATCCTTTTGAAAGGGAATAATCACCCTCTCATTTTGGACAGTTGGATTTAGATTTGCTTAAAAGCTCTGACAGGGCTGTACTTTTACTCCTCCCCTCTCTAAGAAGTAGGACTGTTGGTTGTCTGGTGAATTCATTTGCTAGCTTTTCACCTCCAAGAAACTGTGCCCAAATCTTCTACTAGTCTCAGGAAAAAAGAGATTTGATGGCATGGACATTTCAATGTGGATACCGGTTCTCATCCTGAAATGGCGGCACAAGCTGATAGGATTCTGTATACTTGGCAGCTTTGCTTCTGAGCAGAGCCTGGGACTGGAATAGCAGGAATTTACAGGTCAAGACAGAGGGGCAGTTGGCAGTTTGTCATGAGGAAGTCTGCTTGGTATATTTTACCAAAAGCTATCTTGCCTTGCATTAAGCCTTTGCATTTCACTCAGTGGGAAAAAAAATGAAGAAACAATAAAGGAACCCAACAGTGCTCGAAACAATTTAGACATAGTAGAAGCAGAAGAATGTTGACTAGGACTAAATTAGCTTTTTAACCGTTTTCATGATGACAAAACAGTTTAGGGCTCCTTATATTTGCTCTTGGCTTCCCTTGTGACTCTGATGTAAAAAGATGTAACCATCTTATGGGAAATACCCATAATAGTCTTTTTACTTGGTTCTGTTTTATGGGATTATAAAGGCCAGAGCTGCGAGGGATCTTCATCATCGTAGTCCAACCTCATCATTTCATTTGAAAATCATTTTAGAATTTATTGTTCCACTTTCTTTCTGACAAAACAGACACTTTTCAACAAACTCCTTTACAGGGTACGACCCCCCACCCCCATCCCAACAGATTATCAATTGTTAAGAGAAAGGAGGGTTGTATCTTTGGACTCTGACGGTATGGTACTAACACTGACTTGTATTTGATGTGCGTTGTTGCCGCTTCTCTGTGTTGACTTTATGCACATTGTCGTGGTCACTGTGTATATTCTTTTGGCTTTGCTTTCTTCGCTCTCCTTCTGTTCATACAAGCTTTCCATGTTTCTCTGAATTCTTCATATCCTCAGAATCACAGATTTGGAGCACTGGAAGGGACCTCAGCAACCATCTAATCTAAAGCGAACCCCAAATAAATCCTCCCCCATCTGACATGTACTTGACAAGTGGTTATCCAAACTTTGCTTGGAGGCCTCCAGGGAGGAGGGGAACCCACCCCCTCCTGAGACAGCCTGCCTCTCCTTCTTTACTCTTACATTCACATACCACAATTTGGTCAGCCAGTCCTCAGTCTCCAGACGTGGATTTTGTTATCACAAATAATGCTGCTGTGAGCATTTTTGTACATATGGCCCTTTTCTTTTTCTTGCTGTCAGTAACCTCCTTGGAATATAGCTCCAGTAGTGGAATCTCTGGGTCAAAGGCTATGAATTATTTATTTTTTCTTGCATAATTCCACATTGTTTTCCAGAATGGTTAAATCAATTCACAGCTCCACCAGTAGGGAATTAGGATACCTCTTTTCCCACAGCCACTTCGACAGTGATTTCCCCCATCTCTTAGCATCTTTTCTAGCCGGTTCGGAGAGGGATCTGTAACTCACTTCAGAGTGTCATTGGTATTTGAAGCTGGTACCGGAACCCAAGTCTCCCCACTCCCTGGCAGGGTTACCAAAAGGATAGCCATTAAAAAAAGGCCATATTAAGATAGTTCAGTCATAGCAATCCCTCTCTCCTCCCCTCCCCACAGCTCCTTTCCCTTAGCCCTAATTTAGTTTACCTCAGCTTTTAGATAATGGCCTCACTCAAATTCTTAAAAACCCCCAAATTTCTGCCTCAACCTAGGGCTAATCCAGTAGAATCCGATGAGCATTTATTTATTTAGAGCCAGGGACCAAATCCTGGGCAAACTGGTCAGTTACCAGTGGGTTGGCAGCCCTACTCCCAGGCCAGCCCTCTTTGCTCCAGGCTATCATTGTAAAGATTTGCCTTGATCTCATTTTGTTTTTCAGGAACAGGCAGAAGGTAGCGTAGAAATGGAGACTAATGGAAAGCACTGGGTGGAGAAGTTGTTTATACCTTGTTTTACTCCCCAGGATTTTTTTAAGCAAGCTAATCAGCCTGAACCTTTTTCTCCACAACTGGCTTTCGACCAAGCAAAGGGAGTGGAAGAAATGTATAATTTGGCAATTAAAAAGTTCCAAGAAGAAAAGAAATTGAAGAGGAAAGAATTCATTTCCCCGCTAATTGAACCAGAATCTGAACCCAAGTTAACTGAGAGAAAGATAAACATTTCAAAGAAGCAAGCCGAGAGGAATTCTGCCTGCTGGGATGCAGCTGATTTGAATGTTGGAAGCGAAGAAAGCTCCATGAGAACAGAAGGTCATTGTATCTGGAATGCAAAGGAATTAGCAGCTTTGCGACAAGAAGCGCAAAAAAAGCACGCAGAAGGCATTTCTCAAAAACTTCAGCTGGCCTTTTTGAACGCCGAGCTGGAGGAGCTGAATGCCAAATGCAAAAAAATAGAAAACGACTTCGAAAACGCCGAACGAGAACTCCTGAAATCCAAAAAAGAGATCGGCTTCAAGACCCTGCACCTCCAAGCTGCCCACAAGGACAGCTTGCGAAAAGATCGCGAGCTCCGAGCCCTCAAGAACGACATCTCGGAAAAATCCATAGACGTGAAGAACCTGAGCGAGGCCCTCCTCCAGGCCAAGCAGCTCATCCAGAAACTGGACCTAGAAAACAAAGAATTAAAAGAAG
Source organism: Antechinus flavipes (assembly GCF_016432865.1). Lineage (NCBI taxonomy): Eukaryota > Metazoa > Chordata > Mammalia > Dasyuromorphia > Dasyuridae > Antechinus > Antechinus flavipes. The sequence continues at coordinate 41,875,513 of NC_067404.1, read as the reverse complement.
AGGTGAAAAAGTTGAAGCAGCAAATCGAGGCTGGCAATGCCGCCCTGAGGGAAAAGGTGAAATTGCAGTATAAAGTAGAGATCCAAAAAATTCAGAGAGAGCTAGAGGTTGTCAAGAATGAGCTGAAAACCGAGAAGTTCCTACACGCCAGGAATAACAAGGCCCTAGAGCTCCTTAGGAAACACTTTGCCTCTTTACCCGTGTCAAGTACACTTGACAGTTTTGAAATAGATTATCTTTAAAGCCCAACGAGATGGCCTCCCTGGGCAAAAGTACCCAAAGCGATCCCTTTGGTGTTTGTTGTATATCTCTTTGAAAAGCTGGAAATGAGCGGGTGGGAAAGTTTGTAATTTGCAGTCTTAGTTTAGCCCAATTGCAATGCAGCATAAAGATGTTCACTCAGCAAAGCTTTTGTTTCATCTCTTTTTTTCTAGAGATTATCTTATGAGAACGCAGGCCCTCGTGGCAGGGACAGAATCATGTTTATAAAAATTTCCGAAGGGACGTTTTGCAAACACCCACGAGAAAATTCCAAACAATTCAGCAAAGGAACCCGTAAGGGTGATAGTACAGGCCACCGTCCACTTTGGAAATTTGCCTTTTGTTCAAAGAAAGAAAGCCTGCGTGCTCTGATTTTTAATGAGGTACCGCCAACGCGGTCCAGTGTATTTAACCCCAGTTCTGTAGCCTTTGGATGTTGTCTTCATTTACCTCGTGTCATTTTGTATTTCTTTTGGTTATTCTTTTTCCACTGCATCATTTCAGTCGAGTCTAACCATAGTTCTGGTAATTCTTCATATCGGTCATCCTTACAGCACAATAATACTCCATTACATTCCCGTACCACAATTCACTCAGCCATGCCCTGGTTGTCTGGCGTAGAGTTGTATTTCCAACCTTTTGCTATTACAAATAGTGCTGCTGTGAATACTTTTTTTTTTTATCTAGATGGGGATTTTCTTCTTGTTACTAACCTCCTTGGAGTAGAAGCCTCTAGTGGGTTCTGAGTCAAAGATTGCAAACAGTTTTGTCACTTCTATAATTCCCTACTATTTCCCCAAACAGCGGGACCAGCCCATAGTTCCACCAACAGTGAATGAATGTGTCTGTTTCCCCAGAAGGCTCACCAACATTAAGGGTCCCCCCGCCCCCGACTTTTTCCCACCTTGGTTGATTTGATAGTCACGAGAAGATATTTAAGGGTTTTAATTTCCATTCTCTGATTATTAGGGATCTTAAACACTTTCAGATGGCTAGTGAGACTTTTCTTATTTCCAAATCTTCCTGTTCCTATTCTTTCACCACTTCTCTATCAGAAAATGACTCTTACTCTTATACCTTTCTACCAGTTCCTATAGATTTGGGATGTCAGACTTAGCAGGTGTTTAAGGTAAGCTTTTTTAGTCCATCTTTTCTTCTTTTGCTACCAGCTCTACTTTCTAGTTCACTCAAAGGCTTCAGTCATTCAATAAATGCATCACTCAAAGATTCTAAGGCATTGAAAAGCTATTGACCTGGCCAAGAGTGGAATGGTCTGCCTTCTGTGGGCATATCCAGCACTTTACAGTAGAAAAAAATCACTTCGTTTCCCACAGAGCCTCCCAACAACTCTCTGGAGTGAGTGCCACTGGTGCTGTTAACCTCATTTTACAATTGAGGAAACTGAGGCACAGGTGACCCACAAGGTCATAAAGCTAGTGGTTTTCCTGCTGGGATTTGAACTCTCATTAGCACTCTTTTTACTCTACCTCACTGGTTCAAAGTAATAGCTTCTCCCTCCTTAGAACCCTTACAACCAAAAGGGAATGACTAATAGTTGGCATGTGGGAGGATTCCACTCACACAAACACAGGGCTTGGAGGGAGCAATTTCAATGAAGGAGTGATTGGTCAGCAGCCCAGATGGGTAGGGGCTGAGAAGTGAGTGAATGGTGAGGGAGATGAATGTAGGTATTTCCTCCCCACAGTTTGTAAGTGAAAGTGAGAAAGACATGTTTGTAACCTCAGGGCTTGGCAGAGTCTGGTGAAAGGTTTAAGGATGGGGGAACCCTAGAAGCTGTTCTTCAGGAAGGATCTAGGAGAGAGACAGAGACAGAGACAGAGAAGAGAAGGGGAGAGAAGAGCTAACTGATGCAAAGTTCAAAGCCCCAGAACACTTGGAACATCAAGGGGACAAACAGAGAGGTGTTAGCCTTGGCAAGAAGAGTCCCTTGGTTGCTCTTAAACAGCTCAAAGAAAGCACCCTTCTACCCCTCTGCTGTGGATATCCCTCTATTAACCTTTAGATTGACCTGTTTAAAATTTATACATCAGTGACCAACCATAGCTGGGGCTAGTCTGCTTTTAACCAGGGCTTGTTGTATCTCCCCAGTTGGCCAGCAGGGGGAAGTATTTCCATAGTTCTACCACTTCATTCCAGGATGCTTATTTACACCTTACTGACGATGCCGGCCTGGGGGAATGGTTGTACCAAAGGTCCCTTTACGTGTTTCAGATTTTTCCACACGTCTTTGTTGGGTACCACAGCGGTGTCCCAGCGAGGCAGAAAGAACTTTAGGAAAAATCTAGTTTGACATCCACTCCCACCCCAAGCCCAGCATAGTGTCCTTAATAAATAGAGGTTGAAATGATTTAAATTTTCCCGAGGAAGAAAATGAGACCCAGATGGCTAATAAACTAGTGAGATGGTTCTTTCATTTGTTAGCGAGTTCCATTTGTACACTCGGTAAAGCCTTGGTCAACAACTAAATTCAATAAGCACCTACTTGGTGCTACCACTGCCTTTAAAGAGCTTACGCTCATTTCAACATTGGTTAAACACCTACTGAATGCAAGTTTGTGCAATGAATAGCACAGACAGGCACGAAGGGCAACAAGAACCTGTGAAGGTGAGTTATAAACAACACACATTGTGTTGGCGGCACTTCGACCGAGCTCCACGCTGGCTGGGGTTAGGTTCTGGAGCCCCGTGTCACTTCAGCAGATACTATCAAGTTGGCAACAGACTGTCTGTCATATCAGGCCAGCCTAGCTAAGTTTGAAAAGAAGCACAGCATCAGAAAAAAATGGACCATGAGGTGATCGTTCTGAATTTTAATTTTTTAGCCATAGCAACTCATGAAAGCATGGAGCGTGGATGGGGTTGGGATCTGCATGGGCGGAGAGGTGCTGTATACACCGGGGACATCCCGGATACTTGAGATATTGAAATAATTCATCTTATAATTTTGTCCCCTGGAGGATAGGGAGGAGTTTGGTACTTAGGTTGAATTCATGACCCCTCCATGGCCTCTCATTCCGAGTCATCTTAGTCCATGTTTTTCTTTCTATGAAGGATCATCCAGTCAATCGATCAACACTCTATCCAATAGCTGGTAGCCTTCCTTTGGTTCTTATCATATTTCTTCCTTCCCATTACCAATACCAACTGACACCTGGGGTTTACACACGTGAAATTACAGCCTGAAAACTACGTGTGCTTTGTCCTGTATAACATGTACTGCTAGGAAGATTTCCTTCCGCCTTCCCAATGGAATGGCCTTCCCGTGTCACACCCTTCATCTCAGAAAGGCTTTGGCTTAGCTGGACAGTCTTGATTTCCCATCTGTTTCTTAACGGGAGTGGGGAGGAGGGAGATGTGTGAAGGTATCCCAAGCAATACCAGCAGATCTTTCTATCCAAAATGCTATCACTTCAGCAGCCAGATTCCCTGCTGGATGGGAGGACACAATGAAGAGGAACTATCAACAGTCTTCTGCCAATACTGTCCCAGCTAACAGGTAGGAATGGATGGGTTCTAAGAGCATAAGATCTTCATGTCCTCCTAGTTTGTGCTCCATTGTTCTTTACTGCCATCGTCCTAGGTGTGTCACTCAAGAGGGACCCTTCTTTTGGAATCAGGGTTGAGAGATACTTGCCTGCCTTAGTTTTACTTGCTGTCTTGTTTCATGAGGTTATGGTATACCGTGTCAGTGTGACAAGGAAGATGTAGCGGTATTCAGATATCCTTCTCTTCATGAGCATTATTATGACGTAGTCAATCCTCACATTTACTGATCGCTGAGGCAACACATTTCTAATCCTTGATTTAGTTCCCTCTGCTACCCAGCTTTCATTTGTTCAACAGCAAGTATTTAAAAAGTACCTACTATGTACCGGGGGCCGTTAGACATCGAGGATACAAAGACAAGAATGAAATAGGCCCTGTGCTCAAGAAGCTTACATTTGGGACAGTTGGGGGGATGCAGATATACAATGGGTATACAGATGAGTATTTATAGAGTAGTTTTGGAAGTAAAGCTATTAATAAAGATATTAAATAATAATAATAGCAGGAAATCCTCTTGAAAAATCAAAGGTGGCAGTTAAATGGGATTCTGAAGGGAGATTGGGATTCCAAGAAGCAGAGTGAATAGAAGGCTCCTTCTAGGTATAGCGGACAACCCATGCAAAGACGTGGAGGTAGGAGATGGGAAGTTCTTCACTGGCTATCTCCTTTTCTATAGGCAAAATGCTTTCTTCTCAGCAACTTAAAAGCAACCATTATCTATCCCCATTTTGCAGATGAGCCACTGATTTGTCCAAGGTCTGGCAAATAAGCAGGACTTGGGTGTCCTTACTTTAAGACCGGCGTTCATTCCATTATTGCATTGAAACAGCCACATTTCATTATTAAGTGAATACTTCAAAGATCTGTCATTTCAGAGAGCAGGAAGGGACCTTTAAGGCTCTGAGTCCAATCCCTCATTTTATAGATGAAGAAAAGGGAAAGAGAAGTGACTCTTCCGGGGTCACACAGTTACTAAGTAGATGAGGCAGGATCTGAATTCAGGTCTTCCTAAGTCAAGAATTATGATGCTATCCACTAGATCACCTGTTGGTGTATGTATTCCCTTCATTAAAGTAGATCATTTTGCTTTTACATCTTACATGGTATTGGAGACTTAGCACCGCCACAAAATGCATGGCCTTCTGGCCAATGTGGCAATGAGATTCTCTGAACTTAGATGGGCCGGTCCTTGAGTGGCAGAGATACTACAATAGGTCTCCAGGTCCTGACTCAAATCCTAACAGAGTTTAGGCAGCTAGGTGGGGCTGCAGTGGCGCGAATTCTGGGCCTGGAGTCAAGAAAACCCGAGTTCAAATTCAGCTTCAGACATTGACTAGCTGTGTGACTTTGGGTCACTTAACCTTTCTCTGCCTGAGTTTCCTCATCTGTAAAATGGGCATATTAATAGCACCTACCTCCCAGAGTGGTTGGGAGGATAAAATGAGGTAATATTTGTAAAAGCACTTTTAAAACATTTATAAACGTATACAATTTATTTTAAATATCTAGCTATTATTTATTGCTATAGCTTTTGTGAACCATAGTCACCTCCATACTATGATGGGGGACTGAGTAGAAGACAGCTAACTACAGAAAATAATGTAATGTCCGTCTCTCTTATTCTTGGTAAAAGGGAGGAAAATATGGCAGAAGGCTAAGGTAAGTTTCAAATTCTGGCTTTGCTAATTACCAGAGGGAAAATCTTGGACAAATTAGTTAATCTTGGCCTGCTTTCTTTTCTGTAAAATGGGAGGATGGCACTAAATTATCTCTTAGGTTCCTTCTAGCTTTAAATCTATGACTTATTGATATAAGAGAAATTTAAGCCTCCCCCCCAAAAGAAGAGAGGTTCCCCCAGCTTTAAATCTGACTCCTTGATATGGAAGAGAGAAATTTAAGTCTCCCCCCCAAAAGAAGAGATTCCTCCCAGCTTTAATTCTATAACTGATATAAAAGAGAAATCTCCCCCGTCAAAGAAGAGAGGTTCCTCCCACTTTTAAATCTGTAACTCCTTGATATAAAAGAGAGAAAATTAAGTCTTCCCCTCCAAGAAAAGAGGTTGCTCCCAGCTTGAAATCTATGACTTTGATATAAAAGAGAGAAGATTAAGTCTCCCCCATCCAAGAAGAGAAGTTGCTCCAGGCTTTAAATCTATGACTCCTTGATATCAAAGAGAGAAATTTAAGTCTCCCCCCCCAAAAGAAAGACAGATTCCTCCCAGCTTTAATTCCATGACTTTGATATAAAAGAGAGAAATTTAAATCTCCCCCCTCAAAAAAAGAGAGATTCTTCCCAGCTTTAAATTTATGACTTTGATACGAAAGAGAGAAATTTAAATCTCCCCCCTCAAAAGAAGAGAGGTTTTTCCCAGCTTTAAATTTATGACTTTGATATAAAAGAGAAATTTAAGCCTCTCCCCCTCCCCCGAAGAAGAGAGGTTTCTACCAGCTTTAAATCTATAACTCCTTGATATAAAAGAGAGAAATTTAAGTCTCCTCCCTAAAGAAGAGAGGTTCCTCTCAGCCTTAAAACTATGGACTCCTTGATATAAAAGAGAAGTTTAAGCCTCCTCCTCAAAGAAGAGAAGTTCTCCAGCTTTAAATCTATGATTTTGATATAAAAGAGAGAAATTTAAGCCTCCCCCAAAGAAGAAAAGTTCCCCCAGATTTAAATCTATGACTCCTTGACATATAAGAGAAAATTAAGTCTTCCTCCCAAAGAAGAGAGGTTCTTCCAGCTTTAAATCTATGTCTTTGATATAAAAGAGAGAAAATTAAGGCCCCCCACCCCGCCAAGGAAGAGAGGTTCTTCTCAATTTTAAATTTATGACTGATATAAGAGAGAAATTTAAGTCTCCCCCTAAAGAAGAGAGGTTCCTCCCAGCTTTAAAACTATGGACTCCTTGATATAAGAGAAATTTAAACCTCCCCCAAAGAAGAAAAGTTCCCCCAACATTAATTCTATGATTTTAATATAAAAGAGAGAAAATTATGTCTCCCCCCCCCCCCAAGGAAGAGAGGTTCTTCCCAGCTTTAAATCTATGACTTTGATATAAAAAAGAGAAAATTAAGTCTCCCCCTAAAGAAGAGAGGTTCCCCCAGATTTAAATCTATGACTTTGATATAAAAGAAAAAAATTAAGTCTCCCCCTAAAGAAAAGAGGTTCCTCCCAGCTTTAAATCTATGGACTCCTTGATATAAAATAGAAATTTAAACCTCTCTCAAAGAAGAAAAGTTCCCCCAGATTGAAATCTATGACTTTCACATAAAATAAAGAAAATTAAGTCTCTCCCCTCCCCCAAGGAAGAGAGGTTCTTCCCAACTTTAAATCTATGACTTTGATATAAAAGAAAAAAATTAAGTCTCCCCCTAAAGAAAAGAGGTTCCTCCCAGCTTTAAATCTATGGACTCCTTGATATAAAAGAGAAATTTAAGCTTCCCCCAAAGAAGAAAAGTTCCCCCAGATTTAAATCTATAACTTTGATATAAAAAAGAGAAAATTAAGTTTCCCCCCCCTCAAAAAAAGAGAGGTTCTTCCCAGCTTTAAATCTATGACTTTGATATAAAAGAGAGAAATTTAAATCTCCCCCACCAAAGAAGAGAGGTTCCCCCAGATTTAAATCTATGACTTTGATATAAAAGAAAAAAATTAAGTCTCCCCCTAAAGAAAAGAGGTTCCTCCCATCTTTAAATCTATGGACTCCTTGATATAAAAGAGAAATTTAAGCTTCCCCCAAAGAAGAAAAGTTCCCTCAGATTTAAATCTATAACTTTTTCTATAAAAGAGAGAAAATTAAGTTTCCCCCCCTCAAAAAAAGAGAGGTTCTTCCCAGCTTTAAATCTATGACTTTGATATAAAAGAGAGAAATTTAAATCTCTCCACCAAAGAAGAGAGGTTCCCCCAGATTTAAATCTATGACTTTGATATAAAAGAAAAAAATTAAATCTCCCCCTAAAGAAAAGAGGTTTCTCCCAGCTTTAAATCTATGGACTCCTTGATATAAAATAGAAATTTAAACTCCCCCAAAGAAGAAAAGTTCCCCCAACTTTAATTGTATGACTGTTATAAAAGAGAGAAATTTAAGTCTCTCCCCCCTAAAGAAGAAAAGTTCCTCTCAGCTTTAAATCTATGGACTCCTTGATATAAAATAGAAATTTAAACCTCTCTCAACGAAGAAAAGTTCCCCCAGATTGAAATCTATGACTTTCACATAAAATAAAGAAAGTTGTCTCTCCCCTCCCCCAAGGAAGAGAGGTTCTTCCCAACTTTAAATCTATGACTTTGATATAAAAGAGAGAAATTTAAATCTCCCCCACCAAAGAAGAGAGGTTCCCCCAGATTTAAATCTATGACTTTGATATAAAAGAAAAAAATTAAGTCTCCCCCTAAAGAAAAGAGGTTCCTCCCATCTTTAAATCTATGGACTCCTTGATATAAAAGAGAAATTTAAGCTTCCCCCAAAGAAGAAAAGTTCCCCCAGATTTAAATCTATAACTTTTTCTATAAAAGAGAGAAAATTAAGTTTCCCCCCCTCAAAAAAAGAGAGGTTCTTCCCAGCTTTAAATCTATGACTTTGATATAAAAGAGAGAAATTTAAATCTCTCCACCAAAGAAGAGAGGTTCCCCCAGATTTAAATCTATGACTTTGATATAAAAGAAAAAAATTAAATCTCCCCCTAAAGAAAAGAGGTTTCTCCCAGCTTTAAATCTATGGACTCCTTGATATAAAATAGAAATTTAAACTCCCCCAAAGAAGAAAAGTTCCCCCAACTTTAATTGTATGACTGTTATAAAAGAGAGAAATTTAAGTCTCTCCCCCCTAAAGAAGAAAAGTTCCTCTCAGCTTTAAATCTATGGACTCCTTGATATAAAATAGAAATTTAAACCTCTCTCAACGAAGAAAAGTTCCCCCAGATTGAAATCTATGACTTTCACATAAAATAAAGAAAGTTGTCTCTCCCCTCCCCCAAGGAAGAGAGGTTCTTCCCAACTTTAAATCTATGACTTTGATATAAAAGAGAGAAATTTAAATCTCCCCCACCAAAGAAGAGAGGTTCCCCCAGATTTAAATCTATGACTTTGATATTAAAGAAAAAAATTAAGTCTCCCCCTAAAGAAAAGAGGTTCCTCCCATCTTTAAATCTATGGACTCCTTGATATAAAAGAGAAATTTAAGCTTCCCCCAAAGAAGAAAAGTTCCCCCAGATTTAAATCTATAACTTTGATATAAAAGAGAGAAAATTAAGTTTCCCCCCCTCAAAAAAGAGAGGTTCTTCCCAGCTTTAAATCTATGACTTTGATATAAAAGAGAGAAATTTAAATCTCTCCACCAAAGAAGAGAGGTTCCCCCAGATTTAAATCTATGACTTTGATATAAAAGAAAAAAATTAAATCTCCCCCTAAAGAAAAGAGGTTTCTCCCAGCTTTAAATCTATGGACTCCTTGATATAAAATAGAAATTTAAACTCCCCCAAAGAAGAAAAGTTCCCCCAACTTTAATTGTATGACTGTTATAAAAGAGAGAAATTTAAGTCTCTCCCCCCTAAAGAAGAAAAGTTCCTCTCAGCTTTAAATCTATGGACTCCTTGATATAAAATAGAAATTTAAACCTCTCTCAACGAAGAAAAGTTCCCCCAGATTGAAATCTATGACTTTCACATAAAATAAAGAAAGTTGTCTCTCCCCTCCCCCAAGGAAGAGAGGTTCTTCCCAACTTTAAATCTATGACTTTGATATAAAAGAGAGAAATTTAAATCTCCCCCACCAAAGAAGAGAGGTTCCCCCAGATTTAAATCTATGACTTTGATATTAAAGAAAAAAATTAAGTCTCCCCCTAAAGAAAAGAGGTTCCTCCCATCTTTAAATCTATGGACTCCTTGATATAAAAGAGAAATTTAAGCTTCCCCCAAAGAAGAAAAGTTCCCCCAGATTTAAATCTATAACTTTGATATAAAAGAGAGAAAATTAAGTTTCCCCCCCTCAAAAAAGAGAGGTTCTTCCCAGCTTTAAATCTATGACTTTGATATAAAAGAGAGAAATTTAAATCTCTCCACCAAAGAAGAGAGATTCCCCCAGATTTAAATCTATGACTTTGATATAAAAGAAAAAAATTTAAGTCTCCCCCTAAAGAAAAGAGGTTCCTCCCAGCTTTAAATCTATGGACTCCTTGATATAAAAGAGAGAAATTTAAATCTCTCCCTAAAGAAGAGAGGTTCCTCCCAGCTTTAAATCTATGGACTCCTTGATATAAAAGAGGAATTTAAGCCTCCCCCAAAGAAGAGAGGTTTCTCCAAATTTAATTCTGCGACTTTGATATAAAAGAGAGAAAATTAAGTCTCCCCCCCCCCAGGGAAGAGAGGTTCTTCCCAGCTTTAAATCTATGACTTTGAATAAAAGAGAAAAATTTAAGTCTCCCCCCCCCCACTAAAGAAAAGAGGTTCCTCCCAGCTTTAAATCTATGGACTCCTTGATATAAAAGAGAAATTTAAACCTCCCCCAAAGAAGAAAAGTTCCCCCACTTTAATTCTATGATTTTGATATAAAAGAAAAAAATTTAAGCTTCCCCCAAAGAAGAAAAGTTCCCCCAGATTTAAATTTATAACTCTGATATAAAAGAGAGAAAATTAAGTTTCCCCCCCTCCCAAGGAAGAGAGGTTCTTCCCAACTTTAAATCTATGACTTTGATATAAAAGAGAGAAATTTAAATCTCCCCCACCAAAGAAGAGAGGTTCCCCCAGATTTAAATCTATGACCATGATATAAATGAGAGAAAATTAAGTCCCCCCCCCCAAGGAAGAGAGGTTCTTTCCAGCTTTAAATCTATGACTTTGATATAAAAGAGAAAAATTTAAGTCTTCTCCCTAAAGAAAAGGTTCCTCCCATCTTTAAATCTATAGACTCCTTGATATAAAAGAGAAATTTAAGCCTCCCCCAAAGAAGAAAAGTTCCCCCAGATTTAAATCTATAACTTTGATATAAAAGAGAGAAAATTAAGTTTCCCCCCCTCAAAAAAAGAGAGGTTCTTCCCAGCTTTAAATCTATAACTTTGATATAAAAGAGAGAAATTTAAATCTCCCCACCAAAGAAGAGAGGTTCCCCCCAGATTTAAATCTATGACTTTGATATAAAAGAAAAAAATTTAAGTCTCCTCCTAAAGAAAAGAAGTTCCTCCCAGCTTTAAATCTATGGACTCCTTGATATAAAAGAGAGAAAATTAAACCTCCTCCCACAGAAGAGAGATTCCCCTACCTTTTAAATCTATGATTTTGATATAAAAGAGAGAAATTTAAGTGTCTCCCCCCTAAAGAAGAAAGGTTCCTCCCAGCTTTAAATCTATGGACTCCTTATTATAAAATAGAAATTTAAGCCTCTCCCAAAGAAGAAAAGTTCCCCATGATTTAAATCTATGACTTTGACATAAAATAGAGAAAATTAATTCTCCCCCCACAAGGAAGAGAGGTTCTTCCCAACTTTAAATCCATGACTTTAATATAAAAGAGAGAAATTTAAGCCTCCCCCAAAGAAAAAAAGTTTCTCCAGATTTAAATCTATGACTTCAATATAAAAGAGAGAAAACTAAGTCTTCTCCCACCAAAGAAGAGAGGTTCCTCCCAGCTTTGAATCTGTGACTGATATGAGAGAAATTCAAATCCCCCCCAAAGAAGAGAGGTTCCCCCAAATTTAAATCTATGACTTTGATATAAAAGAGAGAAATTTCAATCTCCCCATCAAAGAAGAGAGGTTCCCTCAGCTTTAAATCTATGCCTTTGATATAAAAGAGAGAAATTTAAGCCTCCCCCAAAGAAGAAAAGTTCCTCCAGATTTAAATCTATGACTTAGACATAAAAGAGAGAAAATTAAATCTCCCCCCCCCAAGGAAGAAAGGTTCTTCCCAACTTTAAATCTATGACTTTGATATAAAAGAGAGAAATTTAAGCCTCCCCCAAAGAAGAAAAGTCCCCCCAACTTTAATTCTATGACTTTGATATAAAAGAGAGAAATTTAAATCTCCCCAAAAAGAGAAGTTCCTCTAGATTTAAATCTATGACTTTAACATAAAAGAGAGAAAATTAAATCTCCCCCCCCCAAGGAAGAGAGGTTCTTCCCAACTTTAAATGTATGCCTTTGATATAAAAGAGAGAAATTTAAGCCTCCCCCAAAGAAGAAAAGTTCCTCCAGATTTAAATCTATAAGTTTTATGTAAAAGAGAGAAAATTAAGCCCTCCCCAAAGGAGAGAGGTTCCCCCAGCTTTAAATCTATGACTCCTTGATATAAAAGAGAGAAAATTAAGTCCCCCCCCAAGGAAGAGAGGTTCTTCCCAGCTTTAAATCTATGACTTTGATATAAAAGAGAGAAATTTAAGGCTTCCCCAAAGAAGAAAAGTTTCCCCACATTTAAACCTACGATTTTGATATAAAAGAGAGAAAATTAGGTCTCCCTCCCAAAGAAGAGAGTTTCCTCCCAGCTTTAAATCTATGGACTTCTTATTATAAAATAGAAATTTAAGCCTCTCCCAAAGAAGAAAAGTTCCCCATGATTTAAATCTATGACTCCTTGATATCAAAGAGAGAAATTTAAGTTTCCCCCCCTCAAAGACGAGATAGATCTAAATAATTTTGGAAGAATTAGGAGTTAACTGAACTGGCATATCAATTCTGCTTTTAGGAACTTAATAAATGTTTGTTGTTCTACTTTAGGCAATTGGGAAAACCATTCAGATCTGTAGTCCCTGAATATAAGCAGTGCCATGTAAGCTAATATTTCAGCCTGACAGTCAAAGAAACGATTTGGTCTTCAACTGAATTCTGTTTATAACAAAAGTGTAGGGAAGCTGTACAATGGGCCTTGGCAGGCTACTGCAGGGTCCTTCTCTTCGTCCTTCACACTACTGCCATCTTGGGGAAAGGGGTGGGAAAAGAGGAGGCCTCCTTCAGGCCTCAGAAAGGCATTAACCCTCATCTGTTGGCCTCCGCAGGGCAGGCACAACAAAGGGATTGGAATGCTCCAGTCAAGAATGGGCCTCTTCCTTGACCTTTCTCAAATCCCCATTCCCAGAAACAATCCTGTTATTTCCCTCCAGCCCCAAAGGATAGACCTCCTTGGAAGAGGGGAAAAGGGGAGAAATGAAGGAAAGGAACATTTCTGGATGCTTTGGGATGCATATAAAGTTTTAATGGACACCTCACCCTAATTTGGGTACTCTCTGTTCAAACCGAATTCATATATTTTACCAAGTATTAAGTGCCTATTATGTTCCAGGCACTGGGGAGCCAAAGATAAAAAAGAAATGGTTCCTGCCCTCAAGGAATTTATATCCTTCTGGAAGGATGGGCGGCATTTATAAACATGAAGAAAAAATACACAGGAAGTGACTCTGTCCAGGGGAGGGCGCCAGTCACTGTGGGGGGTAGGGAGGAAGGCATTCAGGAAAGGTCCTTTTTTAGAAGGGGCCCCTACCATCTCTTACTGTGTGACTGGATAAATCATTTAACTTCTCAAGCCTCAGTTTCCTGATCTGTAAAAAGGGGATAATACTTTCACCACTTGCACTCTAATAGACTTGGAAACTCCTCGAGGGAAGAAAGTGTTTCATTTTTCCTTTGTATCCCCAGCATTTAACAGTGCTTTCCACACAGTAGGTGTTTAATCAGCATTCCCATGATTTGATATGAAATAAACTCCTTCCCATACAGGGTTTTAGCAATAGGAGTTATGATTGTGAACAATTCACAGGTTGTCCCCCAAATTTGCATCGTGCTCTAAAGGAGCCCCTGGGTGCTGGAAGGCCACGCCTACGGAGCATAACCGCTAGTGGGACAAGTGCGGATGAGCTGGGCGGCCTGAAAAAATAACCATTATCCAGGGATCCGCCTAGCCAAACCCCGGGCCAACTGGCAGCTTGGCCACAGGGGGGCGCATCTCTGAGCCGAGGCAATTCACTGAATTAGGCGAGGCTTGGGATTGGCAACAGTGCGGGAAGCCCTGACCCCTCCAGAAGGGCAGATTCTCCAAATGGCCAAGGCTTCCCTCATATAAGCCTTGTAAAAGATGAAGGAAGTGTGGCAAGCACTAAGAAATAGAGGCTCAGAGAGGGTACCTGCCCTAGGTGATATAGAGATATATAGATATGTTGAGGTAGCTGGGAGGCAAAGTGGATAGATGGAGTTGGGGAGAACTGAGTTCAGATCCAGCTTCAGACACTGATTGTGTGACCTTAAGTAAGTCACTTAGCCACCATCTGCCTCAGTTTACTCATCTGCAAAATGGGTTGTTGGGAAGAGAAATGCTATTATTATTATATGCATATAGACGCATACCCATATGGCACATTCTCACACATGAGTCTCCCTGTGTCCGGCCCAGCTCTATAAGAGTGAATCATCGATCCCCATTATTGATAGGAAGTAGACAAGAGATTGGAGTGAGAATCAGAAGACCTGAGTTTGAGTTCTTTATGCCTTCTCTTTTAGCTACTGGAAAATCACTAAATCTTTTCAAGTCTCAGGTCCCTTATCTGTAAGATGAGAATAATAGTACTTGAGTGTAGTGGAATATACATTGACTGGCTTTGGAGACAAGCAAACTTGGGCTCATATGTTGCTAATGTGACTACGGGAAAGTCACTTAGTTCTTCTGAGCTTTTCCATCTAGGAAATGGTGAGAGGGGCAGGACGGGGTAAGAGTACCTACTTTATAGTTTTATTCTGAGGATTAAATGAGCTAATATATAGAAATATTCTTATCCCTGGGCAGCTAGGTGATGCAGTGGATAGAGCATCAGGACTGAAATTAAAAAAATAAAAAAAAAGGACTTCAAATGTGGCTTCAGATATTTACTAGCTGGGTGATCCTGGGCAAGTCCCTTCACTCTGTTTGCCTCAGTTTCCTCAAATGTAAAATGAGCACGAGAAGGGAATGGCAAACCCATCCAGGATCTCTGCTTCTTGAGTTTAAATCAGACCTCAGACGCTTCCAGGGCCCGTGTGGCCCTGGACAAGTCACTTCACCTAATCTGCCTCAATTTCCTCATGTGTAAAATGAGCTAGAGAAGGAAATGGGAAACCACTCCAATAACTTTGCCAAGAAAACCCCAAATGGGGCCACAAGTCGGATTTGAACAATAATAACAACACCCTTCTTATTCCTGTTTTTTCAGGCAAGGAAACAGGAAGAGGTGAGATGATTTGCCTCTGGCTGCATAGCTATTAACTGTCAGAGGCCAGCTTTGAACCTTGGTTTCTCCCAACTAAAACTCCAATGTGTACTCCAAGGATCTGTGATTAATTTGGTCTTGGGAGACACTTTACTGATATGATCACAAGGCCTCTATGACAGAGTAAATGAAGGTGCTCTAATAAATGGGGCAGCAAGGTGATGCAGTGGATAGAGCGCCTGCCCTAGAACCAAGAAGACCTGAATTCAAATATCACCTGAGACACTTATTAGCTGTGTGACCCTGGGCAAATCCCATAATCCTGATTGCCCCCTTCCCCAAATAATTGTAATAACAATTTAAAAGAGCTAAAATTTAGTGTTCCTACTTAAAAAAAAAAAAAACACAGGCTGTTGAGTTCTGTGCTGACCTTTTGAATTTCATTTTACCTTGAGTATTTAGTTGAATGTCACCTATTTTATGAAGCTTTCTCCGATACTCTTTCGCTAATTATTCCCATGGTGGGCAAAGTAGTGGGTTCCCATCCACTTTTGCCCCCGTCCCCTTTTTATTTCTCACAGAACTGGAAGGGGAATGTTTTTTGGCCAGAGCGACTCTCAAAGGTGATCAATCTGTCAGTGCATGGCTTCCCATAATGGATCCCTCCATTATACCAAATGGCTCAATATACCAAAGAAATCTTAGATCCTGCAAGTATTCTAATTCTTTGGGCCTGTGCAACGTTCCCCTACTAGACTTTATAAGCTCCAGAATAGCATGGACTTTGTCTTAACTGTCTCCTCACCCCCCCCCCAGACCCCTGCATATACTAGGCACTTAATAAATGTCTGCTAAATTGAATCAATGTGTTTCTCATCATCCTCGTGGGCTGAGAGCTTATTATATCAGAAACATTTGAAAATGAAGAGGAATTTGAAATTAAATAGAAAGCTTTGGAAAGTCATATGTGTAAATCCTGCTCTTACTGTGACAACTTATCTGATTTGGTTCACTAGAGAATAACGATTTTTAATCCATTCCTTGTGGCAAGTGCCTTTTCTCCTCTCCCCCTCCTCACGTGTCAGTTTCATTTTTACGCCAACAAACCAGCCGGTTTTTGTATAAATTTGTACTTTAAGATGTCTCTCTCCTTGGCTTATGCCGTTTCCCACTTTTTTTCCTTTTCCATCTTTCCTAGGATACCAAGAAAATATTTTTCAGTATGTTTAGAAATCGAGACGTCAACTTTTCCTATATCTTACATTCCTGTAGATGTCGTCTCTCTTGTCCAGTAAACAATGTAGACTCATTAAATCAGAGAATTTGGAGGCAGGGATCTTTTAGTTGTGTCCATGGGGGGTGGGGGAGGATGACATGGTCAAACCTAGACCTTAGGAAAATCACTTTGGCCGTTGAGCAGAGGATGGGGTTAGAGCAGAGAGATAGACCCAGGTAGGGAGGCCAGTCAGGAAGCTAGTGTGATAGTCTCGGTGTGAGGGAAGTGTCACAAGTGAGAAGGGGACGTACCCAAGAGACTTTATAAAGGGAGAGAGTCAGCAGGATTTAGAAAAAGATTAGCTATGGGCTGTGAGTGAGTGAGGAGTGGAGAACACTGAGGTGATGAGGTTGCTTGGATAGTATCCTGGATAGTAGTAGAAAAGAGAAGAAGTCAGGAGGATTTGGGAGGAGAATGAATGAGTTCAGTTTTGGACGAGTTCATCATGGAGGGTCATATAAAATACACACATGTATATGCAAGCACACACGTAAATGTATAAATATGCATGTATACATACATAAAATAAAGGTGTAAAACATATATCTACACACACACACATATATTCTATAGACAATAGTGAGTCAATAAAGGTTGCTTGAGCAGGAGGGAGTCTTGGAACGGTGCAAACTTCAACCTTTCAAGGTTGTGTGATTTCACTGGTGTAGCCATGCAGATCACGAGCCTCATCTACCGTATGAGATATTCTTCGAAGGTTGCTCTGGCTGCAAAACTCATCATCTTACAGCCCACCTGGCCAATCTCTCTGAACCTGGCCAAAACACATATGCAGTCTGTCACCCAGCTTGAAACTGAAACTCTTCCAGTTGGGAAAACAGACACAATAATGTCTTGTTAGTAGAGCTAGAAATATGGGTCTAGCCATTCTAGAAATCAATCTGGGAGTAGGCCCAGAAAGTTACCCAACTGTGTGTATTTTTTGACCCAGTGAGCTATCCGGCAAAGTAAGAGGAAAAGGACCTATTTATCCCCCCAAAATATTTATGGCACCTTCTTGGTAGTGGCCCCAAATTGGGAACCAAGAGAGTGCCCTCCTATTGGGAGATTACTAAGCAAATTGTGGCCTATGAGTGTAATGGAATATTATAGTGCCATAAGAAACCATGAAATGGACAGAGAAAACTGAGAGGACCTCTATAAACTGATACCGAGCAAAGTGAACAGAACCAAGAGAACAATCTATACAAAGATAATGTGATAGAAAAAAAAGTTTGAAAGATTTGGGAATTTAGGGTGATGATATATCATGAATGAAGAGGAAATATATCACTTATCTTCTGAGAGAGAGCTGATGAATTTAAAATGCATAGAGAGATACAATTCTGGCCATGGCTAATATGGGAATTTGGTGTTTTGCAAGATTGTAACTGTATACAGTGGGCTTTATTTTCCATTTTTTAGAAATTGCTCAGTTTGGTAGGGGAAGAAGATGGAGAGTAGGACAGATTAATTTCAAAAACTGCTTCTTAGTTGAGAAAAAATGAAAATTACATTAAGAAATCCCTTTGCAGATCGGTAGAACTTAGCAAAGCATGTGCTTTTCTGTCATCGTCCCCAGAGCTCCAGGCTCACACCTTGGCGCTCTGGGAACCCACACCTGAGGAAGACTGTTTTGGCAGATCTTGTAAGAGTAGATTAGAGGGATGAGATCGGAAGCAGGAGATATAACTGGGCAGTTGTGACAACACTTTCAATTTAAAATAATGCAAAGCTGTAGTGTACAAGTCTGAGTGTCCTTTCCTTGCCCTGGCCCTCCTCTGAGTTGTTCTTGTGTTGGAATAGCCTTACCTGCTTCCAATAGCTCTCCCTCCCTAATAATTCTCCCAAGCGGACATCCTGGATCTGCACTCCCTGGAGGGGTCTCATTCATTGTCCTCCCCAGTCCTGCAACAACTCTCAGCTCCTTTCTGGGGTTTGGCAGTTTTCCAAACTTCCAGCAGATGGCGCTCGCCTCTTTTTCCTGAGGCCCAGATTTTTAATTTGGACTCAATTCAGAATATTCCCCCCAAACTATAACAAGGACAACAAATAAGCCAAATGCCAATTTTCATTTTTCTTAAGTCTTCCTCGGTATTGGTTAGTTGAATGGAAAGAATTTGGTAGTTTCTAGGAACTCGTCATGACTGTCAGTTGGCGAAAGCCAATCCTGTCCCCGTGGCGCCAAAGCTTACCTGAAAAATCTGGGAAGGAGAGAGGAAGGGAGGATGTAAAAACCCTTTCTTCTTACCTTCTGCAACAGGACCTTTGTCTTCCTCCCAATAAGCATTTATTCAATATCTACCATAAACAAGGAAGGGGCAGCTAGACAATGGAGAGATGGGATCTTCCTGGCCCTCAAGGGATTTCTGGGATATGAAGTTGGAAAATACAACATAGGGATAATAGATTTAGAACCTTAAGGATACTTGGAGGCCATCAAGTCAAACCCCTACATATATACATACACAACACATATACACATATATATTTATTTTTGTGTATACCTAGATAGATGTATATATATATTTTGAGAAGACAATTGGGGTTAAGTGACTTACCTAGGATCACACAACTAGGAAATGTTAACTGGATGAGGCTGGATTTGAACTCAGGACCTCCTGCCTTCAAGGCTGGTGCTTCTAGATGTGCCATCTAGATGCCCCCTCCCCTTATTTTATAAATGTGGCACAGAGACATTAAATGACTTTTTCAAGATTATATAGCTGTTAAGTATCTGAGGTGGTACATGAACCTTTCTTACCTCCAGGTCCATAGGTCTACCCAGCCACTCCTGGCTACATAGACTTGAAGGCAGAGAAGTATATGTATGATAATTGGAAGAGAGAGAGTTCTAACTACTTGGGTAATCTTTAAGAACCAGAGCTTTAAAAGTAGCTAGGGAATCAGAGGGAATGAGGCAAATATTCTAGGCCTGAGGGACATTTTGGGCAAAGGCCCAGAGGTGGGAGATGGCAGCCCAAATTTGAGGTTCAGCAAATACTTCAATTAGGCTAAACATAGGATATTTGAAGAGAATAAGTCAGGAAAGGTTGACAGGAACCCAATTATGGGAAAACCTTTAAATGGTGAGCAGAAAAGGATGGAGACAACAGGGACCCTCTGAAGGTTCCTGAACTGGGAGGTGAAGTTGTGGGAATTGTGCTTTAGGCAACTTATTTTGGTAGATTAGAGAAATGTAAAGAATATATAAGTCTACTGTGCTGATTGGTTGTTGATGCTGAAGAAAGCCTTTGATTCAGTCCAACAAAGTGATACCTCCTCTCTCACCTTCCCAACCTGGAGATACCTTCCCTGGGAGGCCCTACTCTGGTCGTGCCTCACTTTATCCTTTGGAAGATCCTCCTTCCTGGACCTCCAGGAGAAGCCTTCACCCTGAGGTTATGCTCTCCTGATTGGTTACCACCCAGATCTGTATCTACATCATAGGAGCCCCAAATTTGCTTCACTTTACTCTCTCCAAGTTCTCCTATTCTCTTGCTACCTTGCCCTGGAGAAACTTCCATGCTGAGTCCCCTCTCTCTTAATTGGTGCCTGCCTCTCTGCACTACTCTCTTAAGATGGGCCAAAGCCACATTTCACTTGACTCTAGACTTCTCCTTACCTGTCATCTTACTTCTGAAGTATAGGCTCCTTCCTTGACTTTTGAAGCTTCTTCTTTTGTGTGTGTGTGTGTGTGTGTGTCTTCCCTCTTTCAGATTTAAGCTCTGTCCTAAGTTAAGACTATACTGATTGCTTATATTTATATCTTTGGGTGATCAGCAGAGTATCCAGAACAGAGTAAGCATTTAATAGAAGTTTTATCTGCATCTCTACCACCTATATAACAGAGTCATTTAAGATTCTGTGGAACACATAATAGAAGTAAACTTGCTAAATGATCATTTTTTTTTAAATCTGGCAAATAAAAAACAGTAAAATGTATACTCACCATAGCTATTTGCCACTATGAGGAAGGTCCAGTATGGAATCCAAGATGAAGAGGTATTCCCTGTCTATAGTGAGATCCTCTAGCTATTCCTATTTGACAACCAATACAGGGAAGACCAAGTAGATCAAGGATTTCTATTGCCCTATTTTGACATGAATATGGGAGGATAACCTATTCAACTTGTCCATTATGTATATCTGGGATACATGGTAAAAACTGATGTATTGGGCCCAGAATTGAAACAAAGGAAGAGAAAGGGTTAAATTGACTTTAGAAAATTTCAGAGGTCCTTAAATGACTTCACTTTCCCCAGAAATAGTGGCCCAACTTTTTCTTATTAATATTCTACCAGTGTTGTTGTAAGGTTGCCCGATGGAGAATACAAGAGTCTCTGAGAAATTGAAAATAAATGTTTCAGAAGAAAAAGGAGACATCCATGGTGCATATAGGCAGGCTACCACATACACATAACACCAGTGAGGAACTTCAGAGAAGAAAAGGATCAAAATCTGTCAGAAAGGAAATGTATCATAGGAAAAAATTCAATTCAATTCAGTACAAATTTATTAACATTTGCCTACTGTGCCTACTATTATCTCTTTGCCTTCTCTGTGCCAGACTCTGTGCTTAATGCTGGGGGAGGGGGAGGCAAATAAGAAAAAGACAGTTCCTGCCCTCCAGGAGCTTATAGTTTAATGGGGGAAGCTGGGAGGAAGGGAGGGAGAGAAACCATGCTGAGTTGTAGATGGAGAGTCTAGTGAGTTGGAGGTCCAATTTCAGCCCTCAATAAAGGAAGGCTTTGGGAGGCATTTAGTACTCCATCCTCCAGTCCTCCAATGAGAGGGAAACTGAGGGAAGTGAGAAGGTATCTGAGTATCCAAGCCTGTGTTGGCAGTTTAGTGAAGAGATTAGATGTCATCAGCTTATCCTGGATGGGGCATCTTCTTGGAGTTGAAGCTAAGCAGAGCTCCAGGGGCAGAGAAGATGATATGCTCTTGTATCAAGACTGAAGGATGACAGGTTAAAGGAGAAAGCCTAAGTGCCCCTGAACCACACTGACTTCTGTGAACAAATCAAACATTTTATAGCAAATTATAGCACTACTACTATCATAGAAAGTAGGGTAGGTAATTGGTTTCCCATGCTTCATTTGGATTACCATATAAAATTGTCTTTCTTATCAGGATTACCAAGATGTTTACATGGTCTTTTAAATTAATTTTTATTTTTTAATGAACAAAAATGGATTTTTTCACTTCCTCCTTCTCTTCTTCACCATTGAAAAAAAGAAAAGCCTTTGTAAGAAAGAGGCAAAACAAATTCCTGCATTGACCATGTCAAAAAAGATGTGTATCGTTTTGAACCCTGAGTTCATCATCATCTCTGTCAGGGAGCGAGTAAATGCTTCATCATTGGTCCTCTGGAATAATGGTAATTTTTTCAATCATATTTCTTAAAGTTTTCAGAATTGTTTGCTTTTTTGCTGCTGTTGTTTTAGTATAAATAAATTGTTCTACTAATTTCACTCTCTATCTATTCAAGCAACTCTTCAAGGTTTCTTTGAAACTAACTCGGTGTATATTATTGAGTAATAGTATTCCATTATAATCGTGTAACATAATTTATACAGCCATTTGTCAATTGATAAGTATATCTTTTAGTTTCTAGCTCTTTGTCATCAAGAAAGAACTGCTATATTTTTGTACATGTAGGACCTTTTCCTTTTAATTTGATCTCTTTGCAGGGTATATGCCTCCTAGTAGTATTGCTGATTCAAAAGGCATGCATAGTTTAGTGATTTCTGGGGCATATATCTAAACTGCTTTCCAGAATGCCATTACTAATTCACAGCTCCATTAATGGTCCATTTGTGTATCCCTTTTCCCACAGATTCTCTGAAATTTGTCATTTTGGGGGGTAAACTTTGCCATTCTGATAAGTGAGAGTTGGAACTTTAGAGTAGCTTGAATGTGCATTTCTCTACTTATTAGCGATTTGTATCGTTTTAAAACATGTAAGTTAGTTTGTATTTCTTCCTTTGGGAACTTACTATTCATATTCTTAAACCCATGATCTTGGGAATAGCTTCTATTCTTATAAGTTTGAATAAGTTCCTTATATATCTTGGAAATGAGATGCGTCAGAGAAACTTGCTGCAAAGATTCCCCCCTCCCGTTTCCCTTTTAATCTTAGCTGCATTGGATCTGTTTGTGCAAAAGCTTGTTTATTTTATATAATCAAAACTGTCTATTTTACCTTCTGTCATTTTCTCTATACCTTGTTTGGTCATGAATTTTTCCCCTTTCCATAGGTCTCAGACAAATTTCTTCCTTGTTTCTCTCATTTGTTTATGATAGGATCCTTTTTGGAATATGGTATGAGGTACTGGTCTAATCCTAGCTTCTGCCAAATTTCTGTTTGATTTTCCCCACATTTTTAAAATCATAAAATGAGTCCTGACACCAAAATCTGGGACTTTTGGGGTTAAAGAGTATTATTATGCTACTGTGTTTGTTTGCTTCCATACGTTGTGTATCTAAAATGTTCCACTGATCGATATCTCAAGATTTAACCCCGTACCAAATTGTTTTGATGATTGCTTCTTCGTTAAATGCTTTTTTTTAATAGTCAAGAAACGATTGCAACCCTCCTGGTTAAAAAAAGGGCAAGGTAAGTCAAGCGGTTGTTTGATATGACAGATTTGTTTTGCTGCATTATTGAAATTGCTTACCTGTTCTGGTACTAATAAGATTCAGTCTGTAAGCACTTATTAAGTACTTAATATCTGCTAGGTATAGGCTATATGTTCTCACTAAAAGATATATAGTAACTCCCTTCATCTGTAAGATTTATATGGCGATCTTACTCTGTATTTCACCCATAACAGTAGGAAAAAAGCCAAATCTGCCACTGTGCCCCTACGTTTACCTGACACTCAAGCCACAGACACCCAACTGCTATTCATGAATATGCTCTGACCATGTCTATTCTTTCATATATGCTCATATTGTTCTCTCAGCATGAGATCCTTATCTCATCCCTCTTTCTATTTCTACTTGTCAAAATTTTAACTAAACCAAATGTTACCTTTTCCATGAAGCTTCTCTTGATCACTCTACTAGTATTCAAATTAAAGCCAACACATTTTTTTTCTCTTTTCTTTTTTTTTTGCTGAGACAATTGGGATCGAGTGGCTTGCCCAGGGTCACACAGCTAGGAAGTGTGAAGTGTCGGAGACCAGATTTGACCTCAGGTCCTCCAGACTTCAGAGATGGTGCTCTATCTACTGTGCCACCTAGCTGCCCCCAAATATTAAATCATTACAATAATTTTATTATATTATTATTAATATTAAAAATAAAATTTATGTAAAACCTACACACACTAGGTACTGAAGAGGGATACAAAAATGAATAAGGTAAAGCCATTATTCTCCCTCCTCTAAACCCCCCTAGTATTTTGTACCTTTCTTTTGGCACTTAAAACATTCTGCCGTGCTTGATAGTTGGCTGTTTCCATGTTTCTCCTCCAACATTTTATTGTAATATCCATGAGGAAAAAAATTTTAAAAGAAGAAAAAACCCAAATAAACAAAAAAGTATCCATAAAGATAGGAACTGTCTTATTTTTGTCTGTTCTCCAGATCACCACACATATTCCTAGAATGTTAAGAGATTAATATGTATAAGAGATTAAGGTAAAGAAAGAACAACAGATATGGATTTGGGTAATCCAGCTGCTTTAAATGCCAAATCTGCCACTTAGTAGCTGTTTGGCTCTCATTTGGAGTAAGTGATTTCTAAGGTTACTTTGTTTGATTTGTAAGCGTTTTTATGCCTTTTATTTCTTATATAACAGACATTTCCCAATATTCTCCTCTCTATCCCAAGTCCTCTCCTGTAAATAAAGAAAAAAATTTTTTTAAAAAAATCACAGCAAATATATCCGACATTATGTGCAATATTCCACTCCAATAGGCCCTCACTTGTCTTCTGAGTGGAGAGAGAGAGAGATTTTCATCATCTGCCCTCTGGAATCAATATTGGCAATGGCCTTTAATATGCGTTCCATTGCTTTTCATTGTCACTGTCATTCTTATTATTGTGGTAAATATGTATAGTTTCCTGCTTCTGCTTTCTTCACTCTGATCGGTTCATATACAGTCTATGCCTTTATTGACATAAGGAACGAGGAAATACTCTACTAAATCAAGTTGGTATCTTCTATGCAAAGACTTTGAGCAGTACCCCCTAGCACAGAGAGGTTAAGTGATTTGTGCAGTCACACAGGCAGCAAGATGGCTCAGTGGATAGAGCACTTGCCTAGAATCAGGAAAACCTATCTTCAAATATGGCCTCAGACATTCGCAAGCTGTGTGACACTCCACCTCTGTTTGCCTCAATTCACTAGAGAAGGAAATGGCAAACCACTCTAGTAACCTTATCCAGAAAATCCCAGAAGGGATCATGAAGAGTTGGTTGCAGCTGAATGACTAAAGAACAACAACCAGAGTCACATAGCCAATAAATGTCAAAAGTGGGACTTGAACGCAGGTCATCTTGTAGCAAAGGCCGACTATCTACTGTGTCATGCTGCCTCTTATCCTATGTTTGTCAGAATTCCTCATATGTGACACACGATGCTAGAAAATTCCATTACATTCAGCCATTCTCCAATTTGCTATTAAGGTTCCTTTTAGCTTTAAATCCTGTGCTCATCTATCTTGTCTATCATTCATTTTTTTAAAGAGTGGCCAAATTTATTTTTATTGAAGTTTTTTTATTTTCAAAACATATGCAAGGATAATTTTTTTAACACTGACCCTTGAAAAAACCTCGTGTGCCAATTTCTCCCCCTTTCTCCCCCCCCCCCACTCCTTCATAGAGGTATATAATCCAATATATGTTAAACATGGGGAAAAAAAATATATATATATATATGTTAAATCCAAAATAGGCATACATATTTATATCTTGCTGCACAAGAAAAATCAGATCAAAAAGTAAAAAAAAAAGTCACTCTCACTTTATACATGAGAAACTGACATTAAAAAATTAAAGTGACTAAAATAATACTTGAATAGAACAGAAATCAAGTTGTTATTTGTTGAATGAATGAAATAGGAAAAAATGATTATGCTTTTGAACTAGCATTTCAATTTGTGTTTTTCTATTTTGTTGGGTTTTTCCCATAAAGCCAACTCTTGATTTTATTAATTTAATAGTTGTCTTACTTTCAGTTTTATTAATCTCTCATTTCAGAATTTCTAGTTTGGTATTTAATTTTTTTTATCAGTTTGTTTTTCTGTTCTGAATTTAAGTAAACTGCCTGACCTGAGGTTTTTTAAATGAAAAAAAAATTTTTTTCAATTAGAAAGCATTTATTTTTTCCTCTCTTACACTTTTACCACCCATAAGGGGAAAAAAGGAGAAAAAAACCCTTATCACAAATATACCTAGTCAAGCAAAACCAATTTCCACATGGGCCATGTCCAAAACATATTTCATTCTGCATATTTAGTCTATGACCTTGCTGGAAGGAGGTAGATAGCTTGCTTTATCATAGCTCCTCTGGTATTATGGGTAGTTCCTTTTTCTCTGATATCTTTGAGGTAGGTATAGGCTTAGTAGTACCATGGGATCAAACAGTATGCACAGTTTTCTAACTTTTGGAGCATAATTCCAAGTTGTTTTTCCAGCCTTTCCTATAAATTCAACGAGTCAATAAGTAGATTCTTCATTTCTCTAAGCTCCAAAGCATCATTCTGGGAAAACAGAAGTCTCATCATTGATTCTAAATATTTGGGAATATGTAATGAGGCTTGATGCTTTGGGCTCTGTAATATATGGGGGAGAATAGAAAACAGAGAATGGGAATGAAACTTGGGGAAGAGACATTGATAAGCAGTGAAAAGCTGACCGAGTCACTGTATCCAACAGTGTTTCTGTCCCCAAAGTATTTCTGTCCAAGAACAAAAGTTTCTAAAACAATCAGGGGCTGCTCATGATGTTTGTGAGTAATGGGATACACATTAAGATCTCGGGGTTATGGTAGTTAGGAATCCTAGCTTTTGGAAATTTGGCATTAGTGACTATGATCCTTCTAAAAACTCACCCCTTCAATCTCTCTGTTTTTTGTCCTTCTCCAAATTGGAGAATGTATTTATTTATTGGTTGCTGAGACAATTGGGGTTAAGTGACTTGCCCAGGGTCACACAGCTAGGAAGTGTCGAGTGAGATCAGATTTGAACTCTGTTCCTCCTGATTTCAGAGCTGACTTTACTGCACCAGCTAGCCGTCCCTTTTGTCCTTTTCCTTAGGCAGTTTGCATTAATAAATTTTTTGTGTTGGACACACTACAGGTCCAACGTAAAATCTGCTCATCAGTAATTGGTTAAGAACAGATGAGTCAAAATAGGTGAACAGAAGGGTAGGGAATATGTGACAAAGTTGAGAGATCAGAGAAGGCATCCCGGGAGTGGGCAGAGGGATGGAAGTCTCTTGCAAAGTATACAGGTCAGGAAATGTGTTGAGAAAGTAAAGGGATAGCCAAAAGCATGTCGGTGGGGGCCCAGAATATAGTCGGAGGGCAGCAATCTGTCTCCAAGTAGACAGATAACAGAACGTGTTGATAAATCCAGGGATCTTTTCCAAAGTAGATAGGTCAGGGAATGTTTCCAGGAAATATGCAAAAGGCCAGAGGTCTGTGCCAAAGCAGATAGTTCAGAGAATATGTCCAGAAAGTTGACAAAGGGCCACTTATTGGTCAAAAAGTGAATGGACCAGGAAATCTGTCCATAGAGGAGATCAGGGGCATCAGACACTCGGCAACACTACTCAGCCAGGCTGAATCAGACTAAAACAGAGTGGGAAACAGTGAACAAAATAAATGAAAAATGATCAAAAATATTTAGTGTAACATTTTAAAAACAAAATCAATACGCAGCCCATAGCGGGGGATCCTTATATACAGTTTAATGGTCTCTCTTTCTGTTTGACACTATTGGAGGAACTAGGGGGCCAAGGAGAGGTCCCACAATAGATCAAGAAATGTGTCCGAAGAGTACTTAAGAGCACCAGGCATATATCCCCAAGGGGAGAGATCAAAGAATATGTCAAGGGCTCTGCCAATCAACCAGTCAAGATGCCTCTATTAAGTGCCTACTATGTGTCAGACACTGGGTTTATAAAGACAAAAGGAAACTATTTTCAGCTCTTAAAGAGCTTGCATTCTATTCAGGGAGACAACATATACATATGTAAGTATGTACAAGCCAGATACAAGGGAACTGGGGGGTTGTGTGAGGTGGGTGAGTGAGATGGGGGGAGTGATATCAGGGAAGGTCTCAGAGACTGGTCAGGATCTGTATTAAAACAGTAGTTAGCGTAGTGGGAAAGCTAACTATTGCCAGGTGTAAAAGTCAGGGGAGCAGAACTGGAGTCAGGGATCTGTCTAGAGTAGGACCAGTCAGGGAATGTGTCCAATAAGTAGATGGAAGGCTAGGAATCTGTCCGCAGCTAACAGATTAAAACTGTATTTAGAGTAAGAGAGCATCAGGATCTGATTGTGATGTGAACAGTTAAAGCTAGATGGAAGAGAACAGCCAGCAAAAGCCACCACCTAGTAAAATCCCTAATGACCAAATTGGGCTTTTAAAAGCTCTTAAAAACCCGGCCCCTTCCTATCTTTCCTGTCTGCTTACATCTGTACTTCCAGTCATATTTCCAAGGTTCCAAATGTAGTGGCGTTATTTGCTGTTTGTCTCACACACTGATTTCTGCACTGCTTTCCATCCCTACCTCTAAATCTTAGAATCTCTGGCTCCCTTTAAGTCTCAGCTCAAAAGCCACTTCTAGGACGCTTTTCGAGTCTACTCCAGTTGCTAGTGCCATCTCTTCTAAGGTTAGCTCCCTTTTTCCTCCATATTTATCTTGTATGTATTTGTATATGTGTATGTATGGATGTGTATGTGTGTATAGATATACATACAATATACACAACATGCATATATCTATTTACATATACATTTATAAATATATATATATATATATTTTATACACACATACATACATATATACCTCAGCTCTTTACCATTTGATGACAATTTATGCTCAGCAAATAGAAAACAGAAGTGTTTTGGAAATTTAGCTTACCAGGTTTGGGTTACCTGATAAGAATTAATTAGCATTCCTTTCCTCAGGTGCTTCAGAACAGTAATATTAGGTAGAGTATGTTGCCATTTTGTTTTTATCAATCATGAGGTAGACTGTGGATAATATTCATGAAATTAGATAAAGCTTAAGGGGTGAAATTAGCTAGCAATTTTTTTGGCCATGATCTTTCCCCTCAAAAAACAAAGAGGTTAAAAAGTAAATAATTTTAGCCCTGCCTTAAAAGAATTCTTTTTAATATTGTTTAGCAAAAATCATAAAGCCCAAATTTTTTAGCTACTAAAAAATCGCATATGAGCTCTGAGATAGGGAGAAGTCAAAGAGAGCATTAATGGGCTAAAATCAAGAGGATAAAAGGTAGAAGAAATGATTTTCTATTTAAGGGGGAAATATTTCATCCACTCATTACTAAGTCAGAATTGGAATTGGTCATATAGATTCCTTGGATGAGGAAATTAGAGGGTGGGGTTGGGTAATAATTGATTGGGTCTGAAGAGGGGAGATGGACAAAGAACAGGCTTTCAATTTGCTCCTTTGCCTTAAGAATGGTGAGAGTAAAGACAGAATATTGGAAAGTAGAACAGAAAAGGATGGGCAGGAAAATCAGGCACGGGCATCCAAAAAATAATGATCTGGCAACTCCATGAAGCACTCTCCCAGATGCAGAATAGCATCAGATAGAGATTTTGCAATGAACCATACTCAGGGAAAAGAGAGATTGGATCCTTTGGAAAGCCACTTTTTCAAGATAAAATTGTCCATCTGGGAAGCATCTCCCCCTTAGGGGGAAGGAAATGGTTGAGACTCTCGGCATAGTTTAGTTGAATAAGGGGTCACAAGTTCAAAGGAATAATGAGATGACAACAAAATGGATGTAATGAGCTCAAAGACAAATGACAGAATTGTGCCCTCGTGTCCTCAGGGTTACAGAGCACTGCAATCCATTGCTTCCACTGAGAATTAACATTCCTTGAAATGCATTCTAGAGAATCTTAGCTGGGATAATTAGAAAACCAAGTTGGAAAGAGAAATTACAAATTAATACCACGAACTAGAAGAATGAATGGGATGGCAGTGAGGATTACTTATGGAACTTTTTATTTGAACTAAGACAGGAAGGATAAAACAAAAGAGAAAATATCAATGAAAGTCAGCTCAAGGAAATTGGAATTGGGAATGGAAAGGTTTGGACATTTTTGAGGGAAGCAATAGCTTCAGTTTATTGTAGGCAAAATAAATTGCAGAGATTAAGTGCTGATACACCAAAAATGGGATAGATTTATGTTAGTTTTTATGGCATATATTTGTGTGTAGATATGGGAATATATGTATTTAACAGAAGACAATCCATACTGTCGATGATGAATAGATCTAATTCCCTATCAAAAAGTAAAATATTAGAGGAAAAGATAAGAAAAGAAAACCAAAAAGTTGGGTGCATCAATATGAAACACATTTATAACATAGAGACATATATAGAGTACAAATGAGAAGATAAAACAAATAATGTTATGCTCTAGGTCTAAAAAGTAGGAGTTACAATCAAGGTTTGAGGTAAAGCAACAGTGAAAACTGATACAGTCAAGCATGACAAACTAGAAAATTACATTATGCTTGAAGGCACCATAGATAATGGAAAATGTATGGCATTAAACACATATGCACCAAATGGTAACGGAGCTAATTTTTTTTTTTTTTGCGAGGAGAGGATGTATGTGTATGAGGCAATTGGGGCTAAGTGACTTGCTCAAGGTCATACAGCTAGTATTAAGTATTTTAAGCTGGATTTAAACTCAAATCTTCCTGACTCCAGGGCCAGTGATCTACCCACTATGCCATCCAGCTGTCCCTGAACTAAATTCTTTTTTTTCTTTTTCTTTTTTTAATAATAGCTTTTTCTTTTTAAAATACATGCAAAGATAGTTTTCAACATGTACCCTTGCAAAACCTTGTGTTCCCTATTTTTCTCCCTCCTTTTCTCCCACTCCTCTCCCCAGACAAGTAACCCTATAGATGTTAAACATGTTCAATTCTTCTAAACATATTTCCACATTTATAATACTGTACAAGATAAGTTATATAAAAAGGGGGAAAATGAGAAAGAAAAAACAAGCAAACAGTAACAAAAAAGTAAAAATACTATGCTGTGATCCATAGTTCTCACAGTTCTCTCCCTGGGTGCAGATGGCTCTCTCCGTCACAAATCTATTGGAATTGGCCTGAATCACCTCATTGTTGAAAAGAGCTACGTACATCAGAGTTAATCGTCACGTAATTTTGTTATTGCCATGTACAATGATTTCTTGGTTCTACTCACTTCACTCAGCATCAGTTCATTTAAGTCTCTCCAGGCCTCTTTGAAATTCTCCTGCTGATCGTTTCTTACAGAACAATAATATTCCATAACCTTCATATACCACAATTAATTCAGCCATCCCCCACCTGATGGGCATCTACTCAGTTTCCAGTTCCTCGCCACTCCAAAAAGGGCTGCCACAAACATTTTTGCATACATGGGTCCCTTGTCCTCCTTTATGAGCTCTTTGGGATACAGACCCAGTAGTGAAACTGCTGGATCAAAGGCTGTGCACAGTTTGTAGTCCTTTGGACATAGCCCAAATTTGAGCCAAAGTTTTAAAGGAAAAATAGATACATTGCAAAAAGACATCAACAGTAACACAATGTTGTCGTTCAGTTGCTTTTCAGTCCCGTCTGATACTTTGTGACCCCATTTGGGGTTTTCTTGGCAAAGCTACTGAAGTGATTTGCTATATCTTTCTCAAGCTCATTTTACAGATGAGGAACTGAGGCAAGCAGAGTGAAGTGACTTGTCTAGATTAAGCCCATAAGTTTCTGGGGCTGGATTTAAACTCAAGAATATGAGTCTTTCTGACTTTATGCCAGGTACTTTATCCATTGTGTCACCTACCTGCCCAATTAACACAGCAGGAGGGTTCAACATCCCTACTTCAAAATCATATAAATCCAACAGAAATTCAAACAAGAAGGAAAACAGAGCTGAATTGTTGGACAAACTAGTAATTGACCTATTATGACTTCTAAATGTAAATATTCAAGAATACACATATTTGTGAGCACCTCATGTCATCTTAACAAAACTGATCATGTACTGAGGTATATAATAATCATAAGCAAGGTAGACATGATACATTTATCCTTTCCAGACAAAGGGATAGTGACTAGAACTATGATTTCATGAGTATGGAAAATCTCAGTTGTGGAAACTCCTTCTACCAATGTAGGTTGGCATCTTGTCTGTCACTTATGATCTTAGTTGCTTAGAAAGATTAAGTGACTTTTCCAGGATTCTGGGCCACCCTATAGGTGCAGGAGTGACACCCAAGTTGCCTATGGTAGAATGTGACATAATAAAACCTCAATGAAGAAAGGAAATATAAATAAAATATACAGATCTATATGGGGACAAAGTATCATCATCCCGAATGATGAATGGGTTAAAGAATACAGAATAGAGACAATAAATAATTATGTTAAAGATAATGATACTAATAAAAGAGCATACCACAACTAATGGGATGCAGTACTCCGTGGAAAATAGACAGCCCTGAAAATTTATATAAACAAGATAGAAAAAGACAACCATTGAACTAAGAATGTAATTAAAAAGGCTAGAGAATAAGCAAGTAAGTAAACCTAAGATAAGTATAAGGGAAGCAATCTTGAAAATTAGAGAAACAGAAAATTTGAAGATAAAAAGCCTATAAAACTAAGAACTCTTTTTTTAAAACAACGAGTCTCCCAACGATTTTGGAAAGCCTTAAGAGATGCTGAACTGTGCGTATCCTTTGTCCTAGCACCACCGTGTCTAGGCCCTTACCACAGAAAGATGGAATAAGGCAGAAAAAATCCATGTGTACACAAATACTCATTGTACTTCTTTTTGTGGTGATGAGATTGAGGATAGCAATTAGTACCAAATGATGGAGTTCAGTCATGTAACAAATCCACAATGGCTTTTCTCTTTGGCAAAAGGTAGGTTTATTTTTGAGAAGAGGTTATAATCAAAATGAAGAAGTAAAATAGACACTAGGAGTGATAAACTTGAAATAGATTTGGGAGAGCAGATAGTTAGCAAGGAAAGGGGTTTTAAAAAATTAATAATGAAAAAGACAAGTTCCCTAGTGGACCTCACAATTAACCAGGAGAAAAAGAATACTCCATGAGGTGGGAGTACACTATTGAGTGGAAGGCTAAATTCTAAAAGGGATTTGGCAGGCTAAAAAAAGTTAGCTAGCTATTATAAGGAGAAAAATACATTAGACATGTGGGAGAGATGAGAAAAAAGACAACATGAGGCAGAATGTTGTGGCAGCTAACCTAAAAGGCATTCAGCAAAGATGGTGTGGGCCATACATGGCTTTATAGGGGAAATTTAAAATTTTTTGACATTATTTGAGGATTTGACATAATTTGGCTTTCTTATTAGATCCAGTAATGTGGAATTATCCAAGATCTCCACAGGGGGTGGGCCTACAGGGTTGATCCCTATCAGTGCCCTTCCCTTCTTGCCTCAGGGAGTAATTTTATCAGTACTTCAGTCTTTCTCTGACAGCCCCAATCTAGTTACCCAGGACTTCATCATGTCCCCACTCTTTTAATTTGTTAAAGAAATCTTTCAAAAAGTGGGTTGAGGGTCCCTAAACATGATGGAGTCTAGCAGACCAATGCTGAAATTTTAGAGACCAAATCCAGAGACACTTGTTAAGTAGTGTCCAGAAGGTGGGAGTTAAATGCGATAGCTTGTGGGAAGGTAGTGTTACAGAGGCCAAAGTTTGGTGACAACATAGGGGTACAAAATTTGTTATCAGAGCACAACAGCAAAGATTACCACAGGGTCAGTTTGTACCTTACTAGGACCCCCTCAACTACTGAGTAGTATTTTGTTGGGGTTCATTCACCCAAGCAATCAGTTCCCTACCTCCAAACAAATAAGGCCCAAAGTCCTTTGGAATATGGGGTACTGTCTCATCTTCAGAAACTACTTTCTATTGGGAGTTGATGTAGACCCGTGTCATCCTACAGGGTCCCAATTTGAAGGGGTGCTGAGCTTGAGGGGTGGGCCAGAAGCTGATCGAAGCAGCATCCAGTGAGTTCTGTGTCAGATCCCTGAAGCCGGACAATACAGCTATCTACTGCTAATCATTTGAAGGTGAATTGACTGAAGTCCAGAACAAGCAAGAGGTTAGAGACAGTATCATTGGAAAGTATTAGCACGGGTTCCTTTTGATAGGGCCTTCAGAAATATTTAGAGAAGGCTCATCTTACAGCCTACGGTTTGGCCAAAAAGTTATTTTCTACTTGTAGGAGCCCATGAAGTTGGGGGGAGAGAGAGGGAGAGAGGGAGCAGAGTGAGAGGGTGTAATAGCAGAAGAACCAATACTATGATTTGAAAATCTTGTTTTAGGTTTTTAAGGAAGCTGCAGATCATGTTAATATACACTAATTAAATGTTAAATAATCACAAAATGATTAGCTGAAGACAGATGGAAACCATGATCAAAGTAATAGGTTTTGAAATAACCATTTTCAAAGAACTTGTAGTTAATAAAAAATAAAAAAAATCTAACAAACTTCTCTTAGAAGTTTCTTGAATTAATAAACAGTAGAACTCTTGATACAGCATATTATCTAAGTAGATGTTATACATAAATGATTTTGTTCCAATATAAACAACCAGACTGGAGATATGAGGTTATCTCTTTAAATAATGGAAGCAACTTAAAAGTGAAGAAATTTCACTTAACCACAGTGGGCCTAGAGAAGACTCAGGACCAATGAATGTGGTTCTTTCTACCTCTCTCAACCAAGCAGAAGGGGAAAAGGTTCAGGCTAGGGCCCCCTACACCCAGTGAGGGAGGAAGAGTAGATTATGCCCTTATAGTCCAAGGCCAACTGATCTAAAATAAAACCGTGAAATTACGCAAATGACTAGTATACAGTTTTCAATTCCCATTTTCAGATAACTTCTAAAAATCCTAATCAAGAATTTTCAGAAGTCATAACCAAATTGTAAACCTCAGAAGAGTTTGGTTTTTCTCTCCTGACCTTTTAAGTAAATTTCTTTGTTTAAAGGAGAAAACAAAACAATCTTAAAACTCAGAACATAAGTGATGGCTAAATAATTTTGCATTCCTTGAGATGAAAAATTGTTGATGAGACTTTTGTAGTACTTCAGGGCTTACAGGAACTATTGGATTCCTGGCATATGAACTAATGGACAATGGATTCCTTTTGGACTATTTCTAGGACTTATGGACATGTGTAAATTTTCAGGATGATTCATGTTATTTGTTACATTACTACTAGCCTGTGTTATATTGCTATGTGTTTATGTAAATTATGTATAATGCCTCCCATATTGATGGATTTATGTATAGCATGTATATCTGTTTCGAAGTTCTGCCCCATATTGATGGATTTATGTGTACCTGTTTCAAGTGAGCCCTGTCAGAAACCCGCTAATCTGATTTGACTTCCTATTTCTTTTGGTGTTTTCATCTCTCTTCCTGAGGTGTCAGGGAAGGCGTGATCACCTTTTTTTGGGGTTCTCACCTCCTTGAGAAATCAGGGAGGTCATGACCACCCTATGTTCTAAAACAAAAGAAAGGGGGAGATGTTGGAATCTTTACAAACTGCTAACTAATTAGAGTTGATCTAATCTTACAAGAAGATGTTTTGGGCCAGAACCTGAAACAAGGTACTAAGTAGAACTAATTAGTACAATGCTTGTATTTACACCTTTACTCATTGGAGTTCACAAGTTTGCCAGATGTTGGGGAAGGAAAAATACTCTTAAAAAACCAAAATTCTACTCTCAAGTGATTTTACCCACATACTCAGCATCCTATAGAGAAGTGGGAATATCCAATCTTTCTCCAAAAAGAGTGTGACCTATTTGGGGGCATCACCCTACTTTAGGTTCTTCATTCACCATCCAGTGAGCAAAGCGATGAGTGTACCCTGAGATATTTCTGGGTGTCCTACTTGAAGAGTAGGACAAAAATATCAGGGTGTGCATTTCTTACCTTTTGTCAAGACCACTAGAGGATTTTGGGCACCAAATTATGAAATTGAGGACAGCAATTAGCACCAAATGATGGGTTTTGGTCATGTGATGAGTTCGCAGAGGCCTTTCTCTTTTTCTCTTTTTGTTACATAATAGGTTTTTATTTTCAGAGTATATTCAAAGATAGTTTTCAACATTCACCCTTGCAAAATCTTGTGTTCCAAATCACTAGACAGCAAGTAAGCCAATGTATGTTAAATATGTACAATTATTCTATACATATTTCCACAAATATTATATTGTATTATATTATAATACAAATATTATCATGCTGCACAAACAAAACCAATTAGATTAAAAAATGAAAAAAGCAAACAACAACAAAAAAGGTGAATATTATGTTGTGATCCAAACTAAGTGTCCCATAATCATCTTTCTGGTTGCAGAGGGCTCTCTCCATCACAAGTCAATTGAAATTGGAATGACCTTTCTCTTTGGTAAAAGGTAGATTTCTTTAAGAGAAGAAGTTACATACAAAATGAAGAGGTAAAATGAAGAGTGGTAAATGTGAAACAGATTTGGCAGAGCATATAGTTAGCAAGGAAAGGGTTTGGTTTGGTTTGGTTTTTAACAATGGAAATTCAAGTACCCAGTGGAACTCACAATTTACCAGGAGAAAGGGAATATACCATGAGGTGCTAGTATAAGATTGACTGGAAGACTAAATCCTAAAAGGGATTTAGCACCCTAAAATAGCTATAAAAGAAAAAGACATCATGAGGCATGGGGGAGGGAGTGGGAGAAAAGAAACCATGAGGCATGGACAAGGGATGAGGAAAAAAATATCATGAGGCTTGGAGGAGGGAATTGGAGGAAAGATACTATGAGGCAGAATCTCTACCATTCAGCAAAGATGGTGTAGGCCATAGGTAGATTTATAGGGAAAATATAACTTCAAGGGTTTGACCTAACTTGGCTTTCTTATTGGATATTGTAAGGGGGGTGGGGGGAAGGGGGGTGTCACCCAAGATCTCCACAGGAGGTGGGCCTGATTCCCATCAGTGTCCTTCCTTGCCTCAGGGACTAATCAGAAACTTTGGGCTTTCTCTGAGAACCCTAATTATCCAGGACCTCATCAGCAGTGCATAGAATTGGAAACTGAGCTGGTGTTCATCAGTTGAGGAATGACTGAACAAATGATGGCGTATGAATGTAACAGAAATCTGTTAAGCTCTGAGAAAATATGAAGGGGGAAGTTTTAGTGAAACCTGAGAATCTTGTACAAGCTGATATAGAATGGAGTAAGCAAAATAGGAGAGTAATTTATAAAATAACAACATTGTAAAAGCAAACACCTTTGAATAACTTAAGAACTCTGATCATTGCGATGACCCATAACAACTCCAGGGGAACTATATCTATAGATTATATGCATGTTCCCCAACTCATGACAAGAGGTCATGGATTCAGGGCATAGAATGAGGCTTATATGTTTTGGACATGGCCAGTGCAGGAATCTGTTTTGCTTGATTATACAGATTTTTTTCTTTTTTTCTTTTATTAGTTAATTAATTATTTTTTCTTTTCCCCCCCCCAATATGGAAATGGGGGACGGGGAAGAGGGAGAATGTCTCATGACTCTTAATGCTACTTTTCATCTTCCAGATGACTTCCAGTGCCTCTGGAATTTCAGACTGCTAGGTAGCACAGTGGAAAAAAAAAAAAAAGCTCTGGACTTGGAGTCTGAAAGACCTGAGTTCAAAAGCAGTCTCAGACACTTACTAGTTGCATGATCCTGGATAAATCACAATCTCGGAATCAATTTTCTCATCCATCACATAGGAATGATACCTACCTTCTAGGGTTGTTGTGGGGATAAAGCAAGATAGTGTTTGTAGAGCATTTTTACAAATGTTAAAGTGCAATATAAATGTTAGCTATTATTACTTTCCCAGGCCATCACCCTTGCACTGGCTGTATGTGTTCTTCTCACTTGTCAACTTTGATGTCTTGGTGAGCCCATTCAGTTCAATACTATCCTCTAACCTTAAATCTCTTGCCCCTTCATCCTATTGCCAAATCTCAACCTTGGAATATTCTCACTATTTGCCTCATTCATTCTCACTCACATGTTGCTCAATGGAGACAAAATAACAAAAGTATTCTGACTGGTTTTGCTATACATTTACGATAACCTGGGTTCTCATTATTGTAAAACAATCCCATTTCCCCTGAGTTAATTCTTTAAAAAAATTTGTTTTGTTTATTTTAATAAATGTAATAATTAATAGGTAAATTTAATTTGAATAATTTAAATATTAAAATGTTAATATTATTTTTATTTATTTTATTTTCAATATTATTTTGTCTTTCCAAATATATATAAAGATACTTTTCAACATTTCTTTTTGTAAGACTTTGTGTTCCAAACTTTTCTCCCTCCCTCACCTCCCCCCTCCCTAAAACAGCAAGCAGTCTGATATTAGTTAAATACATGTAATTTCTCTAATTGATTCTTTAGCTCCTTCACAACTATTGTTTCAGATCCCTTCTTCCTGCAAGCCTCTTAAAGCACATCCTTTTTTCCTACCTGTTTGGATAAGGATATTGAGGAAACTGAGGTCATTCTCCAAAGGTGAAGAGCACACTTTTCAGCTGACATTCCTTTTACCATCATCCCCTTCTATCTTCTCCTTTGTTCCAGTCTCTTGATTACGAGGTGGCATTTTCTGCAGTCAAGACCAATCCTCTACATCCACCCTTCCCCTATTCCCTTCCATCTTCTCCAGTAGATTGGCCCCTTTTATCATTTCTCCCTCTAATCTTCCTTCTCTGCTTCGGGTGAATATACCCATCTTAAAAACAAACAAACAAAAAAACCCCCAAAAACCTGGTACTAGATCTTATTATCCTTGCTAGCCATGCTCTATATCTCTTCTCCCCTTTGAAGCTATACCTTTTGAGAAACTATCTACCTAGGTGTGGTGACATAGGCCTGTAACCCATTACAAAGGGAGTCTGGGGTAGGTACATCACTTGAGTTTGGGAGTTCTAAGCTGCAGTATGCCTAAAGCTGATCAAGTTTCTGCACTAAATCCTGTGCCAATAAGGTGAGATACTGGATAGGTGGGTTAAAAACACAGCAGGTGAAAGCTTCTTTGCCATTAGTGGTGGGAATGGATCTGTGAATAGCTCCTGTACTTCTAGTCTGGACAAAATAGGAAGACCCACTCTAAGATAAAAAGAAAAGCTATCTGCATTGGGCACTGACTTCCTTTCCTGACACTCTCTTCTAAACCCTCTGCAAAGTGGCTTCCAACTCCATCAAAAGTTATCAAAAATCAGTGACCAATGATGTCTTGATTATCAAATGTAATACCTTTTCTCAGTCCTCCTTTCTTAACCTTTCTGTAGCACTTGCCCTTGTTGTTTCCTCTCTGAATGTTTGTGACACTGTTCTCCCTTGGCTTCCTTTTGACCAGCCCGAAGGCTCCTTGATCTTTTTTTGCTGGGTCTTTTGTTTTGGGGGTTATTTTTTGTCTTGAATACACTTAAAGAGAACAAAATGGAGTCCGAATTAAAAAGTTTATGGAATGGAATGAAATAAAAATACCAAAATCTTTTTGAAATACAATTAATATTTTATTTCTTGCTTCCCATTACAATTGACAGATTTAGCAGTGACAATTTTCTGTGGTCATTTGATAGAACAATGACAGCAATGTACAGTTACTTGGCTAATCTTTGACACTCTTAAGTTAGTAGTTAAATTCAGCAGAATTTTTGAAAAGCTGTCCCCCCTTAATGGGGACATGGATATGCATCCATGATAGTGCATATCAATACATATTAATGCAGAATAACCTGGAGCACTGCCATTGGTTCGGTTTACAAAATGAAAAGAAAATGCAAGTTCTGAATGGGTTTTGTCAACAAAAAAAAAAGCATTTTAAAACATAAGGCCATAATATGTATTTCAATGTTATATTGCATAGAGAAACTCAAAAGAATAGCCAGAGGGTACCGTATATAATAATATGCTAGCAAAGCTGATAATTCAAAGGAAATCGATACCCAAGCGAACAAAACAGTAGAATTCTTAAACAAAGGAATAATGGGGGGAGGGACAAGCAATTAAAAAAAATTTTGGTCTGATGGATTCACAAATAAGTTCTCTCAAACATTTAGGGAACAATTAATATCCATTGTACAATAACTATATCAGTAAAACAGTTTAACAACTTCTCTCTCCCTTCCTCCTCCCCCATTCCCAGCTAGCAGGTACCATTTTGGAACATCTTTGAACTCAGGAGCTAAAATAATTTCTTTGGTAACAGATAAATGCTATTTATGTATTTTTCTCTAGCACGCCCCCCCCAACTCCTGCCCTCCCTCTTCCCTTTTCTTCCTCCCACCCCGTGGCGCCCCCCCACTTTTCCCCAACTTTCATCGGTAAACAAGAAGAGTTAAAAACCCAAAGTTCAAGCCAGATCTTATCTATCCCATCTTGTCCTTTTTGCTGGATCTGGATCCATGCTATATGCACAAAAGCTCTATTTTGGGCCACCTCTTTTTTTTTAAAAAAAAATTAATAGATTGTATAAACAGTTTTCAAAAACATTGAATCAGGCCTCCTTTGCTAAGCAAAAGGACCTAAAAGGTGTTATTCTTGGTTTTTTTTGTGGGTTTTCTTTTAATTAACTGGCAACATTTGGGGTTCGCTTCATCAAACTTTTCAAGTTTTTCCCTATTCTTCACCATGAAGTGCCCAGTTTTAAATTTGTGATCTAAAGCCAGAAAGTTAAAATAATATTTGTGATGGATTGTACTGTTACTCATTGATAAGTGAAAACTCAATATTACCACTTTGATATCAGTCATATAGTAAGAAAAAAAATCTCTATGCTCACATTAATAAACTCTATTCCTCCCTCCCATTTGCTGTTGTAAATGATATTAAGACTTTGATAGACTCAATATTCAGACAAGAATTGGAAAACTGCAGCATAAAAATACCTTAAATCTAATATCAGTGATACAGAATTACCCAGTATAATTGTAACACTCAATTGCAGATAATTAAATAATTGAATGGATAAATAACTACAAGTACTCCATGAAGGACAAAAAGAAATTCTCTATAAAGAATATACTTTATATCTTTATAAAAAACAAAAGGAAATTTTTTTCACTAACAGATTAAGCTGACAAATTGCATTGATGTGGTAAAAAGCAGAAATCAACCTAGATGGATGGTTTATCAAATTGTAAGCATATCTAGATATAATTACATATCTATATCTCTCTATGTATAGTACGTATCAATGTAAAATTTTTACTTTATACTAGATTTAGTAAGAAACTTTTTAAATGAAGTTTTTCTATAGAAGAAACTTTAAACAGTTAAAATTAAACTTTCTTTGAAAAATTAAAATTAAAAAATTTTTGAAAACATTTAACTTTGAAAAAAGAACTAAAGTATATAAATGAAAAATGAAAACAGCATTTCAACCTGAACAAAAATAGCATTCACTAAGCATAATTAACTCTTAAAAGAATGAATAATGAGAAAGAAACAAAACCGAATTGTGATTCTAAAGCAAGATTTTGAAATTCTCTATTGTCATGCTTTAAAAGTGACGAGGAGAATAAGGGCGAGATCTAGAACGGGATTGGTACCTCCCACGGCTGTAATAGGGTGATGG
This sequence comes from Antechinus flavipes, assembly GCF_016432865.1. Lineage (NCBI taxonomy): Eukaryota > Metazoa > Chordata > Mammalia > Dasyuromorphia > Dasyuridae > Antechinus > Antechinus flavipes. Next base: position 41,834,383 of record NC_067404.1, on the reverse strand, counting down.
TGTTCGCCGTCTGTAAACTACCTCCCTATCTTGAACGCTTCTCCAGTTTCCCCCGCTTCCCGTTGTTATTCCTCCACTAACTCCTCTATAGGATCTATTATAATACTCCCTCTCATTATATCCGCGATCATATGCCCTTTCGTGGTAGTCACGACGTCTGTTGTAAGTAGGTCTTCCCATGTAGATTCCAGGTGTCGGTGTGTGGGGTCTTTTTGTAATAGAAAAATCCACTCTGATCCTTCTTCCGTCAAGCTCTATTCCATCAACGCTCTCTTTAGCTTTCTTAGCGTCTTCCACGTTTTCAAAATACACAAAAGCAAACCCCCGTGAGCGCCTAGATTGTTGGTCATAAACAATGGAGACGTGAGAAATCGGTCCATATTTGGTGAATATGTCTCTTAGATCCCTTTCGGTAGTGTACAGGCTCAAACCGAATACCCCGAGACAACAATTGGGATCGGGATTGGACCGATTCCCCAGATGACGCCTGCGAGTAGCCAGAGGAGAATGGCTAGGGCGCCGTCTTCGGTATTCACGATAATCTCGACTGTAAGACCTGCTCCGGAATTGTCTGCGATTGCGATCGCGGGGGGAACGGGAACGGAAACGGGAACGGGTGTCAGAGCGCGAACGGGTGCCAGAGTGGGAACGGGTACCAGAGCGAGAACGGGTGCCAGAACAGGAACGAGTATCAGAGCGGGAACGGGTGCCGGAGCAGGAACGGGTGCCGGAGCAGGAACGGGTGCCGGAGCAGGAACGGGTGCCGGAGCAGGAACGGGTGTCGGAGCAGGAACGGGTGTCAGAGCGGGATCGGGTGTCGGAACGGGAACGGGTGCCGGAGCGAGAACAGGTGCCAGAGTGGGAGCAGGAACGAGAACCCGAGCAGGAAGCAGAGCAGGAACCCGAGCAGGAGCCAGACCGTGAAATAGTGCGGGAGACGGACCGGGAGACAGTGCAGGAGCCAGACCGCGAAATAGTGCGGGAGACGGACCGGGAAACAGTGCAGGAGCCAGAACGCGAAATAGTGCGGGAGACGGACCGGGAAACAGTGCAGGAGCCGGACCTGGAAATAGTGCGGGAGACGGACCGGGAGCCAGAGCCAGTACCAGAGTAAGAGCGAGAACCTGAGCCAGACTGGGAATAGGAGCGGCTTTTTACAACAGTCTCTGGAGAGCTCATTTGGGATCTGGATTTCGATTCAGATCTGGACGGTGATTCAGAGCCAGATTGTCTAGAATTGTCTTTGTAAAGAGATCTTTCATGTCTAGAAGTGTCAGATTTGCCAGATCTCCGGCAACATCTACTTCTGGAGGCAGAGAGGGGTTCCCGCCGCCCACGGTAGATTACCTGTCGGCTCTCACTCATGGCAACTCCAACCTAGGCTTTTCCGCCACCAAATACTTAAGATCAGCTGCCCTCTCGACTGCCCCTCTCCTCCTCTCTGCTAGGCCGCCAGACAGTACTCTGACTGGGGGAGTTCTGACCTTGGTCGCCGTAGGCCCCAAACCGCTGTTGCTAATCCCAACGTTCTGTTAGGAAAAACAAACGCTGTAGCTGTGGCAACCGCTAGAATGGTTGCCAGGGGGGAGGGGGCCCACCAGAGTGGGGTGGACACAGACACTGGGTATTGATGTGGGGTCCACAGGATCGGCTTAGAGGCCAAACCTGAAGGGGTACTGAAGTAGTCGCCTAGGCACCCACCTCCACCTTCAAAGGAAGTGATGGAAGTGATAAGATGTCTTTTCTGAGCTCCGGTTGGCTAGTCTGGATTCCGAAGGGAACTCCCTTCTTCACTGTTCTCTGTCACTAAAGGTTCTCACACTTTTAGATCCCTGGAACTCATTACACGCTTACGTATTATTGGGGACCCTTCCAAAGAGTTTTATTTTGTTTATTTGGAGAGATTTATTTTTTAATATTAGAAATTGAACTATCTTAGAATACTAGTTTGTCCCGTTATGAAAATATGTTTGACCTGGCAGAATTCCCATGCGTAGCCGTAGCCAGACCACATTTGGAGAACCACAACACCTTCTCCAATTGGATGGTCTCATCACTTAAGATCAATTCAATTAAAATCTCTTTGCTGACGATTCTCATATTTATTTACCAACTCTAATCTCTGTTGACTTCCAGACTCACATCTCCAGTTGCCTTTTAAATTTCTTAAAATGGATTGAACATCTTAAACTCAATGTCTCCAAAATTGAAGTCATTGGCCTCTCCCCCAACTCTTCTAAATTTCCCCGGTTACTCTTGAAAGCATCATTATCCTCCCAGTAAACCTAAGCTTGCACCTCAGCAATCAGGCTCTATTCACAGTCTTTAACCCCCCCACCCCCCACCCCACCCCCTCCATGTTCAATCTGTTATCAAGATCAATGCAACTGGCTTTTGTAACATCTCTCCTATAACATCACCATTTTGGTAAGGGCCTTCATCATCTTTCACTTGAACTTCTTCTAAAGCTTTCTAATGCCCCTGACTCAAGTATTTCCACAGTCCAAACTATCCCCTACTTAGTTGCCAGCAATCTTAAAGTACAGATCTGGTCATGTCACCCAATTATTCAGTAAGCTTCAGTGGCTCTCGTTACCTCAAGAATCAGCTATAAAATGTTTATTTTAAAAAGCATTTAAAGCTATTTACAAGCTGAGCTCTTCTTACTTTTCCAGTTTTCTTATACTTTATTCTCCTTTAGGCACTTTACAATCCTCAAGACACTCCATCTCAGCTCCCTGTGTACTGGTTGAATGTCTGAAATATTCTGGGTTTGTTTTTTTTTAACTCTCTTGTCCTGTTTTCCTTCAAGACTCAGCTAGAATCCCACTTTCTATAGGAGATTTTTCCTAGTTTTCCTAACAGCTACTGTCTTCCTTTCTTCTGTCTATTCTGTATGGGTTTTCTGTGCACTTCTTTAATAGATGTCTAATCCATTAGAACCAGAGACTAGCTTTGTTTTCTCTTTGTATCCTAATGCTTAGCATAGTGCCTAGGACATAGTAAATGCTGAATAAATGTTTTTATTGCCTGAAAAAATTACCCAAAGTGATGTCACTGGCTGATCTGAGCAAGAAAAGGAAATTAGAAAATCAAATTAGCAAAATTTTTTAAAAGAACAAGGTTATTTCACAATGAAGTGAAGTCAAAAGAATGATAAGAAACTACTATATACAGCTGAATGCTAGGAAGTTTAAGTACTGAAAGGACATACATTTATAAACAAACTAACAAAACAAAGATCTTACTCTAATCTCAGAAAAAGAAATTGAGTAAACCAAAGAATATGAATATGGGGAGTGGAGACCTGGATCCCATGGATTTATAAGTGAATTCTAACAGATAGTAAAAGACCATTTTAAAATGTATTGTATATATAACTATAGTACAAAAATTTCTCTTAAAACAGAACATAAGGCATTCTATTAACTTTAACAAAATAGGACAAAAGAATAATCCACCAAACTCACTAATGAATACCGATATAAAATTTTCAAATAAAATTCTTATATAGAGACTATTACAGTCTATCTAGAAAATAACGTATCATGACCAAGTTGGTATACCAGGGATAGTGCAACATTAGGGAAAAAAATTGCCGGGATTTTTCATATAAACAACAAAGATAATTACATGATTATTTCAATAAATAAATGAAAGTTTCTTGGGGGTTGTGACTATTTTGCTTTAGTTTTTTTTAATTTTCAAAAATTATTATTATTATAGCTTTTTATTTACAAAACATATGCATGGGTAATTTTTCAACATTGACCCTTATAAAACCTTCTGTTCCAAATTTTCTTCTCCTTCCCCTCACCCCTACCCCTAGATGGCAGGTAGTCCCATACATGTTAAATATGTTAAAATATATGTTAAATCCAGTATACATATACATATTTATATAGTTATCTTGCTGCACAAGAAAAATCGGATCTAGAAAGAAAGAAAAAAAAAACCCTGAGAAGGAAAACAAAAAATGAAGAAAGTGCAAATGCTATGTTGTGGTCTACACTCCTTTCCCATAGGTTCTCTCTCTGGATGTAGCTAGTTCTCTTCATTACTGAACAATTGGCACTCGTTTGAATCATCTCATTGTTGAAGAGTTGCTTTAGTTTTTTAATCCCCAGTGCATAATATAGTACTTGAAACATAGTAGGTGCTTAAGAAAAGCAATTGGAAGAATCCCTACCTTCCTTCAAAGCTCAAGTGCTGCCTCCAGCAGGAGGCCATTATAGCCACTGATGCCCCAATCCCAAATATACATATATTTGGAGTTAGGGCATTTTACATATATGTGCATATATATGTATATGTATATTTGTATTTAGTTGGATGTGTATATGTTATTACCTCTGATAGAAGGTAATAACCTTGAGAGCACAGAATGCTTTGTATGCCCAGTGCCTATCTTAATGCCTGGCACTTATTTTATACTTTAAGAATGCTTACAGACTGAATAGCAAGGATGCCTCCTCACTGCATTAGTATTTGACATAATTCTCAAATTGCTAGTTATAGCAGTACAACAATTAAATAAAATTAGTGTTGTGACTATTGGCAAAATAGAGAGAAGATTTCCTCTTTTTGTTGTTGTTTGCTTGCATTTTGTTTTCTTTCTCATTTTTTTTCTTTTTAATCTGATTTTTCTTGTGCAAGATAATTGTATCAATGTGTATACATATATTGAATTTAACATATATTTTAACATGTTTAATATATATTGGATTACTTGCCATCTAGGGAAGGGGTGAGGGGAAGGAGGGGAAAATTTGAAACACAAGGTTTTGCAAGAGTCAATGTTGAAAAATTATCCATGCATCTGTTTTGAAAATTTAAAAAAAAACTTTAATTAAAAAAAGAAATGACGAGAATTTCTGAACATCGAAGATGCAATTCCAATTGAAAGAATTCCCAGGTGATCTCCAGGGAAAAAAAAGAATAAAATAAAACCAATGATGTAAATTTCAAGACACACTGATTAAATTCTTTTTATTTTTTTAATTTTAATTTAATCAATTTTTACTTTTTCACACTGATTAAATTTAACAATTCAACTTAGAAATGATAAATTCTCCAAGTAATCAGGAAAAAATACCTTCAATATAAAAGAAAAGAAATAGGAATAAAACAGAACTATTCTGCATCCACTAGAAAACAGGAAGAAATAAAATCATGTATTCTAAAGAGCAATAGTGTTTAAAATGTAGCTCAGGATGATTACAGTATAAAGCTGAGTTCACTCACAAATTAAAAGAAAAAGAAATATATACATTAAGAAAGAAGATTTCGAAATAGTTTAGGAAGAAGATGAAACTGAATAGATTGAATAAACTAACAAAGAAACAACTTGAATTATGAAGTAGGAGAGGACATCTTCAGTCTATCCCTTGGAGGTGGGAAGTTCATCTGCGTTACATACTGCATATGTTTTCAGACTTTTTCAATGTATTGATCAGTTATCCTTGGGAGTTTTTTCCCTCTCAAAAATACTATTTGTTGTATAAATTGGCTCTCTGGGGGGAAGAATACATGGGATGATTCTGATAATGTATGAAACAGAAGATAACCATAAAATTTATTTGAAAATAAATAGATTATGAAAAAAATAGAGGGAATGAGTATTTACTAAAGTACCTACTATCTGCCAGGTATGAGCTAATCTTTTAAAAAATATATAATTTGATACACATAAGAACACTGCAAGGTAAGTGCTATTATGAACACTATTTTACAGTTGAGGAGGCTGAGACAAACAGAGGTCAAGTGACTTTCCTAAGATCACATACCTATTAAGTGTCAATGGCTAGAATATCCCAATTTGCAGGTCATATGATACTGTACTTAGAAAATTCTAGAGAAGCAGTGAAGAAACTAATTGAGAAGACTAATAGCTTCAGTAAGATAACAGGGTAAAAAATAATCACAAAAATCATCAATATATTTCTACATGGTACTAATAAAAACCAAGTAGAAATGAAAATAAGGAATATTACATTTGTAATAACTATACAATGTATTAACTAACAGGTAACTTACTAAAACATATGAATGATTTCTGTAAATATAACTAGAAAACATAAATTACAGAAATAAAGAATTAAAGAAACATTCACTACTCATTGTGGGGCCATGCCTATATAATGATGATACTCCTTAAATTGATGTACACATTTAATGATATATCACATTATTTTGTAGAACTAAAAAAAGATACATTTCATTTAGAATAACAAAACATAGAACTGCAAATAAAATAATGCAAAAAGTACAAAAATACAAATAATGGAAAAAGTATAAAATAATGGAAAAAAGGCATAGCAGTGTCATAGCGCCAATTCTATTATAAAGTAATGATCATCAAAAAAAAATTTTTTTAAAAACAGAAGAGGAGATCAATGGAATAGACTAGCTAAGCAAGAAACCAGCAATCAATAACAGTATTTATTGTTTCATAAAGCTAAGAACACAGATTACTGATGCAAGGATTTTCTTTTGGACAAAAACTGTAAAGCACTTTGATAGATATTAGGTTTAGACCAGCTTCTTAATATTCAAATATTATGAATTAATATCTCAACAAATTCAGCAAATTTTTAAGATAGAAAATAAATCCTTATTAATCAGAATTCCTACATATTATAAACAAAACCCAGGAGGAAAAGCTAGAAAGAAAAATTCCATTCAAATAAGTATAGAATGTGAAAAATATCTGGGAATCTATCTAGATACACTTAGGAAGACCTAAATAATTGGAGAAGTATTAACGGATCATAGGTGAGCTAAGTCAATATAATAAATATAAATAAATAAAATAAAATACTTAGCTGGCTAAATTCCCTTGAAACTCTTCAACAAATAAATCACATATAAAACAAATATAATGCTGTTGAATTAGCAGATGATGGTGCTCATTCTCAGAATGAAAAATTAATCAGGTATAATTACATAGAAGGGTCCAAAATGCTGGGTACATACCTATGCCTATATTTGTCTCAACTGAACTAAGCTATACACGGTATTCCTCCATTTGGAGAGTGACATTTAACTGGAAAGTTGGTCAATCTAACTAGTCATTCTACTCAGATGTGGATTTAAAAAAGGAGGCCTTTTATTTTTCTCTTTTCCTTCCATAAAAACGAGCACCTATAAAAGCTTTGAACATCTGCTTTCACTATACACATTCCTCTATTTTGTAAAAAGGGAACCACTTAGAGACACAAGGCTGTCCTAAATATTTAATTCCCAAGGTCTGATGAAGAGCTCTGAATTTACCTACCTTTGTCTCAGTTGGACTATTTCCCAAGTTGCTATAGGATAGCTTTTTCCCCCCAAATGAATATTCCATAAAAAGCAGAAATTCTTAACCTTTTCTGTGTCATTTTGAGGTATCTGGTACAGCAGAGTAATGTTTTATTTCCTAGAGTCATTGAATAAAATGCTTAAATTTAGCTAGAGGTTATAAACAATTAAGATTTTTCCCAATATAAGTTCATAGGTCCTCTGAAATCTGTTCATGAACATGAAGTTAAGAAGCCACAAACTAAAAAAATAAAGTCCTCTAAAATATTATTTAATTGGTGGACGATCTTCAATAATAGGACTTGATGTTTTGAACAGCAGGTTATTTTCTTCAGTGATAGTGGTGCAGTGCATAGAGTGCTGGCCTTGAAATCAGGAAGGCTCATGTGATTTCATTAGTTCAAATCTAGCCTCAGATACTTACTAGTGTATGATCTTAGGCTTCACCCTGTTTGCCTCAGTTGCTCCTCTATAAGATAAGCTGGAGAAGGAAATAGAAACTCATTCCAATACTTTTGCTAAGAAAACCCTCAAAATGGGGTCACAGAGTTGGACATGATTGAACAACAACATTCCCTATCTGTGTCTTCCTTTTATTTAAGCTGATATACCTATTGTATGTGTTTTATAAAGGCAAAATTGAAGATCATGGAAGAAATTAAGGCAGTCATCTTGGCTTTTGTTAACATCTAATACTCTTGTTGCAATGCAGCTGTGTCATTAATTTGCTCCAAAATTTTGGCAATTAGATCTTCCTATCTTGAGGTAACAAACTCCCGGAATTAACCAGAATAATCCCTTTAGTGTTTTTTTCATGTCCCATGCTGCTAAATAAAAAATTTTAAATAAAAACTTACACACATGAAAAATTCCGAGAAAAAAGTAATATTTGTATAAATTGATAACAATGTTGAAAAAAGCAAAACTTAGAGAATGATATACATCTTCCAGTTGTATTTGTATTCTAAATTGTTTCCCGCGGCTGGCTGCCGTATATCTGCTTTGCAAAGAAAACAAATGTATCTTGACTGAGACATGATTTAGGCTTTTTTGGTCTTCTTGTGGCAATTAATAGACAGCTCTTAAACTTCCTTAGGAAATGATAATAATCTATGTTAATATCTGTTATTTTATCCATTTACCATCTTTACATGGCAATAAATTGTTGATAGGTTTGTTTCAGTAGGTCAAGTCAGAATTATTTCAATTATTTACCAAATAATTGGTAAACTTCTTATTTTTATTCATTTTTTTCTAGTTTGATTTTTTTTTTGGTCTGTAATTTAATAAGTTGTTGATCTGAGTGCGACTCATTCAGGAATGACTTCCACACCAAAACTATTCTTTTCTTATTTGTTAGAATGTTATCAATTTCCTTGGTATTCTGTTTGGTACTTTCCATGTCCAAACTTTCCTTGTTTGGTACTTTTTGAGTACCTTCACAAAGAAAATATTTGCAATATATGTGTAGGGATTCTGTATAGTTTACAATGCATTGGCTTTTCTTGTTTCTAACTCTTAAACTCTATTTTCCAACATATTTTTGCTACATTTCACATATACAAATATGTAAATTTAAAATATGTAGCAAGTAAAAGTAACAATTTCAGGCAGAGAGTGTTCTAGCAATTTACTAGAAGAGAGAGGTGAATGCTCTGAGGAAGAGGAAGCTGCTTGGACTTCCAAGAATGGAACAGTAGAACCACAGGAGCTATATGAGAGAGTGATCCTAGAGAGGTCCCTGGCGGGGCGTAGGGAAAGAAAAAAAGAATAGGAATAGTCAGTGACACCTTGATCAGGGGTATTGAGGCAGCTTTTTGTCATGTGACTCAATAACAACAAGAGGCTTCTGTTGTCTTCCTGGGCATGTGTCTAAAACATAAGAGAACTCAAGAAAAATAAAAATTAATGAATGACCTATTTCTGATGTTTCATATGAACACAAAAATTAATTAAAGTATTTTGAAGTTTGGGGTATAAAACTGTATATCAAGGGTATACATATTACCTTACTCATTGAAGAAAAGGGCTACAGAAGCAAAAAGTAATAATAATAATTTAGCAAGTGAAGAGCTGGCTAATAAAATTGTATCAGAGTAGGATTTGGATTTCTGGATCACAATTTACAATGTAGGATTGACAGATCAGAGATCTGTCTAATAAAGGCTAATAAAAATGTATTTGCCAGAAAAAAAAAGAGTACAATAAATCTTTTGGGGCAGCTAGATGGTGTAGTAGATAGAGCACCAGCCCTGAAGTCAGGAGGACCTGAGTTCAAATGTGACCTCAGACATTTAACACTTCCTAGCTGAGTGACCCACTTAATGCCAATTGCCTTGGCAAAAAAAAAAAAGAATGTATTTGCCAGGCATGCTGCAAATCTAATCTAAAGGGTTTTGAATTAATAATAATGAGCTGGAAAAGATTAGACACAAAGAAGGAATAATAGCATCTGGGATATCCAAAAAATTCACAGGAGACACAATTCAACAAAGTAAAACCTACAACCTCAAATGTATATACAACATACCCCCCCAAAAAAATAGACATATAGACTAATAAATAAAAAAAGGATAGTGTCTTTGGTAAATAGGCTATTTGAAATCTAAGAGCCCAGTGTTTCCAATCTGTAATAAGATAGCAGGAAGGATAATTAGGGAATATAAGTTTAAATGGAGATCAGTGAAAGGATTTACTTAAATGCCAGTTATAGAATTGATCAGCAAAAGCAGCAAAATAGATATTAAGGGAATTGATAAGAAAAAAGAAAAACAGCACAGTCAGAAATGGTGATACAGTTTTAAGAGAGCTTTTAAAGTTGAGGATCCTAGCCTTTTTCTGTGTCTTGGACCACCTAGTGAGTCTGGTGAAATCTATGGACCCCTTCTTAGAATCATGTATATAAATGTATAAATTAACATGCATCAGATTGCAAATGGCAATAATTATATTGAAACAGTATTATTTAAATGCCATGAATTATTAATATTATTAAAATATATATTTAAAAATTAGCTCATGGACCCTAAGTTAAGAATTTCTATTTTGGACCTGGTTGCAGTTGAAAAATGGAGGGAAACAAACCCTAGAGATCATCGGAGGTATAAAGCTATGAATTTTGCCCAGTGAAATACCAATTAAAAACGTGGAGCTCCTTGGTCACAAAAGGAGAGGCAAATGCAGTCAATGTTAAGGGCCCACACTTAGGTCAGAATGACCTCATCTCGAATTTGTGAGTCAAAAAGACGTTGGAAAGAATATAGGGGGAAATGGAAGAGAGAAGTCATTAAACCAGTGAAATATGGTATAGGACATTTTGTACTTGATAGAAAATTCCAGGGCCTGCTCATGTTCAGATGGAAAAATAAGTGTGTGCTAGAAACAGGAAATTATATATAAAATGTACTAAACAGAGAAGGAAAATGTCTCCAAAGAGACATCTTTCCTTAGAGAACTGAAGAGATTCACAGTGATTTTCATGTTTAATTTTACAGATTCTGGAATATTGATGTCAACTTGGAAAAAGCGGCTGGAATCAACTTATTGGAACACCAGGTACTGAGAACTTTGTTGAATGGACTTACTATTCTCCCTCTGGAAAATTCTTATCATGGCAGCTTTTATGGTATGGTGTTAAATCTGTGTTTATATATGTATGTCCAAATGCATAGGTGTATGAATGTACTATTTTTAAAAATATGTTTACACCGATATAATAAGGGGTCATTTGGTTTGGGGGAATTGTTTATTTCTCTAATAGTTTGCAAAGTACAGTAGGACTTGGCAAGTTAGAAATTATCTCAAACTTTTAACTGTATATATGAGGGAGTAAGAAATTGGGGACAGTTTCAATGAAAAAAAAGGCTCCATCAAGTTTCACTGGTCTAGAGTGAGGGAAAAAAAAGGAAGAAAAAAGAATGAGTCACAGTATTCAAAACAAGGTTAAAATTCCACTGACCTCTGCCATAATCAAACCACAGTTAGGGGATTATGTTCATTTTTGGGTGCCATGATTTAGGAAGAATATCGACTAGTCAGAGAATGACCAGATAAGGACTAGCAGGATAATGAAGGACCTCAAATTCAAATGATATGAGCATTGGTTATTGGAACTTGGGCTATTTAGTCTGGAGAAGAGAGAAATTAGGAGAATATTCTAGCTGTATTTGAAGGGCCATTACATAGAAGATATTTAGACTTGTTCTGTTTGGCCCTACAAGGCAGAGTCAGGAATAAAATGCAAATTTAGTCTTGGCTGAAGGTAAAACTTCTGAACAATTTGAGCTGTCAACGGGGAGGTGGGGGGGGGGGAGAGGGAGGGTGAGTTGACTTGGAAGATAGTGGGTCACCCTCACTGAAAGCCTTCAAGGTCTGAATGAACTCTTGTTAGCTATGTTATAAAGAGAATTACTGCTCAGGTACGAGTTGCGATAGATGGTCTTTGAGGTCTCTTCCTTCTCTGAGATTCTGTGATTCTGATTTTGTAAACATTTGAATAGAAAATCATTGGTGGCTCTTTGAATATAGCAATTAGAGAACTGAGTTGAGTTGGGTGAAGATTTGCTCTCACACAGGGCAACAAGGGACATTTGAACTCTACCTTCAAATGTGAGAATAATAATTATATTGCAGTTGATGAAGAGCTCATTTGATCCTAAATTCCTTGTTGGATAATAATTTGTTGGAAAGAGTAGCATGCATTATATGCTGTCATCCTTGAGGACACCAGTATTAACAGAAAACACTGAGAATCTCTTTTAACTTCTTCTTCTTCTTTTTTTTTTTTTAGCAAGGCAATTGGGGTTAAGTGACTTGCCCAGGGTCACAAAGCTAGTAAGTGTTAAGTGTCTGAGGCTGGATTTGAATTCAGGTTCTCCTGACTTCAGGGCTGGTGCTCTATCGATTGTAGTGCCATCTAGTTACCCCAAGTACCTCTTAAAAATAATGCAGATCACAAGAACTGGTGATATCTGAAACTGAATGGAAATGTAAAATTGGAATAGTTATGGGTACGAGAAAATGTTGGCACTAAAAAAATAGCACTAACCAAAGAAAGTGTTAGCCATCTTTCTTTATCCAGAATGGTTATAAATGTCATGATTTGTCAGGATGAATAATACATGAACTTTGAGGAAACTTATATAAGATGAATTCATGTGTTTAAGTGCTTGCATTCCACTTATAAGATTGAATAGTTTAGGTTATTTGGGTTTCTTTCTGTCTACTCTATATTGGCATAGTATTGTTTTAATTTTCCCTGTTATTAATTTTCCTATATTTATAGATTTGAATTATATTATTATGATAAGGATATACTGCATGTAAACAATAGCCAGAAGTTCTTAAGAGATTATGAGACTATGTTTTTAAGAGAATATACCCAAAGAATGGATCAACTACCGATTCTCACATATTAGCTTTAAGCTAATTGAGTACTTGTTAGTAATGATGTAGAAAAGAAAAATGTTCACCAACTATGCAACAATTAAGGTGTATAGTTTGATTTACTTAGCTTGAATTAAAATGGCTACAAATGGTAGAATATGCATGTAGGGTGGGACCAGAGATTGGGAACAGAGTCAGCGATCTGTCCACAGGAGGACAAGTTGGAACATGGAGGCAGTAGGCAGAAGACTAGAGATCCATATCAAAATGGGTAGGAAAGAGAGAATGTCTAGGATGGAAGGTACCATGATCTGTCCTAAAGGGAACAGGGAATAATAACATGTGTCTTGATAGTCAAAAGAGAGTCAATAATCTGTCCCCAGGAGGACAGGTAAGGAAATGTGTTTAGGTAGTGACTGAGGTCTTGAGTATCTTTTCACAGTTGAAATGGTTGGAGATTATGCTCAAAAAATAGAGAGAAATCCCAGGAACCGATAGGCCAGGAAATGGGTCCAAAGAGTAGCGAGACCTCTGGGCATTTGTACTGAAGTAGACCCGGAAGGAAATGTGTCTAGTGTTGAAACAGAGGTTGAAAGGTCTGGGAATCTATCCCAAATGGGAGGGGTTAGGGGATCTTTCCAATGAGTACAAAGAGGGCCAGGAAGATGGCCAAGATAGGTCTCGGGAACAGACAAGTATCTAGGGAACAGTTTAAAAATGAAAAGGTCCGGCATTCAGTTCAGTGTAGAGAGAGAGTCAGAAACTGAATAGGGCAGAGAATGAGTACAGAAAGTAGCTACAGGTTCAGGCTTATATCCCAAAGTGGCCAAGTCAGTTTTATTGTCCCAAAAGTTTGCCAGAGGGGGTCCACCAATGATGCTGCAAGCCTTCCTCATCTTATCCCAATTTCAAAATGATCCGGATGGGGCCTTTGGCTGTCTCCCTGTCTGAAAGTGTCAAGGAATGAATCTAGGGAATAGACATGGGGCCAAGCATTTATTCCAAAGCAGATAGGTCAATGGATGTGTCCAGGGAGTAAGCAGGTTAAAGGCCAGCAACCTATGCCAAAGGCTCACATCATTAAATGGATCCAAAGAGCAGATGGAAGATTTGGGACTTTCCCCTAGTTGAACAGGTCCATGGCTGCATTCAGATAATGTACAGGTAATGAAAAGAGAGGAAAAGGATAAAAGAGAGGAAGGGCAAGAGGACGGTAGGGACAGAGAGAGGAAGGGGAAGGAAGGACAGAGAGAGACAGACAGACAGACAGAGAAGAGAGAGACAGAGAGTCAGTCAGTCAGTCAGTCAGTCAGGGACCTATGTAGATGGGCCAGAGAATAGATCCGAAGAGTAGAGAGAAGTCCAAGCATGTTTCAAAATGGACTTATCAGGAAATGTGTCCAGAGAATAGACAGAAAGCCAATAATTTGGTCAATATAATTATAGGATTATAGATCTAGAAAAGGAAGAAACCTCAGAGGTAGTATAGTTTAGTCCCCTCACTTGACAGAGGAGGAAACGGAGGCTCACGGGGGCAAAATGATTTGCTCATGATCACAGAGGTACCAAGTGTCAGAGTCAGAATGTGAATTTAGGTCTTTGAAATACTTATCTTTCTTTCCACTACACTGCACTGCTTCTCAATGATGTTTAGAGGGTAAGTAAATCAACCACATCTCACCACTTTCTAACCAGTATGGAGACTCTGAACCAGTCAGCCTCCAGCCCCTGCCTCAGTGATGAGCCAGGACCAGGGACTTGCCATGTCCCCTGCCACCATCCCTGCCCTGTGACAACAGGCCATTGGACCAGGATGGATGACTCTCCAGATTTCTTGCCTGGCTACTCAGGTAGAGATAATGAAATCAACCCGGGAGCTGATCTTGAGATTGATGTTTGACAGGTGAGTAAATCAACTATGCTCCCCCTTCTGTAAGCATATCCATCCAGCCTACAAACCCTGACTATAACTTCTATACTACCCAGCCACCAGGCTAAGACCACGGGCTTTCCATCTGCACTATTCTCTCTTGGTGACTATCCCTTCACATCAGTTCATATTAGACTTTCCATGTTTCCCTACATCCTTCCAAGCATTCTTCCTGATATCGCAGGAATCGAGAACTTCCTATTAATTACACTACGTTAAGCCATTCTCCATTTGATGTGTCTCTCCCCTTCTTCTGGATACCAAATTCCTAGGCCCAAACTAGACATCTTCCAGAATTCACATCCCCCTAAGTCACATCGTGGAGATCATGAAATCCCTGTTGTCACTGGCCATGAGACAGGGCTGCCTTGTATTGGGCCGGGAAGGAATTTACAAGGAAGCCTTTAACTCTTTAGAACTAGTCAAACTCAGAGAGCCAGCCAATTTCTAGCACCCACGTGTGTCCAAGAGCCCAGGACCGGGGACTTATATTTTCTACTGCTAACCTTGTTTCGGTATATCACAGAATGAAACGATAAATTCCAAAATGGCCCTTCAAAAAATCTCCCCCACGTAAACTTTTAGCTAGCAATTTAGGCAGTATCCCCTATCCAAAGTCCCGGTTCTTGATACGATATCCAAGAGAAGTGGGTGCGTGTTCTGAATCATCCTCCAGGACCAAGATGCTTGGGATCATCATAACTGCAATGCATGCATTCCACTTTGGGGGTATGTTTCCTTGATATTTTTAGAGCCATGGTATACAATGCTTTCTTCTTTTGCTGATTATCCCCTCTGCATCTATTTATATCAGACCTTCATGCCTCTCTCCATCCTTCCAAGCATCCTTTCTTATATTGCAGGAATCATGGGCTTCATTCACCTACCACAGTATGTTGAGTCATTCCCTAGTCGACGTGCCTCTCCCTTGCTTCTGGACACCAGACCCTTGGAATAAAACCGGACTCACTCCAGAGTCCATGTCCCATGAGTACCCACATGGAAATCATTTATTCCCCATGGAAATGACCATAAGGCAGTGCTATCCGGACTGAAGCTGGGAAGGGGATCTCATCAAGGAAGCTTCTACTCTCTAGAACTATCTAAACTCTGACCCATGTGGTTTCCAGTACACTTATTTTGTGAACAGTATATGACTAAGAACTTGTCATTTTTCCTTATGCTAATTCTGCTTCTTTAACCAGAATGTCAAGGATATTTATATTATCTTTCATTTGATGTAACTTTCATTTCCAAAGATATCCATCCCTACCCTATAACAAGAGAATCAGCCCTTGTATTAAAGAAATAGGCAACCACCCATAAACCGGGTCTGACAGTGGGGGGGAGGGGGATTCAAACTCCCAAGTTCTGCTGCTCTATGACCAAAAGAACAGGCATTATCTCAAATCTCTTCCAGGATCAATATCCTTAGTCATCATAATTGCAGTGCATGTACTTTCAGTTTTTGGTATTTTCCTTTCCAGGTTGCCCTCCTAACTTTCCAGATTCTCTCTATCATGCCATAGCAACCTTATCACCCTAGAAGTTCACTCCACTCCAGAGCGCTTCACTTTGGAAGTAGATCTCACTGCTGGGCCCTTCCTCTGATTGGTTGCTTCCTGCAGGAATTTCTGTTCTAAGGAAAATGCCCAGATCAGCCATGTCTTCTTTCCTCCCTGAGCTCCACTCCTGACTCTCAAGACTTTCTCCATCCTGCCAGAGCAACCTCCTCACCCTGAAAGTTCAGTCTGCCTGACGGAGAACGATCCCACTGCTGGGCTCTTCCTCCGATTGGTCGCTTCCCGCCAGAACCACCATTTTAAGGAAAGTGCCCAGATCAGCCATGTCTTCATTTCTCCTTGGGCTCCACTCCTGTCTCTCAAGACTTTCTCCATCATGCCACAGCAGCCTCGTCATCCTGGGAGATCAGTCTGCCTGACTTTGTACTAGAAGTAGATCCCACTGCTGGGCTCTTCCTCTGATTGGTTGCTTTCTGCCAGAACCACCATTTTAAGGAAAATGCCCAGACTAGCCATGTCTTCATTCCTTCCCGAGATCCACTCCTGACTCTCTAGATGTTCTCCATCATGCTAGCGGAGCTTCTTCAGTCTGGAAATTTAGTCTGCACTGGCCTCCCACCGGACCTACCCTCTGCCCTATGGACCCTTCCTCTGATTGGTCAGTTCCTACAAGAAACTTCATTTTAAGGAAAGGAGGTCAAGATCAGCCATGTCTTCATTCTCTCTGCACCTCACTCCTGACTCTGCAGACTTCTTCTATCATGTCACAGCAGCCTTCTCACCCTGGGATTTTACTCTGTCCAGCAGTCTCATCGCCCTGGAACTTCGCTCCTCACCTGACCTCACACTTCTTTTGATTGGTCCATTCCTCTTAGAACCACTCCTCTCTTAGGTTCCACTCCCGACTCTGCAAAATTTCTTTCCCATACCCCAGTAGCTTTCTAACCCTGGAGGTTCGCTTTGCCACTTACTTCCCCCCCTAAAAATATACTCTCTTGGAGGCCTTTTCTCTGATGGGTCTGTTCCTGTCTGAACCTCTATTTTAGGTAAATGCTAGCCATAACTTCATTCTTCTTTGATTTCTAATCCTGAGTCTCTAGACTTGTTCTGCCATGTTATAGCAGCCTTCTTGCCTCGGAAGTGCATTCTGCCCCTGTAGATTCCTCACCCTAGAAATTCACTCCATCCCTAGATCTAGCCCAATGCTCATCCATCAGATTTCTAGCATCCTCACTTGGCCAGCTACATAGGATCAGCAACTTGCCATTTTCTATAGCACTGACCCTGCTTTATAAGAGAATATCAAAAGTATTCCAGTCTTTTCCTTTAATACCACTTTTACTTCCAAATATGTCCCTCCATATCTTCTAAACAAGTAGTCTTTACATCACTGAATGAAACAAAAGCAGAAAAGGTACTTCAGCAAAAGTGATCCATCCGTGAGCTTCTTCTGATTGTTTAGGGGATATTCCACACCAAAACTTTTAGTACTCCTATACTCGAAACATAACAGATATTTTCTCTTAACTCTTCCGGGACCAAGATGACTGGTCATCATAATTAGAATGTGTGCATTTTCTCTTTTTGGTGCTTTATCTTGGTAGTTTTCAAGTCATAGTATATGTATTGTTATCCTTTCTTAAGGACCATCTCTCTTTATCAGTTCATATCAGTATTCTCATGCCTCCCTTTGTTCTTCCTGATCTGTTTTTATACATTATATGAATCATGAGCTTTATTCCCAAAAACAGTATGTTGAAATGCTCCCTAATCAATATGCCTCTCTGCTGCTTCTTCACATTACTCTTCGGGACTAAAACTAGACCCCCTCCAAATATCATGTGACCCCATTTTTAATGAAAAAAGAATAAATTTCCCCATTGGAAATAGACCAAAGGCAGGGCGGCCATGACTGAAAATGGGAAGGGAAATTGACAGGGAAGCTTCAGATCTCGAATTAGACAACTTCTGACCTGGTTGGTTTCAAGCAGTCCCATTAGGTCAAGAGCACAAGACAGAAGCCGTGGCATTCTCCCTACTGTGGCCCTGCTAATTGACATCATAACATAAAAAAACCCTTTTCTAATATCTTTTGTTTTGATGTTACCTTTATTTTCATCCTATCTAAAGATAGCCACAACATATATCAAAAAAAAGCTGGAGGAGCACATAAATTTAATTCACCCTATACATGTGAGTTTCTAAATTTTGGCTATATTCTATTCCCCAAATCTTGGCCCTCTATAACTAAACAAAGCAAGCATAATCAAACTCTAACCCACCCAGGCTCTAGTACCCAAAGTTGACCAACAGCTTAAAGCTGAGTATCTGTCATTTTCCGTAATGATGACCATGCTTCTTTATACGATAATGTCATCATGCTGTTTTGCTATCATTTTCACTACTAAATATATCTTACAAGATCTAGCTCTCTGGCTAGTGAAGGGATCAGGGATCAGAGAAGGGAAAGGTACATAAAAAGCACTTCAAAAATCATTTACAGAAAAGCTATGATTGATAGTTTAGACCAGAGGTGTCAGACATGTAATCTATATATTGTTTGTGGCCCACAATACTTCCTAGGGCAGCCCAAGCCAAATTGAAATATAATTGGGAAACAGCTGACAAAATAAATGAAAATACAAAAAAACCCACAGATAATATTACGTTTTAAAACTAGTTCAACATTTAGCCCTCTTGGAGTCCTTATATATGGTTTAGTGGTCCCCATTTCTATCTGTTTTCAATACCAATAATTAGGCAATTCCTATGTTCCAATAGTTGCGCTCCTAATGAATAATTAGACAATGTTCGACACTCAATGTCCTGGAGCTCTATACACAACCAAAACAGGCACATTTTAACACACTGATTATTACACTTTATTTTGCCAAAATTTCAAAAACATGTCTAATATCCTTTGTTTTGATATCACTCTCAATTCCATACATATCCTTTCTAAACTCATATGCACAAAACCACCCATTACATTAAAGAATGAAACAAAAAAGCAGAAAAATCACTTCAGCAAAACTTGACCACACATGAACTCTGCTTGAGTCATTAGGAAATATTCTATAGCAAGTCATCACTGCTCTATACCAAACCCAAATGAGATCATTTTATCTACTCTCACCCTGAAACAAGAAATTTAGCTATTATAATTCTATTGCATTTGATTTTATCTTTAAGTCATTTCCCTTGATATTTTTGAAGTCAGTGGACACTTGGTTTTCCTTTCATATTGAGCATTCCTCTGCTTTAATTCATTTAGCTCTTTCCATGACTATACATTTTTTTCCAATTACCTTTTCTTATATTGCAGGAATTATGTATTTCATCATGTATTATAGTACACTGAGCTACTCCAATTGATATGCCTCCACTTTGCTTGAGAGCAGCCCCAAAGTTTATGTAATTACAGCTTCCAAATGAAGATAATGAATTCCCCATGGGAATGGCCTTGAGTCAAAGCTGTTATATCTGGAAGTGGAAAGAGAAGTACATGAAAGTAGTCTTACTTCTCAAGAAATAGCCAAACTATTGCCCAATCATTTCCCAGCACTCACAATTGACCAAGAGTATAGAGATTTGGCATTTTCCCCGTAGAACACTTTTATTCTTCATATCATCATGTTCAAACACTTCTATTATCTTTGGATTTGATGTCGCCTTCATTTCCAAATATATCACTACCTAGAGAACCAAACATTGTATCAAAGAATGAAAAAAGAAATATATTAAAGGTACTTTCAAAAATCACCTGGCAGGAGGTAGAAAGAATGCATGTACATAGGCTCCCTTCTCTAGAAATGACTCCATTCTGCTCAAATTGTTTTCAAACATTATCACTTGACCAACAAGTAAGGACAAGGAACATGTCATTATGTCTACAAATGTCTTTTTTTCTTGGCATCATAATATCTGAACATTTCTCACAAAAATGATTTTAATTCTTCCATTTCTAAAATGTCTTTACTGGTGAGAGAACCAGGCTGTGCATCAAAGAAAAAAAATAAATGCAGTAACAAAAAAAATCATAATACACGCTGTGGCTGACAGTTTCAGAAATACTCCATATTCAAATGTCCCAGAACTTTAGAGACAACCAAAGCACAGGCATTGTATCCACTGATACCATATTACAATGTCAAAAATATTCAAATATCCATTGATATAGTCAATGACTATATCACTTTCATTTCTAAATATTTTCTTCATCATCCCATACTCAAGGGGAATAACAGTCATATGAAAGAATGAAACAGAAATGTAACAAAAGCTCTTCAACCAAATATCCACTCATCTAAACTTTGTTTTGAGAATTTAAATCATATTTTACAGCAATACTTCAAGCTGCTCTATAACCAAGCAAGTTGATTCCATTTCTCCACTTAACTCTTCACAATAAGAAACTTGGTCATTATAATTTTACTGCAGTTAATTTAAACTATTAGTGCTTTCCTATAATATATTAAAACCATACAATGTTTTATACAATGTTATCCTCAACTTTATACAATGATATCCTCTATTGTTGAACGTCTTAGTTTATTTCAGTTTGCCCATTTTTTTCCCACCTTTCCAAGCATACTGTTATATGTTATAGAAGTAATGGGTTTCACTCCTGTACCAGGAGGAGGAGAAACAATTAAATCTAAGTGTTTCCATCCATCTTTTTCCAAACAGGTTCATGCAAAAACTTCAGATAAATCATAAAAGACTGTTAATTGTAGGCCATATAAGGAGATATGTAAAATTCCCTACTGCAAATGGTTCAGAGGCAGAACTTCTGAGGCTAAAAGTTGGAAAAGGAGTTCTTGAAAGTAGCCTGATTTCCCTATGTCCGTTTCTCCATGACATGCCAAGTCCATGTTTCCTAGCACACACATTTGGTGAGCAGTGATTTAATAGATACATGGCTATTTTGCCTACAGATGATGCTTTTGGTGACATCATAATGTTTAAACATTTGTAAAACACATTAATTCCAAATATATTCTTTGATGGCTTATAATTTGAGACCAAACTTTTGTATTCAAGTGAAATTAAATTGTTAAAAAAAAAAAAAAGAAAAGAAAAGAAAGAAAGCCTTCCTTCTACCTTACCCTATCGGTGGATTTGCCCAAGGATTTACACATTATTGAACAACCAGTGACCCATCACTATATAATCTAACAAAACATGTATATTCCTTTTCACTACTTTTTATGAAGACAACATCCTTATACAGCTTAATTTTAGCACCATTAATTTCAGCTCTTCTTTCATTTTTATCACTTTAAAATTAATTTTATAAAATATTATCCTCTTTGGATGAACATCCTTTTGTATAATTTTATTTCAGTCTTCAAATTCCTTTCTTATGTTACAGAAGTTATGAATTGCAGTGACATACCACCATTTGGGAGTCACAGTCAAATCCAAGTCATATTTTCACCATTCTTTTTCTAACACAGATTTAAGAAATCAATAACTTAATTTCAATTTTCCAATCCCTCTCCCCATTCCTAGAAGCAATCTTTCTTATGTGGGAAAAGTAATGCATTAAATACCTTACCACAGGCTGATGAGGCACCATCAATTTCAAGAGTTTCATATTTTCTTTTTTTAACCATTATATTTTTTAACTTTTAAAAACTCATTATAGTTTTATTATTTTGCTATTTATTTTATTTTTTATAATATATCATAATATTATAAATAATTATTAAAATAATATTATTTATTATATTTTTAACTCATTCTATTACACAAACTAACAATTCTCAGTGACTAGAAGGCACACATATGGTGACATAGGATCCCCCAGTACATATAGTCAAAAGGCCAGGAAGTGCTGGCAAGAGGTAAGAGAGAGGAATTTGGCAAAGATCTTCAATTCTCAAGCATTGTACTCTATTCTAACACACAGAGTTGGCCAACAATTCAATACCAAGGACATGGCATTTTGCTTAGGGATGACCCTTTCTTGGCATCATATTTGCCTTTTGAACATATTTCATGTAAAATTTGCCTTTATTCGCAAATATTTCCATTTAGCTTTGCCCATCTAGAGAGCCAGGGTCTCCAAGAATGAAAAAAGGAATGTTACAAAGCACTGTTTCAGAAAAATCAGGCACATATAACCTGGGGCTGTAATTTTCATTCTTACTAAATAAACAAAGTCTCAGAGCTGAAGAAACAATAAAAAGAAGGGTATTTTATCCAACGAGCATCTTTCATTTTTAGAGAATATCAACAAAACTATCAAAATCCAGTAATTTGGAAACATTCAATTTAGAAATAGACCCTTTGACAGCTTATAATCTAAGACCAAAATTTTGGATCAAAATGTCCATTCCTCCAAAATCATTCAGACAATCTTACCCTCAGCATAATTCTAGATGAGCTTTTTGCAATTATTCAACAATTAGCACCCAGAAGTCTATAAATTAGCAAAGCAGGAAGATTCATTCTAATTGCTCAATTCTTAGATAGCATTCTTGTGCAGAATGAGTTTAAGGCAATAAATTCTACCTATTTTTTATTTCAAAATTATGTATTAATTTTATAAAAACTTCACATTGCTTTATTTCAACCTGTTAATTCCTTTCCATCATTTTCTTAAACTATTAGACAATTCAGTTATTACTGGTTGCATTTCCATATCATACTACCAGGAGTGACCCTCAAATCCAAATGTTTCCAAACTCTTTTTCCAAAAAGTGTTCAGGAAATATATAAGGTGATTTTAGCATTTCCAGGCCCCTCTCCATTTTTCAAAGCATATTATGATGGAGAAGTATAATGACATACCATAAAACAGGGATTCACTCTCAACTCCAAGAGCTTCTTTACTCTACTACTACTCTTGGTTCATACAAAATCTTAGGCATAACCTTATGTGTCTGCAAATTTAGGGGATATATGGAGATAAAAGTTTCTTTATGACACAGAGTTGTAAGGCCAGGAATTTTTGGCTGGAAGTAGGATGAAGAATTCAAGAAATAAGCCTAAGTTAACCAAAACTACTCTAATTACACATAAAAGCAATTTTAACATTTCATTTCTTTTCAAAATTTGAGCTCCAAAATTTCCCTTTTGATCCCTTCTCTCAGCACCTTATTGAGAAGGTAAACAACCTGATATAAGTTATTCACAGTTACACAAAACATGCATCCATATAATTCATATTATGAAAGAAAACAGGAAAAAAACTAGAAAAACAAAGAAAATTAAAGAAAAAATTTGCGTTGATCAGTTTTCAGAACTTCAGGAGTTTTTTCCCTGTGGGTAGATAGCATTTTTCATCACAAGCACTTCAGAATTGTAATGGATCATAGCATTATAATGCTTAGAACAGCTAAATTACTTACTGCTGATCCCCACATAATGAGGCTGTTGCTATATACAATGTTCTACTGTTACTGCATAGAATATTCTGCTCATTTCAGTATGCAAGAGTTGATATAAGTATTTCTAGGTTTTTCTAAGAGCATCCTTCTTGTCATTTCTTATGGCTCAATACCTCAGCCAATGCTGAAATGATGTAAGGACACACTGTTAGTTTCATTCATATTCCATAAATAATGTCATAGAACTGAATAGCAAACAAGAAGTATAGCCTTCTCTCGATTCATATCCTCCTTCCTGAAAACTGAAATATGAGTCAGATATTAAATATCCATTAATTTCTAATAAAATTCAGTTTCAAACTTAACTCTTGTGAACTTAGCATCATCTAATCTAAGAATGAAAGGTATGGTCAAAATGAACCTTCCTAGGCATGAGAAAAAGGAAGAAAGGGAAGAAAGGAAGGAAAGAAAGAAGGAAGGAAGGAAGGAAGGAAGGAAGGAAGGAAGGAAGGAGGGAAGGAAGGAAGGAAGGAAGGAAGGAAGGAAGGAAGGAAGGAAGGAAGGAAGGAAGAAAGGAACGAAAGAAGGAAGGAAGGAAGGAAGGAGGGAAAGAAGGAAGGAAGGAAGGAAGGAAGGAGGGAAAGAAGGAAGGAAGGAAGGAGGGAAGGAAGGAAGGAAGGAAGGAAGGAAGGAAGGAGGGAAGGAAGGAAGGAAGGAAAGAAGGAAGGAAGGAGGGAAGGAAGGAAGGAAGGAAAGAAGGAAGGAAGGAGGGAAGGAAGGAAGGAAGGAAAGAAGGAAGGAAGGAGGGAAGGAAGGAAGGAAAGAAGGAAGGAAGGAGGGAAGGAAGGAAGGAAGGAAAGAAGGAAGGAAGGAGGGAAGGAAGGAAGGAAGGAAAGAAGGAAGGAAGGAGGGAAGGAAGGAAGGAAGGAGGGAAAGAAGGAAGGAAGGAAGGAAGGAAAGAAGGAAGGAGGGAAGGAACGAAAGAAGGAAGGAAGGAAGGAAGGAGGGAAAGAAGGAAGGAAGGAAGGAAGGAAGGAAGGAAGGAAGGAAGGAAGGAAGGAAGGAAGGAAAGAAGGAAGGAAGGAAGGAAGGAGGGAAAGAAGGAAGGAAAGAAGGAAGGAGGGAAGGAAGGAAGGAAGGAAAGAAGGAAGGAAGGAGGGAAGGAAGGAAGGAAGGAAAGAAGGAAGGAAGGAGGGAAGGAAGGAAGGAAGGAAAGAAGGAAGGAAGGAGGGAAGGAAGGAAGGAAGGAAAGAAGGAAGGAAGGAAGGAGGGAAGGAAGGAAGGAAAGAAGGAAGGAAAGAAGGAAGGAGGGAAGGAAGGAAAGAAGGAAGGAAGGAAGGAAAGAAGGAAGGAAAGAGGGAAGGAAGGAAAGAAGGAAGGAGGGAAGGAAGGAAGGAGGGAAGGAGGAAGGAAGGAAGGAAAGAAGGAAGAAGAAGGAAGGAAGGAGGGAAGGAAGGAAGGAGGGAAGGAAGGAGGGAGGGAGGGAGGGAAGGAAGGAAGGAGGGAAGGAAGGAGGGAAGGAAGGAGGGAAGGAAGGAGGGAAGGAAGGAAGGAAGGAGGGAAGAAGGAAGGAAGGAAAGAAGGAAGGAGGGAAGGAAGGAAAGAAGGAGGGAAGGAAGGAAGGAGGGAAGGAAGGAAAGGAAAGGAAGGAAGGAAAGAAGGAAGGAAAGAAGGAAGGAAGGAAGGAAGGAAGGAAGGAAGGAAGGAAAGAAGGAAGGAAAGAAGGAAGGAAGGAAAAGAAAGGAAGACATCAGTCTTTTTGGCCTTCAGCACAATGTGAGTTGGTGGTTTCTTCATGATCCCATAACCAAAGAAATAACTGTTTAAAATAAATGAAAACATATATATTCCTTCCCCAAACTCTTGCAAAAGAAATTTTATGATGTCAAAGTCACCTTATTCTACCTAATCACATTTTCTCCTTTCAATATATACAAAATTTTGCTTAATATCTGATCATTCATTTGCTTGATTTTTTTCAGGCTTCTAATTTCCCTCTTCTCCTCATCCTCAGTCTGCTTTCTGATACCTGCTTAGTGAATGTTTGCCTTGACATCGCAGCATATCCACAATCACCCTCAGATCCAGATCCCTGCTCCACTCCCTTTTCCAACATGGGACAAGGAATCCCTAAGTTGACCCCAGTCTGTCATAGCTCCCCTCCATCCTCCAAAGCATACTCTTTTGTATAAAATGAATACGTTTGATGCTGTACCACAGGATGCTAAGCCACTCTCTAATCCAAGGGCTTCCACCCTGGATTGCTCTCCTGAATTCAGGAAAAATCACAGGCATCACATCACCTCTCATGACCACAGCCATTATAGGCAGGTAAATGATTTCCCAGTGCAGAGGGTTGGAAGCCAGGAAGCCCTGGCCAGAATAGGGAAAGGGGAAATCAGAGAAAGATTCACATCTCTCCACATCAACCTTCATCTACAACAAAGTCTAGCAATATCTAATAGCCAGCAGCTCCACCCTGGCCACGTTTCATTTAACCTAAAGTTGATCCAGTTGTGAGTTCCTATTTCCTCCATATTTCTCACTTACTGCATTGTAATTTAGCCCCCCTTGACAATTATTTTCATTTACATTTGCATATTTTCATATGCAAAGACCTAGATTTGAAATCCAAAAAGGAAAAGGAATTTCCAGGAAAATAGTTCCAGAACAATCAAGTCCATATCATCTGGGACTGCCATGTTCCTTCTCCCTACAGAAGCTCTGTCCCCCAGCTGAAAAGACAAAGAAACCTGGGGCATGGTGTCCACTGAATATCCTCCTTCCTTTAGAATCAATGTCACCAAACTACCAATATCCAAACACTGGAAAAGAAATTCGATTCCAAACCTAGCCTTGGTTATCCTGTACTCTGAACCCCTAATTTGGAACTCCCTAGAATGCAAATGCCTCCTTCCCTGTGCACCCAAAACAGACAATACCCCTCTGCTCATAGTTTTAGCTGAACTTCGTGCAATTTTTAAATGACTGAGGCTTTGGAACTCTGAATCTCAGTCCAAACAAGTGAATTTTAACCACCTTCCCACTTCTTGGATAACATGTTGGGGCACCTTTAGTTAATACCATTGAATTGCACCTATTCAATTCTTGTTTTTATCAATGCAGTTTTAATTTCAAAAATATTGTCCTCTTTCTTTTCAAAAACTTTGCTTGATAGGAATAGATTTGTGTCCCTCCCCTTCTCTCCTTCATTCCCACTCTCTGTGTCTTGTGATATTTCATTTGTTATTGGTTGACAGTCCATAATCCACACTGAGGCATCGTCCACAAAACTTAGGGTTTCCCAAAATCCCTTTTCCAAAATAGCTTTAGGCAATCTATGCTTAAATTTCAGTCTTTCAAGGCCCCTCTACATCCTTGAAAGCATCCTCTCTTCATGGGACAGAAGTGATGTGCTACTTAATAACATACCTTCAGATGATAAGGAGCCCTGGACTCTTAAGAGTGCCTGCCTCCTTTCTTACCCTGGGCTCAGGCCAAATCTTAGCACACTACCACATGCCAGTATCCACAAGCCCTCTATGGGGGTGAAATATTCCCCATTACCCAGTGGTCATGGCGAGGCTGCTCAGATAATACCAACTCTCTTGCAAAAGAAAATAAAAAGAAAGAGAGGGAAGGAGGAAGGAGGGAAGGAGGGAAGGAAGGAAGGAGGGAAGGAAAGAAGGAAGGAAGGAAGGAAGGAAGGAAGGAAGGAAGGAAGGAAGGAAGGAAGGAAGGAAGGAAGGAAGGAAGGAGGGAAGGAAGAAGGAAGGAAGGAAGGAAGGAAGGAAGAAGGAAGGAAGGAAGGATAAAATGAAGGGCTGATGAAAGGGAAAAAAAAGAAAGAAAAAGAATCAGGAATGAAAGAAGGAAAGAAAAGGAAGCAGGAAGAAAAGACAGAAGAAAGGTAAAAAGAAGGAAGGAGGGAAAGAAGAAAGAAGGAAGGAGGTGAGGAAAGAAGGAAGGAAAGGAAAAAAGAAAGAAGGAAGATAGAAAGGACTACTAAAGAAAGGAAAAGAATCAGGAAGGAAGGAAAGGGGAGAAGGAAGGAGGGAGGGAAGAAAAAAGGAAAGGCTGAAGGAAGTAAGGAAAAAATGAAAAGAAAGGAAGCAGGAAGGAAAGAAAAAAGGAAGGAAGGTAGAACAGAAGGAAGGAAGAAAGGAAAGGAAGCAGAAAGAAAGGAAGAAGTCAGCCTTTCTGGCTTTTGGCACAATGTAAATTGATGGTTTCTTCATTATCACACAATCAAAGAAATAATAGTTTAAAATAAAGGAAAGTATTTACATTCCTCCCCAAACTATTGCAAAGGAAAAGAAACTTACCCACCCTAATTTTCTAATATCAGTCACCTTTTCCTCTCCATTACATTTTCTTTGAATATATACAAAATTTTGCTTAATTTTTGATCATGCATTTGCTTGATTTTTTTCAGTCTTCTAATTTCCCTTCTCCTCATCCTCAGTCTGCTTTCTGATACCTGCTTAGTGAATGTTTGCCTTGACATAGCAGCATATCCACAATCACCCTCAGATCCAGATCCCTGCACCACCTCCTTTTCCAACATGGGACAAGGAATCCCTAAGTTGACCCCAGTCTGTCATAGCTCCCCTCCATCCTCCAAAGCATACTCTTTTGTGTAAAATGAATACGTTTGATGCTGTACCACAGGATGCTAAGCCACTCTCTAATCCAAGGGCTTCCACCCTGGATTGCTCTCCTGAATTCAGGAAAAATCACAGGCATCGCACCACCTCCTCATGTCCACAGCCCTTATAAGCAGGTAAATGATTTCCCAGTGCAGAGAGTTGGAAGCCAGGAAGCCCTGGCTGGAAGGGGCAAAGGGGAAATCAGAGAAAGATTCATATCTCTCCACATCAACCTTCATGCAGAACAACATCTAGCAACAGCTAATGGCCAGCCATTCCACCCTGGCCACATTTCATTTAACCTAAAGTTGACCCAGTTGTGAGTTCCTCTTTCCTCCATATTTCTCACTTACTGCATTGTAAGTTAGCCCCACTTGACAATTATTTTCATTTACTTTTACATATGCAAAGAGCCAGATTTGAACTCCAAAAAGGAAAAATAGTTCCAGAACAATCAGATCCACTGGGACTGACATGTTCCTTCTCCCTGCAGAAGCTTTGTCCCCCAGCTGAAAAGACAAGGAAACATGAGGCATTGTGTCCACTAAATATCCCCCTTCCTTTAGAGACAATGCCACTAAAATACCAATATCCCTCCATTATGATAGACATTCGATTCCAAACATAGCCTTGGTTATCCTGTACTCTGGACCCCTAATTTGGATTACCATGAAATGCAAATACCCTCTTCCCCTTGCCCCCAAAGGACTGAGGCAAGCCCTCTCTGCTCACTCTTTTAGCTGAAGTTGATGTAATTTTTGACTGGCTGGGGCACTGGAACACTGAAGCTCAGTCCAAACAAGTGAATTTTAACCACCTTCCCACTTCTTGGATAACATGTTGGGGCACTTTCAGTTTATACCATTAAATTGCACCTATTCATTTCTTGTTTTTATCAATGCAGTTTTAATTTCAAAAATATTGTCCTCTTTCTTTTCAAAACTTTGCTTGATAGGAATAGATTTGTGTCCCTCCCCTTCTCTCCTTCATTCCCACTCTCTGTGTCTTGTGATATTTCATTCGTTATTCGTTGACATTCCATAATCCACACTGAGGCATCGTCCACAAAACCTAGTGTGTTTCCCAAAATCCCTTTTCCAAAACAGCTTTAGGCAATCTATGCTTAAATTTCAGTCTTTCAAGGCCCCTCTCCATCCTTGAAAGCATCCTGTCTTCATGGGACAGAAGTGATGTGCTACTTAATAACACACCTTCAGATGATAAGGAGCCCTGGACTCTTAAGAGCTGCCCTGCCTCCTTTCTTAGCCTAGCTTAGGCCAAATCCACAAGCCTCTATGGGGGTGAAACAATCCCCATTACCCAGGGGTCACGGCCAGGCTGCCCAGATGGGTCCAAGGAAGTCCAATGGAGGCAACAACTCTCTGTTCTCCCTTACTCCCAGTATTGGACACAAATTCTTTGGAGCCAACCCACCTGGCCAAGAACTCCCCAGTGGGAGCCATTCCATTTTGCCCACAGATAGCCCCTCCTTGATTTCCTTTGTTCCTCCACACAGCTCATTCATTTTCTTTTCATTTTGACTTCATTGTTGCCTACTCAGAGAGCCAGACACGATATCCAAAAGTAAAGAATCATTTCATTAAATGCATTTCAGGAAGCTCAGTCACATGGGAGGGACACTGCCAGGTTCCTTCATATCCCATACACCATTTCCAAGAGTCACTGAAGAGCAAGAAAAAGGTCCCACATTTTGTCCACTAATGAAACCATTTCCTAATACCAGAATACAAACCCAAAGTATCACTATCTATCAATTTGAAAGCAAATTTAATTCCAAAACTTAGCCTTTGCCACTTTGTAATCTGAGAACAAAATGTGAAATCAAAAGGAAAACTCATAGGTAAAAAATGAACAAGCCAAAAAACAAAGACTAAAAAGTAACAGCATAAAAAATAAGTACATAGAAACAGCCACCAGGCTATCCTGGGATCCTCAGAGTTTGAACTGATGGTTTGCTCATGATCCCATAACCAAAGAAACCCCAAAGAAACATCAAAGCACGTAGGTAACGTCTCCTTAAAGATAACTACCCTACTCCGTCTAATTTAATGACTTTAAAAGTCCCTTTCTCATTTCAAAATACACTTTACTCTTCCATTGACACAGCCTGTCCCCATATTTCTGCGCATTTTCTTATATCACTTTATTTCAGTCTTCTCTTCTTTTCTCTTCTGAAACATCATTCCTTAATAGTTGCCTTGACGTACCACACTTTGGGGAATCGCCCTCCAATTGACCATGCTCTACCACATATTTCCCAACAAATAGGGATTCAAGCAGTCCATAGGGGGCTTGCCATGTTCCCAGGCCTCTCTCTAAAGTATCCTTGAAAGTCTCCCCTCTCATCCCAGAGAAGTGATGGGTTTAATAACCTACCATAAGATAATCAGCCCTTCTCCAATCAAAGAGTTTCCTGCCTTTATGGCTTGGCTGGGCCCAGGACAAATCTTAGACACACTAACACATACCAATGTCCACGAGCCCTAAAAAAAAGCAAAAAGGTTCTCCACTGGAGAGAGCTGGGATGCCAAGGAGCCCCGGCCAGAACTGGAAAGAGAAATTCTGGGAACCAGTCTCACATCTATACTACTCCCATCTCTAGGAACGCTCTTTTGAGCAAACACAGCTGGCCGAGAGCTGACAATAAGGGCCATTTCCTTTTCCCTATTGGTGACCCTTTCTGGTTTTCTTTTTCCTCCACAGTTCTCACTTATTTTATCTTAATTTCGCCTGGATTTTCAAATATCACCTTCATTTGTACTCCTCCAGAGAGCCAGATGGGATACTAAAACAAAAAGCATTTCCTTCACAGCTTTTCAGGAAAATCAGTTACATATATAGTGACACTCCCAGTTTCATTCATATCGTCTCCAGTGGTTCTCAAACTTTTGTTCTCAGTATCTTCATGTTGTTAAAAAAAACTATCAAGGATCTGTTCAAAGAGTTTTTGTTCACATGGGTTATATTTATAGCTATTTACTATATTAGAAATAAAAAATGATTTTGAATTTATAGACCCTCTGAAAGGGAATCAGAGACCCCAACAATTCTTTGGACTATACTTTGAGGACAACTGCAGGCAGTGTCGAAGACCTGAATACCCAATGAGAAGTGTGACCTTTTCTCAACTCATGACCCCCTTCCTGAAAACTAAAATGTGAACCACATTTTAAATATTCATTAATTTAAAACCAAATTAATTTGTAAGCTTAGTCCTTGCCACCTTCTAATCTGAAAATGAAAGGAATAATCTGAATGAACCTTGTTGGGCATGAAAGGATGAAAGTAAGGAAAGAAGGAAAAGAAAGAGGAAAGAAGCAAATAAGGAAATATTGAAGGAATGAAGGAAAAAGGGAGGAAATGAAAGGAAGATGGGAGGAAGGAAGGAAGAAAAAGGAAAGAAGGAAGGAAGGAAGGAAGAGAAAGGAAAGGAAAGGAAGAGAAAGAGAAAGAGAAAGGGAAAGGGAAAGGGAAAGGGAAAGGGAAAGGGAAAGGGAAAGGGAAAGGGAAAGGGAAAGGAAAGGAAAGGAAAGGAAAGGAAAGGAAAGGAAAGGAAAGGAAAGGAAAGGGAAGGGAAGGGAAGGAAAGAAAAGGGAAGGGAAGGGAAGGAAGGAAGGAAAGGGAAGGGAAGGGAAGGAAAGGGAAGGGAAGGGAAGGAAAGAAGGAAGGAAAGGAAAGGAAAGGAAAGGAAAGGAAAGGAAAGGAAGGAAGGAAGGAAGGAAGGAAGAAAAAGGAAAGAAGGAAGGAAAGAAGGAAGGAAAGGAAAAGAAAGGAAGGAAAGAAGGAAGGAAGGAAGGAAGGAGGAAAGGAAAGGAAAGGAAAGAAGGAAGGAAAGGAAAGAAAAGGAAAGGAAAAGGAAAGGAAAAGGAAAGGAAAGGAAAGGAAAGGAAAGGAAAGGAAAGGAAAGGAAAGGAAAGGAAAAGGAAAGGAAAGGAAAGGAAAAGAAAAGGAAAGGAAAGGAAAGGAAAGGAAAGGAAAGGAAGGGAAGGAAAGAAAGAAGGAAGGAAAGGAAAAGAAAGGAAGGAAGGAAGGAAGGAAGCAAGGAAGGGAGAAGGAAGGAAAGGAAAGGAAAGGAAGGAAGGAAGGAAAGGAAAGGAAAAGAAAGGAAGGAAGGAAGGAAAGAAGGAAGGAAGGAAGCAAGGAAGGAAGGAAGCAAGGAAGGAAAAAAAGCAGAAAGAAGAAAGATATTAGTCTTTTTTGGCCTTCAGCACAATGTGACTTGGTGGTTTCTTCATGATCCCACAATTTAAAATGAATGAAAACATGTACATTCTTTTCCCAAACTCTCCCAAAGTAAGAGAATATTACCCAGAATAATTTTATGATGTCAAAGTCACCTTCCCCCCATTTCATTTTTGCATTGAATATGTATAATCGTTTGCCTACTCACCAATTATTCATTTATTTTAATTTTTCAGTCTTCTAATTTTCCTCTTCTCCTCATCCTCAGTCTGCTTTCTGATACCTGCTTAGTGAATGTTTGCCTTGACATAGCAGCATATCCACAATCACCCTCAGATCCAGATCCCTGCACCACCTCCTTTTCCAACATGGGACAAGGAATCCCTAAGTTGACCCCAGTCTGTCATAGCTCCCCTCCATCCTCCAAAGCATACTCTTTTGTATAAAATGAATACGTTTGATGCTGTACCACAGGATGCTAAGCCACTCTCTAATCCAAGGGCTTCCACCCTGGATTGCTCTCCTGAATTCAGGAAAAATCACAGGCATCACATCACCTCCTCATGACCACAGCCATTATAGGCAGGTAAATGATTTCCCAGTGTAGAGGGTTGGAAGCCAGGAAGCCCTGGCTGGAAGGGGCAAAGGGGAAATCAGAGAAAGATTCACATCTCTCCACATCAACCTTCATCCACAACAAAGTCTAGCAAAACCTAACAGCCAGTAGCTCTACCCTGGCCACATTTCATTTGACCTAGAGATGACCCAGTTGTGATTTCCTCTTTCCTCCATATTCCTCACTTATTGCATTGTAAGTTAGCCACCCCTGACAATTACCTTCATTTACTTTTACATATGCAAAGAGCCAGATGTGAAACCCAAGAATGAAAAAGAATTTCCAGGAAAATAGTTCCAGAACAATCAGGTCCACTGGGACTGACATGTTCCTTCTCCTTGCAGAAGCTCTGTCCCCCAGCTGAAAAGACAAAGAAACCTGGGACATGGTGTCCACTGAATATCCCCCTTCCTTTAGAGACAATGTCACCAAACTACCAATATCCAAACACTGGAAAAGAAATTCGATTCCAAACCTAGCCTTGGTTATCCTGTACTCTGAACCCCTAATTTGGAACTCCCTAGAATGCAAATGCCTCCTTCCCTGTGCACCCAAAACAGAGACAATACCCCTCTGCTCATAGTTTTAGCTGAACTTCGTGCAATTTTTGACTGGCTGGGGCACTGGAACTCTGAAGCTCAGTCCAAACAAGTGAATTTTAACCACCTTCCCACTTCTTGGATAACATGTTGGGGCACCTTTAGTTCATACCATTGAATTGCACCAATTCATTTCTTGTTTTTATCAATGCAGTTTTAATTTCAAAAATATTGTCCTCTTTCTTTTCAAAAACTTTGCTTGATAGGAATAGATTTGTGTCCCTCCCCTTCTCTCCTTCATTCCCACTCTCTGTGTCTTGTGATATTTCATTTGTTATTGGTTGACATTCCATAATCCACACTGAGGCATCGTCCACAAAACCTAGTGTTTCCCAAAATCCCTTTTCCAAAATAGCTTTAGGAAATCTATGCTTAAATTTCAGTCTTTCACGGCTCCTCTCCATCCTTGAAAGCATCCTCTCTTCATGGGACAGAAGTGACATACTATTTAATAACACACCTTCAGATGATAAGGAGCCCTGGACTCTTAAGAGCTACCTGCCTCCTTTCTTACCCTGGGCTCAGGCCAAATCTTAGCACACTACCACATGCCAGTATCCACAAGCCCTCTATGGGGGTGAAACGGTCCCTGTTACCCAGGGGTCACGGCCAGGCTGCCCAGATGGGTCCAAGAAAGTCCAATGGAGGCAACAACTCTCTGTTCTCCCTTACTCCCAGTATTGGACACAAATTCTTTGGAGCCAACCCACCTGGCCAAGAACTCCCCAGTGGGGGCCATTCCATTTTTTCCACAGATGACCCGTCCTTGATTTCCTTTGTTCCTCCACACAACTCACTCATTTTCTTTTCATTTTGACATGATTTTTGCCTACACAGAGAGCCTGACATGATATCCAAAAGTAAAGAAGCATTTCATTAAATGTTTTTTCAGGAAGATCAGTCACATGGGAGGGGACACTGCCAGGTTCCTTTATATCCCCTACACCATTTCCAAGAGTCATTGGAAAGCAAGCAAAAGATTTTGCATTTTGTTTACTACTGACGTCATTTCCTAATAAGACAAGGCTAACCCAGACCATCATTATCTATTGATTTAAAACTAAATTTAATTTCAAATGTAGCCTTTGCCATCTTGTAATCTGATAACAAACTGTGAAATCAAAAGGAAAATTCATAGGCTTAAAATAAACAAGGTAAAAGACAAAGAATCAAAAATAAGTACATAGAAAAATCCATCAGACTCTCTTGCTGTCCTTACAGTTTGAGCTGAGTGTTTTCTCATGATCCCATAACAAAAAAAATTCCAGTGTATAAGCATGAAAGCATGTAGGTAATATCACAAACCTATCCTCAAGGATAACTACATTACTCAGCTTAATTTTAGTTGTTTAAAAGTCCCTTCCTCATTTCAAAACTTTCATTTCAAAAATTTACTTTTCCTTTGACACAGCCTTTCCCCATATTTCTGCACATTTTCTTATATCATTTTATTTCAGTCTTCTTTTCTTTTCTCTTCTTAAACATCAATCCTTAATAGTTGCCTTGACATACCACACTCTGGGGAATCACCCTCCAATCCACCATTTTCTAGTGCATATTTTCCTAACAAACAGGGGTTTAAGCAATTCACAAATTGATTGCCATCTTCTCAGGCCTCTCTCTATCCTTGAAAGTATCCCCTCTCATCCCAGAGAAGTGATGGGTTTAGTAACTTACTATAGGATAATCAGACCCTCCTCCTGCCTTTATGGCTTGGCTGGGCCCAGGACAATCTTAGACACACTAACACATACCAATGTCCACGAGCCCTAAAAAAAAGCAAAAAGGTTCTCCATTGGAGAGAGCTGGGATGCCAGGGAGCCCCGGCCAGAACTGGAAAGAGAAATTCTGGCAACCAGTCTCACATCTGTATTACTCTCATCTTTAGGATCATTATTTTGAGCAAACACATCTGGCCAAGAGATGCCCATAAGGGACATTTCATTTTAGCTACTAGTGACTTTTTCTGGCTTTCTTTTTTCCTCCACAGTTCTCACTTATTTCATCTTAATGTCACCTACATTTTCAAATATCTTCTTCATTTGTACTCCTCCAGAGAGCCAGATGGAATACCTAAAACAAAAAGCATTTCATTCATGGCTTTTTAGAAAAATCAATTACATGTATGGTACACAGCTAGTTTCATTCACATCCTCTAGGCAATGTCCAAGACCTGAACAGCCAACAAGAAGTGCTCACGACCCCATTCCTGAAACTTAAGATGTGAACTCTATTTTAAATGTGTTAATTTAAAATCAAATTAATTTCCAAATTTAGATCTTGCCACCTTCTAATCTGAGAATGAAAGCAACAATCCAAATGAAACTTCTTAGGCAGGAGAGGAAGGAAGGGAGGAAGGGAGGAAGGAAGGAAGGAAGGAAGGAATGAAAAGAAGGAGAAAAGGAAGGAAGGAAAGAAGGAAGGAAGGAAGGAAGGAAGGAAGGAAGGAAGGAAAGAAGGAAGGAAGGAAGGAAAGGAAAGGAAGGAAGGAAGGAAAGGAAAGGAAAGAAGGAAAGGTAGGTAGGAAGGAAGGAAAGGAAAGGAAAGAAGGAAAGGTAGGTAGGAAGGAAGGAAGGAAGGAAGGAAGGAAGGAAGGAAGGAAAGAAGGAGAAAAGGAAGGAAGGAAAGAAGAAAGGAAAGGAAAGGAAAAGAAGGGAAAGGAAAGGAAAAGTAAGGAAAGGAAAGGAAAGGAAAGGAAAGGAAAGGAAAGGAAAGGAAAGGAAAGGAAAGGAAAGGAAAGGAAAGGAAAGGAAAGGAAAGGAAAGGAAAGGAAAGGAAAGGAAGGAAGGAAGGAAGGAAAGGAGGGAAGGAGGGAAGGAAGAAGGAAGGAAGGAAGGAAGGAAGGAAGGAAGAAGGAAGGAAGGAAAGAAGGAAGGAAGAAGGAAGGAAGGAAGGAAGAAGGAAGGAAGGAAGGAAGGAAGAAGGAAGGAAGAAAGGAGGAAAGGAGGAAAGGAGAAAAGAGGAAAGGAGGAAAGGAGGAAAGGAAAGGAAAGGAAAGGAAAGGAAGGAAAGGAAAGGAAAGGAAAGGAAAGGAAAGGAAAGAAGGAAAGGAAAGGAAAGGAAAGGAAAGGAAAGGAAAGAAGGAAAGTAAGGAAGGAAAGGAAAGGAAAGGAAAGGAGGAAGGAAAGGAAAGGAAAGAAGGAAGGAAAGGAAAGAAGGAAGGAAGGAAGGAAGGAAGGAAGGAAGGAAGGAAGGAGGAAGGAAGGAGGAAGGAAGGAAGGAAGGAAGGAAGGAGGAAGGAAGGAAGGAAGGAAGGAAGGAAGGAAGGAAGGAGGGAAGGAAGGAAGGAAGGAAGGAAGGAGGGAGGGAAGGAAGGAAGGAAGGAAGGAAGAAGGAAGGAAGGAGGAAAGGAGGAAAGGAGGAAAGGAGGAAAGGAGGAAAGGAGGAAAGGAGGAAAGGAGGAAAGGAGGAAAGGAGGAAAGGAGGAAAGGAGGAAAGGAGGAAAGGAGGAAAGGAGAGGAGAGGAGAGGAGAGGAAAGGAAAGGAAAGGAAAGGAAAGGAAAGGAAAGGAAAGGAAAGGAAGGAAGGAAGGAAAGGAAAGGAAAGGAAAGGAAAGGAAAGGAAAGGAAAGGAAAGGAAAGGAAAGGAAAGGAAGAAAAGAAGGAAGGAAGGAAAGAAGGAAGGAAGGAAAGAAGGAAGGAAGGAAAGAAGGAAGGAAGGAAGGAAGGAAGGAAGGAAGGAAGGAAGGAAGGAAGGAAGGAAGGAAGGAAACGGAAAGGAAGGAAGGCATCAGTCTTTTTGGCATTCATCTCAATGTGAGTTAATGGTTTCTTCAGCTCCCACAACCAAAGAAATAGGAGTTTAAAATTAATAAAAACATGTACATTTCCCCCCCAAATCTCCCAAAGTTAAAGAAACTTACCCATCATTATTTTGATGTCAAAATCACCTTTCCCTCCCCACAACATTTTTCTTTGAATATATACAAACTTGCTTAATTTCTGATTGTTCGTATATTTCATTTTTTTCAGTCTTCTAATTTTCCTCTTCTCCTCATCCTCAGTCTGCTTTCTGATACCTGCTTAGTGAATGTTTGCCTTGACATAGCAGCATATCCACAATCACCCTCAGATCCAGATCCCTGCACCACTCCCTTTTCCAACATGGGACAAGGAATCCCTAAGTTGACCCCAGTCTGTCATAGCTCCCCTCCATCCTCCAAACCATACTCTTTTGTATAAAATGAATACGTTTGATGCTGTACCACAGAATGCTAAGCCACTCTCTAATCCAAGGGCTTCCACCCTGGATTGCTCTCCTGAATTCAGGAAAAATCACAGGCATCGCACCACCTCCTCATGACCACAGCCATTATAGGCAGGTAAATGATTTCCCAGTGCAGAGGGTTGGAAGCCAGGAAGCCCTGGCCAGAATAGGGAAAGGGGAAATCAGAGAAAGATTCACATCTCTCCACATCAACCTTCATCTACAACAAAGTCTAGCAACACCTAATGGCCAGCCATTCCACCCTGGCCACATTTCGTTTGACCTAGAGATGACCCAGTTGTGATTTCCTCTTTCCTCCATATTTCTCACTTATTGCATTGTAATTTAGCTCCCAGTCTCCCATTGATAATTATCTTCATTCACTGTTACCTACACAATGAGCCAGATTTGAAATCCAGAAATGAAAAAGAATGTGCAGAAAAACAGTTCCAGAACAATCAGATCCATATCACCTGGGACTGACATGTTCCTTCTCCCTACAGAAGTTCTGTCCTCCAGTTGAAAAGACAAGGAAACCTGAGGCATTGTGTCCACTAAAGAACTCCCTTCCTTTAGGGACTATGGCACCAAACTACCAATATCCAGCCATTGGAAAAGGCATTTGATTGCTTGGCTTTCCTGTACTCTGAACCCCTAATTTGGTTTCCTTGAAATGGAAATGCGCTCTTTCCCATGCACCCAAAGCATTGAGACAAGTACTCTCTGCTCATCCTTTTACCTGAACTTGGCGCAATTTTTTAATGACTGGGACCCTGGAATTCTGAAGCCCAGTCCAAACAGGTGAATTTCACCCACCTTCCCACTTCATGGATAACTTTAATTGCATCTATTCATTTCTTGTTTCTTTCTTTATTATCAATTTCTTTTTAAAAACACTTGGTGGTAGCAATTAATTTGTATCCCTCCCCTTCTCTCCTTCATTCCCACTCTCTATGTCTTGTGATATTTCATTTGTTATTGATTGACACTCCATAATCCACATTTAGGAGTCACCCACAAAAGCAAGTATTTCCCAAAATCACTTTTCTAAAAGAGTTTCAAGCAATTTATACATAAATTTCAGTCTTTCAAAGCCCCTCTCCATCCTTGAAAGCATCCTCTCTTCATGGGACAGAAGTGATATATTATTTAATAACACACCTTTGGATGATAAGGAGCCCTGGACTCTAAGAGCTGCCTGCCTCCTTTCTTAGCCTAGGCTTAGGCCAAATCTTAGCACACTACCACATGACAGCATCCACAAGCCCTCTATGGGGGGTGAAATGTTCCCCATTACCCAGGGGTCACGGCGAGGCTGCTCAGATGGGCCCAAGGAAGTCCAATGGGATACAACAACTCTCCATTCTCTTGTACTCCCAGCATTGGGAACAAATTCTTTTGAGCCAACACACCTGACCAAGAGCTGCCCAGTGGGGGCCATTCCATTTTGCCCACAGATGACCCCTCCTTGATTTCCTTTGTTCCACCACACAGCTCACTCATTTTCTTTTCATTTTGACTTGATTGTTGCCTATGCAGAGAGCCAGACATGATATTCAAAAGTAAAGAAGCATTTCATTAAATGCTTTTCAGGAAGATCAGTCACATGGACAGGACACTGCCAAGTTCCTTCTATCCCATACACCATTTCCCAGACTCACTGAAGAGCAAGCAAAAGGTCCCACATTTTGTCCACTAATGATGCCACTTTCTAATAACCCAAGGCTAACCCAAACTATCACTATCTATTGACTTAAAAGCAAATTTAATTCCAGATGTAGCCTTTGCCACCTTGTAATCTGAGAACAAAATGTGAAATCAAAAGGAAAACTCATAGGCAAAAAATGAACAAGCTAAAAATCAGATGAAGAAATACCAACCTAAAAAAATAAGGACATAGAAAAAGCCATCAGACTATCCTGCTGTCCTCAAAGTTTGAGCTGATGGTTTGCTCATGATCCCATAACCAAACAAATTCCAATGTATAAGCGTGAAAGCACATAGGTAACTTCACAAGGGCATTTTCTTATATTAACTTTGTTCTAGTCTTCTGGTTTTTCTCTTCCTTCTCCTGTATGCTCCAGAAATGTCATTCCTTAATTGTTACCTTGACTTACCACACTTTGGGAGCTCACCCTCCAATCCACTATTGTCCAGGACACATTTTCCCAAGAAGCAGGAGTTCAAACAGTCCATAAATTGATTGCCATCTTCTCAGGCTTCTCCCTATCCTTGAGAGCATTTCTTCTCATCCCAGAGAAGTGATGAGTTTAATAATCTACCGTAAGATAATCAGCCCTTCTCCAATCAAAAAGTTTCCTGCCTTTGTGGCTTGGCTGTACCCAAGCCAAACCAACACATACCAATACGAACACATACCAATGTCCCCAATACCTAAAAGGAGCAAAAAGGTTCTCCATTGGAGAGAGCTGCCAGTTTCATTCATATCCTCTAGGCAATTTCTCAGACCTGAACACACAACAGTAAGTGCCAACATCTCTCAAGTCATGAACCCCTTCCTGAAAGTAAAATATGAACCACAAGGTAAATATCCATTCATTTGAAATCAAATTCTATTTCAAACTTAGCCCTTGCCACCTTCTAATATGAGAATGAAAGGTATAATCAGAATGAACATTGCTAGGAAAGGAAGGAAGGAAGGGAGGGAAGAAGAAAGGAAGGGAGCAAGGAAAGAAGGAAGGAAGGAAGAGAGAGAAGGAGGAAGGAAGAGAGGGAAGGAGGGAGGGAGGGAGACAGGAAGGAAGGGAGCAAGGAAAGAAGGAAGGAAGGAAGGAAGCAAGGAAGGAAGGAAGGAAGGAACGAAGAAAGGAAGAAAGGGAGGGAGGGAGGAAAGGAATCAGAAAGGAAGGTAGGAAAAAAGGAAAGAAGAAAGGAAGGAAGGAAGAAAAATGAAGGAGTGAAGGAAGGAAGGAAGAAAGGAAGAAAGGGAGGGAAGGAGGAAAGGAATCAAAAAGGAAGGTAGGAAAAAAGGAAAGAAGAAAGGAAGGAAGGGAAGAAAAATGAAGGAGTGAAGGAAGAAAAAAGGAAGAAAAGACAAAGAAGCAAGCAAGAAAGAAAGAATGAAAGAAAGAGGGAATGAAGAAAGAAAAAAGAAGAAAGGATGAAATGAAGGAAAGAAAAGGAAGAAATGAAAGGAAGGAAAGGAAGCTGGAAGCAAGGAAAAAGGAATGGAAGCTAAAAGGGAAGGAAGGAGGGAAGAAAGGAAAGAAGGACTAAAGGAAGGAAAGAAAGAAGGAAGGAAGAAGAAAAGGAGGGACAGAGAAAGGAGAGGAGAAAGAAAGTGAGTAGAGGAAGGAAAGATGGAAGGGAGGAAAAATGGAAGGAAGAATATGTGGGAGGGAGAACAGGGAAAAGGAAGGAATGAAAAAGAAGAAAGGAAGGAAAAAATAAAAGGAAAGGAAGACAGAAGGAAGGAAGGGAAGAAAAAAGGAAGGAAGGACTGAAATAAGTAAAAAAGGAAGGAAGGAAAGGAGAAAGGAAGGAAGATAGGAAGGAAGGAAAGAAGGGAAGAAAAATGAAGGACTAAAGGAAGGAAAAAAGAAAAGAAAGGAAGCAGGAAGGAAGGAGGAAGGAAGGAAGAAAGGAAGAAAGGGAGGGAGGGAGGAAAGGAATCAGAAAGGAAGGTAGGAAAAAAGGAAAGAAGAAAGGAAGGAAGGAAAAAAGAAAAGAAAGGAAGCAGGAAGAAATGAAGGAAGGAAAGAACAAGAAGGGAGGGAATGAAGAAAGAAAAGGAAAAGGATGAAAGAAAGGAAAGGAAGATTGAAAAAAGGAATGGAAGAAAAAAGGAAGGACTGAAGGAAAAAAGGAAGGAAGGAAAAAAGAAGGAAGGAAAAGAGGGGAAAAAAGAATGATTG
This sequence comes from Antechinus flavipes, assembly GCF_016432865.1. NCBI lineage: Eukaryota > Metazoa > Chordata > Mammalia > Dasyuromorphia > Dasyuridae > Antechinus > Antechinus flavipes. The sequence goes on along the minus strand of NC_067404.1, from coordinate 41,792,761 downwards.
AAGGAAGGAAGGAAAGAAAAGGAAAGGAAAGGAAGCAGGAAGGAAGGAGGGAAGGAAGGAAGACAGATATCAGGCTTTTTTATGATCCCACAACCAAAGAAATAACAGTTTAAAATGAATAAAAAAATAAAAAGAATTTCCGTTCCCTCCCCAAATTCTCCCAAAGGAAAAGAAACTTACCTAAATAATTTTATGATGTCAAAGTCACCTTCTTCATCCTTCCCCCAATTATATTTTTCCTTTGAGTATAAACAATTTTTTGCTTAATTTCTGATTATTCATTTATTTCATTTTTTCAGTCTTCTAATTTCTCTCTTCTCCTCATGCTCAGTTTGCTTTCTGATACATGCATAATGAATGTTTGCCTTGACATAGTACCATATCCACAGTCACCCTCAGATCCAGATCCCTGCACCACTCCCTTTTCCAACATGAAGCCAAGCACTCTGTCATAGCCCTTCTCCATCCTGAAAACCATACTCTTTTGTATAAAATGAATACGTTTGATGCTGTACCACAGAATGCTAAGCCACTCTCTAATCCAAGGGCTTCCACCCTGGATTGCTCTCCTGCATTCAGGAAAAATCACAGGCATCGCACCACCTCCTCATGACCACAGTCATTACAGGCAGATAAATGATTCCCCAATACAGAGGATTGGGAAGCCAGGAAGCCCTGGCTGGAAAGGACAAAGGGGAAATCAGAGAAAGATTCACATCTCTCCACATCAACCTTCATCCACAACAAAGTCTAGCAAAACCTAACAGCCAATAGTTCCACCCTGGCCACATTTCATTTAACCTACAGATGACCCAGTTTGTGATTTCCTCTTTCCTCCATATTTCTCACTTATTGCATTGTAATTTAGTCCTCATTAACAATTACCATCCTTCACTTTTATCTAGGCAAAGACCCAGATTAGAAATCTAAGAATAAAAAGAATGTGCAGAAAAACAGTTCCATAACAATCAGGTCCATATCACCTGGAACTGACTTGTTCCTTCTCCCTACAGAAGCTCTGTCCCCCAGCTGAAAAGACAAGGAAACCTGGGGCATTGTGTCCACTAAAAAACCCCCTTCCTTTAGAGGCAATGTCTCCAAACTACCAATATCCACCCACTGTAATACACATTCGATCCAAACTTAAGCCTTGGCTATCTTGTACTTTGAATCCTTACTTTGAGCTCCATGAAAAGCAAATGCCCTCGTCCCCTTACCCACAAGGGACTGAGACAAGCCCTCTCTGCTCAACCCTTTAGCTGAACTTGGCGCAATTTTTGACTAGCTGGGGCCCTGGAACTCTGAAGCTCAGGGCAAACAGGTGAATTTCATCCACTTTCCCACTTCTTGGATAACATGTTGGTGCAGCTTTGGTTTATCTCATTAATTGTACTTATTCATTATTCATTTTATCGATGCTTTTTAATTTCAAAAAATATTGTTCTTGATAGGAATAGATTTGTGTCCCTCCCCTTCTCTCCTTCATTCCCACTCTCTGTGTCTTGTGATATTTCATTTGTTATTGGTTGATATTTCATAATCCACACTGAGGCATCGTCCACAAACCTAGTGTTTCCCAAAATCCCTTTCCAAAACACCTTTAGGCAATCTATGCTTAAATTTCAGTCTTTCAAGGCCCCTCTCCATCCTTGAAAGCATCCTCTCTTCATGGGACAGAAGTGATGTGCTACTTAATAACACACCTTCAGATGATAAGGAGCCCTGGACTCTTAAGAGCTGCCTGCCTCCTTTCTTAGCCTAGGCTTAGGCCAAATCTTAGCACACTACCACATGCCAGTATCCACAAGCCCTCTATGGGGGTGAAACGGTCCCTGTTACCCAGGGGTCACGGCCAGGCTGCCCAGATGGGTCCAAGGAAGTCCAATGGATGTAAAACTCTCTGTTCTTCTTTACTCCCAGTATTGGACACAAATTCTTTGGAGCCAACCCACCTGGCCAAGAACTCCCCAGTGGGGGCCATTCCATTTTGCCCACAGATAGCCCCTCCTTGATTTCCTTTGTTCCTCCACACAGCTCACTCATTTTCTTTTCATTTTGACTTGATTGTTGCTTATTCAGAGAGCTAGACATGATATTCAAAAGTGAAGAATCATTTCATTAAATGCATTTCAGGAAGATCAGTCACATGGGAGGGATACTGCCAGGTTCCTTTATACCCCATATACCATTTCCAAGAGCTGAAGAGCAAGCAAAAGGTCCCACATTTTGCCCACTAATGATGTCATTTCATAATAAGCGAAGGCTAGCCCAAACTATCACTATCTATCAATTTGAAAGCAAATTTAATTCCAAATGTAGCCTTTGCCATCTTGTAATCTGAGAACAAAATGTGAAATCAAAAGAAAACCTCATAGGTAAAAAATGAACAAGCCAAAAAACAAAGACTAAAAAGTAACAGAGTTAAAAAAAAAGTACATAGAAAAAGCCATCAGGCTATCCTGCTGTCCTCAGAGTTTGAACTGATGGTTTGCTCATGATTCCATAACCAAAGAAACCCCAAAGAAACATCAAAGCACGTAGGTAACGTCTCCTTAAAGATAACTACCCTACTCAGTCTAATTTAATGACTTTAAAAGTCCCTTTCTCATTTCAAAATACACTTTATTCTTCCATTGACACAGCCTGTCCCCATATTTCTGCGCATTTTCTTATATTACTTTATTTCAGTCTTCTCTTCTTTTCTCTTCTGAAACATCATTCCTTAATAGTTGCCTTGACGTACCACACTTTGGGGAATCGCCCTCCAATTGACCATGCTCTACCACATATTTCCCAACAAATAGGGATTCAAGCAGTCCATAGGGGGCTTGCCATGTTCCCAGGCCTCTCTCTAAAGTATCCTTGAAAGTCTCCCCTCTCATCCCAGAGAAGTGATGGGTTTAATAACCTACCATAAGATAATCAGCCCTTCTCCAATCAAAGAGTTTCCTGCCTTTATGGCTTGGCTGGGCCCAGGACAAATCTTAGACACACTAACACATACCAATGTCCACGAGCCCTAAAAAAAAGCAAAAAGGTTCTCCACTGGAGAGAGCTGGGATGCCAAGGAGCCCCGGCCAGAACTGGAAAGAGAAATTCTGGGAACCAGTCTCACATCTGTACTACTCCCATCTCTAGGAACGCTCTTCTGAGCAAACACAGCTGGCCGAGAGCTGACAATAAGGGCCATTTCCTTTTCCCTATTGGTGACCCTTTCTGGTTTTCTTTTTTCCTCCACAGTCCTCACTTATTTCATCTTAATGTCACCTGTATTTTCAAATATCTCCTTTATTTGTACTCCCCCAGAGAGCCAGACGAGATACTTAAAACAAAAAGCATTTCATTCATGGCTTTTCAGAAAAATCAGTTCCATGTATGGTGGCACTGCCAGTTTCATTCATATGCACTAGGCAATTTCCAAGACCTGAATACCCAATGAGAAGTGCGACCTTCTCTCAACTCATGACCCTCTTCCTGAAAACTAAAATGTGAATCACAGTTTAAATATCCATTAATTTAAAACCAAATTAATTTCTAAGCTTAACCCTTGCCACCTTCTAATCTGAAAATGAAAGGAATAATTTGAATGAACCTTGTTGGGCATGAAAGGATGAAAGGAAGGAAGGAAGGAAGAGAAAGAGGAAAGAACCAAGTAAGGAAATATTGAAGGAATGAAGGAAAAAGGGAGGAAATGAAAGGAAGATGGGAGGAAGGAAGGAAGAGAAAGAAAAGGAAGGAAGGAAGGAAAGAAGGAAAAGAAGAAAGAAAAGGAAGGAAGGAAGGAAGGAAGGAAGGAAGGAAGGAAGGAAGGAAGGAAGGAAGGAAGGAAGGAAGGAAGAAGGAAGGAAGGGAGGGAGGGAGGGAAGGAAGGAAGGAAGGAAGAGAAAGAAAAGGAAGGAAGGAAGGAAGAAAAAGAAGGAAGGAAGGAAGGAAAAGAAAGAGGAAAGAAGCAAGTAAGGAAATATTGAAGGAATGAAGGAAAAAGGGAGGAAATGAAAGGAAGATGGGAGGAAGGAAGGAAGAAAAAAGGAGGGACTAAAGGAAGGGAGGAAGAAAGGAAAGAAGGAAGGAAGGAAGGAAGGAAGGAAGGAAGGAAGGAAGGAAGGAAGGAAGGAAGGAAGGAAGGAAGAGAAAGAAAAGGAAGGAAGGAAGGAAAGAAATGGAAGGAAGGAAGGAAAAGAAAGAGGAAAGAAGCAAGTAAGGAAATATTGAAGGAATGAAGGAAAAAGGGAGGAAATGAAAGGAAGATGGGAGGAAGGAAGGAAGAAAAAAGGAGGGACTAAAGGAAGGGAGGAAGAAAGGAAAGAAGGAAGGAAGGAAGGAAGGAAGGGAGGGAGGGAAGGAAGAAAGGAAGGAAGAGAAAGAAAAGGAAGGAAGGAAGGAAGGAAGAAAAAGAAGGAAGGAAGGAAAGAAAAGGAAGGAAGGAAAAGAAAGAGGAAAGAAGGAAATATTGAAGGAATGAAGGAAAAACAGAGGAGATAAAAGGAAGACGGGAGGAAGGAAGGAAGAAAAAAGGAGGGACTAAAGGAAGGGAGGGAGGAAGAAGAAGGAAGGAAGGAAGGAAGGAGGGAGGGAAAGGAGAAAGGAAGGAAGGAAGGAAGATAGAAGGAAGGGAAGAAAAAAGAAGGACTGAGGGAAAGAAGGAAAGGGAAGGAAGCACAAAAGAAGGAAGGAAGGAAGGAAGAAAGGAAAAACAAAGGACTGATGGAAGGTAAAAAAGAAGAAAGGAAAGGATAGGAATCAAGGATGAAGGAAGGAAAGAAGGAAAAGAAGAAAGAAAAGGAAGGTAGGAAGGAAGGGAAAAGGAAAGGAGAAAGGAAGGGAAGAACAATGGAAAGACTGAAGGAAACAAATAAGGAAGAAAAGGAAAGGAAGCAGGAAAGAAGGATGGAAGGAAGGAAAGAAAACTAAAGGAAGGAAGGAAGGCAGAAAGGAAGGAATGAAAGAAATGAAAGGAAAATGGAAGAAAGCAAGGGAAGCAAAAAGGAAGGACTTAAGAAAAAAGGAAAGCATACAGGAAGAAAGTAAAAAAGAAAGGAAGAAAGAAAGGTAAGAAAAAAGCTAAGACTAAAGGAAGGATAGAAAAAAAGGAAAGGAAGGGAAGCAGGAAGAAAGGAAGAAGTCACCTTTTCTGGTCTTTGTACATTGATGGTTTCTTCATGATCCCACAACCAAAGAAATAACAGTTTAAAATGAAGGAAAACAAGTACATTCCTCCCCAAACTATCCCAAAGATAAAGAAACTTACCGAGCATTATTTTGATGTCAAAATCACCTTTCCCTCCCCACAACATTTTTCTCTGAATATATACAAATTTGCTTAATTTCTGATTATTCATTTATTCCATTTTTTCAGTCTTCTAATTTCTCTCTTCTTCTCATGTTCAGTTTGCTTTCTGATACATGCATAGTGAATGTTTGCCTTGACATAGTAGCATATCCACAATCACCCTCAGATCCAGATCCCTGCACCACTCCCTTTTCCAACATGGGGCCAAGGAATCCCTAAGTTGACCCCAGTCTGTCATAGCTCCCCTCCATCCTCCAAAGCATACTCTTTTGTGTAAAATGAATACGTTTGATGCTGTACCACAGGATGCTAAGCCACTCTCTAATCCAAGGGCTTCCACCCTGGATTGCTCTCCTGAATTCAGGAAAAATCACAGGCATCACATCACCTCCTCATGACCACAGCCATTATAGGCAGGTAAATGATTTCCCAGTGCAGAGGGTTGGAAGCCAGGAAACCCTGGCCAGAATAGGGAAAGGGGAAATCAGAGAAAGATTCACATCTCTCCACATCAACCTTCATCCACAACAAAGTCTAGCAAAACCTAACAGCCAATAGCTCCACCCTGGCCACATTTCATTTAACCTACAGATGAGTTAGTTGTGATTTCCTCTTTCCTCCATATTTCTCACTTATTGCACTGTAAGTTAGTCCTCATTGACAATTACCATCATTCACTCTTATCTATGCAAAGAGCCAGATGTGAAATCCAGTAATGAAAAAAAATGTGCAGAAAAACCATTCCAGAACAATCAAGTCCACATCCCCTAAGACTGACATGTTCCTACTCCCTACAGAAGCTCTGTCCCGAAGCTGAAAAGACAAGGAAACCTGGGGCATTGTGTCCACTAAATATCCCTCTTCCTTTAGAGACAATGTCTCCAAACTACCAATATCCACCCACTGTAATACACATTCGATCCAAACTTAAGCCTTGGCTATCTTGTACTTTGAATCCTTACTTTGAGCTCCATGAAAAGCAAATGCCCTCGTCCCCTTACCCACAAGGGACTGAGACAAGCCCTCTCTGCTCAACCCTTTAGCTGAACTTGGCGCAATTTTTGACTAGCTGGGGCCCTGGAACTCTGAAGCTCAGGGCAAACAGGTGAATTTCATCCACTTTCCCACTTCTTGGATAACATGTTGGTGCAGCTTTGGTTTATCCCATTAATTGTACTTATTCATTATTCATTTTATCGATGCTTTTTAATTTCAAAAAATATTGTTCTTGATAGGAATAGATTTGTGTCCCTCCCCTTCTCTCCTTCATTCCCACTCTCTGTGTCTTGTGATATTTCATTTGTTATTGGTTGACATTCCATAATCCACACTGAGGCATTACCCACAAAACCTAGTGTTTCCCAAAATCCTTTTCCAAAACACCTTTAGGCAATCTATGCTTAAATTTCAGTCTTTCAAGGCCCCTCTCCATCCTTGAAAGCATCCTCTCTTCATGGGACAGAAGTGATGTGCTACTTAATAACAACACCTTCGGATGATAAGGAGCCCTGGACTCTTAAGAGCTACCTGCCTCCTTTCTTACCCCTGGGCTCAGGCCAAATCTTAGCACACTGCCACATGCCAGTATCCACAAGCCCTCTATGGGGGTGAAACGTTCCCCATTACCCAGGGGTCACGGCCAGGCTGCTCAGATGGGTCCAAGAACGTCCAATGGATGCAACAAATTTCTGTTCTTCTTTATTCTCAGTATTGGACACAAATTCTTTGGAGCCAACCCACCTGGCCAAGAACTCCCCAGTGGGGGCCATTCCATTTTGCCCACAGATAGCCCCTCCTTGATTTCCTTTGTTCCTCCACACAGCTCACTCATTTTCTTTTCATTTTGATTTAATTATCATTTATCCACAGAGCCTGATACTATATTCAAAAGTGAAGAAGCATTTCATTAAATGAATTTCAGCAAGATCAGTCACATAGGAGGGGAGGGGGACACTGCTAGGCTCCTTCATATCCCATAGGCAATGTCCCAGACTTTAACAGCCAACAAGAAGTCTGGCTTTCTCTCAACTCATGACCCCATTCCTGAAAATTAAAATGGGAATAGTTTTAAATATCCATTAATTTGAAATCAAATTCATTTCCCATCATAGCAGTTGCCACCTTTTAATGGGAGACTGAATGGTCTCAGGCATGAAAGGAAGGAAGGAAGGAAGGAAGGAAAGGTGGGAAAGGAGGGAGGGAGGAGGAAGGCAGTAAGGTAGGGAGGGAGGAGGAAGGGAGGGGCATAAAAAGGAAGAAAAGAAGGAAAGTAAAAAGAAAGGAAGGAAGGGATGAAGGAAGGACAGAAGGAAGGGAGAAAGGAAGGAAGGAAGGAAGGCAGAAAGGAAGGAAGGAAAGAAGGAAGGGAGGTAGGGAGGGAGAAAGGGAGGGAAAGGAGGGAGGGGGGCAGGGAAGAAAAGAAGGAAGGAAGGAAAGAAAGGAAAGAAGGAAGGAAGGAAGGGAGAAAGAAAGAAAGAAAGAAAGAAAGAAAGAAAGAAAAGAAAGAAAGAAAGAAGAAAGAAAGAAAGAAAGAAAGAAGAAAGAAAGAAAGAAAGAAAGAAAGAAAGAAAGAAAAGAAAGAAAGAAAGAAAGAAAAGAAAGAAAGAAAGAAAGAAGAAAGAAAGAAAAAAGAAAGAAAGAAAAGAAAGAAAGAAAGAAGAAAGAAGGGAAGGAGGGAGGGAGGAGGAAGGGAGGGAGGGAGGGAAGGAAAAGAAGAAGGAAGGCAGGAAGAAAGGAAGAAAGGAAAGGATGAAGGGAAGGAGGAAGGAAAAAGAAGCAGAAAGGAAGGCCAAAAAGACTGATGTCTTCCTTCAGCACAATGTAACTTGTTGGTTTCTTCATGGTCCCACAACCAAAACAGTAATAATTTAAAATGAATGAAAGCATGTGTATTCCTTCCCCACACTCTCCCACAGGAAAAGAAATTTACCCAGCCGAAGTTTATGATATCAAAGTCATCTTTTCCTCCCCATTACATTTTTCTTTGAATACATACAATCTTTTGCTTAATTTCTGATTGTTCATTTATTTCATTTTTTTTAGTCTTCTAATTTCTCTCTTCTCCTCATCCTCAGTCTGCTTTCTGATACATGTATAGTAAATGTTTGCCTTGACATAGTAGCGTGTCCACAGTCACCCTAAGATCCAGATCCCTGCACCACCTCCTTTTCCAACATGGGACAAGGAATCCCTAAGTTGACCCCAGTCTGTCATAGCTCCCCTCCACCCTCCAAACCATACTCTTTTGTGTAAAATGAATACGTTTGATGCTGTACCACAGGATGCTAAGCCACTCTCTAATCCAAGGGCTTCCACCCTGGATTGCTCTCCTGAATTCAGGAAAAATCACAGGCATCGCACCACCTCCTCATGACCACAGCCATTATAGGCAGGTAAATGATTTCCCAGTGCAGAGGGTTGGAAGCCAGGAAGCCCTGGCTGGAAAGGACAAAGGGGAAATCAGAGAAAGATTCATAGCTCTCCACATCAACCTTCATGCAGAACAACATCTAGCAACACCTAATGGCCAGCAGCTCCACTCTGGCCATATTTCATCTGACCTACAGATGGCCCAGTTGTGATTTCCTCTATTCTCCATATTTCTCACTTATTGCATTGTAATTTAGTCCTCATTAACAATTACCATCGTTCACTTTTACCTATGCAAAGAACCAGATTAGAAATCCAAGAATGAAAAAGTATGTGCAGAAAAACAGTTCCAGAACAATCAAGTCCATATCACCTGGGACTAACAGCTGTCCCCCAGCTGAAAAGACAAGGAAACCTGGGGCATGGTGTCCACTGAATATCACTCTTCCTTTAGAGACAATGTCTCCAAACTACCAATATCCAAACACTGCAATACACATTCGATCCCAAACTTAGCTTTGGCTATCCTGTACTCTGAATCCTTAATTTGATCTCCATGAAAAGCAAATGCCCTCGTCCCCTTGCCCACAAGGGACTGAGACAAGCCCTCTCTGCTCAACCCTTTAGCTGAACTTGGCGCAATTTTTGACTAGCTGGGGCCCTGGAACTCTGAAGCTCAGGGCAAACAGGTGAATTTCATCCACTTTCCCACTTCTTGGATAACATGTTGGTGCAGCTTTGATTTAACCCATTAATTGTACTTATTAATTATTCATTTTATCGATGCTTTTTAATTTCAAAAAATATTGTTCTTGACAGGAATAGATTTGTGTCCCTCCCCTTCTCTCCTTCATTCCCACTCTCTGTGTCTTGTGATATTTCATTTGTTATTCATTGACATTCCATAATCCACACTGAGGCATTACCCACAAAACCTAGGGTTTCCCAAAATCCCTTTTCCAAAACAGTTTTAAGCAATCTATACTTAAATTTCAGTCTTTCAAGGCCCCTCTCCATCCTTGAAAGCATCCTCTCTTCATGGGACAGAAGTGACATACTATTTAATAACACACCTTCGGATGATAAGGAGCCCTGGACTCTAAGAGCAGCCTGCCTCCTTTCTTACCCTGGGCTCAGGCCAAATCTTAGCACACTGCCACATGCCAGTATCCACAAGCCCTCTATGGGGGTGAAACAGTCCCCATTACCCAGGGGTCACGGCCAGGCTGCCCAGATGGGTCCAAGGAAGTCCAATGGATGCAACAAATCTCTGTTCTTCTTTACTCCCAGTATTGGACACAAATTCTTTGGAGCCAACCCACCTGGCCAAGAACTCCCCAGTGGGGGCCATTCCATTTTGCCCACAGATAGCCCCTCCTTGATTTCCTTTGTTCCACCACACAGGTCACTCATTTTCTTTTCATTTTGTTGCCTATTCAGAGAGCCAGACATGATATCCAAAAGTGAAGAAGCATTTCATTAAATGCATTTCAGGAAGATCAGTCACATGGGAGGGACACTGCCAGGTTCCTTCATATCCCATACACCATTTCCAAGAGTCACTGAAGAGCAAGCAAAAGGTCCCACATTTTGTCCACTAATGAAACCATTTCCTAATACCAGAATGCAAACCCAAAGTATCACTATCTATCAATTTGAAAGCAAATTTAATTCCAAAACTTAGCCTTTGCCACTTTGTAATCTGAGAACAAAATGTGAAATCAAAAGGAAAACTCATAGGCAAAAGATGAACAAGCCAAAAAAGAAAGACTAAAAAGTAACAGCGTAAAAAATAAGTACATAGAAACAGCCACCAGGCTATCCTGGGATCCTCAGAGTTTGAGCTGATGGTTTACTCATGATCCCATAACCAAAGAAACCCCAAAGAAACATCAAAGCACGAAGGTAACTTCACAACACTCTCCTTAAAGATAGCAACCCTAATCACTTTAATTTTAGGACTTTAAAAGTCCCTTCCTCATTTCAAAATATAATTTATCCTTCTTTTGACACAGTCTTTCCCCATATTTCTGAACATTTTCTTATATCACTTTATTTCAGTCTTCTTCTCTTTTGTCTTCTGAAACATCATTACTTAATGGTTGCCTTGATGTACCACACTTTGGGGATCACATTTCCATCCAAAATCTTATAGCACACATTTTCCTAAAAAACAGTGGTTCAAGCAGTTCATAAATTGATTGCCATCTTCTCAGGCCTATCTCTATCCTTGAAAGTATCCCCTCTCATCCCAGAGAAGTGATGGGTTTAATAACCTACCATAAGATAATCAACCCTTCTCCAATCAAAGAGTTTCCTGCCTTTGTGGCTTGGCTGGGCCCAGGACAAATCTTAGACACACTAACACATACCAATGTCCACAAGCCCTAAAAAAAAGCAAAAAGGTTCTCCACTGGAGAGAGCTGGGATGCCAAGGAGCCCCGGCCAGAACTGGAAAGAGAAATTCTGGGAACCAGTTTCACATCTGTACTACTCCCATCTCTAGGAACGCTCTTTTGAGCAAACACAGCTGGCCAAGAGCTGACAATAAGGGCCATTTCCTTTTCCCTATTGGTGACCCTTTCTGGTTTTCTTTTTTCCTCCACAGTCCTCACTTATTTCATCTTAATGTCACCTGTATTTTCAAATATCTCCTTTATTTGTACTCCCCCAGAGAACCAGATGGGATACTAAAACAAAAAGCATTTCCCTCACAGCTTTTCAGGAAAATCAGTTACATATATAGTACACTGTTAGTTTTATTCATATCCTTTAGGCAATGTCCAAGACCTGAATACCCAACAAGAAGTGTGGCCTTTTCTCAACTCATGACCGCCTGCCTAAAAACTGAAATGTTAAATATCCATTAATTCAAAATGAAATTCAACTTTAAACTTAGCCCTTGCCATCTTCTAATCTGAGAATGAAAGGTACAATCTGAATGAACTTTCTAAGGCATGAGAGGAAGGAAGGAAGGAAGGAAGGAAGGAAGGAAGGAAGGAAGGAAGGAAGGAAGGAAGGAAGGAAGGAAGGAAGGGAGGAAGGGAGGGAGGGAGGGAGAAAGGAAGGAGGGGGGAAGGAAGGAAGGAAAGAAGATAGGAACAGAAGAAGGAAGAAAGGAAGGAGAAAGGAAAGATAAAATGAAGGACTGATGAAAGGAAGAAAAAAGAAAGAAAAAGAATCAAGAAGGAAAGAAGGAAGGAAAGGAAGCAGGAAGAAAAGACAGAAGGAAGGAAGGAAGGAGGGAAAGAAGAAGAAAGAAGGAAGGAGGTGAGGAAAGAAGGAAGGAAGGAAGAAAGAAAGAAGAAGGAAGAGAAAAAAGGGCAACAGAAGGAAAGAAAGGAATCAGGAAGGAAGGAAGGAAGGAAGGGAGGGAGAAAGGGAGGGAGGGGGGAGGGAGAAGGAAGGAAGGAAGGAAGGAAGGAAGGAAGGAAGGAAGGAAGGAAGGAAGGAAGAAAGGAAGGAAGGAAAGAAGATAGGAACAGAAGAAGGAAGGAAAAAGGAAGGAAGAAAGGAAGAAGGAAGGAGGGAGGGAGGGAGGGGGGAGAGAGAAGGAAGGAAGGAAGGAAGGAAAGAAGATAGGAACAGAAGAAGGAAGAAAGGAAGGAGAAAGGAAAGATAAAATGAAGGACTGATGAAAGGAAGAAAAAAGAAAGAAAAAGAATCAAGAAGGAAGGAAAGGAAGCAGGAAGAAAAGACAGAAGGAAGGTAAAAAGAAGGAAGGAGGGAAAGAAGAAAGAAGGAAGGAGGTGAGGAAAGAAGGAAGGAAAGGAAGAAAGAAAGAAGGAAGAGAAAAAAGGGCAACAGAAGGAAAGAAAGGAATCAGGAAGGAAGGAAGGGAGGGAAGGAAGGAAGAAAGGGAGGGAAGGAAGGAGGGAGGGAAGAAAAAAGAAGGTCTGAAGGAAGCATGGAAAAATAAGGAAAGGAAAAGAAAGGAAGCAGGAAGGAAAGAAAGAAGGAAGAAAGGAAGGAAGGTAGAACAGAAGGAAGGAAGAAAGGAAAGGAAGCAGAAAGGAAGGAAGAAGTCAGCCTTTCTGGCCTTTGGCACAATGTAAAGTAATGGTTTCTTCATGATCACACAACCAAAGAAGAAATAGTTTAAAATAAAGGAAAGTATTTACATTCCTCCCCAAACTATCGCAAAGGAAAACAAACTTACCCATCATAATTTTCTAATATCAGTAACCTTTTCCTCTCCATTACATTTTCTTTGAATATATATAAAATTTTGCTTAATTTCTGATCATTCATTCGCCTAATTTTTTTTCAGTCTTCTAATTTCCCTCTTCTCCTCATCCTCAGTCTGCTTTCTGATACCTGCTTAGTGAATGTTTGCCTTGACATAGCATCATATCCACAATCACCCTCAGAGCCAGATCCCTGCACCACCTCCTTTTCCAACATGGGACAAGGAATCCCTATGTTGACCCCAGTCTGTCATAGCTCCCCTCCATCCTCCAAACCATACTCTTTTGTGTAAAATGAATACGTTTGATGCTGTACCACAGGATGCTAAGCCACTTTCTAATCCAAGGGCTTCCACCCTGGATTGCTCTCCTGAATTCAGGAAAAATCATAGGCATCACATCACCTCCTCATGACCACAGCCATTATAGATAGGTAAATGATTCCCCTAGTACAGAGTGTTGGGAGCCAGGAAGCCCTGGCTGGAAAGGACAAAGGGGAAATCAGAGAAAGATTCATATCTCTCCACATCAACCTTCATGCAGAACAACATCTAGCAAAACCTAATGGCCAGCAGCTCCACCCTGGCCACATTTCATTTGACCTAAAGCTGACCCAGTTGTGAGTTCCTCTTTCCTCCATATTTCTCACTTACTGCATTGTAATTTAGCCCCCACTGACAATTACTTTCATTTACTTTTACATATGCAAAGAGCCAGATTTGAACTCCAAAAAGGAAAAATAGTTCCAGAACAATCAGGTCCACTGGGACTGACATGTTCCTTCTCCCTGCAGAAGCTTTGTCCCCCAGCTGAAAAGACAAGGAAACATGAGGCATTGTGTCCACTAAATATCCCCCTTCCTTTAGAGACAATGCCACTAAAATACCAATATCCCTCCATTATGATAGACATTCGATTCCAAACATAGCCTTGGTTATCCTGTACTCTGGACCCCTAATTTGGATTACCATGAAATGCAAATACCCTCTTCCCCTTGCCCCCAAAGGACTGAGGCAAGCCCTCTCTGCTCACCCTTTTAGCTGAAGTTGATGTAATTTTTGACTGGCTGGGGCACTGGAACACTGAAGCTCAGTCCAAACAAGTGAATTTTAACCACCTTCCCACTTCTTGGATAACATGTTGGGGCACTTTCAGTTTATACCATTAAATTGCACCTATTCATTTCTTGTTTTTATCAATGCAGTTTTAATTTCAAAAATATTGTCCTCTTTCTTTTCAAAACTTTGCTTGATAGGAATAGATTTGTGTCCCTCCCCTTCTCTCCTTCATTCCCACTCTCTGTGTCTTGTGATATTTCATTCGTTATTCGTTGACATTCCATAATCCACACTGAGGCATCGTCCACAAAACCTAGTGTGTTTCCCAAAATCCCTTTTCCAAAACAGCTTTAGGCAATCTATGCTTAAATTTCAGTCTTTCAAGGCCCCTCTCCATCCTTGAAAGTATCCTCTCTTCATGGGACAGAAGTGATGTGCTATTTAATAACACACCTTCTGATAAGGAGCCCTGGACTCTAAGAGCTGCCTGCCTCCTTTCTTACCCCTGGGCTCAGGCCAAATCTTAGCACACTGCCACATGCCAGTATCCACAAGCCTTTATGGGGGTGAAACATTCCCCATTACCCAGGGGTCATGGCCAGGCTGCTCAGATGGGTCCGAGTAAGTCCAATGGATGCAACAACTCTCTCTTCTCCCTTACTCCCAGCATTGGGGACAAATTCTTTGGAGCCAACCCACCTGGCCAAGAATTCCCCAGTGGGGGCCATTCCATTTTGTCCACAGATGACCCCTCCTTGATTTCCTTTGTTCCTCCACACAGCTCACTCATTTTCTTTTCATTTTGACTTGATTGTTGCTTATTCAGAGAGCCAGACACGATATCCAAAATTGAAGAAGCATTTCATTAAATGAATTCCAGGGAGAACAGTCACATGGGAATGGATACTGTCAGGTTCCTTTATATCCCATAGGCAATGTCCCAGACTTTAACAGTCAACAAGAAATTTGGCCTTCTCTCAACTCATGACCCCATTCCTGAAAATTAAAATGGGAATAGTTTTAAATATCCATTGATTTTAAATAAAATTCATTTTCTATCCTAGCAGTTGCCACATTTTAATCTGAGACTGAATGGTACAATTAGAATGAAAATTCTCAAGTATGAGAGGAAGGAAGGAAGGAAAGAAGGAAGGAAGGAAGGAAGAAAGGAAGGAAGGGAGGGAGGGAAGGAAGGAAGGAAAGAAGGGAGGGAGAGAGGGAGAGAGGAAAGGAGAGGGAGGGAGAGGGAGGGAGGAAAAAAGGAAGGAAGGAAGGAAGGAAGGAAAGAAGGAAGGAAGGAAGGAAGGAAGGAAGGAAGGAAGGAAGGAAGGAAAGAAAAAAGGAAGGAGGGAAGGAAGGAAGGAGGAAAGAAGGAAGGGAGAGAGGGAGGAAAAAAGGAAGGAAAGAAGGAAAGGAAGAAAGAAGTCAGAAAGGAAGAAAGGAAGTAAGGGAGGGAAGAAGGGAGGAAGGAAAAAGAGGCATAAAGGAAGGCCAAAAAGATTGATGTCTTCTTTCAGCACAATATGATCCCACAATCAAAGAAATAACACTTTAAAATGAATGACAGCATGTGTATTCCTTCCCCACACTCTCCCAAAGGAAAAGAAACTTACCCAGCCGAAGTTTATGATATCAAAGTCATCTTTTCCTCCCCATTACATTTTTCTTTGAATACATACAATCTTTTGCTTAATTTCTGATTGTTCATATATTTCATTTTTTTTAGTCTTCTAATTTCTCTCTTCTCCTCATCCTCAGTCTGCTTTCTGATACCTGCTTAGTGAATGTTTGCCTTGACATAGCAGCATATCCACAATCACCCTCAGATCCAGATCCCTGCACCACCTCCTTTTCCAACATGGGACAAGGAATCCCTATGTTGACCCCAGTCTGTCATAGCTCCCCTCCACCCTCCAAACCATACTCTTTTGTGTAAAATGAATACGTTTGATGCTGTACCACAGGATGCTAAGCCACTCTCTAATCCAAGGGCTTCCACCCTGGATTGCTCTCCTGAATTCAGGAAAAATCACAGGCATCACATCACCTCCTCATGACCATTATAGATAGGTAAATGATTCCCCTAGTACAGAGTGTTGGGAGCCAGGAAGCCCTGGCTGGAAGGGGCAAAGGGGAAATCAGAGAAAGATTCACATCTCTCCACATCAACCTTCATCCACAACAAAGTCTAGCAAAACCTAACAGCCAGTAGCTCTACCCTGGCCACATTTCATTTGACCTAGAGATGACCCAGTTGTGATTTCCTCTTTCCTCCATATTCCTCACTTATTATATTGTAATTTAGTCCTCATTAACAATTACCATCATTCACTTTTACCTATGCAAAGAGCCAGATGTGAAACCCAAGAATGACAAAGAATTTCCAGGAAAATAGTTCCAGAATAATCAGGTCCACATCACATGGGGCTGTCATTTTACTTCTCTCTACAGAAGCTTTGTCCTCCAGCTGAAAAGACAAGGAAACCAGGGCATTGTGTCCACTAAATATGCTCCTTCCTTTAGAGACAATGTCACCAAACTACCAATATCCATCCATTATAATAGACAATCCATTCCAAACAGAGCCTTGGTTATTCTGTACTCTGAATTTGTAATTTGAATTACAATGAAATGCAAATTCCCCCTTCCCTGTGCCCACAAATCATGGAGACAAGCCCTCTCTGCTCATCCTTTTAGCTGAACTTGGCGCAATTTTTGACTGGCTGGGGCCCTAGAACCCTGAACCCCAGTCCAAATAGGTGAATTTCATCCACTTTCCCACTTCTTGGATAACATGTTGGTGTAGCTTTGGTTTATCCCATTAATTGTACTTATTCATTATTCATTTTATCGATGCTTTTTAATTTAAAAAATATTGTTCTTGATAGGAATAGATTTGTGACCCTCCCCTTCTCTCCTTTATTCCCACTCTCTGTGTCTTGTGATATTTCATTTGTTATTGGTTGATATTTCATAATCCACACTGAGGCATCGTCCACAAAACCTAGTGTTTCCCAAAATCCCTTTTCCAAAACAGCTTTAGGCAATCTAGGCTTAAATTTCAGTCTTTCAAGGACCCTCTCCATCCTTGAAAGCATCCTCTCTTCATGGGACAGAAGTGATGTGCTACTTAATAACACACCTTCAGATGATAAGGAGCCCTGGACTCTTAAGAGCTACCTGCCTCCTTTCTTACCCTGGGCTCAGGCCAAATCTTAGCACACTACCACATGCCAGTATCCACAAGCCCTCTATGGGGGTGAAACGGTCCCTGTTACCCAGGGGTCACGGCCAGGCTGCCCAGATGGGTCCAAGGAAGTCCAATGGAGGCAACAACTCTCTGTTCTCCCTTACTCCCAGTATTGGACACAAATTCTTTGGAGCCAACCCACCTGGCCAAGAACTCCCCAGTGGGGGCCATTCCATTTTGCCCACAGATAGCCCCTCCTTGATTTCCTTTGTTCCACCACACAGCTCACTCATTTTCTTTTCATTTTGACTTGATTGTTGCCTATTCAGAGAGCTAGACATGATATCCAAAAGTGAAGAAGCATTTCATTAAATGCTTTTCAAGAAAATCAGTCACATGGGAGGGACACTCATATCCAAAAGGTTTGACATTTTGTCCTAATGATGCCACTTCCTAATACCATAAGGCAAACCCTATATCACTATCTATTAACTTGAAAGCAAATTTAATTCCAGATGTAGCCTTTGCCACCTTGTAATCTGAGAACAAAATGTGAAATCAAAAGGAAAACTCATAGGCAAAAAATGAACAAGCCAAAAAAAGAAAGACTAAAAAGTAATAGCAAAAATCACAAATGTACTCAATAATGTACTTTAAAAGTGCTTCCCTTTGCCTCCTAAAGATGGTTGTTAACTTTTTTTTAAACTGTTATATCCCTCTCTTCCTCCTACTTTTTTTACTCTCTGCATTTGGAAGACAAGAACATATCTGTATAATTCCTTTTCTACATGCTAACCAAGTTTGGACTGGACAAAAAAAATAAGTACACAGAAAAAGCCATCAGGCTATCCTGCTGTCCTCAGAGTTTGAGCTGATGGTTTGCTCATGATCCCATAACCAAAGAAAGCCCAAAGAAACATGAAAGCATGTAGGTAACTTCACAACACTCTCCTTAAAGATAACTACACTACTCAATCTAATTTTAGGACTTTTAAAGTCCCTCCTCATTTTAAAATATAATTTTCTCTTCTTTTGATATAGCCTTTCCCCATATTTCTGTGCATTTTCTCATATCACTTTATTTCAGTCTTCTGTTCTTTTTTCCTGTTCTGAAACATCATTCTTTAATGGCTGACCTTGACATACCACACTTTGCAGAATCACCCTGCAATCTACTATCTTCTAGCACCCATTTTCCCAACAAAAAGGGGTTCAATGGCTGCAAAATACATTTTCTTAGCTTCTAAATCTGTCTTGTCTGACATCAGCCATGCCTTTAGCAAATATTCATAAAAGCTATCTCCTAGTCCTTCAACTGATACATGATCTGAAAAGATATGGAAATAAAGAATTATACTGTGATACAAACTTCAATTTAGGAAATGTATCACAATTTGTCAGTAACAAGAATAACAAATCCTAAAAAAGAGTATTCTAAAATGAATAATTAATATGACACATTATTATCAGAACAATAATTCATTATCATGATGCTTTTCTAAATGTAAACTTGGAGCTAGACATGGCTTAATTCTAAATATATAAAAATAATCTTTTTCTTAAAAAAAAAAAAGGGTTCAAGCAGTCCATAGGGGGCTTGCCATGTTCCCAGGCCTTTCTCTAAAGTATCCTTGAAAGTATCCCCTCTCATCCCAGAGAAGTGATGAGTTTAATAACCTACCATAAGATAATCAGCCCTTTTCCAATCAAAGAGCTCCCTGTCCTTGTGGCTTGGCTGGGCCCAGGACAAATCTTAGACACACTAACACATACGAATATCCACAAGCCCTAAAAAAAAGCAAAAAGGTTCTCCATTGGAGAGAGCTGGGATGCCAGGGAGCCCCGGCCAGAACTGGAAAGAGAAATTCTGGGAACCATCTGTACTACTCCCATCTCTAGGAACGCTCTTCTGAGCAAACACAGCTGGCCAAGAGCTGACAATAAAGGCCATTTCATTTTCACTACTAGTGACCCTTTCTGGTTTTCTTTTTTCCTCTAGAGTTCTCACTTATTTCATCTTAATGTCACCTGAATTTTCAAATATCTCCTTCATTTGTACCCCTCCAGAGAGCCAGATGGGATATTTAAAACAAAAAGCATTTCATTCACAGTTTTTCAGAAAAATCAGTTACATATATGGTGACACAGCCAGTTTCATTCATATCCTCTAGGCAATGTCCAAGACCTGAATAGCAGATCAGAAGTGCCAGCTTCTCTTGAATCATGACCCATTCCTGAAAATTAAAATGTAAACAATATTTTCAATATCCATTAGTTTGACAAGAAATTCATTTACAAATTTAGCTTTTGCCATCTTCCAATCTGAGAATAAAAGATACAATCTGAAAGAACCATTTTAGATATGAAAAAAGGAAGGAAGGAAGGAAGGAAGGAAGGAAGGAAGGAAGGAAGGAAGGAAGGAAGGAAGGAAGGAAGGAAGGAAAGAAGGGACGGAGGGAGGAAGTAAGGAAGGAAGGAGGAAAGGGAGAGAGGGAAGGAGGAAAGGAAGCAGAAAGGATAGAAGAAATCGGCCTTTTTAGCCTTCAGCACAATGGATATTGATGGTTCCTTCATGACCCCTCAACCAAAGAAATAACAGTGTAAAATGAATGCAAGCATATATGTATATTACTTCCCCAAACTCTCCCAAAGGAAAAGAAACTTACCCAGCCTAATTTTATGATATCAAAGTCATCTTTTCCTCCCCATTACATTTTTCTTTGAATACATACAATCTTTTGCTTAATTTCTGATTGTTCATATATTTCATTTTTTTCAGTCTTCTAATTTCCCTCTTCTCCTCATCCTCAGTCTGCTTTCTGATACATGCATAATGAATGTTTGCCTTGACATAGTAGTGTATCCATAGTCACCCTCAGATCCAGATCCCTGCATCACCCCCTTTTCCAACATGGGGCCAAGGAATCCCTAAGTTGACCCCAGTCTGTCATAGCTCCCCTCCATCCTCCAAAGCATACTCTTTTGTGTAAAATGAATACGTTTGATGCTGTACCACAGGATGTTAAGCCACTCTCTAATCCAAGGGCTTCTACCCTGGATTGGTCCCCTGCCTTCATGCAAAATCATCGACATCCCACCACCTCCTCATGACCACAGCCATGATAGGTAGGTAAATGATTCCCAATACAGAGGGTTGGGAGGCCAGGAAACCCTGGCTGGAATAGGGAAAGGGGAAATCAGAGAAAGATTCACATCTCTCCACATCAACCTTCATCCACAACAAAGTCTGGCAAAACCTTTGATTTCCTCTTTCTTCCATATTTCTCACTTATTGTATTGTAATTTAGTCCTCATTGACAATTACCATCATTCACCTTTACCTTTGCTAAGAGCCAGATGTGAAACCCAAGAATGAATAAAAATTTCCAGGAAAATAGTTCCAGAACAATCAGGTCCATATCACCTAGGACTGACATTTTACTTCTCCTTTTGTGATTGGTTGACATTCCATAATCCATATTTAGGAGTCACCCACAAAAGCAAGTATTTCCCAAAATCACTTTTCTAAAAGAGTTTTAAGCAATTTATACATAAATTTCAGTCTTTCAAGGCCCCTCTCCATCCTTGAAAGTATCCTCTCTTCATGGGACAGAAGTGACATACTATTTAATAATACACCTTCGGATGATAAGGAGCCCTGGACTCTAAGAGCAGCCTGCCTCCTTTCTTACCCTGGGCTCAGGCCAAATCTTAGCACACTGCCACATGCCAGTATCCACAAGCCCTCTATGGGGGTGAAACAGTCCCCATTACCCAGGGGTCACGGCCAGGCTGCCCAGATGGGTCCAAGGAAGTCCAATGGAGGCAACAAATCTCTGTTCTTCTTTACTCCCAGTATTGGACACAAATTCTTTGGAGCCAACCCACCTGGCCAAGAACTCCCCAGTGGGGGCCATTCCATTTTGCCCACAGATAGCCCCTCCTTGATTTCCTTTGTTCCTCCACACAGCTCACTCATTTTCTTTTCATTTTGACTTGATTGTTGCTTATTCAGAGAGCCAGACATGATATCCAAAAGTAAAGAAGCATTTCATTAAATGCATTTCAGGAAGATCAGTCACATGGGAGGGACACTGCCAGGTTCCTTCATATCCCATACACCATTTCCAAGAGTCACTGAAGAGCAAGCAAAAGGTCCCATGTTTTGTCCA
The DNA here is from genome assembly GCF_016432865.1 of Antechinus flavipes. Classification (NCBI taxonomy): domain Eukaryota; kingdom Metazoa; phylum Chordata; class Mammalia; order Dasyuromorphia; family Dasyuridae; genus Antechinus; species Antechinus flavipes. The sequence goes on along the minus strand of NC_067404.1, from coordinate 41,771,495 downwards.
CTAATGACGCCAATTCCTAATAACCCAAGGCTAACCCAAACTGTCACCATCTATCGATTTGAAAGCAAATTTAATTCCAAATGTAGCCTTTGCCATCTTGTAATCTGAGAACAAAATGTGAAATCAAAAGGAAAACTCATAGGCAAAAAATGAACAAGCCAAAAAACAAAGACTAAAAAGTAACAGCGTAAAACATAAGTACATAGAAAAAGCCATCGGGATATCCTGCTGTCCTCAGAGTTTGAGCTGATGGTTTACTCATGATCCCATAACCAAAGAAAGCCCAAAAATCATGAAAGCACATAGGTAACTTCACAATACTCTGCTTAAGAATAACCACCCTACTCACTCTAATTTTTGGACTTTAAAAGTCCCTTCTTCATTTTAAAATATAATTCTTTCTCTCTTTGATATAGCTTGTCTCCATATTTCTTTGCATTTTCTTGTATCACTTTATTTCATTTTTCTCTTCTTTCTGTCCTGGTTTTCTGAAACATGATTCTTTAATTGTTGCCTTGCCATACCACACTTTGGGGAATCACTGTCCAATCCACTACATTCTAGCACACATTTTCACAACAAACAGGTGTTCAAGCCATCCATAATTTGATTGCCATCTTCCCAGGACTCTCTCCATTCTTGAAAACATCCCCTCTTTTTCACAGCCCCTCTTCATCCTCCAAAATATACTCTTTAATACTGAATAGATGTGTTTGATGCTGTACCACAGAATGCTAAGCCACTCTCAAATCCAAGGGCTTCCACCCTGGACTGCTCCCTTCCTTCATGCAAAATCACAGCCATCCCACCACCTTCTCTTGACCCTTATTGGCAGTTAAATGAAAGGGGGGGGAATGAAGTCAGAGAATGATTCACAGCTCTCCACATTAATCTTCATGTGAAACAAAATCACAGCTCCACCCTGACCATATTTATTTGACCTAAACATGACAATTTTGATTTCCTATTTCCTCCATATTTCTCACCTATTGCATTTTTATTTGGTTCTCATTGACAGACATCTTTCATTTTGCTATGTGGTAGTACATTTGGAATTTTAAAATTAAAAAAATTTCCTGGAACCCCCATCATAAATTTAATATATCTCACCTGAGTTTCACATTTTCAGTTTCTCTGTGGAACTTCTTTCCCCAAAAAGAACAGACAATGAAAACTTAAGCATTCATTCTGCTGCTTAACCTCATTATTTGTAAATGTTTGACAATTTCCAATATCTAATAAATTGACAATGTATTAATTCCAAATATTTTCTTTGATATTTTGTAACATGAGTGCCAAATTTCAGTTTTAAAAAATTGAAAACACCTTCCAAATCCTTCAATCATTTTTTGTTCTTCCATTGTTTTTTCTAATATTTTCACAGTTTTTGAATGGCTCACACTCTAAAGCTCTAAAAAGTAGTTAATAAAGTTAATTTCATCTGCTTTATCACTCATTTAAACAAAGTACTCAGAAAGTATAAGTTATTTGTCTACAAATTACACCAGTAATTTTTACAATCTTTTCATTTTATTAAATATTTTTCTTTTTTTTTGAACATTGCCTCATATAAATTCCTTTTTCCTTTATTTTTCTCTCAACATTTCATCTGACATTTTTAATTACTTCAAATTGTGCCTTACATTCAGTAATCACCCTTATTTCTTAATGATCCTAATACTCTTTCCCCCCCAAAAAAATGGGTTTGCTGTTTATTAACTGATTATAATTTTCCAGAACTTCTTTCCCTCTTTCAAGTCATCCTCTCCTTTCTACTAAAGTAGAAAAATTAAGCATGATATGTGGCTCTCATATACAAGGTCTTTCTTCCTCTTTATTACCCTGGTCCTTTGCAAATTTTATTCCCACTGTCGTATACTAATGTTTACAAGTCCTATGTGTAGTTAAAAGTTTCTTCATTATGTAGACTTTAATGGTAAGTAGCCTTAATAAGATTTGGAAAGAGGAAATGATGTGATTAATTCCCGTTCCCCTTTACTCCCATCACTGGGAACATATTCTTTCTTTTTTTTTTTTTTAAATTTTTATTTAATAATTACTTTATATTGACACTCGTTTCTGTTCCGATTTTTTTTCCCTCCCTCCCTCCACCCCCTCCCCTAGATGCCAAGCAGTCCTTTATATGTTGGATATGTTGCAGTATATCCTAGATACAATATATGTTTGCAGAACCGAACAGTTCTCTTGTTGCGTAGGGAGAATTGGATTCAGAAGGTATAAATAACCCGGGAAGAAAAACAAAAATGCAGATAGTTCACATTCGTTTCCCAGTGTTCGTTCTTTGGGTGTAGCTGCTTTTGTCCGTCATTTATCAATTGAAACTCAGGTCTCTTTGTCAAAGAAATCCACTTCCATCAAAATATGTCCTCATACAATATCGTTGTCGAAGTGTATAATGATCTCCTGGTTCTGCTCGTTTCACTTAGCATCAGTTCATGTAAGTCTCGCCAGTCCTCTCTGGAACATATTCTTTCAAGCAACTCCCATTGCCCATGAATATCCCACTGGGGCCATTTCTTTTGTATACAGATGATTCCTTCTTGATTTCCTTTTCCCTCCACATTTCTAAGATATTTTATTTTAATTTGGTCTTCTATTTCAAATCTTTTCCTCATTTTTGCCTATCTAGATACCCATACATGTTATCTAAACATGAAAAAAGTATTTCACTACATTCTGTTAAGTAAAATAATTTTATGTAAGTTAACACTACCAGTTTTATTCATATTTCATACACAAAGTGAAACATCCAAATATCAAACAAAAAAAAAAACTTTCTGTATTTTGTCCATTCATAATGCCCATTTCTTAATACTCAGATGTAAATCTGACTGTGAATATTCATTTCAAAACAAATTCATTTCCAAATATAACATTTGCAGTCTCATTCATAGTCAACAAATTAATTAAACGATCCATCAGTTTATCTTGCCTTCTTCAGACTTTTAGCTGATTATTTGGTCTTGAACAAATAACCTAAGAAATATCACTTTATATCTTACAAAACATGTACATTCCTTCACAAAATTCTTCTCAAGAATAACAAAGCATAATTTTATATTAAACTTCACTTTTCCATTTTACATATTGTTTTCATTTAATTTTATACAACCTATTTTTCAATTTCTATTTTTTATCCATTTATTTCTGGCTTTTACTTGGGCATTATTCAAGAGCCAAAGTTCCACCATTGTAAAATATATGAAAGAAGGTGTATTCCTTCTCACAACTCTCCTTTAGGATAGCATTTATGCTTTGCATAATTCGATTTCACCTCTTCATTCTTTTTTAAATTTTTTTAAGGCAATCAGGATTACACAGTTAGTAAGTGTTCGAGGCTGGATTTGAACTGCGGTCCTCCTGACTCCTGGGCTGGTACTTTATCCACTCTGACACCTAGTTCCTTCTCCCCCCACCCCTTTTTTTTTTTAACATTTTAAGAATTATTTTATACATTATTTACTTCTTTCTTATCACTAGTTTTCCTGATACTTTAGAAATTATGAGTCATATTGACATGAGACATAATGATATAGTTGGCCTGAAATCAATTCAGCCTCAGACACAGTTTTTTGAGCCTGCTTATTTTTTTTATTTACTTTGTTTTCCTCAACTGCAAAATGGGGATAATAATACTACCTACATTCTAGACTTGTGAAAGTCCAAAGAGGTAATATTTGTAAAGCTCTTAGCAAAGTAGCATTTACGCAGTAAATGCTACTTAATGTCACCATTATTTTTTTCTTAGCATCCCTTGCATAAGTTTCTCATTTTTCCCATGCATCTCACTATCCTCTGAAGCATATTTCATGTGTAATGGGTTTCATTTAAATACCAAGGGCTACTCCTGCTTTTTTCCCCAACACTGTCTTATGCCCAAAATTTCTGCGAACTTCAAAGTCCATATGACAGTAGCCAATATGTGCACATACAGAATTCACTTTTGCAAATGGTCTTACTATCAGCTAGAAGTCAGGAAAGGAGTTTATTAAAGTCGGTTCCATTCTCTTGAACAATTTAAAGTATGACCAACTAATTTTCAAGCAACTCAATTTCTAGTATCTAGCTATTGACTAAAACTGTGCAAGACATCTCATTTTTCTATAGATGACCCCATTTTCTAATATTGTAATCAGCATTTGTAACCTTTTTAATTTTAATTTCATTTTCACTTCCAAATTATCTCAGCTACCTATTTCACTAATCAGAAAGTCACAATTTGTATCAAAAAATGAAAAAAACCCACTTTCAAGGCAATTTCAAAAAAGCACCTATATATAAAAGTTATAGAAAAATATATTTTTAAAAGTCCCAGAGCTGTATAGATAACAAAAACATTGGCATTTTCCACATTTGATAAATTTGCTTTTTTGGACTCTATTGTCAAAAATACTTCTAAAATTCTTTGATATCACTTTTGTTTTGAAATATTTTCTTGCCAAGAGTCCTGTGGTGACTCTTTCTGGCTAGAGCTAAAAAAGGAGTTCATGAGAGTAACCTCCCTTCTTAGAACCAACTAAACTCTGACCAGGTTATTTTCACTAGCACATGACAAAGACTTGAGAACTATGAACATGTCATATTACATAAAAATGAGCATTATTCTTGATATAATATTGGCAACAGAAGTCTAAGATATTTAGTTTAAAAAATTTAGTTTAGTAGCTACATTTTCAGAAATAACAATCTTTCTTTAACTAGATAGAGAAGCAAATCATATCATAGAATGAAAAAAGAAATGCATTGAATTCACTTCAACAAATTCAACATGAGCTGTGATTGACAATTTCAGAAAGATTACACACCCAGTGTTCCAGAGCTCTATAGATAACCAGCTAGGGCATCTTGCCCACTTATAACCTCGTTTCCTTATAACAGGAAGCCAACATTATTTTTCATATCCATCCTTTTGATACCACCTTCATTTATATACTTATCTTTCACTATTTTGTCCCCAGGAGCCTACATTCCCATGAAAGAGTAAATCAACAACTGAACAAAAGACACTTCAGTGAAATGCAACTACACTGAAGCTTTGGCTTAAGTTTTAAGCAGTATTTCACAATGAATGTTCCACAGGGTACAACCCGCACAAGTAATTGCATTTCTTTTCTCAATTCTCTTTCAGGAAAGCACCTTGCTCAGTATAATTGGATTGCATTTTGTTTTTACTACTTTCCATTAATAGGTTTGAAGTTACTGTATACAATGCTTTTTTCTCTTGCTGAGCATTCCTCTGCATCAACTATTTCCGGTGTACTCATTCTTCTCTTCATCCTGCCACACCATCTTTCTTATATTGCAAAAGTCATGGGATCCCTTCCCATACCAACAGATCATGAGAATTTTTCAAATTCAAGTGTTTCCAAACTTCTTTTTCCAATACAGGCCAAGAATGAACCTTTGACATAGCTTCAAGCCTGTGAGGCTCTCATAAGTGAGAATTAAGTACTTTCAACTCTCTTTCTTTAAAGTAGACCCAACAAAGACAAAACTTTAGCATTCCCTCAAGTCCCTTTGACCAGATCCCATAAGGAAATGAATTTCCCTTCCAAATGGCCCAGCTGGGGGTACTGCCCTGACTGGGACTGGGAAAAAAAATTCATAAAAGTAAGCAATTTCAAAAAGCAGATAAATGCTGACCAAATTGTTTTCTAGCACTTACATATAGCAAAGAGCTAAGAATTAAAGACATGGGTTTTTTTTTTCATACAATAGACCTCCTTCTTGATTTTGTAATGTCAACCTAATTCCACCATCTGTTGTTTGAATACCACCTATATTTTCAAAAGTAACTCTCTTCTTCCTTTCACTAGCCAGAGAGTAGACCTTATATAGCAGGATGGAAGAAAAAAATCAGTGAATGTTTTTCAACAAATTCAGTTAACATTAGCTGTAACTGACACCTTCAGAAAGACACTCAATGCCCCAGAGTTCTATAGCCAAATCACAGCCATTTTTCAAAACATGATCTACTTTCTTTATTCTGGAATACCAACAATTTTACTAACATCCTTTGTTTCAGTGTCATCTTCTGATACAAACCATCTCCATCCTTCACTAACCATGGGACCAGAACTTGTAGCAAAGAAACAAAGAAAGGTAGTAAACTCACTTCTAAAAAATCATCTACATAGCAATGTATTGGACAGTTTCAGAAAGATTCCACACCCAGTGTCCCAGAGCTCTATAGATAACCAGCTAGGGCATCTAGCCCACCTATGACCTCATTTCCTTATAACAGGAAACCAACACTATTTCTCATATCCATCCTTTTGACATCTTCTCCATTTCCACACATATCCTTCACCATCTTATCCTCAGGGAGCCTACATTCCTATCAGAGTATGAATCAACAAGTGAACACAAGATGTTTGAGTGAAATGAAACCACATCAAAGCTTTGTCTCAAACTAAGCAATATTTCACAGTGGTACAACCAAGACAAATAATTGCCTCTCTTTTCTTAGTTCTCTTCCAGGAAAGCATCTTGCTCATTATAATTGGATTGCGTTTTGTTTCACCTTTTACCATTTTCCATTCATAGATTTGCAATCACTGTATATAATGCTTTTTTGCTCTCATTGAGCATTCCTCTGCATCAACTTGTTTTGATCTATTCATTCCTTTTTCCATCCTGCCATTCTTTCTTATATTGCAGAAGTCATGGGATCCCTTCCCATACCATCAGATGATTTAAAGAATCCAACTGTTTCCAATGCTCTTTTTCCAAGACAGGCCCAAGAATGAACCTTGGGCATAACCTCAAGCCTCTGTGATCACAGCCCATATTTGGAGATCATGAATTCCCATCAAAAATGACCATGTAGAATTTCTCTGACTGGAGCTGAGAAGAATTAATTAAACCTCACTTTTTTATAGCCAGTTTACTCTAACCAATCTGTTTCCTAACATTTACATTTGTCAAAGAGCTGATGACCATGAACATTTCATTTTCCATCCCGATGAACCTCGTCCTTGATATTATAATGCCAATACATTTCTGACATATATTCTTTAGATATCCTCTACACTTTCAAAATCTCACTTCTCTTCTTTCATCAGCCTAGAACCAAACTTCATATCACAGAATGAAAAAAATGTATTGAATACCCTTAAATATATATCAATAAACATGAATTGTGATTGAGAATTTCAGAAAAATTCAACAATCAATATCTTAGAAGTTTAGACAAACAAATCCAGGCCTTCTCACCCTTCACTAACCAGAGAGACAGAACTTGACTCAAAGAAACTATAACAAAAAGTCCTTAACAAACTTTTCAACTACAAATAAGGTGTGACTGATAGTTTCTGAAATATTTCAAAACCAGTGTTCCTGACTTCTACATGTAACCAACATGGGATTATTTTACCCATTGATGCTTGGTTTCGTGATACCAAAATGTCAACAATACTTAACCTTATACATTCTTTTGACATCACCTTCATTCACAAATATGATCTTCTTCTCATTCTCTGGAAGGCAAGTTTCCTCTCAAATATGAAATTTCAAACTCGAGAGACATTTCAGCCCTATACACCTTCACCTAACCTTTGTTGGAGCAATTAGGCAATATTTCACAACCAACACCCCACAACTCTATAACCATCCAAAGAGGTTGCATTTCTTCTCTCATTTCTACTCTTGTACATTGTAACTGAATAGTATTTGTTTTACCTATTCGCATATTTCCTTAATATTTTTAAAGTCCCTTTACACAGGCTTTTTCAGCCTTGATGACCATCCCTCTGCATCACTGTTTCAGTTTTCCCATGTCTCATTTCATCTCTCCAAGTATTCTTTCTTATATTGTAGAAGTTATGGTATTCATTCACAGACTATTAAATGATTAGATGCTTTCAAATCCCAGTGTAAGTCTAAGGACTAAATTTAGGAACACTAAAATTTGCAAGTCCATAGCCCTTATTTGGAGATATTGAATCCCCCATTAGAAATGTTCCTGAGGCCAGACTGCCCCCTCTGAAACTGGAAAGAGGAGTTCATGAAAGAAGCCTCACTTCTCCAAAATAAGCTCATTTCTAACTCAAATCAGTTTCTAGGATACACAACTGGCCAACCAGCTGAGGACTTGGGACATGTTATTTTCCCTACTGAGGAATCTGTTCTTTGATAATGTCAGCATGTTTCTAATATATTTTATTTGGCTATTATCTTCATTTCCAAATATATCCTTACTCATCCTTTTACTACTCAGAGAGGCAGACATTTTATCAAAAAGTAAAAAATTAAATATATTAAATGCATTTCCCAAAAAAACTATATATGAGTGTGATTAACATTTCCAGAAATGTTCCATACCCAGTGTCCTAGATAACCAAAGCAGAGCTATTTCCCCAGTAATTATTTCTATCAGAATGCCAAAAATAATTCTAACATCTTTTGTTTTGACATTTTGACAATGTTGACAAATTTCTAGACATTCCTAACATATCATATGGCTATCTCCATTTCCAAATGTATCACTAGACATTCTTTCATTAGCTAGGGAAGTCGAATTTGCATCAAAAAATGAAAAAAGGCCTCAGATTCTTGACATTTATTAAGTTGTGTGACCCTGGGCAAGTTACTTAACTTCACTTGCCTCACAACAGCAACAAAAAAGGAAAAGATGAAAAAGGAAATGTATTAAATGCACTTCAAAAATTAATTGAGCATAGGACATGACAGTTTCAAAAAATATTCCACATCCACTGGCCCAAAGCTACATAGACAACCAAATCACTAGCAATTTACTCATTAATGTCCTTTATTCCATTTCTTCATACCAGAATGTAAAAAAAATGTAATAGCCTATATTTACACATACATAGATATAGATATTTATCTCATCTTCCTTCACTAACTTGAGCAGCAGACCTCAAAAAAAAACCCAAAAAAAATTCATTAAATTCTCATTTAAAATACCTAGAATATTTAAAACGATCTTTGCATGTGTTTTGAAAATAAAAAGCTATTATTCAAAAAAAATTTTTTTAAAAGATAATGCCTTTGGGAGAAAAAATGAAGTTGAATTCTGTGTTATAAAAATACTTAGTTTGCAACATGTCTTGAAAAGTTTTCTCAATGGAACATGAGAAGAACTTTGTCAAATAGGTAATGAAGGAATTATCTCCATTTTATATATGAGTAAAGTGAGTTTCAGAGAAGCAGCAGTAAGCCTTGCTAGGCCAGATGTTAAATCAACTCACTCTGTTTCATGTGAAAAGATCTAGCTGCTTTGAAAAGTAAAATTCCCTAGGATTGGCAAGACAATAGGAATAAAGGAAAGCATTAATTCCGAGGGATTTTCCCCCAAAATCCACCAGAGCCCAAATTTATTTCCTCTACATCTCTATCAGAGCTCCTGATTCTTCAACAAAAGTTTTGATATATTAACTGTGTAGATCAAACATTAGTTATTTAATATTGTAATCTCTACACCCCATTGTCTGTTAGCAGGAAGAATGTACAGAGGATATTTAATGACCTAAATTGAACCTTTTCATGAATTTTTATTTTCAGGGCAACTTATATAATGAATAGGAATTATCTGCTTCTGGAAAAAGGCTGCTTGGGTGCAAGCCAATGGTAGATGTTTTAATTATGTATTTCTTATTGGTTTAATTTTTCTATCTGGTCTGGACCTGTGTTTTTGTAGGTGCAAGTATCTCCTGGTGAGTAACCCACTTCCTTCCATGAAAATCAACATGTGTTTCATAATTTTTAATCTTAAAGATTTGACAGTTACTATGTGTCAGAAGTGGGACTTGATACTAGGTTTCCCTGAATCCCAGACTGCTTTTCTATCAACTAACCCATACTATCTTTCACTGACATCAATTCTATGTCAAAAGTATATACAATATGCCAAAAAAAATACCTACACATAACTATGGCTGACAATCTCAGAAGTTTTCCCACATCTAGTGTACCAGAGCTCTATAGACACCCAAAGCAGAAACATTTTGCCCATTGATTACCCTGATCTGTTGTAGCAAAAGGTCAGCACTATTTAATATATATCCGTTCTTTTGACATTGCCTTCATTTATAAACATATCCTTTACCACCACATTCCCAGAGAGCTAACTTGTTTTATCAGAGAATGAAACTACAAGTGCAAGAAGGATACTTCAATCCCATATACTTCTACCAAAGCTTGATTTTAGCATTTAGGCAATATTCCACAACCAATGTCCCACAAGTCCATACCTAATCAAAGCAATGACATTTTTCTCTCAGTTTTCCTCTTGGAAAAGATCATTGCTCATGATAGTGGTTATAACATTTCATTTCATTTTCAATGCTTCCCCTCATTATATTTCAAGTCATTTTATATAATGTTTTCCTTTCTAAGTAGTATCCCTCTATATTAGTTGATTTCAATTTTTTATTTACTCCAAAGCATTTTTAAAAATTTTGCAGAAGTCATGTATTTCATTCAGGTACCATAGAACAGAGCAGAAGACATGGGATTCATTCACATATCAGCAAATTATGAGACACCTTCAAATTCAAGTGTTTCTAACCCTCTTTCTTCAGTGCAGGACTGAGGACAAATCCTTTGACCAGAGTTCATGTATGGATATAATGAATCCCCCATTTCAAAAGGCCCTGAGGCAGGGCTGCCCTGGATATATCAGGAAAGAATAAAAGTAGTCTCCTTTCTCCACAGCAAGTTAAACTCTGACCAGCTTGTCTTCTAGCACTCACAGTTTGTCAACAGTTGAGGTCTAGGTTCATGTCATTTTCCCTATAGATAAACCTGTTACTTTATAGCATAGCGTCCAGATATTTCTAACACGTTTGAATATCATTTTCATTTCCCTCTCTATGTATATATAATTCATCTCTCCCAATTTTTCCAATAGCCAGAGACTCAGATAAGAAAAGAAATATATTATATGCAGTTTAAAAAACTCATTGAAACATTAGTTGTGATTGGCGATTTCAGAATTATTTTACACCAATGTCCTGGAACTCTGCAGACCACCCAGAAAATTGTATTTTCCCCACCACTTACCTTATTTCTTTATACTAAAATTTCATAAATACTTTTAATATTCTTTGTTTTGACATCACCTTCATTTACCGCTGTGACCTTTGCTATACCATAACTAGGAAACCAGCTTTTATATGGAAGAATGAAACTAGAAATGCAAAAACCCCACTTTCACCAGGTGCACCCTTACCTAAGCTTTGTCTGAGCATTTAGGCATTCAACCAATGTCTTTCCATTTTATCACCAAAGGAGATGGATTCCTTCTCTCAACTCTCCTTCAGGATAAGATCCTTATTTATTACAATTACACTGCATCTCCCTATTAGTTTTTTTTTCTCTTAATATTTTTGAATTCACTTTAGACAATCTTTTCTTCTCTTGCTGAGCATCTCTCTGAATTAGTTTCTTTCAGTCTTCCTATGCTATATTCCATTTCCCCAATTATTCTTTCTGATACTGCTGGATTCTTTGCTTTTATTCTTTACAGTAATTTGTTGAACTAATCTTCAATTGATGTACCTCAGTCTTGCTTCTCTAGAGAAGCTCCATGAATGAAAATTAAATATTATCCAAAGTTCCTGTGACCACAGTACCCATATGGATATAATTTATTCGCTACTGAAAATGGCCCATGAGAAGGTCTACTCTGGTTTGAGTTCATTAAGGTAGCCTTGCTTCTCTAGAACTACCCAATTTTTAACCTAGCTTAGTTCAAGGATCCACAGTTAGCCAATAGCATAAAACCAGAGATTTATTGTTTACCCTATCTTACTTCTTTATTAGCTAATTTCCCGATATTTCTAAAACCTTTTGTTTTGCTATTAAATTTATTTCCAAATAGATTCCTACTCTTCCTTTCCCTAGCCAGGAAGCCAGACATTGTATCAAAGACTAAAAGACATTTTGTGTCCAATCATCTTCATAGAAACTATCTGAGTGTTTTGGCTTTGGCCCCCAACTAAAGTCTTGCTGCTCTACTTAGGTAAGGCCTTTCTCCCATCTCTCTGCCATGACCTTGATTCTTGTTCTTTATCTTTTTTACCTGCAGTTTTACTTATCAATTTTCCCCTTGATAGTTTTTGGAATCATTGTATATATGCTCTTTTCCTCTCTCAATGAGTATCCCAATCACTTCATTTCAGTCTCCTCATGCCTTTTGACATCCTTTCTCATATTGCAGTAATCATGGCTATCATACACTTCCCAGAGTTTGTCGAGACATTCCCCAGTCCATATCCCTCTCCCTATACCTTGACATCTTGTTACAGGATCAAAAAGAAAGACCCTCCAAAGTTAATGATTTCCTCCCCCCACAATGTGTAGAGAATTCATAACCATTTGGAGCTGGCTCTGAGGCAGAGCTGCCATGGCTGATGTTTGGAGGGTGAGTAAATCAAGTAAGCCTCACCCTTCCTAATACAGCCAGGATCCAGACTCTGACCCATCCAGTCTCCAGGATCTACTTCCAAACACCAGGACAGATCCCTGGATTTTCCCTTTTCCCTCTCTGTTTCATGATACCAAGCCAATCATGGACCCCCTGGAGTCCGTGTCTTCTGCCTACGTGTAATAGAATCAAAACCATTTGGAGCTGGCTCTGGGGCAGAGCTGCCCTGGCTGATGTTTGGAGGGTGAGTAAATCAAGCAAGCCTCATCCCTCTGTAACACAGCAGGCAACAGACTCAAACCATCCAGTCTCTCAACTCTCCTTCTGACATACGGGCAAGGAATAGGCCATTATTGTCCACCTACATAACAGACCTGCTTCTTGAATCCAAGACACAGGACCAGGACCCAAGACCCTCTACTTTCCCCACCTCCTCCAAAAATCCCAAAACAAGATGGGCTATTCTACACTGGAATTGGCTCTGGGGAAGAGCTGCTCTGGCTGATGTTTGGAGTGTGAGTGAATCAAACAAACCTCACCCTTCCAGAACCAGCCAGGACCCAGACTCCGACCCATCCAAGCTCCCATCACTCTCATTCTCCACTTGACTAGAACCTGTAATTTGCCCTTTTTTATGCTGTCCATCCACCCCCGTTTCTTTCCATTGCTTTATCTTTACAATTTTCATCACAGCTTTTGTTTTTATATCACCTTCATTTCTGAACGTCCTCATCACCATCATCTCCATCGTAAGTCATTCCTTAGTATGAATTCTGAAAAGAAATTAATGAAAAGAAGTTCTATAAACCCCACCAAGAACAACAAATTCTCCCCACATTTATATGGAAGGAACAGAGGTAATTTTTCTCAACTCCTTTCCTGGAGAATCTCCAATAACAATGTACTCACTTTTTTTTTACTTTGGGAAGTATCTCCCTTGATGTGGTAGTGATTCGTTTTATTTTCCTAGCTGTCTTCCTTCCTTCTGCATTAGCTCCACAGTGTCTTCCCATTCTTTCTCCCTAATAGAATCCATTGCCAATTATTCAATTAATCTTGATAATATTAAATCTGTTTAAGCCTTCTTTCGATTGATATCCTACCCTCAGCCATTTCTTGACTATTAGCCACTGTATCCAAAGTATATCTCCTCCCGAGTCCTTGCCCCACTTCAGTTGTAGGTAATTGAGCAAGGGAACTAATCCTGGGGCAGAGGTGCCCACATTAAAATTTAGATGATGAATAAATCTATAATAAACTTCACCCTTCCCAATCCAACCAGGCCCCATACTAAGAACCTTTCAGTCCCTAGATTTTACTTCTGACCATTAAGATAGAAGCCGATTCTTTCCATTTACCTTGATGCTTTTTGACAGCAGTGTAGTCAACTTGAGAGACAGTGAGTCCCTCCAGAGCCCTAGCTTTCCCTCCCTTGCCGAACAAATTTAGCCCAAATTGATTTGGCCCCCGGGGCAAAGGTGTCCTTCCTGAAGATTACATGGTGGTTTATTCAACAACACCTCATTTCTCTACAATCTGAGCTCTATTTCTGACCACCATTAATACCTACCTTTTCTCATGAGCTCACTGGCCCAGAAGTAGAGGCCTTCCAGAGTCCAGAACAATCCTGCTCAGCTCCCTCTTCCACCTTGCCTCAGCTTCCCTCATCCCTCTGATGTGTGGATTGTTATCTCACTATTAGAGCAGAGCCAAGGGAAGAACTACCCTGGCTGGCATTGATTTGGTGAGATAATCAAAAAAACCTCATCTGTAGAAGTAACCTAGCCCAGATACACCCAGCCAGTCTTTACCTTATCCTTTTGCCTAAGACCTTCAGAGCAGGATATGTGTCATTTTCCCAATGCTCGTCCTGTGTCTTTATGTGACAATATTTTTTGTTGTAGAGGTGGAAATCCTTTGTTCCTGTATCACAATCACTGTCACGTATGTCCTTCCTCATCATTCCTTGCTCATAGAAATGCCCCTTATAAGAGAGAATGTGCAAAGCTTTGCAAATGTGAAAGCACTATGTAACTGCTAGCTCTTTTAGGAAAAGAAATGCAGAAATGACACTTCCAAAAAACCGGCACTTGCCATCAACCACATTACACTATATTCCACCTCCACAGGTAAAAATACAACTATTCCTCAGGACCTAGATCCTTAGTCTTCAGCATTACAATCTTTTCACTTTCTTTTTCATTGCTTTCCACTGACCTTTCTGGAGTCGCCATATACACCCTTGTCCTTTTCTTCTGTGCGTTGCTTTGCATCGGTTTGTTTCAGTTCTCCCGTGTCATCCTTCATTGCTCTAAGCATCCTTTCTCATATGGTAAAAGTCATGCGCTTCATTTGCGTGCCATAATATATTGAAATACTCCCCAATCAAGTCCTCTCCCAGGTACTCCTTGACAGCTGGCCACCGGATTAAAAGTAGAGTCCCTCCAGAGTCCGTGGTCTCATCCCTTTTGGAGATCATTGAATCCCCACTGGAACTGGCTCTGAGGCAGAGCTGCCCTGGCTGATGTTTGGAGGGTGAGTATATAAAAAAGCCTCACCCCTCCCGATGCAGCCAAGACCCAGTCTCTGACCCATCCAGTCCTTGGGACCTACTTCTGATCATCAGACTAGAATCTAGGATTCTTCTGCTATCCTGATACTTCAACTCCTGCTTCTTGATCCCAGGCCACTGGACCAAAAGTAGACACCCTCCAGAGTTCATGACATCTTTCTATGTGTAAAGAATTCATAATCATTTGGAGTTGGCCCTGAGGCAGAGCTGCCCTGGCAGGTGTTTGGAGGGTGAGTAGATCAAGCAAGTCTCACCCCTCCCAATACATCCAGGTTCCAGACTCTGACCCGGCCAGTCTCCAGGACCTACTTCTGAACCTGAAGATAGAATCTGGGATTCTCCCTTTGCTTCTTCTCCTCACCCAACCCTTCACTTCTTGACATCAGGTCACTGGACCAAAAGCAGGGACCCTCAAGAGTCGGTGGTCCCCTCCTATGTGTAGCAAATTCCTAGCTTTTTGGAGCTGGCCTTGGGGCAGAGCTGACCTGGCTGATGTTTGGAGGGTGAGTAAAATAAGTAAGCCTCACCCCTCTATAGCACAGCAGGCAACAGACTCAAACCCATCCAGCTTCTTAACTCTCCCTCTGAACCACAAGTAAGGACCAGGCCTCTGCTTTCCACCCTGCTGAGAGACCTGCCACCCGTATCCAGGATCCCACACCAGGGCCAGAGAGACCCCTTCTCCAATCCCAGAATGAAATAGGCTATTCCTCGCCAGAACTGGCTCTGGGGAAGAGCTGCTCTGGCTGATGTTTGGAGGGTGAGTAAATCAAACAAACCTCACCCTTCCAGAACCAGCCAGGACCCAGCCTCTGACCCATCCAGGCTTTCCTCACCACTGACAAGGTCCTAGAACTTGCCTTTTTTTTTTTTTTGACATTGTCCATCCCAGCTTCTTTTGATTACTTTATCTTTACAATTTTCACCATAGCTTTTATTTTTCCATCACCTTCATTTCCAAAGTAAGCCATCCATTAGCACAAAGAATTAGAAAAGAGTTGACAAAACAAAAAGCTAAATACGCAACTAACTCATTAAGTTAACCTGCATATATAACATTGCATACTTAGAGTACCTCAACATCTACATGTTGATAGGAGTTACTTTTCTCAACTTGTCTGGAGGAACAGGATCCTTTGTTATCACAATGACAATGTGCTCGCTTTCACTTTGAAGGGATTTTCATTGACATTGTGGTAGTCACTGGATACATGTTTTAGTGGTTCTCCTTCCTTCCCTCTGCAAAAGTTCCTAAGAAGCTTCCCATTCCTCCTCCCTAAATCCTTGGAATCCCTCTCAGAATCTACTGCCATAATCATGTAATTAATTCCACCAATGTCCCATCCACAGCAGTTTCTAGATGACCTGCCACTGGTACAAAGGAGAGCTTTTCTAGATCAACAACAAAACTCAGCCCTCCAAATCCAGCCAGGTCCCAGACTCTCATCCATTCAGTCCCTGGACCCTACTTCTGATAATTAGGATATGACCAAGGTCTTTCCTCCCCATCTTCTTAACATTAGGGCACTGGACTTAAAAGAAGGAGTGCAAATCTCTTCAGAGTCCATGTCCCATTTCCCTTGTGGAGATAATGATGTCCTAAATTAACTTGACTCTGGGTCAAAGCTGCCTTGCCCGACACTGCAGAGTAACTCATTTAGTAACATGTCACCCTTCTACAACTAGACAGAGCCCAGCCCTACATCTGATCATCAAGCTAGAACCTAGGACTTTCCATTTATTTCATGTCACGAGCCCTTTAGACCGTAAGGAGAGGCTTTATAGAATCCATAGCAACCTCTTTTCCCCTTCTCTCACCCCTCTGAGTTTTGTATTGACTCACTTTTGGAGATGGGCTAGGGGAAGAGCTAACCTGGCTGATGTTTGGAGGGTGGAAACTTCTCATGTCTAGACCTAGCCCAGCTTAGACATACTCAGCCAGTCTTTACCTTTGCCTAACAGCTCTTGGAACTTGCCATTTTTTTCTGAGGGTCATCCTTGATTCTTTACCAGAGTTTTTTTTCCCTCAAGTATGTTTCTAAATTACCATCACTGAAACATACACCTTTCTTAGTCATTCCCTGCTCAGAGAACCAAATTCAGAAAGGTACTCTTTCAAAACTAAATGCCACATAATTTGAATTTGAATTTAAATCTGTATGCAATATTCCACACTTATAGTCTCACTCATTGCAAAGTGAGGAAGCAAATATGCTTTCTTAATTCTTCTTTAGGATCTAATTCCACATTTATTATCATTATAAACCCTTCACTTTTTCTTTTTGCTACTTTTCATTCACTATTTTGGAGGAACTTGGTAACGTTTTTCTTTGTTGCTGCCCATCTCTCTTCATAACTTCCTATCAGTTTTCCCCTACTTCCCTCCATCCTTCCTGGGCAAATGACTTTATGTAACAGTAATCATGGTCTCCATTCTTGTTTCACAATATGTTGAACCACTTCCCAATTTATGTCCCTATTCACCACTCCTTAACACCTGGTCATCGGACCAAAACTGGACACTCTCAAGGGTCCATGGTCTCATCCCCTTTGGAGATCATTGATTCCTCATTGGAGCTGGCTCTGAGGCAGAGCTGCCATGGCTGATGTTTGGAGGGTGAGTAAATCAAGCAAGCCTCACCCCTCCCAATACAGCTAGGACTCAGACTCTGACTCATCCAGTCTCCAGGACCTACTTCTGAACACGAAGACAGAACCTGGGATACTCCTTTTACCTCTCTTCCTCACCCAACCTCCCATTTCTTGACATCAGACCCCTGGACCAAAAGTAGAGACCCTCTAGAGCCCATGGTCCCCTCCCGTGTGTAGTTAAGTCCATAACCATTTGGAGCTGGCTCTGGGGCAGAGCTGCCCTGGCTGGTGTTTAGAGGGTGAGTAATATAAGCAAACCTCACCCCTCTATAACTCAGCAGGCAACAGACTCAAACCCATCCAGTCTCTCAACTCCCTCTGACACACAGGCTAGGGCCTAGCCATTGTTATCCACCCTGCCAACAGACCTGCCATTTGAATCCAGGATGACGGACCAGGACCCTCCACTTTCCCAGCCTTCTCTCCCATCCCAGAGTGATGAGATGATAGGCTACTCCTTGCCGGAACTGGCTCTGGGGAAGAGCTGCCCTGGCTGAGGTTTGGAGGGTGAGTAAATCAAACAAACCTCACCCTTCCAGAACCAGCCAGGACCCAGTCTCTGACCTATCCAGGCTCTCATCACTCTCTCGCCACCTGGTTAGAATTTGCCCTTTTCTACAATGCTTACTCATGCTTCTTTTCCATGGCTTTATCTCATAGCTTGCTTTTTGTTTTCACATCACCCTCATTTTCAAATATACCCATCCCCATCACTTCCAAAGTAAGCTATCCTTTAGTACAAAAAATTAGAAAATAAATGAAGGAAGGCACTTCAGTAAAAACCAACCAATACATTCACCAAATCAGGCTTCATGTGTAATATTTCACATTCAGACCATCTACATCTACACTCAGGCTGTAGCTTCTCTACCTTAGTTCAATATATTAGGATTAAAGACTTGTCATTTTCCTGAAGGTCTCATCTGTATATTTATATCACGAACCTTATTCACAACTTTGGAAATATTTCAATTGTATATCACCATCATTGCCACATGTAGTTTACTTCATTATCCCCTACCCAGAGGGCCACCCCTTAGAACAGAAATGCAGAGAAGTATTGGAAGGCAAACAACATATATCAACTAAATTTGATTATATTTGCCATATTCCACATCCACAGTCCCTCACCTTTGCAGAGCATGGAAAGTACATTTTTTTCCCACTTTTCTTTAGAACAAAATTCTTGGTGATTATCAATAAAATGCTTTCACTTTTCCTTTTCAGCACTTTCCACTCACATTTTTGGAGTAATCATTAATATTTTTTCTGACTTTCCTCAGCATTTGTTCATATTAGTCTTCCCCTTCCTCCTTTGTCCTTTTTTGGCATTCTTTTTTACATTACATGAATCATCCTTCATTCATGTATCACAACATATTGAGCCCCAGCAATCAACGTGCCTTTCGCCTGCTTCTTGACACTAAATCACTAGACAAAAATTAGATATGTTTTATTTCCATGTCCCCTCAGGTTCTCCATGAACACAAGAAATTCCCTATCATAAAATGCCCTGAAGCCGGGCTGCCCTCACTAAAACTGGGAAGGGAAGTTCATCAAGGAAGTTTCATTTCTCTAGAATTAGCCAAACTCTGACCCAGCCAATTTCTAGCATCTATGTTTGAGCAACAGCATAAGATTAAATACCGATCATTTTACCTACATCTCACACATTTGCCCTACTGTTCTTTATATCAGTGTTTAAAACTGCAATATCTTTTGTTTTGACATCACCTTCATTTCCAAGTTCGTGACTCCTCATCCCCTTCCTGGATAGTAACCCTTTATATGATAGAATGAAACAAAGAATGCAAAAAAAAAGTATATTATTTCAACATAACTAACCCACACATAAGCTGTTTCTGACCTTTTAGGCAATACTTCACACCCAAAGTCCAGGTGTTCTATTCCCAAAAGAAACAGGTATATTTTCTCAATTCTGCTCTAGGACAAAGATCCTTGGTCATCTTAATTTTAATACGTGCACTTTCGGTTTTTGTTGTTTTCTGTTGATGTTTTTGAAATCATTTTATATACTATTTTCCTCTCTTCATGACCATCTCTATCAGTCTTCCCATGCTTCTTTCTCCATCCTTCCTGAGCTTCCTTTCTTACATCACAGGAATCATAGACTTCATTTTGGTGTACCACAGTATGTTGAGGCACCCTCCATTCTATGTTCCCTTCTCATACTCCTTGATATCTGGATCAAAAATAGAGCTGCTATAGAGTTCCTAACCAACTTACTTTGGAGGTTATTGATTCCCCATTTGGAGCTGGCTCTGAGGCAGAGCTGCCATGGCTGATGTTAGGAGGGTGAGTAAATCAAATAAGCCTCACCCCTCCCAGTACAGCCAGGATCTAGACTCTGACCCATCCAGTCTCTGGAACCTATTTCTGACCATCAGCTAAAACCCGGGATTCTCCCTTTACTCTGATTCCTCACTTCATGTTTCTTGACAACAAATCACTGGACCGAAAGTGGAGACCCTTCAGAGTCCATACCCTCTCCCATGTGTTGAGAATTCGTAACCATATGGAGCTGGCTCTGGGGCAGAGCTGCCTTGGCTGTTGTTTGGAGGGTGAGTAAAATAAGCAAACCTCATCCCTCTGTAACACAGCAAGCAACAGACTCAAACCCATCCAGTCTCTCAACCTTCCCTCTGACACACAGGCAAGGACCAGGCCTCTGTTATCCACTCTGCCAACAAACCTGCCACTTGAATCCAGGACAACGGACCAGGACCAGAGACCCTCCACATTCTCTGCCCCCCCTCTCCCAACCCAGCATGAGATAGGCTACTCCTCGCTGGAACTGGCTCTGGGGAAGAGCTGCCCTGGCTGATGTTTGGAGGGTGAGTAAATCAAGCAAGCCTCACCCTTCCAGAACCAGCCAGGTCCCAGACTCTGACCCATCCAAGCTCATCGCTCTCACTCACCAACTTGCCTTTTTCTATACTGTCACACTTGCTTCTTTCTATTACTTTATCTGTACAATTTTCATCATGGTTTTTGTTTTGACATTATTCTGATTTCCAAATATATCCTTTCCCATCCTCTCCATAGCAGGCCGTCCCTTAGTACAAAGAATGAGTAAAGAAATGGAGGAAGGCAGTCCAGCAAAACCAATCAACACATCCACCACGTCAGTTTGCATGTGCAATATTTCATACTCACTAACCCTCACATCTACATAAAAGGGATAGAGTTGACTTTTCAACAAATTTCCAGGAACAAAGTACTTTGTGATTACAATGACAGTGCCCTCACTTTTATGTTGAGGGGATTTCCCTGGAGATTGTGGTAGCCATCGAGTATGCTATTTTCCTGGTTCTCCCTACTTCCCTCTGCATCAGCTCCTAAGAGTCTTGCCACGCTTCTTCTCTGAATCTTTCTTCCTAGATGGATCCAATTGATTATGGCAGCACACTTTGTCAGTCATGCCCTAAATAGATGTCCTGTCCACCCCTTCTTTTTTAAAATAAATTTGACTTTCACAAAGATTGACCTTCTGTCTTTCTCCCACCGAGAAAGCAAAAAACCTAAAAGCTCCGTTACAAACATGTACAATCAAGCCAAATTCCTGCCCTGGCCATGTCCCAAAAATATGTCTCAGTCTGCACTCTGAGTCCATCTCCTCTCTATCAGGAAGTGAGTAGCACATTTCATCATGAGTCCTCTGGATTTGTGGTTGATCATTGTGTTGATCAGTTAGCAAATCTTTCAGAGCTGTCTATATAATATTTTGTTATTGCAGAAATTGTACTCCTAGTTCAGCTCACTTTACTTTGCATCAGTTCATACAAATCTTCCCAGGTTTCTCTAAAAACCATCTCTATCATTTCTTACAGCACAGTAGTATTCTATCATACTCATATACCATAACTTGTTCAGCCACTGCCCATTTGAGTACCCCTTGGTTTCCAATTCTTCGTCACCATAAAAAGAGCTGCTATAAATATTTTTGTACACATGGGTTCTTTTCCACTTTATCTCTTTGAAGCATAGACCTTGTAATGATATCATGGCTGCTTTTTTTCTTGATGCTTGGCCACTGGACCCAAAATAAAGTCCCTTCAGTGTCCTTGGCCCCCTTCTCCCAGATGAAGGTAACCAATTAGCCATAGGGTCCACATTGAAGTTCAGAGGGTGAGTAAATCTGATAAAGCTCACTTTTCCCAATCCAGTCAGGCCCCAGAATCTGACCTAGTCACTCCCTTGATCATTACAATAGGACCAAGGTCACTCCGTTATCCTGATGCCTTCCCAGCCTCTTGACATCACACCCCTGAACTTAATAGAGAGTCCCTCCAGAGCCCATGTTCCCCTCCCTTGTGGAGATAACTAAATCTCAAAATGACTGGTTTCTTGCTTTAGCTGTGCTTCCTGAGGATCGCAGAGTAATTTATACAATGATACCTCTGTTCCCTACAACTAGACAGAGTCCAAACACTGATTCATGTGTAGCTGGCCCCCATTTCTAATCATTACACTATAACCTAGAACTGACTACTTTCTCTAAGGACTACTTACTTCTTGTTACCAACCCATTGGAGCAGAAATAGAGACCCATCAGAGTCCATCATAACCTCATTGGTCCTACCCCTTCCCTCACCCTTCTGAGTTATGGATTAATAACATCCCATTGGAGCTGGCCCAGGGGGAAGAGCTGACCTGATTGATGTAGCTAGGGTGAGATAATCACAGAGGTCTCTCCTTTCTCAACTTACATTCGTGTACCACATGTGTTTAGCCCCTCCTAGATTGAAGTATCAATGATCTCTTTCGAGTATAAACCTAATATTAGAATCTTTTGGTCAAAAGGTAGACATTTTAATGACTTTATTTTCATGATTACAAATTGCATTTTAAAGTAGTTGTACTGACTCACAACTCTGCCACCAATATGTGTGTGCCTATCTTCCTGTAACACTTCCAACATTGATTGTTCCCATCTTTTGTCATCTTTGCTAATTTTCAGGGTGCGAGTTGGAACCTCAAGCTTATTTTGGTTTGCATTTCTATTATTAGTGATTTGGATCATTCTTTCATATGATTGTAAATAGTTTGTAATTCTTTTGAGAATTTTTTGCACCCTTTGTTGTATTTATTTATTGGGGAATGATCTTTGGCTTTATATATGCATAAATATCTTGTAAATATGTGTGTATATTACATATATACATAGATGTTAGTTATTTATATATCTTGACTAACAAATGCTTATCTGGGAATCAAAAGGTTTTTTATTTAACCATTTCCTTTCTTATGCTAGGTGCAATGATTTTCTTTGCACAGGAAATTTTTTGTTTCATATAATCAAAGTGATAGATTTTATTTTTGCCATTGCCTCTATTCCTTGTTTGGTTTAAAAAAAAAAAAACTCCTACCCTTAGTTGTGAATGCTATATCTGATTTTCTTCCAATTTTTTGTGGTATGATCTTTAATATTAGAGCCACCTATCCATTTAGAATTTATTTTGTAATATACTATGGACAGTATTGATCTAAAAATAATTTCTGCCACACTGATTTTTACTTTTCCTAGCACATTTTTTCCCAAATAAAGGGATTTATTTCCTAAGTAATTCATGTTTTCTAATTTATCAAACTCTGGGTTTTTTAGTTTCATTGTTTCTAATTATCCCTTGTTTATTCTGTCCCATTGATCTACCTCTCTATTTTTTAACCAATTATCAAATAGTTTTGATGACTGCTGTTTTATAACATATTTTGAAATTGGGATGTGTAATTCCCCTTTCATTTCTAATTTTTATCATTTCCCTTGATATTCTACTTTTTTTTAATTTCCAAATGAATATTATTATTTTATCTAGTTCTGATAATTTGATTGGTATAGCATTAAACTATAAATTAACTTTGGTAGTATAGTCATTTTTACAATGGATATACCCAGTCATGAGCACTGAATATTCCTCCAACTATTTAAGCTATTTTTTATTTCTTTCAGTAACACTTTATAAGTGAATCTATTCATGTAATTTTGTGGTTTGTTATATTGATCCCAACTCTCTATGCATTTTGTAGTTATTTGGAATGGTATTTCCCTTTCTATATTGTCTTTTGGATTTTGTTGTTATTACCTAGAAATGCTGTTGATTTTATGGATTTATTTTGTAGCCTGAAATTTTGATAAAGCTTTGTCTCAATTAGTATTTTGCTGATTCCTTAAGATTTTTTTAAGTAAACCATCATGTCATCATTAAATGTGCATAGTCCTATCTCCATTTTACATTTGTAATTTCTTTCTCTTGTATTTATGCTGAGGCTAGCATTTCCAGAAACATATCAAACAATAGAAGGGAAAGCAGCCGTCCTTGCTGCACTGCTATATTTACCAGAAAAAGTTCTAGTGTATCTCCATTGCATATGATGTTTCCTTTTGTTTTCAATTACTTTTCATGATGTTAAAAAAAAGTCCTTCTATGCCTCTATTTTTTAGGATTTTAGCATAAGTAAGTTTTCCATTTTATTTAAGGCTTTTCCCAGATCTATTAAGATGATCGTGTGGTTTGATGTGGTTTTATTGTGTGATTAATTATATTTATTAATTCATAATGTTAAACTATTCATATATCTAGTATATGAATCTAACTTGATCATAATGAATGTTTTCTTGGATGTACTTAGATGTGCTATGATAGGATTTTGGTAAAGTTTTTGAGATTGTAATACTTAGTGATCTATAGTTTTTAATGTACTTTGTCCTCTGGTTTACATGCTCCTTGAACTGATTATTGTCTGAGTTCTATATTGCAATCTATAAATAATGTTTAATATTTCTGTGTTTTTACATTTATTTGCAATATCTTTTGGTCTCATACATGGCCAATTTTTGTAAAAGATCCATGTGCTTTTGAGAGATGTGTATATTCTTTAGCACTTCTATTTAGAAGATGACTTGAGACTTTCAGTTCTAGTTTCTCCTGCAATTTGTTTCATTCTACATTTCCTCCTTTTTGATTTTTCTGTTAGATTTGTCTGAAATTGAAAGAGGAACATTAAAATCGCCTGCAATGACTGTATTACTGTATGTTTTCTTGCAATTAAGTGTTTTTCTTTTATGAATTGAGATGCTAAGGTATTTGGAGCATATAAATTTAATATGAACATTGATTTGTTGTTTATGGTTTCTTTCATCACAATTTAATTCTCTTGTTTACCTCTTTTTATGTTGTGAATTTTTTAGTTTTGCTTGTTTAATAGCATGATTGCAAATTCTGGAAAGCAGGTACATTTTCTCAGTTCTTCTCCAGGACCATGCTCTTTGGTCATTATCATTACATGCATTCAGTTTTTCTTTTCAGTTCTTTCCATTCATATTTTTGGAGAAATCATGTATAACATTTTTCTAACTTCCCTCTGCATCAGTTCATGTCAGTTTCCCCATGACTCCATCTATCTTACCTGGGCATTCTTTCTTACATCACAGAAATCATAAGCTTCATTGATGTACTACAGAACCACTCCCCAATGTGCCTCTCCCCTGTTTTTTATCACCTGGACCAATACTAGACACCCTCCAAAGTCCACATTCCCCCAACCTCCATATAAAAATGATTAATTCCCCCATTGTAAATGACCCTGTAGCAAGTCTGCCCCAATAGAAGCTGGAAAAAAGATTTCATCAAGGAAGCCTCACTTATCTAGAACTAGCCAAATACATTCCCTGCTGCTTTCTAGCATCCATATTTAGTCAACAGCACAGGACTCGTTATTTTCCCTACTGGTAACTTTGCTCTTTTATATAATTTAAATTATTTCAAATATCTCTTGTTTTGAGATCATCTTTATTGCCAAAAATTACTCTCAATTCCCTAAATGGAGAATGACAGTTTATATCATTAATTGAAATAAGAAATGCAAAAAAGCCACTTCAGCAAAACGCATTCATGACCATTTGTGTAAGATTCACACACATAATCTAGGCAGTCTCTACCCCAAAGAAGGAGGTTCGTTTTCTCAACTCCTTTCCAAGACCAAAATTCTTGGTCATCATAATTACAATGCATGCACTTTCACTTTTGGGAATTTTCTATGGGCATTTTGGAATCACTGTATGTACTATTTTTTTTTCTTGTTGACTACCCCTCCATATCAGATATTGGACTTCTATGTTTCTTTCTACCCTTCCTAAACATACTACATCATATTGAAAAAGTAATGGTACCATTGTATGTTAAATATCTCCCTAGTTTATATTGTTGCCCTGTACTTCTTAACACCTGACCATGGGACCAAAATTAGATACCCTCTGGAGTGTATCCCCTTTGGAGATCATTGATTCTCCATTGGAGCTGGCTCTGAGGCAGAGCTGCCATGGCTGATGTTTGGAGGGTGAGTAAATCAAGCAAGCCTCACCCCTCCCAATACAGCTAGGACTCAGACTCTGACTCATCCAGTCTCCAGGACCTACTTCTGAACACGAAGACAGAACCTGGGATACTCCTTTTACCTCTCTTCCTCACCCAACCTCCCATTTCTTGACATCAGACCCCTGGACCAAAAGTAGAGACCCTCTAGAGCCCATGGTCCCCTCCCGTGTGTAGTTAAGTCCATAACCATTTGGAGCTGGCTCTGGGGCAGAGCTGTCCTGGCTGGTGTTTAGAGGGTGAGTAATATAAGCAAACCTCACCCCTCTATAACTCAGCAGGCAACAGACTCAAACCCATCCAGTCTCTCAACTCCCTCTGACACACAGGCTAGGGCCTAGCCATTGTTATCCACCTTGCCAACAGACCTGCCATTTGAATCCAGGACGACGGACCAGGACCCTCCACTTTCCCAGCCTTCTCTCCCATCCCAGAGTGATGAGATGATAGGCTACTCCTCGCCGGAACTGGCTCTGGGGAAGAGCTGCCCTGGTTGATGTTTGGAGGGTGAGTAAATCAAACAAACCTCACCCTTCCAGAACCAGCCAGGACCCAGTCTCTGACCTATCCAGGTTCTCATCACTCTCTCGCCACCTGGTTAGAATTTGCCCTTTTGTACAATACCCACCCATGCTTCTTTCCATGGCTTTATCTCATAGCTTGCTTTTTTGTTTTCACATCACCCTCATTTTCAAATATACCCATCCCCATCACTTCCAAAGTAAGCTATCCTTTAGTACAAAGAATTAGAAAATAAATGAAGGAAGGCACTTCAGTAAAAACCAACCAATACATCCACCAAATCAGCCTGAATGTGTAACATTTCACATTCAGACCATCTACATCTACATTCCCATCTACATGGAAAGAACAGACGTGACTTTTCTCAATTCTTCAAGATCTTTGGTCATTACAAAGACAATGCAGTCACTTTCACTTTGGGGACTTTCCATTGACATGGTGGTTGTCATTGGTTCTTCTTCCTTCCTTCTGTATCAGTTCCCAAGAATTTTCCCATGTCTCTTCCCTGAATCTTACCTATTCTTCCTGAACTCCACTGTTGCCATCATGTAGTCAATTCTGCACCATAAGTTGCTTAAACTCAGTAGATATTCGGCCCTCCTGCTTCTTGACACCTGGCCACCAGAGCGAAAGTAGAGCATCTGCAGACTCTTTGGACCCCCTCCTGCTTCTCCTGTCTGAAGTTAATTATCAGTCATTGCCCCGGACAGAATTGACGGGGCTAGGATTTATAGGGTGAGTAACCTTGGAAGCCTCACCTCTGTAGAATTACCTTGACCCATCTAGTCTCTCACTTCATAATGGTTATCTGGGACTTATCCTTATTTCTCTTACCTCCCTTTCATTTTTTAAAATCTCCTCCATTTCCAGATATAACCTTCCCGATCCCATCTCCACCAATCCCTCCTGAAAAGATAGAATTGGATCAGCAGTACTAAGATTTCCTATTCCCCTTCATCTGCCTGCGTGGGTAGAGACACTCATTATAAAGAAGAAATTGTAAGAGAAATTTTCATACTTTTTCTTTTCAGTTATATTCTCACTTCTAGGACCACCCTGAGTTTCAGAGGCACTATAATATAACCCTTATAAAATAATATAGTTAAGATTTATATGAGATTGGATATAAGTGACTTGATAAATCCCTTACTTTTTGAGATCCTTTTGAATTATCATTCAGTTAACAAACATTTATTAAGCAGAAAAGCATGCCATAATACCCTGGAACTCCTATAGACATCCCCTACCAAAAAGGTCTTTAATTGACAGATGAGACCATTAATTATGTTCAAATACTAATGAAATATATTAAGTCTGTTCACCATCAGGTATCAGAATTTCTTCCCCGATCACCTGGCACCTTTTCCTTGTCACAACTTCCAACTGGTAGACTGGGCACATCAGTGAGAAAAGTACCCTTCAATCATACTGGAAGAGTTCTTCCCAGATCCTGTTGCCCATCAACATTGCCATCCGCCATCAGACCATCAGACATGGAGCTCTAAATCACACTTCAAAAGAAAATCATCATCCCCTGGAACCAAACACCTCTCTTCTTGTCCTGTGCTGCTGCTCCCATTTGTGACCAAGGAGAAAGAACCTCAGATTGGCTGCATCAGCGTGCCTCCACACCACCCAGAAATTCCGCTCCCCGATTGTTTGGCCAGCCAAAGACTCAAGCTGGAATGTGTTTCTCAGATTTCCGGATTGGACGAACTCGCCCTGGCTCCCCACCCCTTCCCCTGCATACCCTCACCCAAATGTTGCATACCCATGGCCACTGCCCTTTAGCTTTCCTCCCTCCCCCAGGTCCTTCAGTGTCCAACTCAAGCTATCCGTCATCCTGAGGCTGATGACACCATCCAATTGCTCCCCTTAATTCCTGTTCTAAGACCCCAAGACCCATTTGTGAGCCCAGTGTTAATTTTGAGATACAAAAAAACGTGAAAAGTGGCCCCAAAAACCCTGTTGTCCCCTAGAAATCTCTTTGCTCTTTGAGCCACTTTGATGCCCCCTTCATGTAGCTATGCCCAAAATAAAACATTTTACTGATGTACCCTAAATCATAAGCAGTGAGTTTTCTTTCCACAATACTACCAGGAGATTACTTTATAGAACTGGATTAGAGAAAAATTCGTTTTTTTTCTTGACAAAGCTTTTGGGGTTAAGTGATTTACCCAGGTAGAGAGTGTTAAGTGTCTGAGACCAGATTTCAACTCAGGTCCTCCTGACTCCTGAGCTGGTGCTCTATCTAGCTGCCCTGATAATTCATTTTGAGGAACAAAAAAGGCTTAAATCTCAAATGAAATAATGAAAAAGTAAGAATGAAAAGTACTTGGTATTACTAGACTTGAAACTATTATAAAATTATGATCATCAAAACTATTTGGTGTCAGTTAAAAATAGAAAAGCAGATCCATGGAACAGACTAAATAAGCAAGAAAGAAGATCCAAATGTAGTGTCTGGTTAACATAGGAAAGCATGGTAATTGGGGGAAGATTTCTGATTGGAGAAGAACTAATAGGAAAGCTCGAAAGCAGACTAGTAGAAACAAAGCACAGCTTAAAAATATAATGGAATATTACTGTATCATAAGAAGCAATGAAAAGCAGAAAAACACAAGAGCATTTGAGGGTCTTTTGACTCAGAGACCCTGAAGCAACAAGGCCCCCCTAGGGGACAAGCAAGATTTGGCATGTACTAGGCAAGTCAAATCTCCTAGGGTGAGGAAATAAGTATTTAGTAAGTGAAAATGTAAAAAATAACTGAGATGGACCAAAAAGCTAAACTAGGAAAGTTATATGCACAACTACAACAAAATAAGTGAATGAAAATAAACTAAAATGGTGGAACTCAGGTTAATTACAGACACCAACTTTGCTTCTAGAAATCCAAAGGTGAAATCCTTCCCTTCTTGCAGTAGATGAGTGGCAGTCCACAGGAACAAAAGGCTGGCATACCTTAAACATATCTAAGAATTTATGAGACTACAATGCAACTAGGTGTCACAGTGGATAAAACACTGGGCTTGGAATCAGGAAAAGCTGAGTTCAAATCTGGCCTCAGACACTTACTATCTGTGTGACCCTCAACAAGTCACTTACTCCCATATTCCTCAGTTCTTCATCTGTAAAATGGGCTGGAAAAGAAAATGGCAAACTACTCCAGTACCCTTGCTAAGTAAGAGTCAGACGCCACTGCAATGACTCAAAAAACAAGAAGCTAGATAAGAAAATTTCTTAAGAGTAGAGAAAGGATCAAAGAACTATTTTAGATTAGACAGGTCAAGGAATGTGTCCAGAGAGTACACAGACCAGCAATTTGTCCGTGAGGGGTAAGTAATGGAATATACTCAAAGGATACGTGTAGGAACCAATCATGAATCTGACAGATTATGTCAAGTGTCTCAGGAGTAAGTGAACCTAAATAGACCAACATGGAGTGTGTCCAAAATGTAGACAGATGGTTGATAATCTATCCACAGTAAAGTTCAAGGAATCTGTTTAGTAGGTAGACAAGCACACAGGAAACTCTTCCAGACTAGAAAAAGGTCTCAGAGAACATATTTCATGAGGAACAGGGGTCTATCTCAAATCAGACAGGTCAGGGAATGTGTCTGTAGACAGAAACTCAAGAATATTTGTGAAATCAAACAGGTGAGAAAATGGGTACAAAGAGTAGAAAGAAAGTAACAGATTAGTCCCAAACATGACAAGACAGAGAACATATACGGAGCACAGTGGGCGGGCAGGCCAGAAAGTGGCTCCTGTGAATGTATAGCATCGGAAGTGATCTCTCCTAAATTGTACATGTCTAAGAGCAGTTCGTTAAGTGAAGAGAGGGCCATGGAACTATCGCCAAGAAGATGTCAATCAACATCTTCCCTAAGTACTTACTATGTGCCGGGCACTGTGCTAAGTGCCGAAATGGGAAAAGCTAAAACCTAAAACAGCCCATCCTCAAGAAATTTATATATTAAGAAGGAAAATAACATGTAAATAGGTTTATATAAGACATATACAGAATAGAAAAATTGTAAAGCAAAAAGGCTCACATGGCTTGGGGACAAGTAAGCCCTCATGCTCAAAGGAATCCAGGGATGCCAAGAGGCTTAGGTGAAGAGGGAATATATTCCAATTATGGTGGGCAAGAGGTAAAGACAATTAGTATGAGGGCATAGAAATGGAAAATGGAGTGATTTGCGCAAGGAACAGCAGGAGGGACAGGACTGGGGAAGTATAGAATGCATGGAGGGAAAAGCAGCATGGGAAGACTGGAAAGGAAGAATGGCGACAGGTTTTAAAGAGCCTACAGTACCATACAGAGGATTTTATATGTGATCCTGGGGATATTTTTGAGATAGTATAAAGTTTACTGAGTTGGGGAGAGGAGGGCTGAACTGTTCAAACGTGAGTTTTAGGAAAACAACTTTGACAGCTATATGGAAGATGGATTAGATTGGGGGAAGACTTGAAATCAAGGAGACCACCTGACAGGAGCCCAATAAGAAAGTTATTGCGCAGGGCACCAAGGTCTGAAATAGGGTGATAGCTGTGGGAGTAGAGAGAAGGAAACACATAGGAGGGATATTGTAAGGGTTCAAATGGCAAGACTTGATAAACAAATTTAGAAATGTGGGGTGAGTGAGAGTGAAGAGTCAAGAATGGTACTGAAGTTGTGGCTTTGGATGACTAAAAGGAATGGAGTAAAGAGAACGGGAATGAAGGGAGAATCAACCTGCTGGAAAAGAGGAGACAGAAACGGATAAAGCTTACACATAGCAAAGAGAAGGGCCGCCTCTTTGAGGAAGATGGTAAAGGAGGACAGAGTGATGGCTGATGTTAGAGGGAGGTGAGATGAGGGGAAAGAGAGAAGAGAGAACTCTCAGCTGATGATCTCAGTTTTTTCAGTGAAGTTTGTAGTGAAATCCTGAGCTGAGATGGTCAGGAAGGGTACCAAGGGCAGATTAAGAAGAGACAAAAACGAGTGGAACAGCTACTATATAGTATGTGGACTAGAGAATTAATTAGCAAGGAATAAAAAGATTTCCTTTCTGCAGGATGCAGTTGAAATTATGTGATATAAATTTGTAATGGACCCAATCAGCATGATTTCATGCTTTTTTCCACCTCCACTCAGACGCATATAAATATGAGAGAAGGAAGAAGATGATAAAAATATTTCAGAGTTGGAGATTTACAAGGTGAGGAATAGCATTGAAACCTGGAGGTCCTGATGAGGAACTAAAACAGGATGAGGAATAGAAATAAATAGACTGTAGAATTGTGAAGTTAGAGTGCTTAAGAGTATTTAACTATGTTGAAGTCCCCTACTAAGAGGGAGGGAGTTGAAGTAGAAAGAAAATGATCTGGGAGAGAGGAGGGGAAATGATCTGAGGGTTGGTACATAACATCCACCAGAATCTGGATTGGATGATAAATATGGATAATTGAACTTCAGTGGAGGAGAGATGGCTGAATAATAGTGATAATGGGAGAGTGTGGAAATATTAAAGAAGAGCAAGTTTTATTTCAACTTCCCCCCCCCCCCGCCCTGCCCCCAATTAATCAGTGTGGAGGCTGAGAAGAGTGAATGGAGGAAAAAAAGAACAATTTATAGCCAGTGCTGGAAAGGGTAGCAGGAAAGCATCAACAGGAAGGAGCCATATCTCAGAAAGCGCCAGAAGATGGCAGGAGTGAGTAAGGAAAAGATTTTGAGGGGGAAAAAAAATATGAAGAAATAATATGAAGACAATGTCCTGAGCTACTACCTGGACTTACTTGACCTAATTAGTCTCAGACAGAGGTTTAATATATCCTCTGGAGGAATCTTGAATGCCCTGAAACTAGAATTATTACAGGTAGTCTCATTTGTATAGAATAAACCAAAGGTAAAAATGTTGTATATAATCCTTTTAAGAGAGATATGACTATAAAGTCACACCTCTGACCAAACTGAAAGGGGATTCCTTAGAGGAGTTAAAACTAAAATAGTAGATTTGAGGAAGATACTCTGAAGGTACATGAAAATAATTTTGTTCTGTTTAAGTGAACAAAGATGTTAAATTTTTTTTTAAAAGCCACCTGTAATAGGAATTAGGGGAGCAAGATTCAGGTGGATGGGAATAAATGAAGGGACAACTGGGGTTGAAGAAAAGTATTTATTGTTCTAGAACTTGGTTTCAGTATCAGTCACTTAATAAAAATTTATTAAACACTATTCCAAGTAGAGGAGACAAAAAGCAAATCAGAAATACCGTGTCTTCCCTTAAGAAACTCATATTCCAATGAGAGAGACAACATATAAATAACTACATACAAGATTTGTACAATGTAAATGAAAAATACTCTTAAAGGGAAGGCACTATTAATGGGAAAGAGGGGGAGGAGGTGGCAAGAAAAGGTCTCCTACAGAAGATAGGATTTTAACGAAGTCTTCAGAAAAGTCAGGAGGTACAAGTGAGAATAGAGAATTTCTACATAGCAATAACAATAACAAAATCAAAAAGGAAATATTAGAAAGGAAAATTCCATCAAAATAACCATAAGAGGCAGCAACTATATGAATAAGTTTAGCAAGATACAAACAATATTCCACCACAAAACTATTTAAAGAAATAAAGTTAACCATTTTATTAGAAGTATACTCATTGTTTGTGACTGGGCTGTGCCAATATAATAAAAATGATGATGCCATCTAAATTAATTTATAGTCAGTGAAGTATACTCTGTGAAGTAAACTACCCATGGATTACTTTCTAAATCCATATAAAGTAATACAATTTACTGGGAAGAAAAATGGTCTGGAAATCCCAAAGAAAGTTTTAAAAGTAAAAATGAAGAGAGTATAGCAAATCTGGATCTCATATTGTAAATTTTTATAAATTAAGTTATCATAAATGAACACTTTTTAAGGTAGCAGAAAGATGGAAAGAAAATGGGTGTCCACCAATTGGTAAATGAATATACAAATTGTAATATATAAATGAATCGAATATCACTGCGTTGTAAGAAGTGATAAGTACAAAGAATTCAAAGGAACATGAAAAGAGTCTGATATTGAGAAGTACACAGAAACAAAAAAAAAATTATACACAATGCCTACAAGAATAAAAGGAAAAATAAAATCTGAACATCATGTAATTATAACAAAGGTTGGTCCCAGAGAAGAGTCATCTCTTTACTGCAGAGATGAGGAACTATGGAAGTAAAAAAAGTCAGATATAGTTTGTATCACTTGGTTTTGCCATTTTTTTCTTTTAAAATTGTTGTTATCAATGGAAAATTCAATGGTAGGAAAGAGATATATTCAGAAATAAATATGATGAAAATAAAATAAAAAATAAAAGACAATTTTTAAATTAAAAAAAATTCATGGCCTTCAAGGTAACTTCATGACACCAGCACCTCTTGGGATAGATGGGCCAGCACACAACGTTTGCACTTATCAAAGAGTGCTCCTTCTCAATTCCCCCTCACAACTGGCCAACTTTGAATGCCCATGATTGGTATTTGATCACCATTAGGCCATCTCTTGCTTCTGTGACTAGGTTCTGTACTGGCACATATAAATTGAAATTGTATTAAAACCTCTAGCAAGTTTTCCCATCTCATGGCAGCTCAGAAGTGATATTGGGGGAAAAAACAAAACAGTATTCTAAAAGGTAAAAGACTTTAACCAACAATCACAAAATATTTTATAGGGTGGGGGGAATGGCGCGGTCATGGAATAGAGGCATTCAGAAATTTCTGATGAAAAGAACAGAGCTAAATAGAAACTTTGAAATACATAATCAAGAATTCAGGGAATCCTGGAAAGGTAAATTTATTTGATGAATTAGAAAGAGTAGTATTATGATGTAGTACTAGCATCTCAATAGAGCAAGAAGAAACAAGTATCTTGTCACAACTTTAATGTAAAGGGTACTGAGAGAGTTAAATAAGAAAAACAGTTGTCTTGGTAGTGGATTACTTTTCTTCTGAGGATCAGCAGAATGAAAAGAGAAGAAAGGGTAAAAAGAACACACTAATATATAGTAGAGGAAGAGGAAAGTAAAACTTGATATTTCTCATAATTGGGGTAAGAAAAAGAATGTACAAACATGGAGAACAAGTACTAAACATCCGGTCAACTTCAGTTGTAGCTTAAATGGACAAAAGAGGATTAAATACACACTAAACTTTGTTTAGGTATAGAAATACACCAAATTAACAGAGCTAGAATCTAAGAATGTGTCTTCAATTTCCCCCTCAAATAGTTGAGAATGGCTGAACAAATTGGGGTACAGGAAAGCAATAGAATACCATTTTGCTATGAGAAATGACAAGAGATAAATATTAATAGAGAATCCTGAGTAGTATGAATTGACTCAGAGTTGTTAGTAGATTCAGAACAAATTCATGCAAAGATAGCAACACCATAAAAAAAATTAATTTTGAAACACTTAACACTCTTGATCAAAGCAATGACCAACCATGACTCTAGAGCCCAGCTTCTTAAATTGTGGGTTGCAACCCCATATGGGGTCTCATAACTGAATGGAAGTGTGAGGGGAATTACAAAATTATAATTTATTATCAGTAACTGTTTTATTTGTATACAATTTTATATATTTATATACCTGGAGTCATGCAAAAATTTCTCAAGCCATAAAGAGTTGTAAGTGGGAAAAGTTTAAGAAGTTCTGCTCTAGAGGATCTATGACAAAGCATGCTAGTCATCTTTTGAAAAAGAAGTGATGGACATAAGCTCTAGGGGATATGGCTATTTCATGGATACTGTTTTGGCTTGACTATGCTTATTTGTTACACAAATTCTTATTAACAACACTGGAGGAGGGGACGAGGGCAAAACAGGTTAGTAAGAGAGAATTATTAATAAAACAGGGTCCTTGAACTATTATAAAACACACAGAAGGGAAAATGAGGAAGTTTAGAAGGAAATATAGACAATCAGGACAATTTTGAAAGGAACACATAGTGTGAAATTTATCAAAATAAAGTTTTTTGTTTAAAAAAGCAAGTGGTATGAAATGGAAATGTGCATTTTCATATTGAACCTTCAGTGTTCTGCTATGTATATGGAAATGCTCTATTTTGGTATTTAAATTCAAAATGTAAAGAAAAAACCCTTGCCACGGAATTGATCAATAAAATTAGAATCTGTTATGAAAAAAAAATTATGAAATAAACACCTTGTCTGATTCCCAAGAAAGGAAAAACCAAAGTATTCATATTAAAATTGAAAAAGGAGAATTCACAGCCACTGAAGAAGTAATAAAGGAAAAATGTCAGAAATTATTTTGTCCAATTATATGCCCAAATAAAATGGTTGAATAATTGTCAAAATATAAAATGCTCAGGTTAAAAAAAAAGAAATAAAAATAATTTTAAAATAACAATATCATAGAAATTAAACTATAAATCAGGACTTTTTAACCTTTTTCTACTCACAACCCCTTTTTGCTCAAGAAATTTTTACACAACCCCGGGTATATCAGTATATAAAGTACATACAAATGAAGCATTTGTTGATAATAAATCATCATTTCACAACTCCCACACTCAGTTATGCAAGTCCATATGGGTCATGACCCACAGTTTAAGCAGCTTTGCTATAAATGAACTCCCAAAGGAACAAATTTGGACCAGAATGACAAGAAGGGACTGTTCCAAACTGTTTCTATGATATAAATATGGTATTGAGATTTAAAACAGGGAGAGTCAAAATCAGGCACAAGACTGCCCATTATTACCATTACTAATTAACACAGTGCTAAGAATGAAGCTATAGCAATAAGAAAATATAAAGAAATTGAGGGAATAAACATGGGCAAAGAAAAAAAAACATAACTATCACTTTTTGTAGATGATAGGATGGTTTTAGTGAACCTTAAATAATTCACTATAATCAGGAGACTGGCCCTCGCTGGAATGGCATTCTGCTATTGACTCATCAGACTTGAACTTGTTAAATATAGCTATCTTCTCAAAATGGAGATGTTTCCAGCCTTGTGGCCCATTTCTCCCATTGCTGAGCTCCTGAACAGAAGGTCCAATCGACAAAGCACCCAAAACAAACATGTTCCTTTCTCTTTAGCTCAGTTCTGTCCAAGGCTCTACTTTTAAACCTCCTGGATTTTCTAACTCTACCCCTAGTGAATTCTCACACCAAGGAGGCATCCAACCTTTTTTGTTTCATTTTATATCACAGAATTCCTGGCTGGAAAAATAAATAAGAAGCCATCCCAAACACACTCACTTCACTACATCTCAATCCATTCCCAGCTCTCCCCCTGATTTTCTTATTTCCCCTGCAACTTGGAGATCCAGCCACACTTATAACTCCCTCCTCCCAGTGGTGAACTTCTAGAAAGTCCAACTGAAGAATTTAGATCAAAAATGTTACCTTTTCTCAGCTCATTTCTCTCAAGGTTCTGCTGCTGTGTTCCGGTTTATCCAATTCTACACCAGCCACCTTCACATCCTGGACTTGCCTCAGTTCCTGCAGGCATCTCTTCTCATTGATGGGGTCCTGCTACAATTTCTACGGAATAAAAGCTCAGTTTAATCAATCCTGCTCCTTTCCATCTCCACTCCTGACTGAACTTCTTTTCCTCCATCCTATATATGCCTTCTAAAACTGAAAATGAGTTGTTGTCTCTGATTGCTGAGCTCCAGACTGGAAAGATCAATTGGAAAAGCACCCAAGAAAAACATGCTCTTTTTTCTCCAGCACACTTTCCTCCAGGTGGTGCTCCTAAATCTGATCTATCCAACTCTATCCCCAGCTGCCTTTTCATCTTGAAAATGAGAAAACTATTAAAATTGCTTTGAGACTAGCCCCCCACAGCCATCATTAAGGAGAGGACATTGTGCAAGCTGTGGCTTACTTACTGCTGACCAACTGCTACCAACAGAAAGATAGACTCAGAAGGCCTGGGATTGGCAGCCCTGCCCACTACTGCTGCTTCCAGCTCAACCCTCCTGTGGAGATAACTCCTGTGGAGAAACAACCAGCCATCTCCAACAACCGCCCAATTGACTACCACACACTGGCCAGTCAAGGCCCCCTGAGGTAGAGACATCAGGTAGCATGTGCCAGACAAGTCAAACCACCATCACTACCACCTTGACTGCCATCTTCCCTAAGACACTGATAGAGACATCCCAGAGCCTGGAACCCAAGAGCTCTGGGAACAGTAACATTCAATAAGAACTTTAAAGAAGAATAACATCTGCCTTGCCACTATACCTTCAGCACCAAGGAACTTTATTTACTAATTTGAACTGAAACCTTCCCTCAGTATTGTCTCCCTGAGGGTGCGAATCCCTCGAGGAGAGGGATTGTTTTACTTTTCTATTCGTATGACCAGTGTTCAGCACAGAACTTTACACATATTATGTGCTCAAATGCTTCATTCCTTCATTCCTTCACTGGTGAGCTTTTGCTCAGAATTTCCATTTTCAGATGTGTTCAAGCCAACCGTAATCACTTCTCTACTAGCTGTACTCCTGACTCTCCAGCCATTCCCACCCTCAGCTGCATTCTTACCCCGGAGAGGCTTCTTCAGTCACAAACTCCTGCCTGGAAAGTCTAATTGAGGAAACAAACAGGCTACGTTCTTTCCAGTTTATACCATTCCCACTTTACCATTTGATACCTCCGATATTTCCACCTCCATCTCGGCTACCTTCTCACCATGAGGATGCCTCTAGTGTTATTTCTCCCTACTCTCAAGGCTGAAATATTACCTGGAAGTTTAATAGATAAAGCTTCTAGGGTTCACATATTCCCTTTTGTTCAGTTCATGTCACTCTCTGTTCTACTCCTGAATCTCTGGATATTTCCACGTTCCTCCCAGCCGGTGTTGTTGCTGTTTGTTCTTCATTTTCAACACAGGTGAATTTGACTTACATGTGAAATGCATTTAAGTGAAACAGAGTTACACAAAGCCATTAGCCTCACCTTCTCTGCCTAAGTTACCAGAGTCCCGGTGGCAAGACAAAAGTCACGATGGCTGGTGATGGCTAAGGACACAGTGGATGACCTTGGTATCTTTGCTGCCTAATGATCAAGTTTTGAACACTTTTATTGCATCTACTTCAGCTGTCTTCATGACCACTGAAACAAACTGTTGTCATCTGCTCATTCTGCTGGGGGACGTCTTCATATGCTTGGGATAGACACCCCCTAACTCACTAATAGGTTTGAGGCCTGTCGGTTACCTTTAACCTGGGTTATCCCTTCTTCCGAGATGGTTTTACCAGGCTGGGATTGCTGAGCATGCTACAGCTTCTTGGAGCCACAGGTAAGAGTTGGGTGGCAGGAGGACATCAAAAGGTAGATAAAAGAAAAAAAAAAAGGACTTATGTATACAAAAAATCTATGGCGGCTCTTATTGAGATGACAAAGAATTGGAAGTGGAGGGGATACTCCTCAGTTAGGGAATGGCTGAACAAGTTGTGATATCTAATTGTGATGGAATACTATTGTGCTATAAGAAATGACAAGTAGGATGGTTTCAGAAAATCCTGGGAAGACTTATATGAACTGATGCAAACTGAAATGATCAAAACCAGGAGAACATTTTATGTAGTATCAGCAATAATGATCAGCTATGAAAGATATAGCTACTCTGATCAAGACAGTTATCCAAGATAATTCCAAAAAGATCCATGATAAAAAAAATGCTATCCATCTCAAGAGAGAGAACTGATGAACTCCAAGTACAGAATAAAGTATAATTTTTTTTTACTTTCTTTATTTTTCTTGCTTTTTTGCAATATGGCTAATATGGAAATAAGTTTTGCATTATTTCATATGTAGAATTGATATCATATTGCTTGCTTTCGTAATGGGTGGGGGAGGGATCAGAGGGAAGAAGAGAATTCAGAACTCAAAAAAAATTTTTAAATGAATGTTTTAAATAAGTAAATAATGAATTTTTAAAATTAAAAAGCAACTTTCAAAAAAAGAGAAGTTTCCACTCTTATCCCTCAAATATACACTATAATTCCCTCTCTCTAGACCTACCAATGAGGGGCCCTCTCAAAAACACAGAACTCAAGCCCCATAAAATTTTCTTCCACCTCAACAGAAACAGCTACTGCTTCCTGATGGGAAATAGAATACACGTACTGGCCTAAAGGAGTTCTGTCTTTGTTGTTTTTTGTCTTGTTTTGTGTCTTCCTTTCCCCTACATATGAGGGCAGAATCAGGCCTGAGCAGCAGCAGAATGCACAACGCTCCTGCCAACCACAGCTGGGAAGCACCAGGAGAAGCCTCTAGCAACCTTCCACGTAGGAGAACAGAGTCAGGGTTGACATCACAGGGTGGAATTGGACCCTAGCAAGTCAGTATAATAATGCTCAGGCCTGCAGAAATACTCTGTAGCAGTATAGGGCAGAAGATCTAAGGCCCTAGGAGTATCAGTATTCTTGACCTGGCCCCAGGGATATCATTTGGCCTTGGTAGAATGGTGGAGTAGAGGCACAGCCCCTAGCAGTACCAGCCAGGAACGGAAGCTGGAACAAACAGAAGCAAAGGCCCTAGCAGTAGTAGGCCATTGATGGGTAGAGATGTGGGCCTGGTGGTAGTAGAGAGCAAATTGGTTTCGTGCCCAGTAGAGAGGTTTGGGCACTGCCTTATGAGGCAAGAAAAAGTGGACCCATTGTTGCCCATTGCTTATCATAATGTAAAAATGATTGACATCCACATTGCTGTTTATATAATTCCCACTGATCATTGTATGATTCTTCTCCAGGGAGGGCTTAGAGGACCAGAGGGTGACTTTTGGGGAGACAATTGGCTCTATGGCAACAAGGGAGAAAGCCTCTGCAAAAAAGGGGGGCACTGCCAGAGGCCTTTCATGGGGCAAAATGTTGTATTTCCATCCTCGGTCTCCCAGGGAAGGGGAGGTTCTCACTGATAGGTCAGGGAACACTGAATGTTCATACAGGAAAACTCATGCTGACCTGTGATAAGAATCAGTGACTATGGAAGATTATGGAGGAAGTATGATCACCTTTGCTCTAATCCTGATGTCTACAGTTTGTGGTAACTTTTTTACATTGAAGTATATACATTATAAACAGCAAAGACATCATCATCCACCACATGAACCTGATCATTTAGACCGAACACTTGTTTTTGGTTTGTTTTTTTCTGGAACTCTCCTAGATTCAATCAGTGCTTCAGGGAACTGTTATATTGTTAGTCTGGGTTTGTTTTTCTAGTTTTTCTCTTTCTCATTTAAGTGATATGGGATCACTTAACAACAAGAGCAACTTTAAGGACCTTACTAGTAAGGAGTAGAGTGTGGTAGGATGAAAATCTTGACCCTTCCTCCTTGCAGATTAGGCTCATTTTTCTTTAAAAGGTATTGTGATATTACTCTAAACATGGTTGGTCCAGGAAACTAAGGACTTTGATTGTTGATGTTATTTCCTCTTTATCTTAATACAAGCAGTCGTAAGGAACTGGAATGGGTTCTCAGATACTTGGCTGCTGATTTGTGATAATTCAGTCTTCTCCATTTTAAATATCTTTCTCCTGCTCTGATGAACTAAATTTCTTTCTGTTGGATGATCTATAATTGGAATCTATAGATCGGAATGATCTATGAGTATCTCATTTTGTTCCAGTATCAAAAGTAAACTACTAGGGGCATTCTTGGCAAATCCAAAACAGGGATACAGGTGGGGAGGCATCTGCACAATGATAAGACAGATAAGGGGATAGAGTCAGGAGTAGAACCACAGAAGTGAGCTTGATCTGTCTTGGGATTTCCATGAATGAAAGATCGAGACAGGAATTCAACGATGAGAGGAGGGAACCACAGAGAAAGAGACATGTATAGAGTAAGAAAACATTTGGGATAAAGTTGGAAAAATCAGGAAAATCAGGATTCGAATGAGAGAAGTGAACATGATTGGTCAGAGAACTTCCCTAACTGGAAGTTGTTGGTCAAAAGTGACCACTGGGAGGAAGAGTCTGCAGGGAAGATGCATTTCCAGTGTAAGAAAGCAACTGGGGCAGAAGAGTTAAAGGCTGTAGATTCAGAAAAGTAGCCAGGAGAGAAGCAAATGTAGTTGGTTTAAGTACTTCTTCAAATTTGGAATTCATACTGGAACTCACAAATATGAATTTGGAGATGCCGGGTCAGAGTCATCCCTAGATTGAAAAGGTAACTGGATCAGAGAGACAAAAGTCCATAAAGTCAGAAATGGATCCAGGAAAAAAGTGAGCATGGTTAGCTAGAATGCTCTCAAAAGAAGGTTCAGTTCTGGAAGTCACAAAGATGAATAGAGAACCATAGTGGCAGAGGTATCTCCAGAGTGAGAAGGCAGCTGGTATGCAGGAAGAAATAGCCAGAGAGCCAGGAACAGAAACTAGAGAGAGCTTTCTGATCAGTAGAACCCTAATAGAAGAATTGGATCACAGGAGTAGAGGCACCCCCAGGGTGAGAAAACACCTAGGGAAGAGGTGGAAAGTATATAGTCAAAGGCAGAGCTGGATGAAAAGTTAGTATTATTGACTTGGATACTTTTCTCAAGAGGAAATTGTGGGCAAAAATTCATCAGTTCGATGAGGGGGACACAGGGTTAAAAATATCTCCAGGATGAAAGCTAGCTAATGCAGGAATGCAGATGGAGGAGATGTGCAATATGTAGAACATAGAAATGATGGATGGATGGATGGATGGATGGATGATCGATAAATAGATGGACAAATAGATAGGTAGCTGGATAGATGGATAGATATAGAACACTTGTTAAACATTTACTACGTTCCAGACACTACTGAAAGCTGAGAATACAAACACAAGTTAAAAGACAGTCCCTAAACTGGGACACTAATACATTGTTGGTGGAGTTGTGAACTGGTCCAACCATTCTGGAGAGCAATTTGGAATTTTCCTTAAAGGACTATCAAACTGTGCATACCCTTTGATTCAGCAGTGTCTCTACTGGACCCAAAGAGATCAGAAAAAGGGAAAAGGACCTTTGTATATAAAAATGTTTGTAGCAGCCCTTTTGCAGTGGCAAGGAACTGGAAACTAAGTGAATGCCCATTAATTGGGGAATGGCTGAATAAGTTATGGTACATGAATGTTATGGAATATTATTTTTCTGTAAGAAACAATCAGCAAGATGATTTCAGAGAGACCTGAAGAGACTTACATGAACTGATGCTGAGTGAAGTAAGTAGAACCAGGATAACACTGGACACAGCAACAACAAGACTATGTGATGATCAACTGTGATGGACTTGGCTCTTCTCAACAATGAGGTGATTCAAGGTAATTCCAATAGACTTGTGATAGAGAGAGCCATCTGCATCCAGAGAGAGGACTATGGAGACTGAACACAGACTACGACATAGTATTTTCACCTTTTGTTGTTGTTGTTTGCTTGCTGGCTTTTTTCTTTCTCATTTTTCTCTTTTGATCTGATTTTTCTTGGGCAGCATGATAAATGTGGAAATATGTTTAAAAGAATTGCACATGTTTGATGTATATTGTATTACTTGCTGTCTAGGTGAGGGGGATATGAGAAAAAAGGGAGAAAAATTCAGAACATAAAATTTTGCAAGAGTAAATGTTGAAAGTTATCTTTGCATGTATTTTGAAAAACAAAAAGGTATTATTATTAAAAAAAAAAAAAGATAGTCCCTGTCTTCAAGGAGTCTATATTCTAGTGGGGGAAAGAGAACATATAAAAAAAAGAGCTGAAAACCAGGAGGGAGGAGAATCTAGAAAAGTAGTCCCAAGTGTCAGAGGCTGAGCCAAATTAGA
The DNA here is from genome assembly GCF_016432865.1 of Antechinus flavipes. NCBI lineage: Eukaryota > Metazoa > Chordata > Mammalia > Dasyuromorphia > Dasyuridae > Antechinus > Antechinus flavipes. Next base: position 41,728,145 of record NC_067404.1, on the reverse strand, counting down.
AGAGAATGACTCCCTCTTCAGCCTTTGACGTTGTGGATCATTTTCTCCTCAATATTCTCTTTTCTCTAGGTTTCAGGACATCCCTTTGTCCTGATTCTCTTCCTACCTATCCTGACAGCTCCTTCTCTGTCTCATTTACTGTATCCTCCTCCAGATCATGCCCTCTAACTGTAGGTCTCCTTCACGGTTCTATCCCGGACCCCCTTCTCTTCTCCCTCTATACTACTTCCCTTGGTGATCTCACCAGCTCCCATGGATTTAATTACCATCTTTATGTTGATGATTCTCAAATCTACCAATTCTGTCCTAATCTCTCTGCTGACCTCCAATCTCACGTCTCCAACTGTCTCAGTAGACATCTTAAACTTGATATGTCCAAAACAGAATTAAATATAATTTACCCTTAAAGCTTTCCCCATCCTCAACTTCTAACCTTCCTTATTACTGTAGAGATTGACACCATCTTCCTTAAACTCATAACCTAGGAATTATCCTGGACTCCACACTCTCTCACCTGCCATATGCAATCTGTTGCTAAGGCAAATTTGCCTGCCGCAAGTCTCTCCCCACACCAATCTCCCCTCCATCCAGCCACTAAAGTGAATTTCTGAAAGCATGGGTCTGATCATATTATCCCCCTGTTCAGTAAACTCCCTTTTATCTCAAGTATAAAATGCAAAATGCTCTGTTCGGCATTCAAAGCCTTGATAACTTAGCTCCCTCGTACCTTTTCAGTTTTCTCACATCTTACTTCCCAATTTTTTTGATCCAACGACACTGGCCTCCTGGCTGTTCCACAAACAAGACACTTCATCTCTCAGGTCCAGGTTTTTTTCTCTGGCTATTTCCCATGCCTCTTCCTTCTCGGCTGTATTTACTGATCTCCCTGACTTCTTTCAAATCTCCACTAAAATCCCACCTTCCTTAATCCCTCTTAATTCTGGTGCCTTCCCTATGTTAATCATTTCCTATTTATAGCATATATATCTTGCTTTGCATATATTTGCTTATATGTTTTCTCCCCCTTGAGGTCAGGAATCATTTTTTGCTTCTTTTTGTGACCATCACTTAACACAGTGACTGGCACACAATAGGAGGTGTTTAACTACAAAATACATAATTTACTTGGATGTGATACACATTTGGGGCAGGTAGGTGGCTCAATGGATAGAGCACCAGCCCTGAAATCAGGAGGATCTGAGTTCAAATTTGTCCTCAGACATTTAACACTTCCTAGCTATGTGACCCTGGGCAAGTCACTTAACTCCAATTGCCTCAGCAAAAAAAAAAAAAGTTGGACTCAATTATAAAGGGCTCCTAAAAAAATAAAGAACAACTTAAATATCTGGAAGAATATTCAATGCTTATGGCTACTTGTTTTCTGACATAACTTACTCTGACACAATCCAATGTCATACATGAAATTTAACAAGAAAAGAAAATCAAGGCAAAGTTCTCCAAGCAATTACTTGCCATCTAGGGGAGGGGATGGGGGGAAAGAGGAGAAAATTTGGAACACGAGCTTATGCAAGGATCAGTGTTGAAAAAATTATCCGTGCATATGTTTTGAAAATAAAAAGCTTTAATAGTAAAACAAAAAACAAAACAAAAAAACCCAATAAAATGAAACCCTCTAAAAATAAAGTTACTTGCTGCTCATGATGCTGAGTTCAAAAAAAAATAAACCTTACGAGCTACAAAAATTTTTTAAAAAATGTTCTCCAAGCAAAGTTATGGTTTATTATTAGGGATGCTATTCACCAACAAAGCAGGTGTCTTGACCCCTCAAAAAGCCAAAAGAGCCTAAATGGAGGGTGCAATCCATTTTTATAAGCACAGAACAAAGAACAGAATAAAAATTATGTAATTGGCCAGTATTACAGAGGTGAGAGATGATGACTGGTAACTTTAAAAAAGTGGGCTTAGTTCCCACAAGGAATGAAGACTACCTCTTTTGATCTTTAAGGAATATGTTTGGAAATTTATAGGTCCTGGCTGAGATTACTGCTGGGGTCTCAGGGACATAGACTCACTGGTGCCTGAATAAAATTAGATAAGACCAACTTAATGGTTAAAGATGGTACAAGGTCCGTTAATCCTAGCTTCTCAAAGATACCACACAAGCCTTGCAGGAAATGGTGAGATAATGCTTTGTGATAGTATTGAGACCAGAGTTGTTCTCTAACTAACAGCAACTGTGGCAAAGCTTAGTCTTGGCAGATAACTTCAGAGAGGCTAAACTTTAGCCCACATAAGCTTCTTCGTGTAGAGACAAAGAAGAGAAATAGTATTCCAGAATAAAATCACTTACGGAATCAAAAAATCAAATATAAAATACAGGATCAAGAATTCATTCTCTCACCAGACACAATTTCCCAGTGGCTTCCTGGTAAAACTTCTTCCCTTTATGAAACCTGATTGGTCCCAGCTTCTCTGATATAGATTCCTGGGCTAGGGCCAATAAAGGGTCCATGCCATGTGAGCTCCCCAGAGCTCAGTCTTGGTGGGTGCCTGACGGACCAAACACATTTCCAAATGGAGGCAAGGTCTATGTGTAAAGAAGCTAAGCTTTATCATGGCTTTATATATTTGTTGTATTCTTGATGTGTGTTGGCAAAGTAAATCTCCTCCTTCCTGTGTTCAATGTTAATTGTTTTGTGAGTGCCTCCTCTCAGCGTCCAACCTGAACTAAGACCCTTGGCTTTAGAGCCAGGCTATATAACCCAGGCAATAGTTATGTAAGAAAAATGACAAAACTACCAAAGTTAATGTCATATAATTTTATATATCATACCATATAATTTTAATGTCATACCAGACTATAAAATGATACTTTGCACAACTTGATAAAACAATAACAAAATTCATATGAAAGAATAGAAGATCTAGAATAGCAAAGGAAATAACATAAAAAGGTAGGGATAAAGGGAGAATAGTGCTTCCAGACATACATAAAGCAGGAGTCATCAAAATCTTTTGGAATTGATTAGAAAATAAAAAAGGCAATCAATGGAACATGAAAGAATCAGAAGTCATGAAAATCTATGGCCCGGTGTTCAATAAATCCTGAAATAGAAATCATTTAGGAAAGAATTCCCTAATTGCTAAGAACTGCTGGGAAAACCAGGAAGAAGTCTGGCAGAAATGAGGTTCAATGGTATTCTTACATACTTTTCATAATAAATTCAAAATGGATATATGATTTGAATATTTAAAAATTATACCATAAAAATGATTAGAAAAGAACAGATGTCATTGCTAGAAAAAAGACCCCATATACCCTAAAATATTTGTAGCAGCAATTTTTATGGTGGCAAGAAAGGTTAGAGAGAAGAATGTATTCTTCACTATCAGTGAGATAGGGACAGTCAAATGGATTGGAGTAATCTAACTCGTGAGGAGATTTTGAGTATCAGAAAGAAATGAGTATTTTTGTACACAGCATGGAAAGAGCCAATAGATAAGTAGAGAGTAAAGATTAGAGAGAGTATGGATGTTGGGGGCCATCTGCTGTAGAAGATAGAATAAAATTGAGATAAATGGTACATATAGAGTATGTTATCACCTCTTTTTTTAAAATTAAAGCTTTTGATTTTCAAAATATATCCATGGATAATTTTCAACATTCATCCTTATAAAACCTTGTGTGCTAATTTTCCCCCCACCACCGCCCCTACATGGCAAGTGGTCCAATATATGTTAAAAATGTGTAATTCTTCTAAACATATTTCTGCAAATAAGCTGCACAAGAAAAATCAGATCAAAAAGAAAAAAATGAGAAAGAAAATAAAATGCAAGTAAACAACAAAAAGAATAAAAATACTAAATTGTAGTCCACATTCACTTCCTATTGTCCTCTCTCTGTGTGCAGATGGTTTTCTCTATCACAAGACCATTGAAACTGGCGTGAATCATCTCGTTGTTGATGAGAGCCACGTCCATCAGAATTGATCATCATGTATAGTCTTGTTGTTGCCATGTACAATGATCTCCCGGTTCTGCTCATTTCACTCAGCATCAGTTCATGTGAGTCTCTCTGGGCCTCTCTGAAATCATCCTGCTGATCATTTCTTACAGAACAATAATTTTCTATAACATTCATATATATAACTTGTTCAGCCATTACCCAACTGATGAGCATTCACTTGGTTTCCAGTTTCTAGCCACTACAAAAAGGGCTACCACAAACATTTTTTGCATGTGTGGGCCCTTTACCTCCTTTTAGGGATATAAGCCCAGTAAAGACACTGCTGGATCAAAGGGGATGCATAGTTTGATAGTCCTTTGGTTGTAATTCCAAATTGCTCTCCAGAATGGTTGGATCCATTCACAACTCCACCAACAATGTATCAGTGTCCCAGTTTTCCACAGGCCCTTCAATACTCATCATTATTTTTCCCTGTCATCTTAGCCAATCTGAGAGGTGTGTAGTGGTACCTCAGAGTTGTCTTAATTTGAATTTTTCTGATCAATAGTGATTTAGAGGACCTTTTCATATACATAGAAATGGTTTTAATTTCATCATCTGAAAATTGCCTGTTCGTATCCTCTGGTTGTCACCTCTTCATCAGAGACTAAAGGAGATAGTAGATGATGTAAGAAGAATGTGAAAGGCAGAGCCAGATGACAGAGTAAAGACAGGGAATCAGGGAATCACCTCAAATGTCAAAAAATTAAATTAAAGGTTGAGAAAGAGGGATGTACTAGAAGAAAGGAAAAGGTATAATGATATAAATTATCTCACATAAAAAAGGCACAAAAGAGCTTTTACAATGGAGGGAAGATAGGCAGGGGAGAATGGCAGGCAATGCGTGAACCTCACTCTCATTGGAATTGGCTCAAAGAGGGAATAATATACACACTCATTTGGATGTAGAAATCTAACCCTAAAAGAAGGGGTAGAGGATAAAAGAAGGGAGAGGACTGATAGAAGAGAGGGCAGATTCAGAGAGATAGTGATCAGAAGTAAAACAACTTTGAGAAGTGACAGGGTGAAAGGAGAGAAAAGGATAAATAGGGGGAAAGAGTGTGGAGGGAAATAAACAGTAATCATAACTGTGAATGTGAATAGGATCTAACTCACCCACAAAACAGATGCAGATAGCAAAATATATCAAGAAGCAGAATTTTACAATATGTTGTTTACAAGAAACACATTTGAATCAGAGAGACACACACAGAGTAAGGGTAAAGGGCTGAAGGAGAGTAGCAATCGTGATCTCAGACAAAAAACAAGTAAAAATAGATCTAATTAAGAAAAATAAGCAGGGAAGCTACATTTTGCTAAAATGTACCACAGGTAATGAAGTAATATATCATTATATATATAGACCAAATGGTACAGCTTCTAAATTCTTAGGGAAAAGTTAAGTGAGTTACAAGAGGAAATAGGCACTAAAAACATACCACTGAAGAACAACAATTTTCCCCTCTCAAACTAGATAAATCTAACTTCAAAAAAAGTTAAGGAAATGAATAGAATTTTAGAAAAGTTAGATATGATAAGCTTCTGTATTATGGCATAAAATCTTACAATTAAGTGAAGAAAAGCAGAAATATTAAATGAATCCTTTTCAGATCATAATGCAATAAAATTATCTTCAATAAAGGGCTGTGAAAATAGATCAAAATTAATTGGGAACTAAATAATCTAATGGTAAAGAATGAGTGGGTCAAAGAACAAATCATAGAAACAATCAATAATTTTTTTAAATGACAGTGAGACAATATACAAAAATTTATGAGATGCAGCCAAAGTAGTATGATAAAATTTATATCTGTAAACACTTATGTCAATGAAATAGAGAAAGATCAAGTCAAAAATTGAGCATGCAACTAAAAAAACGAGAAAAGGAATAATTTTAAAATCTTCAATTAAATACCAAATTGGAAATCCTGAAAACCAAAGAAAGAGATTACTAAAATTGAAAGTAAGAAAAACATTGAATTAATAAATAAAATGAGAAACTGGTCTTATGAAAAAATAAAATAGACAAACTATTGAATAATTTGATTTAAAAAAGAAGAAAACCAAATTGCTAGTTTCTCAGATGAAAAGGATGAATTCACCACTAATGAAGAAGAAATTAAAGCAATTATTAGGAGTAATTTTGCCAAATTATATGCAACTAGATATAACAGTCTAAGAGAAATGGATGGATATTTACGAAAATATAAGTTGGACCAATTACCAGAAAAGAAAATAGAGCACTTAAATAATCCTATCTTAGAAAAAAAAATTGAACAAACTATCAATGAGTTCCCTGAGAAAAAATCTCCAGGACCAGATGGATTCACAAGTTAATTCTGCCAAACATTTAAAGAACAATTAAATCCAATACTCTATAAACTATTTGGGGAAAATAGACAAAGAAGGAGGCCTACCAAATTCTTTTTATGACACAAATATAGCACTGATATCTAAGAAGGGCAAAAACAGAGGAAGAAAACCATAGACCAACTTCCATAACGAATATTGATGCAAACATTTAAAATATATATCCCAAAGATCATACACTATGCCCAGGTGGAATTTATAAGAGGAATGTACAGTTGGCTCAATATTAGGAAAGCTATTGGCATAATTGACCATATCAATAACAAAACCAACAGAAATCATGATTTTCTCGAAAGAAAAAGGTTTTGACAAAACACTCATGCCAATTAAAAACAATAGAAAGCATAGGAATAAATGGAGCCTTCCTTATCTATCTACAACCATCAGTAAGCATTAATCTATAATGAAATAAGCTAGAAACCGTTCCAATATGATCAAAAGTGCCCACTATCACCACAATTATTAAGTGTTATGCTATAAATGCAAGCTATGTCGACAAGAGAAAAGGGATTTGAAAGAATTAAAATAGGCAACAAAGAAACAAAATTATCATTCTTTGCAGATGCTATAACAGTATTTTAGACAACTCCACAGAATCCACTAAAAAAAACTAATTGAAATAATTAACAATGTTAGCAAAGTTGAAGGATAAAAAAGAATTCCACTTAAATCATCAGAATTTTTATATATTACCAACAAAGTCCAGCAGGAAGAGATAGAAAGGGAAATTCTATTTAAAACAATTATAAACAATAGAACATACTTGGCAGGAATGACCTGCCAAGACAAATTCATTAACTATATGAACAAAATCACAAAACACCTTTCACACAAATGAAGTCATATCTAAATAACTGGAAAAATATTAATTGTTCATTGGTAAGTCAAGCCAATATAAAAATGACGATTCTACCTAAACTAATTTACTTATTCAGTGCCCACTACCAAAAATTATTTTATAGTGATGGAAAAATAAGAATAAAATTCATCTGGGAAAACAAACGGTCAAAAATATCAAGGGAATTATTAGGAGGGAAATGTGAAGAAAGGTGACCTAGGTATACCAGATCTCAAACAGTATTATAAAGTAATAATCATCAAAAGAGTTTGGTACTGGCTAAGAAATAGAGCGGTGGATCAGTGGAAAGCTTAGGTGCAAAATGACCAAAGTAATCTAGTATTTGATAAACCCAAAGATCCAAGATTTGGGATTCACTGCTCACTATCTGACAAAAACTGCTGGGCAAACTGGAAGACATTTTCACACAAACTAGGTATAGACCAACACTTCATGCAGGATATATGAAAATAAGGTCAAAATGGGCATATGATTTGGACATAAAGAGTGATATCATAAATAAATTAGGAGAGTTACAGAATAGTTCATCTGTCAGAGCTATGGATAAAGAAAGAATTTATGACCAAATAGGAGATAGAGAGCATTACAATATATAAAATGCATGATTTTTTTAATTATATCAAATTTTAAAAGATTTGTATAAACAAAACCAAGGCAGGCAAGATAAGTAAAAAAGCTGGGAAACAATTTTACAGCAAATGTCTCAAATAAAGGCCTCATTTCTCAGTCATATAGAGAACGGAGTCAAATTTATCAAAATATGAGTCATTCTTTAATTGATAAATGGTCAAAGAATATGGACAGTTGTCAGACAAAGAAATCAAAGTTATCTGTAATCATATGAAAAAGCTCTAAATCACTATTCATTAGAGAAGTGAAAATTAAAAGAACTTTGAGGTACCAACTCATACCTATGAGACTGACTAATATGAGAGAAAAGGAAAATGATAAATTTGGAGGGGATGTGGAAAAAATGGAACACCAATATACTATTGGTGGAATCATGAACTGATTCTACCATTCTGGAAAGCAATTTGGAAGTATGTCCAAAAAACTATAAAATCATGTATACTTTTTGACCCAGCAATACTATTATAAGGTTTGTATCCTAGAAAGATTTTTTCTTTCAAAAGAAAAGGATGTATTTGCACAAAAATATTTATAGCATCTTTTTTGTATGGTGGCAATAAACTGGAAACTGGGGAATGGTTGAACACATTGTGTTATATGGTTGTAATGGAAAACTATTATGCTATAAGAAATGGTGAGCAGGATGCTTTCAGAAAAACCTGGAAAGATTTACATGAGCAGAGAGATACAAAAGAAAGTGAGCAGAACTAGAATGATGTACACAGTAACAGCAATATTTTGCAGTGATAAACTGACTTAGCTCTTCTAAGAAATAGAATGATGAACTGATGAAGTCTGAATGCAGATCAAAGCACTCTATTTTATCACTTTTTTTGTTTTTGGTCTGTTTTCTTTCACAATATGATCACTATGGAAATATTTTGTGTGATTGCATACATATAACCTGCTTTAAAGAGCTTGCTGTTTTGGAGAGGAAGAAAAAGAGAGAATTTGGAATTTATTGTTTAAATAACAGTTAAAAATTGTTTTTACATATAAAAGGAAAAATAAAATATTTTTCAATATTATATTCAATATTATTCAATAAATGAGATACGAGATAAGACAAAAAAAAGATAACTTAAATTTGTAGTGGACCCAGTCAAGATGATTTTATGACTTCCTCCAATTCTGTTTAGCAATGTGTGAGTAAGACTTAAGGAGATAAATGATAGCAGTGATCTAAGTATAGAACTTGACAATGTAAGAGAAAGTATTGATGGATAGAGGGATTGATAGTTTGGGTGAGAGAAAAACAGAATTAGCAGACATAAGGCAGAAGGAAAATATAATGATAAAAAATATTTTGACCAAATAAAAGAATATTTAGAGTTCATGAGCATTTGTGGGTGTTGGTAAGATCAGGGTTATAATTAAGTCATTGTGGAATGGAGATGGAGTAGAAGGAACTGAGTAGATTAAGGAGCTGAGAAATTGAAGTACTTGATAAAGCATCTGTATGTACGTTAAAGTCACCTAGCCAAGAAGGCAGGATTTGGGGTGTAAAGACAGTGAGTTAGACACTGAACCTACTAAGAATGGAGGGAGAATGACCTGGGGGCTGGTAAGTAAAAGGCACTACTATCTGGATTAGGTGATAAAGTTAGGTAATTTAAACCTTAAAGGAGGAGAGGAGGAGTAGCTTTGTGACTGTAATATAAGGAGGATCTAGAAGAGTTCATGAGGAACAAGGAGTATTCCAATTCTTCCATAACAACCAAAGGAAGAGAAAAAGTATGGGAAAGAGGAACTGTTATTAAAAATGAGTCAAATCTCATTGAGTGCCAGAAGATGGCAGGAGTGAGAAAGGAAAGAGTTGTGAGGAAAATATATTTAGAAATAATATTATGACAATGAGTTGCTCTGAAGTCCCTAATCTCACTTGAAATTAAAGACCTAATTAGAGTCTAATAAAAGACTTAAAAATTCTAAGAAGGGATTCTGACTTCCTGAAATCAAGAGAGATTGCTTCAATCGTGGTGACCAAACTAACAGCGATAATGTTTTCTTGTTCGATCTGAATTTAAAACTGTATTCTTCTGCATAGATTTGACTATATTGAAAGGGGAATCCATAAGACTGGTTAGAGAAAAAGGAACAGGTTTTTGGATGACATTTTCTCTGAGAGTTCACTATAACACTAAAAAACTAACCACTTTGAGGGATGGAGGTCAGCATTCTAACAGATAGTAGAAGAGTCAACAAGCATCTTATCTGTGATTCTGCCTCCTCTATAGTCAGGATTCCTAGAATTGGAGTTAAAAGAATACTAAAAATGCGAGAGGAATGAATAAAACACTTATTAAGCATTTATGTACCAAATTCTGTGCAAAGCACTGGGAATGCAGACAGAAGAGATAATTCCTAGTCTCAAGGACTCACATCCTAATGGGGAAGTTTCCGGCTCTAAACCTGTTGGAAAAGTTCCATGGTCTTTAGAGCACAGAAACAAAGCAGATGGTCATACCTCTTCTTTAATATCATTTCTACTGATGAAATCATACCAATTTCTGATACTGAATCATTTGATAGTACCAAAAACTTTGTTGACAACTTTTTTCTGGGTCTTCAGGAGCTGTGGTTTCTAGGCTAAGAAGCATCATTATTCCAAAGGCCTCTTGAATTTAGGGTCCTGGGATATCTCCAATCAAGTCTGAAAAATGTCAACATCTCATCAAGTCACTCAAAGAATCAGCATCAGTAAGACATCTGTCTTCAAGGCAGCTTGGTACAGTGATCATCACTGGGTTGGACTAATCCTCTTCTGGGACCTTAAACACTTTCCCAAGCTTCCTCCACCCACTGCTTTCTCTCAGCCTTCCTGACCAGAGTCTAATATACCAAACATCTTGCCATGATGATCTCAAATATAAGCAGAGGCATTTACTACAGACCTAAGTTCCCTTTTCCCCTAGAACTTAAAAAAATCAACTCCATCCTCTGTGTTTATAGTATTTTTGAGGATAGAAGTCTCAGTTCAAAAAGATAGCATCCCTACATGATGTCTATCAAACTCTTAACTCCTCCTTTCTGAATCTAGGTGGCACAGAATCATGACTACCTAAATGAAAACTGTCCCCTCCCCTTCTACTATTCAGAGGGTTTCCTCATCCCCATCCACCTCAACTCTACTCCTTCCATAGTCCCACTCCAGCTATGTCCATGCCTTCCACTCTACTTTGGGGAACAACCATTCTGTTATGGACAAACTTCCCTTCATCTTGGGCCTTTCCTTCTTAGGGTCCTTCTAGCATTTCCAAACACCTATCTACTCCCATCCTCTTCTTACCAAATACTGTATCCATGACTATCCTCTACTGGACTAGATATACCTTCTCTCTTGTCCTCCTCTCTCTTTTGAACTAGGAGAAGGGATCAACATATCCTTTGCATGTCGCTTCCACTTCCATACTTGCCTCTGCTGTAATCACTTAGAAATGTCTTCTCTTTTGAAGTGAATTTCATTCAAAGAAACCATTCTCTCTAGATTTTGCTAGCGCTTCTCTATCAGTCCCCAGGTCCTTCTCTCATTACTCAGCGAGTTCAGGACCTGGCATATAATCTTCCTCTCCCACCTAACCTGTCTTTATGTTTGGGGACTTCAATATGCATGGTGATGTTCCTTGAAAGACTCTGGCCTTTCAGTCCATTAACCTCCTCTGCTCCCATAACCTTCAACTTCACTGTACTTCAACAATATACAAGGATTTTTATATCCTTGATCTCATCATTACTTCCATGATGAAGACCTCATAAATTTCTCTTTCTGGAGATATACCACTCATCACAGCAGCTATTCTAAATATTTTTACTCCTATTCAAACTTCCTACATGACACCCATCTTTCCACTCTCTTAGCTGAAAACTAGGCTTTATACGGCATGAAAACAATTGAGGCTACTCACTGAGAGTTCTTTCCCCCCTACTCTTGATATAACATTACTCTTGATCTTCCTCCTCTATTTCCTCTTCAACTTTATCTCCTATGAAGAAGGGTCTAGTCCTTCGAACCAAGGCTAACTTCTCTACACGCACCCTTGATTCTATGTCCTCCCAATCCCTTCTATGATAGTTGGTGTATCACTTCCTCCCCTCCTCTGTCTCTCTAATTTTCAATAGCTTCCTATATAGTGGCTTCTTCTCAGCTTATAGAAACATCTCTGTCTCCCTGATACTAAAAAAATACCCTTCATTTGATCCAAGCATCCCTGCTAGCTCTTTCCATAGCTCTCCTTCTTGGCTAACATCCTTGAGAAATCTAGCTACACTAGATGTCTTTATTTCCTCTTCTCTCACCTATAAAATGTCTGTAATTTATCTTCTAAAACTCATCACTCGATTGTGTTCTTTCCAAAATTATTTGTAATTCATTGTAATGTCTAATGGCCATTCCCCATCATTCTTGACCTTTCTGCAGGATTTGACAGTTTTTAATTACCTTTTCCTGGCTACTCTGTGCTCTCTAGGTTTTTGTGACACTGCTCTCTTGGCTCTCCTACCTATCTGACTGTTCCTTCTAGATCTTTTCATTGAATCTTCATCCAGATCCTGCTCACTAATTGTAAGCAGAGTCCAGTTTTCTATTTTGTGCCCTCTTCTCTTCTTGTTCTACACCATCTCACTTGGTATTCTCATCAGCTCCTATGTATTCAATCATTATCTCTTGATGATTCTCAGTGCCATATACCCAAACCTAGTCTTTCTTCTGAGTTTCAGGTCTGGATTACTTCCTTTTGAACATCTTGAATTGGCATCTCAAAGTCACATGTCCAAAACAGAGTCATCCTTCTCTGAAACCATCCTCCCCCTATACACCCCAATGTATAGTGATCCATGGTGATCCCGAGTATCATCATATTCCCAGTCATATTCCCAGTCACAGAATCACAACCTCAATGTCATCAGGGACTCCTTTTCCTTGTTCTACATATCCAATCTGTTAACAAATCTCGTCCTTGAAAACATCTTGCTATATGCCTCCTTTTCTCACATCACTTTCCTTATTCCTTCTTGTTTAGACTACTGGAATAGCTTTCTAATTAGTCTCCCTGCCTCAAATATTTCTCCACTCCAATCCATTTTCTACTCAGGTACTTAAGTGATTTCCCTACAACATTTTCTCTCCTCTGACTCTCTTCTTAACCCCTTATAATCTAGCTTCATCATTCCACTGAAGCTGCTCTCTCCAATATTACCAATGATCTCTCAATTTCCAAATCCAGCATCTTCTCAAGCCATATTCTTATCTTTCTACAGCTTTGACATAGTTGATGACTGTCTCCTTCTGGGCATTCTCTGCTCTCTAGATTTTAGGGACACCGCTATCTCCGGGGTCTCTTCCCATCTATCAGACCCTTCTTCAATTTCTTTTACCACATCCTCATCCAGAGCTAACTCTTAACTGTAGTTGTCCTACATGGTTCTGTACTGGGTTCTTTTCTTAGTGGGTGCTCTCATTAACTCCCATGGATTTAATTACCATCTCCTATGCTGATGATTCCCAAATTTACCAATCCTGCCCTAATATCTCTGCTGACCTCCAGTCTTGCTTCTTCAACTGTCTTTCAAATATCTTGAATTGGATATCTAGTAGGCATCTTAAACTCAATATGTCCAAAACAGAATTATCTTTCCCTCTAAGTCCTTCTGCCTTCTGCATTTCCTATTACTGTAAAGAACAATACATCCTCCTAGTACCTCAGGTTTATAACCTAGGAGTTATCCTGACTTCCTCACTCTCTCTCACCACCCCCCATATCTTTTTTTTCCCCTGAGGCAATTGGGATCAAGTGACTTGCCCAGAGTCAAACAGCCAGGAAGTGTTAAGTGTCTGAGGTCAAATTTGAACTCAGGTCCTCCTGACTTCAGGGATGGTGCTCTATTCACTGCACACCTAGCTGCTTCACCCCCCAAATCCAAACTGTTCCCAAGGCTTGTTGATTTCACCTTTGCAATATCTCTCAAATGTTCCCCCTTCTCTTCTCTGACACTGCTACCACCCTAGTATAGGCCCTTATCACTGAACGCTTGAATTATTGCAATAGCTGCCAGTGGGTCTGCCTACCTCAGGTCTCATCCCACTCCGGTCCATCTGTGATTCAGTCACTAAAGTGATTTTCCAAAAACATAGGTCTGATCATGTCACTCCCATATCAGTAAACTCTAGTGGTACCCTACTGACTCTGGTATCAAATACAAATCTATGTGACATTCAAAGCCTTTCTTCACATAGCCTCCTCCTACCTTTTCAGTCTTCTTACATCTTAATCCTCACATGTACTCTTTGATCCAGGGACCTGGCCTTCTGGCTGTTCCACACTTTTTTTTTCAGCTCCAGGCATTTTCTCTGGCTGCCCCCCATGCTTCAAATGTTCTTCTTCCTCTCCTTTAACTACTGACTCCCCTGGCTTCCTTTAAGTTCCCATTAAAATCCCATCTTTTATAGATACCTTCCCCAAACCCTCTTAAATCTAATGCCTTCCCTCTGGTAATTATTCATATTGATCCCATATATCGCTTGCTTTTTACATGTTTCTTTACATGTCTCCCTCGTTAGATTATAAGCTCCTTGAGAATTGGGACTGTCTTTTGATTCTTTGTATCCCCAACACTTAACAGAGTGCCTGACAGAGTAGAGGTAATTAATAAATGTTTATCACTGACTAAACTAACTAAACTAGCTGACTAAATAGTAGCTAACCTACACTCCTAAAAGGAGCTTCTGGGAATAAAGAAGTGAAAAATCCCACCGTGAGCTACCCTAGTTTGACAATACCGGGAGCATGTCAAATGGCTTTATGTGCCGTAGTGTAGGAAGCACATTGGAAAGTGCCCAGAGGAGGTCAACCGAGATAAGGAGGGCCCTTGAATCAAGGCCCTATAGGAGACAGCTGAAGTAAGTGGAATGTTTAGCCAGGAGAAGAGAAGCGGGAAGGACAGAAAAGCCATCATGTGGGAGAGGGATTAGATGGGCTTTGTTGGGCCTCAGATGGCAGAACCAGGCGCCATGGGGGGAAGTTGCAAAGAGGCAAATGTAGACTTGAGGTCAGGAAAAGTTTCCTAACAATTAGAGCTGCCCCAAAGCTGGATGACCCGCCTGGAGAACAACGAGTTCCCCTTCCAAGGAAGTCTTCGTGTTTTGTCCACTTATCAGAGGGATGGTGGTGGGGACTCTCAGTGGTCACCGATGGCCGCTAAGGTCACTTCCGACTTGAACATTTTGTGATCTGGGGGGGAGGAACCCCCCCAAATGGTGAAAAATTACCTCAGTGCTCAAAGTGGAAAACGACCAGGGAAAGGCGAGTTAAACCTGCTCTGAGGCTTCATCTGGCCCTCACCAATCTGAGCGAGATCATAAGAAAAAGGGAGAAATGCAGCCCTGGACGTGATGAGGGGAAAGGGCGAGCCTCGTGAGTCCCCGGCCCGAGGATCCGTGAATCGGTCGGACTGTTTTGGTTCAAAACATGGGGTCACGCAAGAAAAATGACATGGCCCGTAGAGCCCTTGCACCATATTGGATTTCTGCCTCCAGGACATTATTGATAACAAAACTTCAGAGCCTCTCCCAGCCTCCCGCCGGGGGCAGACTGAAGCAAACCGCCTGACACGGAGGCCCCATCCCCATGGCCTCCTCACGCCCATCCATCATTCCCGCCTCCCTCCTGATTGGAGGGAGAAAATCTGTTCCCTAATCTGTCCCTCGGGACTAGCGCGGCTCATTAGGATTCTTTTGCACGTGGCCGTCCTCCCCAGCACGGCAACGGCGGAGGGTGGCCGCTCGCTCCCGGCCGGCTTTGTCTCCCTCGGCGAATCGCTTCGGGGGTCCCGCTTGTCGCCGTCCCCGGAACCCCCTCATCTCCCCCATCTCCCCCCCTCCCCCGTCCTCGTTCCCTTCGGGGACGTGGCCCACGGTGGGTGAGCCGCGCGCGGCCCGGGGGGCCCGGCCTTTCCCCGGTCAACGGGCGTCCAGTTCCGTCTAGTCGGTGTTTGCTCCCACAAAGCGCGCTGCTGCCATGGCAGCCAATCTTCCCGGCCGCAATATCCTCCCACTGCCCTCCTCTAGTGGAGTGGTTTCATAGAATTCGGGTTCACAAAGGAAAGAAGAAAGATTCTTTGAATACTTAGGGATTAATGAGAGACAATTCCTTCCCTCCGAGGGCCCTTCCCCAGAAGGGCAGGTGCCTCCCTGCTCCGAGCATTTCTTATTTATCTTCCTTCCAACTCGAGGCCGAACCCCTTTATTAGATTTTTACTTATACAGCTTGTTAATTTCAGTCTTAAAGCCTCCCTGTTAAGCGCTGGGAGCAATTGGCTTTTAGTTCTCCTGACCTACGCATTCTCTCCCGTTGCCTAGAGATCCCGGCTCCGAGTCTTCTCTGTCCTTTCTTCTCTCCCCGTCCTAGAGAGCCACAATTGTGCGCTCTGAATGGGAGGCAGGCTCACGGGGGTCACAAATTGACTGCAAAAATCTCGAGCCGCACTTCCACGTTTTTAATTAAACGCCGTTCTTGATGAAACCAGGTGAACGAGACTCCCAAAGCCAAGCATTTGTTCGGGGAGGAATTCGGCGTCCTTGGCTTCTTTTCCATTCGTTAGATGTAAATTATGGCACAGAATTGTCAAGTGCGGAGGGATTGGGATCTGCTTCCCCCAGACCGAGGAGATTGAAACTCCAGCCGAGCCCCAGAGACAACTGGAAAGAAAGTTCTTTCCGGGGGAAAGAATGGCGCGTCCCCCCATTCCTACCCACGACGGTAGTTGGAGGTGGACGGGCGAATTGTTCAAGACCGCCTCGGGGGAGGACTGGTTTTGTCTCGGGACCCCGCTCCAGCTGAGGGAGCCTCACGGTGAAAGGAGAGCTGGCCTCCCTCCAACCCGAGAATAACAAACGCAAGGCACCGTGGGCTCGGCTAAAGAGTGCGGGGCCGGCAGGCAGGGGCTCTGGATTCAACCCTCTCTCCTCCTCTCGGCCAGAGGTGGGGGCCTGCGGGTGTGGAGCCCGGCCCACGTTGTCAGACAGTTAGGTGGCTAGGCCTGCCGTTACCTGAACGGTTTTCTTTGTCCCCACGGAGGGTTCGGTGCCCGTGGCTTCCTGGGAAACGACTATATGGCAAATAAAAGAAAAGGCATCCGGGAAACTATGGAAACCCAGAAAGGTCGCTGGGCTAGGAGTTAGAAGACCTGTTTTTCACTTTGAACTCTACCATTTATTGATCATAGCATGTTGAACTGGTCAGTCCCCTACCCTGAGCCTCAGTTTCCTCATCCCTAAAATAAGAGTCATAATTTTGCTTCATGGAATAATGAGGATCAAATGTAATGTAATAATTATATTATGTGATAATGGAAAGAAAACTGATTTTGGAGTCAAGAGGACTTGGTTTCCAATCCTACTTTTGTCATTTACTACCTATAGGTCTATGGGAAAAATCATTGAACTTTTCTGTGCCTCAATTTCCTCATCTGTAAAATGAGGGATTTGGATTAGATGGCCACTGTTCCCTTGCATCTCTAAATCTATGATCCTATGTGTATTAAGCACTTTATAAACTAAGTAGCTATATGGATGTTATACCTTGTTGCCACAACATCTATACACTATTCAAATCATATTACTTGAAACATTTCCGACTAGAGTTTTAAAATCCCACTATAACTTTTATCCAAACAGTTAACAAATATATTATACTTCCAATCATCCCTGCCTTCTGTCCCTTCTCCACTATTCTCTATCCCCACCCCAAACTGTCAAGTCCTGGGTATTCTAATCAAGCCATGGGCAAATCACTTTACCTTTTCTTTCTGGGTTTTAATTTGCTCATTTATATCTAAACTTCCATCTGTATCTGTGGCTTTCATTAAAGAAACCAGTTTTGAAAGTTATCTTTGATGGATAGATTTAATTATATTAAAATTTTGTAAAAAGTAAAAACCATTATATCTAGTATGAAAGGAACTGATTGGGAGATTTTTTCGTGATAAATGTGTAAGACAAAAGCCTAATATTCTGAATTTATAGGGAATTAAGACATCTCTCTAACAAATCTCTATGCCTAACAATAATAATAATGGTAGCTAACATTCACATAGCTCTTTAAAATTTGTAAAGCTTTATATATATATTATCTTATGGGGCAGATGGTCAAAGTGCTTGCACAGTTTACAAAAAGAAAATAAAAAATTTTAAACACTTGAAAAAATTCAGTCTCATTAGTAACCAAAGAAAAGCAAATTTAAAAAAGCTCAAAACTAAAATCAGTGGTACTTCGTTGGTAAAGATCTATATTTATACAATACCGGTAGGTTTGCAAACTGGCGCAACCTTTCCGGAGAGAAATTGGACAGCACAAGAGTCATAAAACTGTACATTTTTAGTTTGTTATTGGATTATGGGAATATACTCCCAGAAAGTAAATCAAAAAGGAAGAAAAATCATTATCTGCCCAAAGATATTTATAATTGTGGTTTTTGCATGAAACTGTAAGCATAGGACATGTGCAATTATTGGGGAATAGCTGAATAGATTGGTATGTGTGTCTATTAATATAAATAATGAAAAATAGGAGAAGCTTGAATAATTCAGTAATTCAATAGGACACCTATTTATTAAGCTCATATTATATGCACAGCTAGACACAACACCTGCCCTCATGGAGATCATAGTCTAATAGGAGGAGCAGACAAAAACAGATATTAGTGATCTACATTACATGGAGAAATGCATTAGAGAGCTTTAAACCTAGTTCTATGTGAGGTTCGAAGGAAAATGTTCAGTTGTTTTCAGTCTGCCTAACACTTCACAATCCCATTTGGAGTTTTCTTGACATTTCCTCATCTATCTCATTTTACAGATGAGGTCCTGGGGCAAATCTAACTTCTGAAACTTACTAGCTGTGTCACCCTAGTCAAGTCATTTAACCCTATTTCTCTTTCTATTTTTTGCTGCTGGGTTTTGTTGGTAATATATAGAAATACTGCTGGGTTTATTTTATATCCTGCAATTTAGCTAGAATTAATTGTTTCAATCAGTTGTTTTAATTGATGCTCCAGGATTCTCTAAGTATACCATCACATCATCCACAAAGAATGTTAGTTTTGTTTTCTTACTATCTCTTCTAATTCCTTCATTTTTTTCTTTTTTTATTAAAAAAGTTTTATTAATGTTTTATTTTTATACCACAAATCATTTCTTGATATCGCTCTCCCAGGTATCAATCCCTTTATAAAAAATAAAAGCAATTAAGCAAAACCAATCGACAAAATGACCATATCTTATGTCAGAGGCAACACTTCACTTCTTCTTTCTTTTTTCAGTTTAATCAACTTTATTTATTCAGAAGTTAGAGCTTTGGACCTAAATTAGCCATGGTTCAATGACTATTTCCCCCCATTTCACAGTGTTTTATTTTTTCCAATTACAGGTAAAAATAGTTTTCAATACTACTCTTGTAAAATTTTGAGTTTCAAGTTTTTCTCCCTCTCCCCCCTTCCCAAGACACCAAGCAATCTGATATAGGTTATACATATGCATCATTTTAAACATACTTCCCTATTAATAATATTGTGAAAGAAAAATCAGAGCAAAAGAGAAAAATCATGGGAAAAAACAAAAAAGTGAAAATGATATGTTTTGATCTGCATTGTCGCCATAGTTCTCTTTCTTTTTTCATTTAAATTTTTTACAAATACATGTCAAAATAATTTTCAAGATTCACTTTAGTAAAATTTTGAGTTCCAATTTTTCTTCCTTTCTTCCCCCTCTCCCCATCAGTAAACAATGTTATATAAGTCATAAATCATTTTGAAGACATTTCCATATTAGTCATGTTAAAGAAAAATCAAAACAAAAGAGAAAAACCATGAGAAGAAAAAACAAAAGAATGACAATACTATGTTTTCAAACTTTCTCTGGATGTGGATGGCATTTTCTATCCCAAGTCTATTGGAATTGTCTTGGATCACTATATTGCTGAGAAAAACTAAGTCTGTCATAATTGATCATCACACAATGTTGCTGTTACTGTGCACAATGTTCTCCTAGTTTAGGTCACTTCATTCAGCATCAGTTCATATAAGTTTTCTAAGTTTTTTTCTGAAATCCACCTGCTCATCATTTTTTATACAACAATAATGTTCCCTTACATTCATATACCACAACTTATTGGCCATTCCCCAACTGATGGGCATTCCCTCACTATACAATTCCTGGTTACCACAAAAAAAGAAGTGCTACAAATATTTTTGCAAATATGAGTCCTTTTCCCTTTTTTATGATCTCTTTGGAATACAGACCCAGTAATGGTACTGCTGGGTCAAAGGGTATGAAGAGTTTTATAGCCCTTTGGGCATAATTCCAAATTGTTCTCCAGAATGATTGGATCATTTCACAACTGAAGTTGTGTGTGGAAGTGTATGGAATTGTGAAATATCTAGTTGACTTTCTCCCTATTGAAACTCAGAACTATCAAACAGAAGAGATCTGTCAGTGTCAGCCTCTTTTGAAGCAAGGATTGCCTGGTGCCATGTGGGCATTATTACTTTTAATTAAGAGCTTCCAGATGCCAAAATGACTTTTCTTTTTTAAAATAGTAGTTTTTTTTCAAAATATATGCAAAGCTAGTTTTCTTTTTTATTGAAGATTTTTATTTTCAAAACATATGCAAGGATGATTTTTCAACATTGACCCTTGAAAAACCTTGTGTTCCTGTTTTTTCGCCTTTATCCCCCTACCCCTTCCCCTAGATGATATGTAACCCATGGTAAAATATATGGTAAATAAATGGTAAAAATATATGTTAAATCCAATATAGGCATACATATTTATACAAATATCTTGCTGCACAAGAAAAATCAGATCAAAAAGTAAAAAAAAAAAATGAGAAAGCAAATAAAATTCAAGCAAACCACAACAAAAAGAGCAAAAATGTTACGTAGTGATCCACCCTCAGTTCCCACAGTCCTCTCTCTGGATGTAGACAAAGCTATTTTTCAGCATTCATCCTTGTAAAACCTTGTGTTCCAAACTTTTCTCTCTCCCTTCCCCACCCCCACCTTCCCTAGACAGCAAGTAATCCAATATAGGTTAAACATGCTCAATTCTTCTCCATATTTCCACACAAAATGATTTTTCTTAAAGCATAAGGTCTGCCCATCTCATTTCTTTGTTTGAAATATTTTAGAGTAACTTTCTATTACCTCTAGGATGAAATTCCAACCCTTCTGTTTACCATTCAAAGCCTTTCACAATTTGTCTACCACTTCAGGCTTATTACACATTACTCCTTTTTACTCTGTGGCCAACTGGCCTCCTTGCTATTGTTTGTACTTAATGTTCCATCTCCTGTCTCTTTGCCTTTGTATATAGTCTTTTCCCTACGACTATAATAGACTTCCTCCTTACCTCTGACTCTTAAAAAATTCATCTCCAAGATTTGACTTCACCCCTCCAGCTACTGGTGTGTCCCTCCCCCCATTACTTTATATTTTCTAGGTATATAGTTTGTATCTAGGGCTATCTGCATTATGCAAAGGCTCCTGAGAGGATGTAAATGAGGTATATTTATATACCAAAAGGCCAATAAAAAAGCTGGACCTCACTCACTGGGCTCTGTATTCTTTTATGTCTTTTTCTCGCCCACTCATCTGCTTGGGAGAAAGAAGACACTTAGAAAAGTCTTGGGAAAACTGAGGAACTCAAATCCATGTATTTCAGAGCTATTTGGTGCTTATCAGGCAAATAGCCATTCCCTAGTTTAAAATTTTGCCTTAAGAGACAACATTTGGAAGGCATACAGTTTTTTGTTCTTTTCTTTTTTCCAATTGCATAAAAAGACAGTTTTTTATTGGAAAGATTAAGCCATGTTGTTTTATTATGGTCCTGACATAAACTTTTTGCTTGTAGATTTCACATTTTTATTTAATATTTATCATACTAAAACCCTTCAGAATTCCTGATCCAAAGAGTTAAAAAAAAAGCTCCAACCAAGCACTTTTTAATCACTTGACAGGATGTTTTCCCATGATGCCTGTCTCCCCTTTTTATCCTATTCATTAAAATGATATATTTTTCATATCTAATCAAATTATATATGTAAAGTACTTTTGAAACCTTGAAGCACTATAGAAATGCTAACTAGAATTATTCCTTTTTATTCAATCATTCTTGCTGCTACCATCTAATTTCAGACCCTTATTACCTCTCTATTATCATTGCAAAGCCTCTCTGCTTTTCCTGTCTCTAAATCATTCTTCTTTTTTTAAAACAGTATTTTATTTTTCAAAATATG
Source organism: Antechinus flavipes (assembly GCF_016432865.1). NCBI lineage: Eukaryota > Metazoa > Chordata > Mammalia > Dasyuromorphia > Dasyuridae > Antechinus > Antechinus flavipes. The sequence goes on along the minus strand of NC_067404.1, from coordinate 41,706,034 downwards.
TGCAAAGATAATTTTCAGCATTCACCTTTGCAGAACACTGTGCTATAAATTTTTCTCCCTTCCTCCCCATCCCCCCTTCCCAAGAAAGCAAACAAGCTGATATAGGTTAAACATGTACAATTCTTCTAAACATATTTCCATATTCATCATGTTTCACAAGAAAAATCTGGTCAAAAGAGGGAAAAGCCACAAGAAATAAAAAACAAGCAAACAACAAAAAAAAAAGATAAAAATACTATGCTCTGATCCACATTTAGTCGCCTAAAGATAATTTTAACTTCATTTTTATATAAAATTGAGTTCCAAATTTTCTTCCTCCCTCCTTCCCCTGCCCCCCAAGGTGGCAAACAATTTGATGTAGGTTATATACGTACAATCATGTAAAACATATTTCCATATTAGTCACGTAAAAGAAGAAACAACAAAAGGGAAAAACTACAAACAATAAAGTGAAAAGAATATGCTTTGATCTGTATTCAGACCCCATCGGTTCTTTCTCTGGACATGGATAGCATTTTCCATCATGAATCTTTTGAACTTGTCTTGAATCATTGATATACAGAGCTTTCACCATGACCTGGGATAAGTTCTGACAGAGGGGTGTAAGGCTCTGGACATAAAACATTACACCAAGTAAAAAACAAGTCTTAGGACATTTGCTACCTGGGATGACTAATGCTCTTAGTTTGAATTAATTAGATACTCAGGACTAAGAATCTTCTTCTGGGTAGACAAGAGTCAATATTTTGCAGGAACAAAATAGGAAAAACTAAGGAGAGACTTTGTTTAGGGTTCCAGATCAAGGTCTCCTTCACCCTTTTTTTTAAAGACCAAGTCTCTATCTCACCCAACATTAAAATGTTAAGAGGAACATATGACAAGTCAATCTGTATGAGAGCTTTGACCAGCTGCCTCTTCTTAGGCAACAAGGTTCCTTCATTCCTCCATCCTCAGGGTGCACTATATTGATATTGGTTAGATTAGAGATTATATAGATTTAGCCAAGTGCAGTTCAAAACTTCTGAGCTAAAAGAGAACCACTAGCCTCAGTCTTCCTGGTAACAGGCATGTGCCACTACATCCAGGAGTTTTTGCCTTTTCTAAAAGAGTAAGATTCTATGTAGTTTAAGCTAAAATCAAAGCATGACAAGAACTTTTGGCTAAGATGTCTGAGTGGATGGCCAAGAACAAAGCTCTCACACAAGTAGTCCTGTAAAGACCTAATAAGATATTTTTTATCCAGCTCAGAATTGCACAAAAAGAGAACCAGAAATCCTTGCACGATAGGAAAAGCCAGACAGACAAACTAGCTGTAACACAGGTCAAACAAAAATCTCCCAGTGTATGCAAGAGATATCCCAGGAACCAATAAAGTTTCAGAATTCTATCCTTAGGTGCAGGAAGACTAGAGAACTCTAACAAAAAAATGACAAATTAATCGGAATCCCAGAATGGGGTGACCATTGTCTCAGGATGGAAGTCAATCGCAGCTTGACTAGGACAAAAGTGATTAGATTAAGATTACCCCATTCTGACCTGAAGTGCATCAGAGGAACCTGAACATCCAATGTTTTGAACTCTTATAATCCAAGAGGACCTGAAGGCTACCAGCAGTCTGAGGGCAGATGCTAGAAATGAAAGCCAGTAGGAGGAAGGTTTGCAGAAAATCAACATTAGGATGAAAAAGGGTCCAATTGCTCCAACTCTTCCCAAAAAAGCAAGAGAGATAACTTAGGTTGGAAATGTGAATAAGCACAAGAAAACTGATTTAAAAAATTTTTTAATTATGTATCTAGAGATACCCAATGGTCCAATCCAGAAAAAGGGGCTAATTTCACAATAACTTTAAGCAGAACCTTCCAGAAAAATGTTTTGGCCACATGGATGGAATAAATACCTGAAAGAAATGAAATAAGAAATAAAAAATGATAAAAGAGCTCTAGAGAAAAAAATTGAATATATGTGGTAAAAATAGAAATATATACGAGGTAATGTATATATGAATATATGAGGTAACATTAAAAATAAATTGGAGAGTAAGGAAGAAAATATATTTCAGATATATGAATAGGGAAAGAACTCATCACCAAATAAGGGATAGAGAGGATCACAAAAGATAAAATGGTGAATTTTGATTGCTGAAAATGAAAAAAAAATTAGAATAAAACTACTGCTATTAAATTTAGAAGCCTAACTGGGGGGGAAATCTTTGTAGCAGTTTCTCTGATAGAATTCTCATATTTAAAATATATAAAGAACTAATTCAAAGTTATAAGAATGAGTCATTCCTTCAGTAAGTAAATAGCCAAAGGATATGGATACATACCTTTCTTTCTTTTTAAATTATTTTTTTCATTTATCCAAAATCTACCTTTTCTTCCTCTTCCCCTTCTTGAAACTTCTCTACTTCCCCCATTGAACAAGAAAGAAAAACAATGTCCTTGTAACAAATATGTATAGTCAAGTAAAACAAATTCCTTCAGTGTCCTATGTCATATCTCTCTCTGTCTCTCCAATTTGAGTCCATTACTTTCCTTTCATCATTATTTATTTTTCATCATGATGAACTATGATTTTAGGGAATGTGTAAACACAGAATACCTTGAACCTTAGAGTTGTCATTCTCTGGGGGAATCTACCCTGTGAATTGGAATGAGGCACCCCAAAGCACTTCACATACATGTTATTTCCCATTTTAAGAGGTAAGTCTCCTTGATGGAAACACTGTTTCATTTGTACATTTTTATCCTCAGTACCTAGAACAGTGCCTGCCAGATAGTAGGTGTTTAAAGAAATTTGCAGATTGATTTATTGTTTTGATTGACTGGAGGTTGCAATGAGGAGGAAGAAAGGAAATTCAGAATATAAGAGAGGTGGAAGAATGGCAAGTAGCTAGAAAGGAGAATATCAGAGTTCAAGCACTTGGCAATATAGCAGCTTCAAATAATGACAAGGTCTAAGTTATGGTCATTGGTGAGTAGGTGAAATGGAGTGTAGGTAAATGTCATGAAACTGAAAAGCTTGAAGAATTATGAAGCAAGGTTGGTGAGTGGGTCATTAAAGTGAACGTTGGAAATGTCAATGCAAAGAAAGAAGAAACCAGAATTGAAAACTGTGTAATTATAATAATTAATTTTGGCCCCTGAAAAGATCTGAGAAAAGGTAACCTTTTTCTTTTCTTTGCATAGGTGAGTCACTGTAAGTAGGGGGTTTTGTATACAATGTCAGCTATGGTTGATGTGTTGCTTAGTTTTGCTGAACTACTCCCCCACCCCTTCTTTCTTTGTTATAATGGATGGTTCACTGGGTAGGAGAGAGGAGAAAGATGCAAAAATGTATATCTATATGTACATATGTGAATATATTATACATGTGTTTATAGATAGAAAGATGAAGTAAAAACAAGAAAGTTATAAATGCTTTTTTTCCCCTAAAAAGATGGATTTTGAAATAGTTGTGGATGAAGGTGAGCAAAAGGATTAAAAAAATATAGTGTAAGCCGGAGGTGGAAGTCACTGTCCCTGCTTTGAAAAATACCAGCCCTCTAGATTGGAAAAGGAACTAAACATTTTCAGAAGTTGTTTTAAAACATATTTTGATTCTGTTTTTTAAATTAATTTTAATTTTAATTTTTTAAGCTTTTTTATTTTTAAAACATATTGCATGGATAGTTTTCAACATTCACTCTTGTAAAATCTTATGTTCCAAATTTTTCCCCTCCCTTCCCTCCCAGACCCCCTTAGATGGTAAGTAATCCAATATATGTTAAACATGTGCAATTCTTCTATACATATTTGCACAATTATTATTCCACACGAGAAAAATCAGATCAAAAATGAAAAAATGAGAAAAAAAATGCAAGTAAATAACAACAAAGAAGTGAAAATATGTTGTTATCCACACTCAGTTCCCACAGTCCTCTCTCTGGGTGTAGATGGCTCTCTCCATTATAAGTCTATTGGAACTGGCCTGAATAATCTCATTGTTGAAAAGAGCCACATCCATCAGAATTGATCATCATGTAATCTTGCTATTGCTGTGCACAGTGTTCTTTTGTTTCTACTCACTTAACTCAGCATCATTTTATGTCTCTCCAGGACCCTCTGAAATCATCCTGCTGATCATTTCTTATAGAACAATAATATTCCATTTCATTCACATGTCGTAACTTATTCATTCATTCCCCGACTGATGGGCATTCACTCAGTTTCCAGTTTCTTGTCACTACAAAAACGGGTGCCACAAACATGATCTTTTTGGGATACAGACCCAGTAGAGACACTGCTAGATCAAAGGATATACACAGTTTGAGAGCCTTTGGAGCATCGTTTCATATAGTTCTCCAGAATATATGGATCAGTTCCACCAACTCCACAATTCCACCAACAACGTACTAGTGCCCCAGTTTTCCCACATCCCTTCCAACATTAATCATTAACTTTTCCTGTCATCTTAGCCAATCTGAGAGGTGTGTAGTGGTACCTCAGAGTAGTCTTAATTTGCATTTCTCTGAACAATAGTGATTTAGCGTATTTTTTCATAAGATTAGAAATGGTTTTAATTTCTTCATCTGAATTGTCTGTTCATATCCTTTGACCATTTATCAGTTGGAGAATGGCTTGTATTCTTATAAATTTGAGTCAATTCTCTATATATTTTAGAAATGAGGTCTTTATCAGAACCCTTGGATGTAAAAAATTTTTCCCAGTTTTCTGCTTCCCTTATAATTTTGTCTGCATTGGTTTTATTTGTACAAAAACTTTTTAACTTAATATAATCAAAATTATCCATTTTGCATTCCATGATATACTCTAATTCTACTTTAGTCACAAATTCTGTCTTTCTCCACAGATCTAATTTGCTTATAGTATCACTCTATATGTTTAAATTATGAACTCATTTCAATCTTATCTTGGGATAGGGTGTTACTTCTAGCACACTACTTTCCAATTTTCCCAGCCATTTTTGTCAAATAGTGAGTTCTTATACCAGAAACTGGAGTCTTTGAGTTTATCAAACCCTAAATTAGTATAGTCATTGGCTGTCTTGTGAACCTAACCTATTCCACTGATCCATTACTCTATTTCTTAGCCAGCACCAAATGGTTTTGATGACCATTGCTTTATAATAAAGTTTTATATATACATTTATATAATTCCTAACCTTTTGTTTTTTCAGATGAACTTTGTTATTATTTTTTCTAGCCCTATAAAATACTTTTTTGGCAGTTTGATTGGTATGGCACTGAATAAGTAAATTAATTTAGGCAGAATTGTCATTTTTATTATATTAGCTCAGCCTACCCATGAGCACTTGATGTTCTTCCAATTGATTAGACCTTTATTTATGTGGAAACTATTTTGTAATTGTGTTCATATAGTTTCTAACTTTCTCTTGGCAGATAGATTCCCAAATGTTTTGTACTACCAATCGTTATTTTAAATGGAATTTCTCTTTGTATCTCTTGTTATTGGATTTTGTAAGTGATATATAAAAATGCTGATGATTTATGTGGATTTATTTTGTATCCTGCAACTTTGCTACAAGTTGTGGATTATTTCTAATAATTTTTAGTTGATTCTCTAGGGTTCTTTAAGGATACCATCATATCACCTGCAAAGAGTGATAATTTGGTTTCTTTATTACCTACTCTAATTCCTTTAATTTTTTTTTCTTCTCTTATTGCTAAAGCTTACATTTCTAATACAATATTGAATAGTAATGGTGATAGTGGGCAACCTTGTTTCACCCCTGATCTTATTGGGAATAGTTTTAATTTATCTTCATTACAACATATTTTGATTCTTATAAAAAGTTAAGAATTTTATGGATTTTAGGATACTTGACTATTCGAAGTAGAGAAAGTCTGACATCTTTGAAAAAAGACAATGTCAGCTCTCTCCATTCAGTGACCAAAAGAACTCTTGGTTTTAAAAACATTTATATCTTCTGGAACTTCATCTGTATTCCACAGAGCCTTAACCAGAGTTATTGTGAGATTCAAATGAGATACTAGATTTAAATCTCTTTGCAAACCTTAAAACATTCTATAAATGTCAGTTATTATTATTATCATATTATTATTATTCTACAGTCACCACTAAGCCTCTAGTCTGATTATGACTTCATTCCATGAGTCTTCTACTGCATTCCTGCTGAGCTTAAGAAATGTTTAACAGCCAGACTTTCTGGGGGAAAATCTGAATTTTAATCTGAATCATTAATGCTTTCTTAAGCCTATACAATCAATAAAAAAAAAAATCAATCTCTGATTCAAAGTAATTGCCATTTCTGAGGGAATGTATATGTATACATATACATACATATATAAATACACACACAAATATATGTATATATATATGCACATGTATACATATACATATACACATGTATATGTATACACACACACACACACACACACATATATATATATATATATATATATATATATATACACAAACTTACACACTACCAGTTTGTTCCCACTAAAATTTTGACTATTGACTCTTATAAGAGCTGACTCTAGCATTTCTCTAGACTTAATTAGAGATTCTTAAATCTGGGATAAATATAATTAATTGGGGTTGGCTCTGGAATTAGATGGCATGGGATGACATGGTGACATATCTTTTTTGAGAATATTTGCAACAGAGAGTGATCTGCCTGTTAGAAAGTGTGGAAAATGGTACATGGCTAGTGGTTTCTAACTTTTTCTTCCCAAAGTCCCCAGAAGGATGAGTGCAGGGCAAGCAGGGCATATTGGGAATGATAGTTCTTTTGTCCAGGGCTATCCTACACAAAGTAGAAATATTTGGGATGGAGGATGTCCATAGGCAGAAAGTGCCCTATCCCCATCCAAATTCATGCCCAGAAGCAAAGCCCCAGTATTTTTATGCTAGTTAAGGCTATATTTATTTATTTGTTATTAATAAACAATTTATAAGTCATTTGTTTGTCATAAAATTATTATAAAATATTAATATTTATAAGTAATAAATTACTTATTTTAACTTTATTTTAAAGTAAAATATAAAAATAATTAAGAATTATTATAAAATTTATTTTAAAATGTTTCCCAATTTCATGTAAAAAAATTTTTAAATTTTGAGTTCCAAATTCAGTTCTTCCCTCTCCTCTTCCCTTACTAAAACAGTAAGCAATTTGATATAGGTTATATATGTGCAATCAGGCGAAGCACATTTCTGTATAAGTCATGTTGTAGAAAATACAGACCAAAAAAATCTCACAAAAAAAATGAAAAATATTATGCTTCAATCTGTATTAAGACACCATCAATTCTTTCTCTGGAGGTGGATGGCTTTTTTTATCATGAGTGTTAAGGCTCTGTTTAAAGGTATTTATTTGTCAACTATTTGGTTGAAATTTCAAAACAACTGGCGCAAATAGTTTTTCAGTATAGATCAAATAGATGTTAGGAAGTTAATAAGCCAATGGTAATCTCATTAGACAAAACTCACTGCCAAATTGTCTCTACTGATTGTCAATTCTTCCAAGTTTAATTGGATCCTAAAATATCTTGCAGCTTGATTCTTCACATTTCTTTTCTCCCCTATTCTCTCTTGTTTTTCTCCTGTTCATGCCATTTGTTTCTTTTCCATTTGAGCTAATCATGAGAGTCTAAACTCCTCAATCACAGCTGTGGTTTTTCTTTCTACTTTATTTTTCACATGCACTTTTATCTAGTTAGCTCTTTCTCATCAGGGACAGACCACAGTTTATGTAATAAAACATTATGTTTTACTGTATATGAATTGTATTTTAATGTATTCTTATTCTGAGCTTGAACAGCAAATAAAATGGACATTTCTATATACATAATGAAACAGAAAAGAGTATTGTACATGAAACTACAGATTTCTATTATATACAGCTTGCTTTATTTTTTAAAAACTTCAACCTGTAGCTTTCAAAGCTGTTCTGTTTGTATTTCTTTCTGACCTAATTTCTGATGTCTATTTTGCATTTAACAACAATTAATTACTCTCCTTATTTTCTTTTTTCTTTTTTGTTACTTGATCTCATTTCAAGGAAAGATCACTTCCACTCCCCTTCCCTTCTTTGGAAAAGAAAACCCCAACAAATAAAGACCATGTTTTAAAAAATGCATAGTCAAGCAAAACAAACTGCAGCATTAGCAGTGTCTGAAAATACATGTTATTTTTCCTCTTGACCCTATCACTTCAATGTCAAGAGATAGACTGTATACTTTATTATCAGTCTTCTAGAATCATATTTATTGCATTGATCAGGGTTTTCAAGTCTTTCATAGTTGTTTTCCTTTATAATATAGTTGCAGTTGTATAAATTGTTCTCCTGGTTTGCTCAGGTCACTCTTCATTAGTACATATAGGTCTCGCCAGGTCCATCAATTTCATAATATTTATAGTAAAAGAATATTCCATTACATTTATATAACATAATTTGTTTAGCTATTCCTCAAGTAATGGGTACTTTCTTAAGTTACTGTTCTTGGCTACTTCAAAAGGAACTTGGTATAAATATATTTGTTGAATATATAGGTAATTTTCTTCTTTCTTTGGGATGTGTATGTTATATTTTATATATACAAATATGTATATAATATAGTGTGTGTATATTTGTGTGTGATTGTTTATGTGTATAGCTGGGTAAAAGAATATAAATAGTTTTGTGACTTTTGGGGGCATAGTGCCAAATGATTTTCCATCATGGCTGAACCAATGGACAGTTTCCCCTGCAGTGCATGAAAGTGTCTGTTTCCCCTCAGCCCTTCCAACATTTGTCATTTTCCTTTTTTTGTTATCTTTGCCAATGTGAGGAGTATCAGGTGGAAACTCAAAATTGCTTCAGTTTGCATTTCTTTAATTATTAGTCATTTGGAGCATTTTTCATATGACTATTGATTGCTTATATTTATTCCTTTAAGAAATGCCTTGATATCCTTGGACCATTTTTCTTTTTGGGCAATGGTTTGTAGTTTTATACATGTGGATACATTTCTCATATATCTTGGAAATGATCTCTTTGGGATATAGACCTAGTAGAAATGCTGCTGTATCAAAGGATATGGACAAATTTTTAGCCCTTTGAGCATAGTTCCAAATTGTTCTGCAGAATCATTTCACAACTCTACCAGCAATGTATTAGTGTCCAAGGTTTCCCACATTCCTTCCAACATTTATCATTTTTTCCTGTCATCCTCGTCAATCAGAGAGGTGTTAGGTGGTACCTCAGAGTTGTCTTGATTTGCATTTCTTTAACCAATAGTGATTTAGAGCATTTTTTCATATGACTAGAAATGGCTTTAATTTCTTCATCTGAATAGTGTCTGTTCATGTCCTTTGACCATTTATCAATTGATAAATGACTTGTATTTTTATAGATTTGATTCAGTTCTCTATATATTTTAGAAATGAGGCCTTTATTAGAAACACTGGCTATAACATTTTTTCCCCAGCTTCTGCTTCTCTTCTAATCTTGGCTGAAATGTTTTTGTTTGTACAAAAACTTTATAATTTGGCCATAAATTTCTCCCTTCTTCACAGATCTGACAGGTAGATTATTATCCCTTGTTCTCCTGATTTGCTTATAGTATTACCCTTTATGTTTAAATTCTAAACCATTTTGACCTTATCTTGGTAAAGGGTGAGATGTTAGTCAGTGTCCAGTTTCTGCCATACTATTCTCCAATTTTCCCAGCAATTTTTGTCAAATAGTGAGTTCTTATCTCAGAACTGGCGTATTTGGGTTTATCAAATATTAGATTACTATAATCATTAACAATTGTGTATTGTGTAGCTAATTTATTCCACTTATCTATTACTTTATTTCTTAGGTTGTACCAAATGGTTTTGATGACTGATACTTCATAATATAGTTTTAGATCTGGTATGGCTAGGCCACCTTCCTTTGCATTTTTTTATTAATTCCTTTGATATTTTTAACTTTTTGTTCTTCCAGATGAATTTTGTTATTCTTTCTAGTTCTATAAAGTAATTTCTTTTGGCCAGACAATTTTTAAATTTTCCCAGCACTTTTTGTTGAAAAGTGAGTCTTTTCTATCTCTTTTCAACAATGAGGTGATTCAGGCCAATTTCAATAGACTTGTGAGAGAGAGAGCCATCTGCATCCAGAGAGAGAATTATGGGGACTGGATGTGGATCACAACATAGTATTTTCACCTTTTTATTGTTGCTTGCTTGATTTTTTTTTCTCATTTTTTTTCTTTTTGATCTGATTTTTCTTGTGCAGCATGATAAATGTGGAAATAGGCATAGAAGAATTGCATATGTTTAACCTAGATTACTTGCGGTCTAAAGGAGTGGAGTGGGGGAAGGGAAGGAGAAAAATTTGGAACACAAGGTTTTACAAGGGTAAACGTTGAAAACTACTTTTGCATATATTTTGAAAATAAAAAGCTATTATTAAAAAAAATAATTAGGAAAAAAGTGAGTCCTTACCCTAGAATTTGGGTCTTTATTGAGCATTAGACTATTAGATTTGTTTGCTTCTTTTAGCTATGACCCTAATCTATTTCCTGGATCAGTCTTTCTGTTTTTTTAACTACTGTCAAATTGTTTTGATGTTTACCATTTTGTAGTCCAGAGTACATTCTCTTACAGTTAGGCTCTCTTCATTTCAACTTTTTTCATGCTATTCTTTTTTTAATAATAATAGCTTTTTATTTTTCAAAATACAAAATATACAACACAATAAAGTCAGCTGATTTTTTATTACAGCTTTTTATTTACAAGATATATGCATGGGTAATTTTTCAGCAAGTAACCCTTGCAAAACCTGTTCCAACTTTTCCCCTCCTTCCCTCCACCCCCTCTCCTAGATGGCAAGTAGACCAATACAAAACAGCTAATTTTTTTTAAAAGAAAAAGAAATCATTAATATAAAAAATGAAAAAAGTATTCATAAAAATTGAAATGTAAATAAAAGAAAATATTTTGTTCAATTATGCACCCAAAATAATAACAGACAAGAAATGGATACTTACAAAAATTTGAAAAACGCAGATTAACAGAAGAAATCAACTATTTAAATAATCTAATATTATAAAAAGAAATTGAAAAGCAAAAAATGAACACTTCTTTCCTTCCAAAAAACCCTCCAGGATTAAATGTATTTACAAGTAAATTCTGTTAACCATTCAAAGCACAAGTAATTCTAATATTAGATGAACCTTTAACAAAAGCAGGAAAAGAGACTCTTCTATGTTCTTTCTGTAAGACAGATAGGGTTTTGATATCTAAACAAGAGAGAAACATAGCAAAAAATAAATCTATAAACCAATATCCCAAATGAACATTGACACAAAAATATTAAGTAAAATAAAATCAACTAGACAATAACAACATACTAAAAAGATTATATACTAGGATAAAGTTGATTTATGTCAGGAACACAAGGTTGTTTCTACATTAGAAAAACTATAAATATAATAGACCATATTACCAACAAAATTCATAAAAACCACATGATTATAAATGGATGCTGAAAAGGCTTTTTGTTTAATCCCCACCCATTTCTGTCAAAAAAAAAAAAAAAACTCCAAAAGAATGAGTATGAATGGAATTTTCCTAACTGGAGTCAGTAGTGTCTATTTAAAACCAAAAGTAAGCATTATATGTAAGGGAGAAAGGTTGGAGGCCTTTCAAAAAAGATTAAAGACAAAGGAAGAATGCTCCTTATCACTCATGCTATTTAACATAGTGCTAAGAATGCTAGCTACAGCAATAATATGAGAAAAGGAAATATAAGGAATTAACCTAAGTAGAAAAGAAACAAAACGATCAGTTTTTGAAGATGATATGATGGTCTTTCTACAGAACTCTAAAGGAGTTCTTTAGGGGTTCAGTTAAAAATAACTGAAATAATAAATGTTATAAGATATAAAATCAATTCACATAAATCATTGCATTTTTGTACATTAGCAACAAAAACAATGAGGAAGATATAGAAAGAGAAATCCTAATCAAAATCCATACAGAATGTATAAAATACATTTGAAACTATCTGCCAAAACACACATGGGATCTTCCCTCTCCAGAGTCATAACCACAATGCTGCAGCCCAGTTCCAGTCCCCAGAACTGAGTCCATAAACCCTTTGTCAGAACATTAACCCTGCATCACTCTTTTGAGTTAGAAGTTATTGGCTCAGGAACTAATCCTCTCTCCTCTCTGGGTCAAAAAAAAAAAAAAGTACTTTGGTTCTTGTTGTGACCCTGTTCTGAGATGAGGAAGAGGAAAGGGTCAGTTTCTCTGAACCAAAGTCATAAAGCTGTGGACCTATTTTGAAGCAAAGTCTTAGTCTGAAATCCCCTCTCTAGGATCAGAGTAACAGCACCAAGATCTTATACTTAGCCTGGGGTCTAGATCTAAGATCCTAGCCCACTCCTATTCCATACCTCTTGCCCTGGTAACTTGTTTATGAGTGAAATTTATGATCTTGTGTTAGAAAGGTGATCCAATGTACTTTCTACTTAATTTTCTGATCATAATTCAGTCTGATTTTTTTTCTTTTTCTTAAATCATTTTAGAGTAGTTGTAATGAGAGCTGGATTGTGTAGTTTTCTTATATTTCATCACCTTGGCTGATCTCCAGCACAAGATAATGATGTTGAAAATGATGATGATGATCATTTTGACAAAAATTAAGAAATGACACTTTTAATGAAAGTGATTTTTTTGTGATTCTTCAGGTAAAAAATGTATAAAAATCAAACCAGAATGGAAAAGATTCAAAGCCACCCACCCCAAAATTTAAAAAAAAAAAGTCGACTCCTTCCAAAAGCAAGATACAACTTATTCCCAAAGGACCCAGTTCGCTAGAGGATATTAAGTAAAACTTCAGGCAAGCAGAGTTAAAAGGTTGTTTCCTCCCAATAGTGAAAGGCAAATTCATCATTTATGTAAAGAATTGCTTCCAGATGTCTGATCAGGAGGCTATTCAAATTCTCGGGTTGTGGAGGAAATCTCTAAGAAATAATTTGAACAGTAAGTTAAAATTTTCCATTTTATCTTGATAACAGTTGATATCTGGCAGTTCTTTTTATAATGTAGAATGAGAACTTTCTCTACCACGCCTGATAAATGCCACCCATATTACTTTGCCAAGAATGTGTTGCCCAAAATTCCTGTTTAGTTTTTAAAGATCAGACCCCACTCTTTGCTTCATTTAAGTATGTATGGAATGTTATGATAGGGAATAATAGTCAGACAAATGGAAATAATAGAGTAGAAAAATCTATGTGAAATAAATTCAGTATTTTAATAACGTTTTTTTAAAAATTACTTAAAGACCAAATAACTTATTCCAAAAGAAATGGGGAATCAAAGAACAAATCACATAAACAATAGAAAATTTCATCAAAGAAAAAGAAAATAATGAGGCATCATCATACCAAAAGGAGTCATTAGCAGAAAAATTCCATTCCTAAATGCTTTCTTCCACAAGAGAAAAAGAATAATTCAGTGACTTGAGCATGCAGCTAAAAATAATTTTAAGCCAATAAATCAAAATTTTCCAACTAAAAGCCAAATTAGAAATTCTGAAAATCAGAGAGGGAATCACTGATTTATTCCCTGGTTCAAAAGAGAGATACAACTCCTCCAGATGTTGGCAGAGCCTGAGAATACAGTTCTAATCTTGTAGGTAAGGCTGAAAGAATGAGATAAAGAAAAAGATGAAGAGTTTTTATGTCAGGGACATCCAAGATCCAAACCCAGAAAAGAAGAATAAATCTCAATTATCTATAGTCTTGAAGTAAAAAAGTTTTAGCAGAAAGATTGATTAGAATTCTTAGAAGAAATGAAGTGTTAAAATAATATTGAAAATAAAATGAGAGTGCTGCTAGAAAGAACTAGAAATGAAATGGGAGTCAAAAAAGGAAAAAAAAATCTTAAAAAGGTGAATTAACAGCTTAGAACAAAAAGTACAAAGTCTTACCCAAGAAACAGCCTTCCTGACAATTAGAATGGATTGAACAGAATTTGATGACTACATGAAAAACAAAAAGAAATGTTACAACAAAGTCAAAAGATTAAAAAAAAATAGGAAAAAATGTAAAGTTTCTCATATCAAAACAAGTAACACGGGAAACAGGAGAGATAATTTAAGACTCATTGGACTAAAAAGAGTTCAAGATATCTTTTTTTGAGAAGTATGCTAAAACTGTAGCTATATTAGAATGAGATGACAAAGTGAAAATAGAAAGAATTCACTGATCATTTCCTGAAAGAAATCTCAAAATAAAAACTTCAGGAATGTCATAGCAAAATCATTATGACCGTCTTCAAACATTTTCTATCATTTTCTATGGAAAGTTGTGACCAACTCCATGAGGTTACTTGTCAGACATATTTAAGAGCTATTGTTCTTCCTTTCTCTTCATCTCTTTTTCTTTTTTCCCTCCTTTTCTTCTCCTCCTCCTCCTCCTCCTCCTCCTCCTCCTCCTTCTCCTCCTTCTCCTCCTCCTCCTCTTCCTCCTCCTCCTCCTCTTCCTCCTCCTCCTCCTCCTTCTTCTTCTTCCTCCTCTTCCTCCTCCTCCTCCTCCTCCTCCTCTCCTTCTTCTTCTTCCTCCTCTTTCTTCTCCTTTTCCTCCTCCTCCTCCTCCCCTGCTTCTGCTTCTGCTTCTTTTGCCTTTGAGTTTTCCTCTAATGCAGCTAGATGCTGACCTCATTGTTATATTTGTTGCATTTGAATTGTCTTAGGAAGATTCTGAAGATCACCTGGCAGGATAAGATACCAGACACTGAGGTCCTTTCTTGAACTAAACTGCCAAGCATTTCAACTCTACTGCAGAGTAGAGCCCAATTTTGTTGGGCTGGCCATATTGTTCAAATACCAAATGTATGCTTGCCACAAAAAAATAATTTTATGGAGAACTCACACAGGGAAAGCGCTCACAAGGTGCTCAGTAAAAGCTATACAAGGACACTCTCACAGTTTCTCTTGAGAATTTTAGAACTGATTGTGTAACATGGGAGACACTGGCCCAGGACCACCTAGCATCGTGTGCCCTCACTATGTTCTATGAGCAAAGCAGAACTGAATTTGCCCAGAAAAAACGCAAGATGCCCCAAGTTAGAGAAACCATCCCAAATGTTCACATAGACCATTTTTGTCTGACTTGTGGCAAAGCAATCTGAGCTGGTACTGGTCTGATCAGCCACAGGCAGATACACTGTAACTCGACTATGTTAGTGATATCATTTTGGTCCTCTTGGAGAACAAAGGACAACAACAACAATGCTACTAAGTGCTGGCCATTAACATATATAGACTTTGAACCATATTTCATTTTAAAAATATTCTATCTATTCTTTTCAATTGACAGGTATTTATTTTTTTCTTCCATCCAACCTCTCTCTTCCTTTAGAGAAAAGACAAACAAAAACCATTGCAACAAATAAGCATAGTCAAGTAAAACACATGTTCACATTGCCTATATCCCCAAATTCGTTTCTTCTTATGCAATTAGACCATCACCTCTCTACAAAGAGGTGAGTAGCATTTTTCATCATACTGAACCACAGTTCAATTGAAAAACTACTGGTGATATAATATCAAAGTTACCTAAACAAATTATAGCCTACACAAATATTTTCAAAGATGCCAGTGTTACTTAGTTGGATTGCCATAATTTAGTACTTCTTTTTCACCAATGTGTGTGATTCGTTCCTTGCATACATCATTAAATGTATTCTTTACATGTGGTCCTCAATAAGAATTGGTGCTCATTTAGATCATTATCTATCCTAAAATGATCATCTTTGTTTGCCTTTACCTCAAAACTGAAAAGAAAGTTTTGTGTCTAGTGGGGGGCTCATTTTTATTTCTCTCAAGTTTTCCAGTGGGCAATGATATTGAGGTAAGCAGAGCAGAGCCTGGCAGGGTGGACCGCTTGGCTCTGGCCCACATGAGGCTTAGAGCAGTATGGAATTTTACTGAGGAAGGCTCTCCAATTATTTGTCAAGCCTTTCTTTTTAAAAAAAAATACAAATTTTATTTTTCTTCAATTAACAAGCATTTATTTTCTTTTTTAGTTCAATTTTATTCTTTAATTAACAAAAATTTACTTTTTCTTAGTCCACTGAGAAAAAAACCTTTGTAACAAATATGCACATTCAAGTACAACAAATTCTATCATGGCCATGTCAAAAAAAATATGTTTCATTCTGCATCTTTCATCCAGGAGATAGGTAGTATGTTTTATCAGAGATCCTCTGGAAGCGTGGCATTCTAATGCAATGAAATCATTGCACTGATGAGAGTTCTTTTTTCACAGTTGTTCATTTTTACAATATTACTATCGTGGTATAAATTGTCCTCCTGTTTCTGTTCATTTCATCCTTCATCCAGATTCTCACAAATCTTCTACGAGTACTCTGAAAGTTCCTGGTATCATTTCTTACAATAAATTCATATTCCAAAATTGCTTATAGCGATTCTTTAATTAATTGCAGTTTCTACTCCTTTGCTACCACATAAAAAAGCTGCTATTAACATTTTTCTATATATTTTCTTATTTCTTTGACCTCTTTGGAGCATAAGCCTAGTAGTGATATAGCTAGATGAAAGGATATAAAACAATGTTGTGACTTTTGGAACAAAAATCCAAATTCTTTTCCAGAACAGCTGGACCAAATCATAATTCTACTAATGGTGCATTAATGTACCCATTTTCTGCTTCCCCTACAATGGTTATCATTTTTCTTTTTTTGTAAAATTTGCCAATCTGTTGTAAAAGAGTTACTTTAATGTGCACTTTTCTATTAGTCATTTGGAATTTTTTTCATATAATTATTGAGAAACTGGATTTTTTTTCTTTGAAAATTTCCTTTTTGTATTCTTTGATCATTTATCAATTGAGGAGTGGCTTTTATTCTTAGAATTTTGAATGAATCCCTCATCTATCTTTGGAATTATATCCTTATCAGAGAAATTGGCTAAAAAAATATCCCCCCCAGTTATCTGTTTCCCTTCTAATATTAGCTGCATTGATTTTTTAAAATAAAAAATTGGCGGGGGGAGGATTCTGAGAAGAGAGCAGTCAGAAGAAGTAGATCAAAAGCTCTCTATATTTCCCCCACAAACAGAATACATTTGTGCCTCACATTGGGAATGGGTTAAAAAAGAAACTGTCTATCTATATCTAGATTAATGAAAAACAAAGAAGATTTGAAGCAGAATAGGCATTCCCCTGAGACAACCCAAGAAGACCAAAAAAAGACCCCAGGATGGGGTTTAACGAGTATGAAATGCAAACACCTCCAAGCTAGCTCCACAGAAACAGCAAGTGGGGGACATTTTTTAAACCCAAGTTGTGAATTCTTATCCCAAAAGCTTAAATCTTTAAATTTATCAAACACAGGTTACTATAATCATTTACTACTCTGTAATGTATTTCTATTCTGTTCCACAGATTCACCTTTCTATTTTTTTAGTACATATTAGTTTTGATAATTACCATCTTATAATATAATTTAAGACCTAGTCATGCTAAGCATTCTTCCTTTACATTTTTTAAAATTAAAATTTTATTTTCAAAGAAAAAAAAAGGATGAAGAGAAAAAACAATCAGGAGAACTGATCAATACATTGGAAAAGACTGAAAATATATGCAGTAGCCCACACTCAGATGTTCTGTTGGGGTTTTCTGGAAGAAGAGATATTTGCAATCAGTATGTTTTGCTTGTATAATTAGCTTTTTCTTTCAATGTTATTGTTTTTTGCTTCACTTCTTCTAGACTGTCCATTTATGTGTTTTTGCATTCCCAATCTATTGTTTTCTCTTTTATTTCTTTGGAGAGACTTGCCATGGCAGATTTCAATTTTTCTATTCTGCTCATTATTTTTGTTGTATAGGCCATGAATTCTGCTCTCATAATTCTCTGTCTTTTTGAACCATTCAGGAACATCATTTTGTGTTTCCATGTTCTTCTCATATTTCACAGGGTCCTCTATTTCATCAAATGTTAGATCATTTCCTTTGTTTTATAGTATTTATTCATATATGCCTAAATTAATTTACTGGATCTTAAGGCCATATTTCCTTCTGTTTTTAAGTTTTCCCTGTTGATTTAACTACTTATGCTCAAGCTCTTTTAGTTTTCTTCTTCCTAGAATCTTTCAGTCTTCCCCTCATCCTTTATTTTTCCTTATTCACTTTCTGATTCTCTCCCCTCTAATGATGGTTCTCTTGAGGACTGGATCTCAAAGGGTCTTAGTCTCCTCTCATGCTGGGCAATCCATGGTTCACAAATCTAGATCTCTTCCTGAAATGACCTGAATTCTGTGTTCTTTGCCTAAATTTAGTGGGATGCTGCATAGCCCTGCCCTTTCCTTCAATATGCACATGCAATGTCATGTCCTGCCCTGCTCTTTTTCTTACTCAGTTCTCTGACCCAGCACTGGCAGAGAGCTCCTGCATCAGTGATATAGTTGTCAACCCTGGCACCAGTTGTTCGTCCTGGCACTGGCATTTCAGGGCTCCGCAGTGCTGGTGATACAGGGTTGTAGTCCCCAGGACACTTTTGCTCCTAAAGAGTGGTGGCCACACTGGCTGTGCGTCATAATCCTGGCACTGGAAAGAGCAGAGGGGACTGAGATGTGGAAGTGTTTCTTTTTTTCTTTTCTTTTTTTTAAGTCTGTATATGTTAGGTATTTTGGTACCCTAGTGGAGTCTTGCTATTTGGTAACATGGGAAGTAGGGGGAAAGGGTGTTTGGTTTACTTTAGAACTCAGGGTTAGTGAGCATCAGTTCATGAATTTTTTTTAGCCTTTTAGATTCTGAGTGTTCTACACCATGGACACAGCTGAAGTTGCTTTATCTTTGGTATGAACAATTTAGTAACTTTATTTAGATCATTCCAAATTGCTTTCCAAAACTGTTGCACTAATTCAGTTTCAACAACAATTCACTAATGTGCCTATCTTCCTACAATCCTTTGAACATTGACTATTCCCATCATTTGTCATCTTTGCCAGTTTTCTGACTATGAAGTACAAATTTCAGAGGTTGTTTTGATCTTTTTTATTTATTAGAGATTTGGAACATTAATTCTTATGGTTATTAATAGTTTCCAATTCTTCTGAGATGTTTTTGTTCATATCCTTTGATCACTTGTCTATTTGGAGAATGACTTTTGGTTTTATATATACCTATTATGTAGAGATCTTGGATATCATATTCTTTTTTTTTAATAACTTTTTATTGACAGAACCCATGCCATGGTAATTTTTTACAACATTATCCCTTGCACTTACTTCTGTTCCGATTTTTCCCCTCCCTCCCTCCACCCCCTCCCCCAGATGGCAAGCACTCCTATACGTGTTAAATAGGTTACAGTATATTGGATATCATATTCTTATAAGAAATTTGATACAAGTGGTTTTGTTTTGTTTTTGCCATAAAACTGCTTCCCTTTTTTATCCTAGGTGAAAACATTTTGTTGTGCATAAGTTTTCTATTTCATCTAATAAAATTACCTATTTTTTATAATTGCCTCTATCTCTTGTTAGTTGTGAATACATGTCCTATTCATAGCTATAAAGGATATGTGACTTGCTTCTTTATTTTTGTGACATAATCTTTAAAATTCAGGTCATATATTCATTTTGAATTTAATGGGGCATATGCTATAAGATGTCTTTCTAAGCCTAATTTCTGTCAGACAGCTTTTCAGTTTTCCCAGCACTTATTATCACATAGGGAGCCCTTTCTTAAGTAATTTATATATTCAAGTGTGTTGAGCACTGGATAATATTGAATTCATTATCTCTGATTCTTTCTTGTCAAGTCTGTTCCAGGGACTGCCTGCCATCTAGGGGAGGGGATAAAGGGAAGGAGGGGAAAAGTTGGAACAGAAGTGTTTGCAAGGGTCATTGTTGAAAAAGTACCCATGAATACGTTTTGTCAATAAAAAGCTATAATAATATTTTTTTAAAGTCTGTTCCATTGATCTACTTATCTATTTTTTAATCGAATTGTTTTGATGAGAAATGGTTTATAGTATAATTTGAGATCTAGAAGTATCATTTTTTATTCATTCTTGCTTTTTTTCATCATTTCCCTTGATATTCTAGATTTTTGTTCCTTCAAATGAATTTTATTTTACTTTATCAAGTTTTATTAAATATTTCCTTTATAGTTTTTAGATACAGAATTAAATTAGAAGTGGTATAGCCATGATCATTGAATATTCTTCCAGGTTAAATTTTTTCTTTAAAGAGAACTTTGTAATGAAATCTATATAAGTATTTTTGTGTGCTAAGTAGATTGACTCTAAAATGTTTTATTCCTTTTGTAGTTATTTTGAATGCAAGTTTCTTTTCTATTATTGCCTCTTGGATTTTGTTATTATATAGAAATGTTGGGGGTTTTGTGGGTCTATTCTGTAGCCTAAAATTTTGCTGAAGCTATTAAATAAAATGCATTAAATGCATTTATATATTTGTTGATTCTTTAGAATTTTCTAAATAACCACCAGGTCATCTACATCTAGGAATATTTTCTTTGCCTATTTCTACACCTTAATTTCATTCTCTTATCTGATTGCTATTTTTTATATTTCTATAATTATATAAAAGAGAGAGTGGTAATACGTGCTTTTCTCTTATATTTGTTTGGAAAACTTATAACTATTTCATATGATACTTGCTTTTAGTTTCAAATAGATATTTTTTGTGATATTAAAAAAGATTCTCTGTGCCTATACTTTGTGAGTTCATTAGTCTAGATTAGTAGTATATTTTGCCAATGCTTTTTGAGAAAATCATGTAGTTTTGCATGTTTTTGTTTTTAAAATGATCGATTATGTTGATTGATTTCCTAATATTGGACTGTCCTTGCATCATTGGTATAAATCCAATTTGGTCATAACGAATGATTCCTTGAATAAGGTGCTATGGTTTGTTTAATAGGATTTTCTTTACATTTTTGAATCAATATTTATTATGAAATTGGTATAAGACTATTATTTTTTAGTCCTTTGCTAGTTTAGGTATCAAGATGACATATATGTTTCATATGTAGTTTTACAGAATGATTGCTTTTTTAATTGTTTTTAGGATAATCTGATAATAGTAATTTGGTTTTCCTCCTTTTTGAAAATTTAGCTAATGGTTTGTCTATTTTTTAATCTATCCCTGAGTTTTATATGTTAATTTTTTTTCTGCTTTCAATTTCATTAATTTCTTCTTTGATTTCCAAAAGTTCTATTTTGGTGTTAAATTGAAGTTTTAAAATTTGCTGACTTTCCAGTTTATAGAATTGCATGTCCAGTTTGTTGATTTGTAACTTGTTTCTTTTATTGATAAAAATATTTAGAGACATAAAATTTTCACTAATATTCATTACAACTTATAATTTTTATATGTCGTCTCACTGTTATCACTATCTTTGATAAGGTTATCTATTGTTTTTATTATTTGTTTTTGTCCCACCAGTACTTTGGAATTGTTACCTAATTGCAAACTAACTTTTAATTTTTTATTTAATGATCTTTTGTTGAATATAATTTTATTGAATTGTGGTTGGTAAAAGATATGTATTTAATGGGGTTTGACAAGATATGTGAGGTTTTTATGATAAGATCAATTTTTATAAAGGTGCCATGTACAGCTGAGAAAATGTTTACTCGTTTTTTATTCTCATTAAATTATTGCCAGAGGTCTATCATATACAACTTTTTTTTGCTTTTTGGGGTCCTTAACTTCCTTCTTACTTATTTTAAAATTAGATTCATCTAGATCTGAAAGTGATACATTGAGATTCCCACTTGTTATATCTTTCTGGTCTACTTTTCCCTGTGAATCATTTAGCTTTTCTTATAAGTATTTAGATGCTGTGCTGTCCAGTGCATATATGTCAGATATTAATATTAATTGATTTTCTATGATGCATTTAAGCATAATACAATTTCCTTTTTATCTCTTTTAATCAATCCATTTTTATTGTTGCCTTGTCTAGACATCATAATTGCTCTTGCTGCTTTCTTTTTGACTTCAGCTGAAGCATAATAAATTTTACTATAGTCCTAAATTTTGACTTTTTGTGAATCAAGACTGTTTTTAAAATGTTTACCATTGTCTCCCTTATTCAAACACTCTTCTAAAAGTCCCTCCCTTATCCTATTCCCTTGTACTCCTATTTCTCTGTAAATTAAGAAGATGTTTATACCCTACTAAATGTATATGTTATTCCCTCTTTAACCCAGTTCAATAAGAATAAGGTTCCCACACTACCTGCTCTTCATTCTATTCTTCCCTCTACAGCAACAATGCTTTCATTCATGTCTCTTTAGTATGAGATAATTTGCTCCATTTTTCCTCTCTCTACCCAATTTTATTTTTTAGGTTATCTCATCTTAATTCACACAACACTAAACTTTCTCTTTCTTTTGATACTACTAATGATAATATTCCTGAGAGTTACAAATAATTTTCCCATATTAGAAGTAAACAATTTTACCTTATTAAATCCCTTATAATTAGTCTTTCATGTTTACCTTCTTATGTTTCTCCTGATATTTGTAAGTCATATTTTCTGTTCAGTCCTGATCTTTTTCTCAAGAATACCTGAAAGTCCCTTAGTTCATTAAATATTCATTTTTCGGTATTAAACTTAGCTTTGCTGGATAGGTTATTCTTGGTTGTGAATCCAACTTCTTTGCTCTTTGGAATATTATATTACACTCCCTTCGATCTTTTAATGTAGAAATTGCTAAATCGTGTGTTATCCTGACTGTAGCTTTTAATTTTTTTTTCTTTCTAGTTGCTTGTAATATTTTCTCTTTCACCTCAGAGCTTTGAAATTTAACCAACATGTTCCTGTGAGTTTTCATTTTGGAATTTCTTTCAGGTGATGATTGGTGAATTATTTTTCAGTTTCTATTTTAGTTTTTAATTCAAGAACTTTAGAGAAGTTTTCCTTATTAATTTCTAAAAGTATAATGTCTATAGTCTTTTTTTATCTTGATTTTCAGGTAGTTAGACAATTCTTATAATATCTCTCCTCAATCTCTTTTCAAGGCCTATTATTTTTCTAATGAAATGTTTTACATTCTCTTCTTTTTTCATTCTTTTGATTTTGTTTTATTATTCCTTGGTGCCTTATAAAGTCATTACCTCTCCTTGTCCAATTCTAATTTTTAAGTAGTTATTTTCTTTGGTAAGTTTTTGGAACTCTTTTTTCCAATTGGTTGACTTTCTTTTCATAATTTTCTTGCTTTTCTTGCATTCCTAGTATTTCTTCTTCCAATTTTTCCTCAACCTCTCTTACTTGACTTTTTTTTTTTGCTGAGGCAATTGGAGTTAAGTGACTTGAGGATCACACAGCTAGGAAGTATTAAGTATCTGAGACCAGATTCAACCTAAGGTCCTCCTGACTTCAGAGCTGGTGCTCTATCCACTGCACCAACTAGCTGCCCCTCTTACTTGACTTTTAAAGTCCTCTTTAAGCTCTTCTAAAACCTCTTATTGGGCTTGCAAATATTTTACATTTTTCTTTGAAACCTTACAAGAAGCTGTTTTTTTCTTCTTCTGAGTTTGAATACTGAGCTTTTCTATCACAATAGTAGCTATGTATGGTCAGGTTCTTTGCTTTTTTACTCATTTTAAAAATGGCCTATTTCTTGGTTGTTAACTTTATGTTAGAGCTGGGCTCTGCTCCTGAGATATGGGGGATAGTATCTCAGGTTTCTGTTTTTTGTGCTATTGTTTTCTGAGCTCTATCTAGGTATCTTTGACCTCTTGGTTCTTCTAATGACCTATAATCCAAGGCCAGGTGTGGTCACTGCTCCTCTGACTCATGCCTTGGTCTATAAATGACCTCAGGTACTCCTTTCCACCTCTGAACCTTGGCCAGGCCCTTCACATTGTTGCCACCTCAAACCCTCAAACTCTTTTGTGCCTGGTGGTTCCTATGGCAGCTGCAAGCATTAAATTGCTCCTCTGTCCTGGAACTGAAACTAGGGACTTCAATCTCTCCTGCAAGTGACTACAAGCTGCTGCCTCTCTGCCATCATACTCATGGTACATGCTTGCCCCTTCTCATCTGCAGCCACAGCCTAGAGCCCTGTCTGGTCAGCACACCAGGGCCCAGTGTCCAGTGGAAGGCCCCCACAATATTTCCCTGATCAACCATCCAATCCCCACCCCATCCTTGAGGCAAGGCCACCCACATAGCTGCCTCCCACCAGATTCAGTAGATATGCCTAGAGGAATTTGCACTTTAATCAGGTACACTGGGGAGGTTAGATCTTTCTTAATGTTCTAGTTGTCTTAGGCTGAATGACTGCTTTACCCCGACTTTTATTTATTTTTTCTGTTCTAAGATTTACTTGGAGGCATTATTTTAAATTATTTGGAGAGGAGTTTGGGAGAGGCAGGTCATTTCCTGCCTTATTCTGCCATCTTCCCATAATCCCATCAAGAGTGTTTTTTGTAAATCACATAATGTAGGATTCAGCTTTTAATACATTTAGCTCTACTCTTTTGTTTTGTGCCTGAATTCATCCTGTTCACATGCATAGTTCTGATTATTAGTTTTGTATTTCCCTCCATCCTATTCTCTTATACTTTTTCTTCTCTTTATTTCCTGACACCTCTTTACATAGAAAGTAGAGAGATGAATGCTTGATGCCACTACTTTTTGGTTGATGCAATCTGATTCTACCTCTGTTGCTCTTTCCTTTTTCTCTCACCCAGAGTCCAATAGTAGATTTTCAATCCTTTCTTTTTAAAATACTCTTCACAGCCCATTCTGTGTAGTTAGAATTTGGACTAATGCCTCCCTGAAAACACCCTTCCTACTACTCACCTCACCCTATTTTCCTTGTTTTCCTGGTGAAAGAAATGTATATCTATACACAATTCAGTGTGTTGTATATGTGGGTATATGTGTGTACTCCTTCCTTAGTCCAATTCAGATGAAAGTAATGTTTATGTATCATCCATTCCTCTCACTTCTTCCTCCTAGTGTGAATAGTTTTCTTGAACCCCCCCCATTATTAAGATCATTTCCTCATCCTTTCTAGTCACTTTTCTTAATTTATTCCTTTCCATATTCTTTTCCTTTAAAAAAAATCATCAAAACGAGGCAGCTAGGTGGTGCAGGGGATAGAGCACCAGCCTCAAGTCAGAAGGGCCTGACTTCAAATCTGGTCTCAGACACTTAACACTTACTAGCTGTGTGACCCTGGACAAGTCACTTAACCCCATTACCTCAGAAAAAAACAGTCATCAAAACATTGCCCATCAGGACTTTGGTGATATTTCTATGTCTTTGTTGGAGTAGTTGTAGGGGAGAGCTGAGCTGTACTGTTTTGTCCTCTTGGCTGGTCTCCATCCCTCTTCATTGTTTTCTCTAGTGCCATTTTCACTTCCATATGTACCAGATGTGGGGCTGTGGTGTTAGAATGAAAGTGTGTTGGTTCTGCTCTAATTGATGAGAAAAGCATTTGTTATAAATATCACTACATGATTTTTATAGTTTATATATGATATATATGTTATATATATATATATAAACAGATTTTCATCTGTTTCATGTGCTCTTTTCAGTTTTATTCTTAAATAACTCTGGGAAGAATTAGCTTAGTTGTCTTTCACCAAGGTTTCTACAAACTTATTTTTCCTCCATTAATTATTGATTTTTTTATGATTTTTTATTACTGTGATCTTCCTCCAACCCCTTGTAAAAGATCTTGAGTTGATGCTATAAACTAATATAGTCCTTAGCTGTCATATCTTTTTACTTGTCAAAGAAATCAAGCATTTTCTAACTAAGTCAATTTCTTTTGGTTGACCTGTTTCTGACACTGTTTTTCCTTGGTTACATTTTTTAGAGGAAATGCTAATAATCTATTCTGATATCTAGTCTTTCTTCCATTTCTCGTTTTTGGCATCAATAACTTGTCATCATTTATCTGAAGCTGAGCAATAGTATTATTGATAATGGAGAAATACCAATGAGTCTCTTAATAAAACAGGGAGTAAACCAAGGATTCCCAATATCACTTTTATTATTTGATATGGTCTAATTCTAATTATAACCAATTCTAATTATAATAAAAATAAGAATATAAGTGAATTGATTTTAATTCCACAAAATTTTGAGTGACTACTATGTGCCAGGAACTGTTAAGTGTTGAAGCTACAAGGACAAACATCAAATAGTCTGTGCCCATAAGGAGCTTTCATTCCACTGGAAAAAAATTAAAGGAATAAGTAGGAAAGAAGGATGAAAAAGTATCTCCATATGAAGATAATTAGCTCTATTTGCTTACTTAAAGGATTTTAAAGAGTCCACACAAATTAACTGAGTAAGTTAACAGCTTTGGGAAAACAGCAACAGACACAAAATAAATCCACAAAAAGCATTAGCATTTTTTATATATGACTAACAAAAACTTGGAGGAAAATCTAGAAAGAGAAATACTGTTTAAAATTTCAACAACATGCATTAAAAATCTGACAGTTAACCTATCAACACACAGCACTTATAGCTATATAACTGCAAAACAATTTTTTCCTTTTTAAAAAATTAAACAGACATTGATTAAGCTCTTACAATATACAAGGTACCATTCATGGCTCTGGTACAAGTAAAAACAAATACAAATAAAAACAAAATAGTCTCTGATCTCAAGAAGACAAAACAAAACAATCACCACAGAAATAAAAGAAATAAAGAAATGGAGAGATTTAGTATTTATGGCTAATTCATGACAATTTTGTTACAATGATGTACCCAAATTGATCCGTACACTTGATATAATTGAGTAACATCCCCAATTCCAATTATAGAATATTGCTCTTCCCCCATGAAAGCATTCTTTGGTGAAACCGCCTATCACTAAAATGAGATGCCCCCCTCCTTTCCACATATTTCAATTTGTTCCCTCTGCTTTTTCATCCATTCTACTATAGGCCCTCACCTTCCTTCAGAAGTTATTTCTTTTCATTGTTAACAATTGAATTGATTAGGGTACATCACATATTCCCCTCTATCTTCTTCCTCTACTCTCTCCTCTTGTTTTTACTTTACTGCCTCAACCAACCCATAATGAGCAACTCTGGAGTGATTATTACTTTATAGTATCTTTTCAGTAGTAACTAGGGTCCAGCAACTGGCAAGCAACTGGTTTTTAAAGATGGTAAAATGAGTGGTTGTTCTGAGTGGAGCTTCAGGAGCCTCAGGCATTTATTCTGGCCTGATCTTTATGGAGAGAGATCTATAGAAACATGAGTCCTATAAGGTTTAAGGACCCAAAGGAGCAATTACCGGACAAGGGTAGCAAATATTGGATATTGCTTTTTATGTTCCAAAGAAGCTTGTTCTGGGGTTCACTTGAAAGAGGCAGGTTTGTGGGTGACTTGATTAATGGGGGGCCATCAAAATATCCAAGTGGAGAATGTGTATTCTCTAAGACCTGAAGAATCTAATAAATCTTTGGGTTTCCTTCTTAGACTGTAGGAAAGCAAGTGTCATTTGCTTATTCTATATTCAGAATTCTCTAGGTTTTTCCCACTCACAGTATTCCTTAAAGCTTAACTGAATGGCCTAGACCCTGGATTCCTCTTAAGATTGATTGCCCATTCTTTATCCCTCATAAGAGCCACTTTGTTTTGGACTTCAGCCATTGTAGCTTCATCTGGCTTGGTCAACATTATGTCATCGATGTAATAACATATGGCAATGTCCTCAGAAAGGGAAGTCTCTTCCATGTCTCTCTGCCTGCCATAATGTGCCAGAATGAGGGAGATCTCAGCTCAGGGGAAGGATAGTACAGATATATTGGATTCCTTTCCAGGTGAAAGTAAACTACTCCTGACTACTTTTACCCAGAAGGAATAGAAAAAATATTCCATCCAAGAGCTATAGCAAATTGATACAAATCTATGTATTTCAAATCCATTCTACAATAGACTAGTAGTCACAGAATAGAAACAAGTGGTTCTTGAGCTGAAATGTTGGGATAAATCTAATAAGATGAAATGTAATAGGGATGAATGTAAAATCTCATACTTATATTCAAAAATGAATTTCCCATATTGCACACAATTAATCTATATTGCATTTCTTAGTTACAATAAAAAGTTATTATTTAAAAAATAAATTTCACAAGTACAAGATAGAGAAACATGGTAAGACAGCAGTTTCTCTGAAAAACATCTGAGGGTTTTGGTAGATTGCAAACTCAAGATGAATCAGCAATGTGATGTGACAGCCATAAAAACTCCCATGAATATTTTCTACTTAGGTGTCAAGAACTTCTAGCTTAGCATTAAGGGAAAAAAGGATCCAAAATCACAATTTTTTCAACCATTATCAATATGACATGGCAGCTAAAAATCATGGTAGAGCTAAACAGAGCTTGCTTTCAACTATCATAGCCTTGAAGATCCCAAGGTATCAGAGGGAGACTTTAAGGGAGATAATTATAAATGTAGTACATAGACAATTGTAGGAATATGGTAGTCTATTAGGATATAGAACATCCCAGATTCCCTGTTCCCCTACTCAACATATCTAATGAAACTCTAAAAGTCCAACTGAATAAATAATGGTAAAGAATATCAGGATAATCAGCTATAAACCCCTCAGACCAGTATAGGATTATAAGAAGAAGGACTGTCAGAATCCTGTGGAACTGGAGCAAAAACAAAATTCAAAACATGCCAGTATTGACAGCAGAGGAGATAGAGAAAGACCCAGTATGGGAAAGCCTAGGGGCCTCATCCGTAGCAAAAGACAAGGCTAGAGCAGCACACAGTAAAGGGAGATAAAAAGGACCATCCAAGGGAGGAGATAGAGACAGATAATCTAGTTTAAGGTGGGCCAGAGGCTCCATCTGAGGCAAGAGACATGGCCATATCTATATTCAGGGAACGTGTACCCGATCCAGCAACAGGCAGCCCATGACTACTTCAGCATCTATATCCAACCAGTGCCTACCCCAACATCCAGGCAGCCTGGGGTTGTACTACAGTAGGAGAAAAGGCCAAACAAATCTTGAAGAAGGTGGGGCCTACTTGTAACCATTGAACTCAGGATAAATCAGGGTATACCCAAACCATCCAGGAGTATGAGGTGTTTGACACAAGCACAAGCCTCAAGCTGGAAACTGAGGCCAGAGATAATTTGTACTGAGAAAAGTATGAGAGGGCAAATCCAGAAGAAGTTCAAGTAGAATTTCAGAGAAAAATGTGAGTTGACCACAAGTACTACAAGGGTACCTGGGAGAAATAAAGCAAAATAAAAAATAGAATAGTTGGGAAGGAAAGAGTAGTAAGAAGAATATCTTAGAACCAATGATGGTAAAAAAAAAAAAATTTGCCAAAAATTGAACTCCCATTAGAATGGGCCAAACATAAAATGGGCTAAACTTAAATGTAAACAAGAAATATTAAAACAAAATAAAAAGATTGTTTTTTTAGACTCTTGGTCAAATATAAAATTTGTAAGATAAATATAAATATTTATAATATAAATATAAAATTGTAAGAAATATGCTATTTAAAAACTGAGACTTGAAAACAGAAATAATGCAAGATTCATCTGACAATGTGAAAATCATGATTCAAAGTAAAAGTTGGGATGCTATGTTTAATGAATTAATAAACAAGGACTACCCAATTCTCTGAGAACCAGGGGGCAAAGTGAAAAGGAAACAATACACTGTTTACCTCTTGAATGAAACTATAGTATAACAATTCATCCTAATTGATGAAAAAAAAGCAGGAAGGAAGGGAGTCTTTCAGTACCAGATCTCATACTATGTTACAAAGCTGTAATCATCAAAACAATTTTGTTCTGGGTAAAAAGAGGTTGTTTAGTGAAACATATTACATATATAATATACAGAAGCAAATGAGTGCAGTAAATTAGTGTTTGATAAACCCAAAGATCTCACTTGCTATTTAGCAAAAAACTCTTGGGAAAACTGGAATCAGTGTGGCAGGAATTAGGAATAGGTCAACGTCTCATCTACATACTAAGACAAGCTCTAAATGGGTTCGTGATTTAGACATAAAAGGTGATACTATTAGCAAATTAAGAGAACAAGTCCTAGCAGAACTATGGAGAAAGAAGGAATTTATGACTAAAAAAGAACTATAGAAGATCATGTAATTCAACTAAATTTTTTTTAAAGCAGGTAAATGGGAATTCATATTTATATAGTAAGAGCCATTCTCCAATTGATAAATAAAAACGTAACTTTCAGAGAAAAGAAATTGAAACTATCAATAACCATATCAAAAAGTTATCCATTAAGGTTCCATCTTCTACAAGAAATCTTCTCTAGGCCTCCTTAATCTACCTCTAAAAATGATCTCCAACATATTCTATATAAGTCTCTTTGTACATAATTGTTTGAATATTGTCTTTCCTATTCGACTGTGAAATCCCTGAGAACAAAAAACTAATTTTTCCTTTCTTAATGCTTAGTACATTGCCTGGCACATAATATGGACATAAAGATGCTTGCTGTCTTGTTGACCAAGAGTCTATCCCAGGATTGTAAAAGTGTGTTATCTGTCCATTTTTTTCATTTGGTTCTCATTATTCCATGACGCAAAATTATGACTCTTATTTTAGGGATGAGGAAACTGAGGCTCAGGGTAGGGGACTGACCAGTTCAACATGCTATGATCAATAAATGGTAGAGTTCAAAGTGAAAAACAGGTCTTCTAACTCCTAGCCCAGCGACCTTTCTGGGTTTCCATAGTTTCCCGGATGCCTTTTCTTTTATTTGCCATATAGTCGTTTCCCAGGAAGCCACGGGCACCGAACCCTCCGTGGGGACAAAGAAAACCGTTCAGGTAACGGCAGGCCTAGCCACCTAACTGTCTGACAACGTGGGCCGGGCTCCACACCCGCAGGCCCCCACCTCTGGCCGGAGAGGAGGAGAGAGGGTTGAATCCAGAGCCCCTGCCTGCCGGCCCCGCACTCTTTAGCCGAGCCCACGGTGCCTTGCGTTTGTTATTCTCGGGCTGGAGGGAGGCCAGCTCTCCTTTCACCGTGAGGCTCCCTCAGCTGGAGCGGGGTCCCGAGACAAAACCAGTCCTCCCCCGAGGCGGTCTTGAACAATTCGCCCGTGCACCTCCAACTACCGTCGTGGGTAGGAATGGGGGGACGCGCCATTCTTTCCCCCGGAAAGAACTTTCTTTCCAGTTGTCTCTGGGGCTCGGCTGGAGTTTCAATCTCCTCGGTCTGGGGGAAGCAGATCCCAATCCCTCCGCACTTGACAATTCTGTGCCATAATTTACATCTAACGAATGGAAAAGAAGCCAAGGACGCCGAATTCCTCCCCGAACAAATGCTTGGCTTTGGGAGTCTCGTTCACCTGGTTTCATCAAGAACGGCGTTTAATTAAAAACGTGGAAGTGCGGCTCGAGATTTTTGCAGTCAATTTGTGACCCCCGTGAGCCTGCCTCCCATTCAGAGCGCACAATTGTGGCTCTCTAGGACGGGGAGAGAAGAAAGGACAGAGAAGACTCGGAGCCGGGATCTCTAGGCAACGGGAGAGAATGCGTAGGTCAGGAGAACTAAAAGCCAATTGCTCCCAGCGCTTAACAGGGAGGCTTTAAGACTGAAATTAACAAGCTGTATAAGTAAAAATCTAATAAAGGGGTTCGGCCTCGAGTTGGAAGGAAGATAAATAAGAAATGCTCGGAGCAGGGAGGCACCTGCCCTTCTGGGGAAGGGCCCTCGGAGGGAAGGAATTGTCTCTCATTAATCCCTAAGTATTCAAAGAATCTTTCTTCTTTCCTTTGTGAACCCGAATTCTATGAAACCACTCCACTAGAGGAGGGCAGTGGGAGGATATTGCGGCCGGGAAGATTGGCTGCCATGGCAGCAGCGCGCTTTGTGGGAGCAAACACCGACTAGACGGAACTGGACGCCCGTTGACCGGGGAAAGGCCGGGCCCCCCGGGCCGCGCGCGGCTCACCCACCGTGGGCCACGTCCCCGAAGGGAACGAGGACGGGGGAGGGGGGGAGATGGGGGAGATGAGGGGGTTCCGGGGACGGCGACAAGCGGGACCCCCGAAGCGATTCGCCGAGGGAGACAAAGCCGGCCGGGAGCGAGCGGCCACCCTCCGCCGTTGCCGTGCTGGGGAGGACGGCCACGTGCAAAAGAATCCTAATGAGCCGCGCTAGTCCCGAGGGACAGATTAGGGAACAGATTTTCTCCCTCCAATCAGGAGGGAGGCGGGAATGATGGATGGGCGTGAGGAGGCCATGGGGATGGGGCCTCCGTGTCAGGCGGTTTGCTTCAGTCTGCCCCGGCGGGAGGCTGGGAGAGGCTCTGAAGTTTTGTTATCAATAATGTCCTGGAGGCAGAAATCCAATATGGTGCAAGGGCTCTACGGGCCATGTCATTTTTCTTGCGTGACCCCATGTTTTGAACCAAAACAGTCCGACCGATTCACGGATACTCGGGCCGGGGACTCACGAGGCTCGCCCTTTCCCCTCATCACGTCCAGGGCTGCATTTCTCCCTTTTTCTTATGATCTCGCTCAGATTGGTGAGGGCCAGATGAAGCCTCAGAGCAGGTTTAACTCGCCTTTCCCTGGTCGTTTTCCACTTTGAGCACTGAGGTAATTTTTCACCATTTGGGGGGGTTCCTCCCCCCCAGATCACAAAATGTTCAAGTCGGAAGTGACCTTAGCGGCCATCGGTGACCACTGAGAGTCCCCACCACCATCCCTCTGATAAGTGGACAAAACACGAAGACTTCCTTGGAAGGGGAACTCGTTGTTCTCCAGGCGGGTCATCCAGCTTTGGGGCAGCTCTAATTGTTAGGAAACTTTTCCTGACCTCAAGTCTACATTTGCCTCTTTGCAACTTCCCCCCATGGCACCTGGTTCTGCCATCTGAGGCCCAACAAAGCCCATCTAATCCCTCTCCCACATGATGGCTTTTCTGTCCTTCCCGCTTCTCTTCTCCTGGCTAAACATTCCACTTACTTCAGCTGTCTCCTATAGGGCCTTGATTCAAGGGCCCTCCCCATCTTAACTGACATGTTCTGTATACCCTTAGATTTATCAATGTCCTTTCTGAACTATAACACCCAAAGCTGAACAAATGCTTTCTATGTGGTCTTATCCTGACAGCTCACAGTGGGAATTTCATCTCCTGATTTCCAGAAGCTCCCTTAAATATACATTAGTTTTTAAGGTTGCCACAGCAATCCTATCTGACTCATCCTGAGTCTGCAGTCCACTAAAACCTCCAGATCTTTTTCAGCCAAATTGCTGGCTCATCATGGCTCCCTCATTTTGTATTTTACAAGTCTACTCTTGAACTGAAGTTTAATATTTTACCTTTATCACCATTGAACTTCATCTTAGATTTAGCCCCAGTGTTTCAGCCTGAGAAGAGCCATTTGATTCTGTCCTTTGACAACTTATCTTTTGTAGAATGAAGTTGAATTTCATAGATTTGTGTCAATTCCCTATAGACCTTATATGTAATACAAAAGTATTTCTGATAAAAATCAGAAACGTGTTATAGAAAAATATTTTCATAGTCTATATCTTTTTTTTTTACTTTTCCCAGCTACATGTATTCCCTTTGTGCAAATTTTTATTTTTATAAAATCATATTCCATTTTGTCTTTTATGATATCTTCTATATCATGGTATTTAAAAATTCATCCCCTATTCAAAATTCTGAGAGATATAAATTCCCATTTCCCTCTTACTCTTTACTACTCTGACTTTTTATTGTAGCTCATTTATCCAGCTGGAATTAGGAGGAGAAAGTGAGGCTGATAACTTTGCACAGCTCTGCCTCACTTAAATCCAATTCACACACAAGTCAAGACATCTTCCTCCTGATATTGTTGGTCCTCTTTGGAGAACAAAGAATGAACAACAACAAATACAATATATAATGTAAGATGCTACCGGCCTAATTCTGTTTTCCACCAACTGCTAGCAAGACATCCTTGTTTAATAAAAAGCTATTTCCTTATTCTTTCTTGGAATTATTAAGGACTAGGATAATATACCTTTCCATTTAAATCTTGCTTATATAATCAGTTCCACCACTCAGTTTTACCAATTTTTCATCCAGTACCAGATAGTTCTGATATCTACTGCTTTATAATATAATTTGAGATATGGAAATACCAAATACTCTTCATTTTTATTTTTTAAATCATTTCCCAATATATTCTTTACCTTTTGCATGTCTACATGACTTTTGTTATTATTCTCATTTATTCTTTGAAATGGGCTTTGAATAATTTCATTAACATAATATTTAATCTATAAATTAAGTTGGATACACCATCATCAGTTTTTTTACTAGATCACCATGAACTTTGTTTAGGTCTTCCTTTTTCTATGTAAATTGTTTTGGAGTTATATTGATATAAAATCTATGCATGACAGCAGTGAGCATCTTCCTTTCTCTCCTTATTGAGGAATCTCCTAGTGTTTCTTCATTACAAATAATGCTAATTATTGTTTTCAAATAAATGCAGTTGGTCACCTTAAGGAAAGATCCTTTCAATTCTAGTTTTGTATTTTTTTTAATGAGTGTCATATTTTGTTATTTTTTTCTATGTCATTGTCATCAATATGTGGTTTTTATTGGGTTTGTTATTTATAGGATTTATTATGCTAAGTGTTTTCCTAATGAAAATCCATCTGTGTATGCTATAAATTCAGCTTATTTATAATGAATGATATATTTTGGATATATTGCTATAATAATTTTGTCAGGTTTTTATTTAACAATTTTGCATCACTACTCCTTGTTGATATGGGTCTATGTTTCTCTTTTCATTGTTTGGGAATTAGAGTAGTGTTAGTTTCACTAATAAGGGTTTTAAAAGAAACTTCTTTCTCTATTTTTGAAAACAAGATGTAGTTTAAAGATTATTTTTAGAATGAATTGTCCGTGTATAAATCACATACTTATTAGGATTAAGTTCAATATCAATACAAAACTAGAAGACTAAAGATGAGAAAATTTGGCACAAAATTGAATTAATATCCTAATTCACTTAAACAAACTTTTTATGCCAAAAATGAGAATGGATAAAAGAATAGATATTATAATGGATAATTAGCATTTTCAAGGAAGATTAACTAAGATATATCTAGGTTTACCTAAGTAGGCCAAGTATCCCAAAAAAATCTAGAACTATCTCAGTCAAACATTTCAACTCTTTGTCAAGAAGAAGCAGATGACAGCTAAGGGCGACAACATTTTCCAGCATAAACTAATTTGTGAGAAACTACAGAAGAGGGTAGTAGAATATCACAAGTAATATAACATCATAAAATGTCATGAATCGGAGAAGGGAAAAACAAATTTGAAGAAGCTTTAATGGAAGAACTGAGCAAGGTCATTCCAAAAGCCTTTAAGGATGAAACTAGAAGAAGCACATCGATCACATGAAAAGTACAAAAAACTAACAATTTTTATAACCAACCTTTTTAAATCCATTATAGTGGAGCTATAAAGTCATGGTCCCACATGTGCTACAGGAGAAAGTAAAAATGGCTCTAAAGAAAACAATGATGGGAAGAACATCTGGACTAAATCAAGTATTTACCAAGAAGGTCCATGACAGAGGCAATGCAGTTTTGAGGGAATTGAGGAATTTATTTTCAAGGAATTTAAAAGAGGGAAAGATACCAAAGGAATGACTGTGATAATACTAATCACTACTGTGCCATATGTCTACTTTACCATCTCTACAAATTTTTTATCAGAATAATCTTTACAAATATCCAGGATATCTTTGACAAATAAATAAGAAGAGAAAAAGAATATTTTCACAAATAATATTCTATAAGAAAATGCATCTTCACAATCACCCAAACGAACGAAAGACATATGTACAGGAGTGTACAGGAAGCCACTGAGATTATTGTTTTTTGTCTATAAAAAAAGCATTTGATTAAGTAAAACAAAACACTGCCTCAGAGACTTAAAGCCAACAAGATGTCTCCCATAGATGTGTAAAAATTAACCAAGACTCCTGGAAATATGTAACAACAGGGATAATTTTGTTGGACCCTTTGATTATTAATAAAAAAAAAAAAGGATCATACAGGGAGAGGTATGCTGGCCAAATGTATTTGTTACTATCTTAGAGAATGTACAGTGCAGACTCCAAAGAGAAAGGGAATTCCCTGTTGATAGGTCTTCCAGATGCTCCTATTTGTAAATGGCATTTTGGAAGGTAATAGACTCTCCTAAATGAGATTCATAATCACTCAGAAGGATTAATGGAGTTTCTGTATACAACCTTGACTTGATGTTTCATTGCTTATGTGGTTTTTCTATGCATTTCTCTAAATTTTATCTGTTTGCTCTGGCCTCAAACTTCATGAAATCGTGAAGAAAAAGGAAGGAGAAGGGAATATTTATTTAATTCTTCCTAAATGCCAGCCACTGTGTTAAAAAGCTTTATTTTTACAAATATTATCTCATTTGATCCTCACAAAACCTTCTGAAGAAGGTATAATTATAATCCCCATTTTACAGTTGAGGAAATCAAGGCAAGCAAAGGATCAAATAGCTAGGAAGTAGCTGAAGCTGGAGTTGAACTCAGATCTTCCTGACTCCAGTCCAAGTTCTCTATTCGTTATGCCATCAGATGCCTCTCTGTTTTTTTTTTTTTTGATTCAGCTAAAGTACAATGGATTTTAAAAGATTCTATTGAACCATACTCTTTGACTCTGTATGAGTATAAATTGCTATATTCATATTTTTAAAATAATTTTTGTGTGTTTTCCGTTACCAAATTACCCCCCCATAACAAATAGCCAAATTCCTGTTTTAAATGTGCTTTTTGTAAGCAGGAATTTATTGACATTTGTTTTCTAATCCATTCTGAAGTTGGTAAGTTCATTCTATTTCCCATCTACAGAATTCCCCTGATATACCAGTTTAATTCCCTATCTCAAAAAGAAATTCAACAATTATTTATTGTCTATGTACAGATACTGTGCTAAACATTGAGAATACAACTATTAAATAAAACAGTACCTTTATTTAAGGAGCTAACATTCTACTGGGGAATACCATATGTGCACATAATATATAATTAATGCAAAGTACATTTAAAGAAATCCAAGGGAAAATTTCAAGGGGGAGAGCAGAGAAAATGTCTCATGTAGGAGGTGACACTTGAACAATATCATTTAAGAAGCTAGATATTTCAAAAAGCAGAAGTGAGGAAGGGATACATTCCAGACAAAAGAATAGAGGCAAGAGATGGTCATGTACAGAGAATAGCTAGCAGTATAATTTGACTAGAATAGAAAATGTTTGAATGGGGAATAATATGAGTTAAGACTGGAAAGATATATGGAATCAGACTGCAGAGTACCTTAAATACAAAGCTGAGGATTTTGTATTTTTACAGAAGATTTCTTTGTTTTTGGTCTTTTTGCTGAGGCAATTGGGGTTAAGTGACTTGCCCAGGGTCACACAGTCAGAACGTGTTAAGTGTCAGATTTGAATTCAGGTCCTCTTAACTTCAGGGCTGGTGCTCTATCCACTGTGCCACCTAGCTGCCCCTTACAGAAGATTTATAATTATTATAGGATGGAGGGGGAGTAGAAAGGGGTAATCATGTATGTGATTTAGAAATACAAATTTATCAGTTTGAGGTAGAATGGAATAGATGTTGGCGTGGAAGCAGAGAAACCAAACAGTACAGTTAAAATAATCTAGGTTGAGAAGCAATGAGGGCCTGAACAAGAGCAGAAGTTGTGTAAGTAAACAGAAGGGAACTGAGGTTAGGGAATCCTGGAAAGGTAGCAGAGTTGGTTATAATGTAGGAAACAAGGACACTGACCATTGTGACAGGTGAAATTGATAGAAGTCAGCAAGCATAGAGTTAGCATCCAGAATATGGGGAATGTAGATGTGTTAACTATGACTTGGAGATAGATCTACAAGGAGCAAAGCAGGACTTCAGATGCAGAAGAATTCAAATAGCAGGCTAAGATTTAGGCACAAGGGGATAAGACAGGAATTTAGTTATCAGATAAAGGATAATCATCCTCCATTCTTCATAACTTCTCCTTGTTATTGCCCAGACTCCTGATATCATAGAATGTCAGAGTTGGACACTGTTTGAACGTAACTTGAAAATCATCTAATCCACTTGGCTTATTTTATAAAACTGAGTCCCATTACCCCTGTTCATAAGAAGAACTTCTATTCTATTATATACTATCTTCTCTTACTCATTAAGGCTCATCCTCTATCTATGCTTTTTATCCCACTCCTCCTGATTTCTTCTTGTTTTACTCCAGCAATCTTCATCCTTTATCTCATAGATTACAATATCCCTTTCTCTAATGGTTATCTGTTTACAAACACATTCAACTCTGCCAAATCCTAAAGAAGCCCATCCACTTACTTGTTATCTCTCTTTTCTCCCTTATTGCTATATATAAACCTATTTTTAAAATATCTACAATTGCTACAAACAATACTCAATGATGTCTGTAACTGTTCTCTGATAACTATTACATTAATAACTGGTTGCCATATTCAGTGGGCTTTTTTCAGTCCTCATCCTTTCTGAAGAGTATAACCCAGATTTGGGAGAAGGGGGAAGAATTTTTTTACTGTTTTGTCTCTTAAAATTTTTTAAAATTTAAATTGTATTTTATTTTTAGTGTTTCTCTTCTACCTCCTGCCTTCATTAAGATAGTAAGAAAAACAAAACATCTGTTACAAATACAGATAGCCAAGCAAAACAAATTCCAACATTGGTCATTTGATGTCTGTTCTTACCGTGTCATCTTAAAAATTAACTTGGCTAAAAAGCTCATTGAATCAACAGACACATGAAAGATGCTCCAAATCATTATTAATTAAAGAAATCCAAATAAAAACAACTCTGAGATTTCACTTCACATTCCTCAGATTGACAAAGATAACATAATGAAAATGATAATTATTGGAGGAACTGAGGAAAGACAGGTATTTATTGCACTGTTGGTAGAACTGAGAATTAATCCAGCCATTCTGAATGACAATTTGGAACTAGACCCCCAAAATCACTAAACAATATATCCTCTTTGATTGAGCTACACCACTTACAAGACCTATCCCCCTTTAAAAAACCAAAGAGTAAAGACACCATATGTGCAAAAATATTTATAGTGGCTTTTTTATAGCAATAGGGAAAATATCCCATCATATAGGGATGGCTGAATAAGTTAAAATACATGAATTTAATATAATAATAATGTGATATTAAAAATAATAAAAGAAATTGTTTCAGAGAAAACTAGATAGATGTTATGAATTGATGCAAAGGGAAGTGAACATAACAAAGAAAACAATTTATACAATAACAGCATCACTGGGGAAAAAAAATTGGAACAAGTAGAATCAATAACCAACCATGATTACAAGAGAATGAAGATAAAGCATGCTTCCCACCTCTTGGTGGACAGATGATGGGCATGAAATACAGGGTTAGATATACAATTCTGGACATGGATAATATGTGCATTCATTTTGCTTCTCTATCTTTTATATTAGGATTATATATTATATTTATATAAAGATTTTATTTTTCCCCTTTATATTAGGAGGACTTGTGAAAGAAGGTAGTTATTGAAAATATTGCCCCCTCCCCAAAAGTGAAGACAAAATGAAATAAAAGAGGGTCATTGAAGCCTCTTTTAAAATGCACAGACGGGAACAGAAGGAAGTTCAGAGCAGAACAGGGAAATGGGAAAGCGTAGGAAGTAATATATTTAATATTTGTCTATACATATATGTATGTATGTATATATATTTTTATGAAAAATGTGCTTAATAGATCCAGTTTCCTATATAAGCTTCTTTTATGTTCTACTTTATATATAGATATATTCACTTTTGTGCTCATTAAATTTAGAATAAAAATAAAATTAAATTATTTGAAAAACTCATCACTACTCTAGGTCTCCAACCTTCCAAAGCAAGTGTGATTTTTGAGGGGGTGAGCATAAGGTGGGTATTATACTTTGGGGGGTTCATCTGAGATAGTTTGGGAGCCTTTTGCATTTCCTCTGGAGAGATCTTTGGATCTCTCTGATACCCTAATTCATAGGAAACACTGGAGAAAAACTTGGTGTGTGGTGGAGTTCTCTTAAACTCTAATTGAACATTCAGTTTTCTGATGTTTCCCCTACAAGTCAAACCAGTTGTGATGAATTTGACAGCTAAGTGGAAGATAGACTGAGTGGGAAAAGACTGATGACAGAGAAACCAACCAATAGTCTGTGGTAATAGACCAGTATTCCTGATGAAGGCCTATACCAGCACCGTGGCAGTGTAAAGATGGAAGGGTATATATATGAGGG
Organism: Antechinus flavipes; assembly: GCF_016432865.1. NCBI lineage: Eukaryota > Metazoa > Chordata > Mammalia > Dasyuromorphia > Dasyuridae > Antechinus > Antechinus flavipes. Next base: position 41,665,669 of record NC_067404.1, on the reverse strand, counting down.
AAGGTAAAATCGACCAGACTTGGCAACAGATCGAATAACAGGAATAAGAATGGAGAGTAGAAGATAACACCTAGGTTTTGAGCCTGGGTGACTGGGAAGATGGTGGTACCCTCCATAGTATTAAGGAAGTTCTAAGGAGGGAAAGGTTTTTTGTTGGTGGGAGGGGAGAGGGGGGAAAAAATGAGTTCATATTTTGACATGCTGAATTTAAGATGTTTGAGAAGTCCAATAAGCAACTAGACATTTGAGACTGGAGGTCAGCAGAGAGGTTAAGGTTAGATAAGTAGATTTGAAAATCTACATAGAGATGAATAAATCCATGGAAGCTGATGAGATCATCAAGTGAAATAGCAGAGATGGAAAAGCCCCATAGTCCTTGGGATACAGTGATAAAGCAGATGGTAATTTCTCCCTTTTTACATAATTTCTACTGATAAAAGCATATCAGCTTCTGGTGTTGATCCATTTGATAAGATCAAGAACTTTGCTGCAGCTGTAGCACCTGCAGGAGCAATGGCCAGGCCTTATCTCCTAGGGGTTGATTCTCATTATGGTGGCTGAGGTCACTGGACTGTAAGCATTGTTATTCTCAAGGCCCTTGGATTTAGCGTCTTGGGCTGTCTCCATTAGGATCTGAGGAGAGATGGTAGTCAAGATGGTAGAAGTAGTCTATAGACAGAGGCAGGCAGTCTGACCTGCCTGGTACATACTGCCCTCTATCTCTGTCAAGGCACCCTGCTGCTTCAGCTAGACTGGTTTACTTGGGCACCTGGAGTGTGTGTGTGTGTGTGTGTGTGTGTGTGTGTGTGTGTGTGTGTGGCAGTTGGTGGGGATGGGTGGCCCCTTCTCAACAGAAGCTGCTTTCCCAGATGACAGCTGTGAAGACTGGGCTGGAATCTGGACTGGTGATCTATATGGTGCTGACACTACCAAGGTTCCTTCCTGTTGGTGGCAACTGATCAGCAGTTGTTGCTGAAGCTAATGAGAAAAATGGAATGAAGAAGTTAACAGGGATAACAGAGATCCTACAGGGAGGGATAGCAAATGTGAATGAAACTTTTTAAAAAGAAGAGTCTAGAAAAGCTAATTTTATGGGGACTTAAATGAAGATAGTTGGGTTGATAAACTACTAGAGTAATGGGAAAACCATTAAAGATTCTAGAGATCAATGAAATATATCTTCCTCCTCTTGAAAGGGAGATAGAAGAATGCAAGCATAGAATGTGGTATATACATTGTAGGATACAGTCTCTACATGGAATGTTTTTCCTTAATTTTTTTTTTCTTTATCACAAGGAAGAATTCAATGGGAGGAGGGAGGATAATCATGATGTAAAGACAAAAGGTAGTGAGAAACCATATTTTAAAAGCATACTACTATTAATAAATAACACTTTCTTCAGCATGGTGATTTGGACATTTTTCAGTTATTCTTTAAATATTTGACTCTAGCTCAAAACTTTCTGGATATTTGAACCCTTCTGTCACACATGATATGTTATCCCTTCCCAAAAGTATTAAATTTGCTTAACTCAAAGAAAATTTTAGATTAGATGGTTGTACCAGATACTCTTAGTATCATTGGGGGACATATTATAGCTCCATTATAATGGATTTTTTTAAAGTTTGTTATCAAAATTTTTACAGATTTTTTATACTTTTCATATGATTGATGTGCTTCTTCTAGTCTCATCCTTAAAGGCTTTTGGAATGATTTTGTTCAGTTAGTTCTTCCATCAAGGTTTCTGCAAATTTATTTTTCCCTCTACCACTTCTTAATTTGAAAAGAAACAGGATAAGAAGAGAAATGCTAAGACAAGTTTTGTTTATGAGACTTCTAGGAAGATAGCTTTAATCTTCTTAGTGTAAGGTATGAGGCAACTAGTTTGGGCCCTATTAGTGAGGGTCAGAAAATGGAAATGGGACCTTTAAGAAAAAGTAAAGGGTCTGTAAGCCTCAGTGGAGTGCACAGGGAACCAATAAAAAATTAACACTTTCAAAATATATCATGCAGTTAGTCACCACCAAGCCATGTTAATACAATGTGACTACTTTTAGTGGCATCTAAATGATGATAATTGGGTTAATAAATGTAACCTGAAGTTAAGTGGCATTTGATTCAGATCTGAAAACAAAGTGGATTCATTGATCTTCCCTGCTCTGAACTCCTATAGCAGAAGTCTGTACTTCTCTTATGGGATTCTACTGTGGTTTGTTGTGATTTGTATCCCTGTCAGCTACCAAGTAGGCATACTCAATAAATGAATGTTTTTGTTTTGTTTTGTCTACACTCGTGATTTTATCAATGTGGAAGAACTCTCTGGAGTAGAAGCAACCTCCACTGAAGCAGACTGGCAATTCCTTATTAACTTACAGTCTTAGAGAGATGTCTAGGGGACCAAAAGGCCAAGTGACTTTCCTATGATCACCCAGCTTATATATGATAGAGGCAGCTAGACATTAAAGTAGATAAGAGCACTAAGTGCAGAGTAAGGAAAAGTTGAACTCATGTAAACACTAAGACAGTTATTATTAACTATGTGACCTTAGACAAGTCACTAAATCTGCCTCAGTGAGCTGAACTAGTAAATGAGGAAAATAATAACCTCCCAAGATTGCTGTAAGGATAAAATGAGACAATATTTGTAAAGTGCTTAGCACAGTGCCTGATACAAAATAGATCCTTAATAAATGTTCTGACCTGCCTTCCTGACTGCAAGTTTGGTTTTCTATGCAATACTGGTTCACACTGAATACAAAAGAATGAATAAAAGTAGTTAAACTATAAAGTAACAAAAATTTTATAGAAATCAAAAAGGAGATTCATTGCATGGGTACCAAAGCCCTTGAGGTATTATGCCATCACTACCACAAAATTGGTACATGGGTGAAAACTTGGTGGAAATTGCTACTTATAGAGAGGTATTTTGAATCTGTTTTCAAATGAGTGTTTTGAATATAGACATATTCTAGCCTTTTTATTAAAGATTCTGCAGTCTTACTTGCTATAACACTAGGCCCCCCAAATAGCGTAATTCAGATATGATCTCACTACCAAAAAGCAGAGAGAGAATAGTGTCTAGAAAGACTAGAGAGTAAAGAGTATCTAGGAGGAGAAGATGGTAAACAGGGCCAAATGCTATAAAGAGATCAAGAAGGATAAAGATTGAGCAAAGGCCATCATGTCTGGCAATTATGATCACTGGTAATTTAAGGAAAGAGCAGTTTCATTTAGTGATGAGGTGAAAGCCAGGTTACAAAGGGTGAGGAAGAGAATGAGAGGTGAAGAAGGTAAGAGAGGAGATAGCTAGGGGTTTGGCTATGACAGGGAAAATATATATATATAACTTGAGAATATGGTAGGATCAAATGAGGATTTCTTAAGGATGGGGGAAACCTGGGATTGTTTGTAAGACTCAAGGAAAAAACTAATAAAAAGGAAAAGACTGAAGGTTAGAGAGAGGGGATAGTTTGCTGAAGATTTCTGGAGGGGAGGTGTTCAAAAGTACTTAAAAGAAATTGTTGTATAGTTAAGAGCTGCTTCTTCATTAAAGACTGGAGAAAAGACTGGAGAGAATGAGGGATGATGGCAAAGAGTTTTGAGATGTAGAAGAGGAAAGAAGAGGGATCTCATAATGAATGGCCACTATTTTCTCTGTAAAGTATAAAGTGAAGTCTTCACCTGGGTTGGTGGGGGGAGGTCTGAGGTGGAAAATGTTTTAGAATCACCACAGCAGGGACTGTGATAAAGACCCAGTCAGGAAAGAGAAAAAGGATTGCTTGCTTGTAGTAAAACCCTATTGGAGATTAGATAACATGAATTTGTAGTGGAACCTGTCAGCAAAGTTGTTTGACTTCATCCACTTCCTTTAAGCAATGTGTGTATTTGGAGTCTGCATATCTGAATTCAAATCCTGACTATACCATTTCTTATTTAATGTGACTGGCCAAGTCAGTTCAGCTTCAAGCCTGTTTAAAAGGAAGTGGTTGTTCTAGGTGGCCTGAGGTTCTTTCATATCCAAATTTGTGAATCCATTAATCTCTTTTGCTTCCCCATTCCCTCCTTTAAAGCTCTCTGAAAGGCTGGGAATGTTTCATTTTGTTTCTGTATCCCTAACATCCCAGTGCCTGGCACATAGTAGGCCATTAATTAATATTTATTAATCAGCAGGTCTCTAGAGCTCTTTCAAATTCTCGAAACTCCTAAACCCCTGTGGCTACTTAATCTAATATCAGGTACATGACTTAAAGGGCATAAATCTTCTCCTCTAAGAGCTTAATCTTAAACATGAAACTGAAAAATAAAGAAAATATTGAACAGCTACACAGGATGATACCAGGGCAAACCCACCCCTGTACTACTAGGAAATCAAACCAAACCCCCAAAACCTCAAAGCCTTTTCCTTCCTGCCATCTTTAGTGACACAAGACATTGTGAGGCTTTCTCTGGCTTGAAGTCTCAACCTGTGGGGCCCCAGGGTTGATAAGAGAAGCAAAGGAGCTTACGGGGAGCTTGGGCCACCTGGGTTCTCCCCTCAGCTGTGGGATAGCCTGAAGCAAGATGATTCTCCCAGGGGGAGGCGGCCCCAAAACTGAGACCCCACAGAGATGCTGTGTGAGGAGAAGGACAAAATGGAAGGGAAAGTGCTTTGAATGCTAGAGCCCGCCTCCACCCCACACGGTTTACAGCCCCAACCCAGGCTTTCTTCCCCATCTCCCGCCGCCAATGAGGAAGGGCTCGCTTTCCCTCCCTTTCTCCCCTCGCTTCCCGGGCCCCATCTCAAAGCAACGCCCCCGGGCCCGGGCTAGGCGCCGCAGCAGCCGCTAAGCGGCAGAGGGGGGCTGGAGCCCTGCCTCCGCCCGAGCCGCGCCTCCCGCGCATGCGCCAACGCGCCACTCAGCCCCGGAGGAGGTGCCTCGGCAACCAATCGGAATTCCCGGCGCGCCGGGAACGTGCCTACGCTACTCGGGGTCGGCTGCGTGCGAGAGGAGGGGGGGCGACGTCAGGGTGTTCGGCTGGAGCCCCGTCTCTCCTCGAATGAAAGGAAACAACCTCCGGCGGCTTCGAACTGCTCCCTAACCGCCGCCGCCGCAGGAGCCCCGCCGCCCGAGCCCGCTCGCTCTCGCTTCCGCCCGCTTCGCCGGCCCTGTCTAATTTGAGGGGCCCAGTCGGTGAGTCGCCCGCGCGCGCCTGCCCCCCGGCCCGCCCGCGCGCCGGCAGTGCCTACCCCGAGGCCCCAAGTCCCGCTCCCGGGAGTTGCAGGAGGAGGAGGAGGAGGATGGCGGCCGCCGCCCCTGCCCCTGCTGCGGGGGGGACTCTCGGTGGGCTCCGCTGCATTGTGCAGGACCCTGGGACCGAGCCTTAGCGGCCTCTTGTCGGAGGGGCCCAGCCGGGGAAACGGGGAGCCGAAAAGGGGGCGTTTCGGGGGGTGGGGAGGACGGGTACCCAGGTAGAGGGTGCTCGCCCTTTTGGAGGGAGGACTTGGGGGGCTCTGGGGCGCTTAGCAAGGGGAGGGTCTCAGTCTGCAGGGAGTGCGCTGGGGGTAGGGGAACGGGTGGGGGAGGGGCCGGCCCGGGGGAAGGAGGGATGAAAAGAAACTATTGGGGGGAATCGCAGAGGTCCTGACTTTTGCGAAGATTTTAAGGATCATCCCAGATTTTAGGGGAGTTAGAGGAAAGCGGGGAAAGGGGGAAACTAGAATTATCAGCTTAGGGGGAGTGGGACTCCTACTGTGTGGGCTCCCTGCAAGTCTTCGAGAGTTCCTTGAGGCCCTAATGTGGGGAGAGGTGTCATTAGTGAAAGGGGCCGCTATCCAGGTAAGTAGCATCGAGTGAAAGGCGCCTGATTTGGAATCCTTGTGCGTTTTTGAGCGTCTCTTTTTGTCTAGGAATGGACCAGCTGAGCAAAAATTTATCTATGGAGTGCCTGTTCTGTGCGAGACAGTGTAATTGTTAACTCCGAAAAATGGCATTGCGCCCCCCCCCCTTTTTGTCTGTGTGTGTGTGTGTGTGTGTGTGTGTGTGTGTGTGTGTGTGTGTGTGTGTGTGTGTCCTTACTGCCTCGAGAGTCAAACTCAGTCATACACTTGGGGCTGCTGCGGGCTCTCTTTGTATTTCTGGGTTCCTCACTGGAAAATCCTCCCGCTAGTCCTCTGAACAACTGCAGAAGACAGTAAAGAAAAATCTGATACTAACCAGCCCTCCAAATTCAAAGGCCCTTCCGGTACATTTTATTCGTTTAGCACATTTTTTTGTACCCACAAGTTTCCTCCTAATTCGGCTTCTCCGTAGTTAAAAAACCCTGCAATCACATTTATATGTTGCTTTTACTTATCTGCCCTATAGCTTTATTTTTTCACGAGACTTCTAATTCATCTGGATCCAAAAATCATATGGTAAAAGTCCAATAAATGTTTGTTGAATTTCACTGAAAATAAAAATTAGACTGAATGTGATTCTCAGGCACTGAATGAACTGATTCTATGCTCTTGAAGCTGATGCTGGGCTCCTGAATGCTCTCCTTGATGTTTGGTTTACTTTCAATACCAGGGTGCTACACAGTGATCTGGGAAATCACAAAAGCATTGATTTGCTTCAGTCTAACTGATCCAGCTCTTAATTATTTTCCAGACATTTAAATGATGTTTTGCAGTAAGCAGTTGTAAGGCAAAACAGTTAAAAGGACATTGAAGAGCAAAACTTTTAAGGAAAAAGGCTCAGTCGCAGGGTGAGAGCATCCAACTTTGAGCTTTATATGCACACACACACAAAAGCTTTATGGACTAAAAATAAATTCCCATCTGGCTATGAACCCCTTAATATAAGTTCTTGGCAAACCCCCAAATCTTCCTAGGTAGAGATCACAAGTATAGTGCTATGAGCTCAAAATCTGTATTTTATGGCATATTGCTGGGGAGTCATTGTTTCCTCAATAAACTCCTTTCAGGTTTTACAAGGTGGCTACAAAAATTTTAATGAAGTCTGTACACAAGCATTATTTAAGAGAAAATGGGAAATTCTACTTCTTCCATATTTCAGAAAAATAATATAATTGAATTGATCCATACTTTGCCTGTTTCTTTCTCCTTAAGAATCTAAACAGGTTTTCGCTTTTTAAAAATATACAAATATTTTTATTATATCAGTTGAATTTATGCCATCAATTTACTCTTTCAGACTTTGTAGTCTTTGATACAAAGAACAGGAGGTTATCTAAATTACAGTGAGAAAATTGACCCTTTCATAGGCTGACAGGATGTCAGGATTAAATAAAAGTTACTTTTTTTTTCTTTTCTTTTTTTTTTTTTTTTTGAGAATAAAAAGTACTCACTTATTTTTAGTTCCAGCTCTTCTTCCTCACAACCCAAAATATTTTTTTAATGTCATAAGCCATTTTACAGCCAATGATGGGAATTTATAGAAACTACTTTAAAAATTAAATTCAACAAAGATGTCTATCATACAGATTAAATCTATAGTATAGCATTCTTTCTTTGAAATGGAATAAAAATGCAGGATGATAGTTTTAGAATTATTGGGATCAAAAAAATTAATTTAGAATTTGATCATTAGATGGATAATCTTGGGGCAATTTCTTAATTTTGATGTTTCACATATTTATGATAGATAATTTAAAGATTTTGGCAGCTATATATAAACAGGGCAAAGCAGCTGTACACATACTTTAAAAGCAAATGTGGAAATACTTTTTTTTATATTCTTTTTTATTTTAGGATAGATTTTCATCAATTTCAAAGTATATTGGTAGTGCTATACATAAAATACTTTTATAAATCATTAGGAATGCCATTTTAAAAATTGTGATGGTCAGTAAGTTAGATTTAAGCTCTTAAAACAAACTATTAGCTCCTTTTAAATTTCAAATTTAAAGGAAAACTACAAATAAATCATAACAAAATGTTTCTTTCTGGCATTATTTTAAGGTAATTGTATTTAACATTTGATATAATTCTTTATTTTAGTATATTGTTGGAAAATGCTATTAAATATTTATAAATGCTATTAAATGTTTATTAAATTTCACACATACCCCAAAAAATCCCAACTTTTTTCTCATAGGTAAATAAGTGCTTTTCAACAAGGATAAAATAATAGTAATAGTGATTATTTTAAAAATAAAAATTTTGAATGAAGTTATATAAGATATGCTATATATTTTGCAAGCCATGGACCTGAACCATTCAGTTGAATATGAAATTGTATATTCTATTCGATTTGAGATTGTAGAAAATTAATGTAAATCAAAGTCAATACTTGAATGCTTTCTCTACGATGAAGTTGTGGTTCTAAATGGGATACTTCTCCCTTCTTCTCTTTGTTTCTAAGTATGCCACTTACTATCTTTATTTTACTTTAATTAAAATTAAGGTTCATTTGGAAAATTTTTCCACTTATTACTGTTGAGGTTTCTGCATTTAGGTCACTGTCATTTTTTATCCCTAAGGCCTACCTAATTAACAACAAAGCTGTGAGTCACTGAAAGGATTATATATTGATGTATAAAATCAGCAAAATCTAAAATCCTAAATTTTTTAGTGTAGTATTATTAACTTAAATTTTCCTTTACCATAGAAAAAGAAATAGAATGGTGTAAGTATAATTCCTAAGATAAATATTCAGGATATTTCTTTAGAATTGAAAATTTGAGTTATTAGCAAAATAATTGCAGGAAAGTTGTTATGATTAGTAACCATGTAATAATCATAGCATAATGAGGGCCCTTTTTGGGAAAAGGAGTAATGAGATGTTTACCATTAATCTCTTTTTCACAGTGTGATCATAAGTGAAGGCTCTGCTGGTCTCTCTGCCTATAAAATTATAGATCTGTATCCTTGTTCCATTTCACCTCACACCTTTTAAAAATAGTTTTTAATTAATGTCACTGTGACTTGCTTCCTTATCTCTGAAAGTCTATATAAAGAAAAGATAAATTTATTTCACTTTCATTGTTTTATTGAGACACGAAGGTTAACTCTCTTCTGACTATTGTGAATATAGAATATTAGTCAATTATACTTTTTTGGTTGTCATTGTATACTACGACCTGTGATTCTTTTTTTTTTTCCCCAGGGGCACCTAAATTTGCTTTTTTTAAAATTACTACTTTGTCAAAAGATACTGGTTTAATTTTTTTTTTTGCATCATACACATATAGGTCAAGTAGAGAATGTTTTTCAAGTAATTATAATATTTTCCAATTTCCATTAGGCTAAGTGATAGGTTCTTTTCCAGATTTTAAGATTTTAGATTGCAGTTTAGGAGATATTTCTATAAACTTTGTTTGGGAAGTGTTCTATTTGAGGTGCTTTTTGATTGTGGTCCCATCTTGTGCTTCAATATGAATCTATGTATACATTAGACAGATTTCTCGAAATAAGTGGTTTTTAAAAAATTATATGGCAAATACAAAAGAATTTAGACAAGGAGGCAATTTTAAGATGAAATGAACAGTTGTTGCCTTTTTTATTCTCTGTAGCATTTTTTGAGACTTAAAGTGGCATTCTAAAGGCAATTTAAAAATCATGTCAAGCTCAGTTGGACAGAAAAAAGGGTCTACAAGACAGCGCAAATGTGGCTTTTGTAAATCTAATAGAGACAAAGAATGTGGACAGTTATTGATATCTGAAAACCAGAAGGTGGCAGCACATCACAAATGTATGGTAAGTACAGTAAAACACAAAAAGAAGTCATTCATTAGACTAGGAAAATATTAATTAGTCTTAAAATCTCAACTAACTCTTTATGGAAATCATATGTGACTGACAACACACTGTTTTGATTAGAAATGTTACCATATTGGGTTTTACTGTAGTACTTTAATATAAGAAGCTTTTAAAATGTTGTCTTTTGTATAACTTATAGCTTTTTTCATCTGCATTGGTGACCTCACACTCTGATAATGAAAGTCTTGGTGGATTTTCTATTGAAGATGTTCAAAAGGAAATAAAAAGAGGCACTAAACTGGTAAGTCAATTATGAACTACCAAAGTTGAAATTTACTCATTTCACAGTGTAGGAAATTATTTGCAATTATGGTGTGCCCTGTTTATGGGCCATTGAAACCCAAGGAATGATAAATAACAGACAAAATGTAATGCAAAAGAGCTTTGAACATATAGTTATATAGATACACACACACATACACACACACACACACAAAATATACACATGTGTGTATGTATATTTATCTTTACATGTGTACATAGGTACGTATACATACATATGTATATATGGCTTATTCATGTGAGTATAGTGTTCCCATTTTGTCACAAAGAATAAGTATTTGGAGGTAGACTAAGTTGAGTTATAAATTGGCCAGTTAATTATTTGGTGTGATATGCAAGATTTTTTACACTGAACAAGTGGTCTGTGTGTAATTTCTTTTTCCCCCATCATGAATTGCTGATATATTTTGATCTCATAAAATTAGTGTGACCAATACAAATGAGAAAGATAATATAGTTTCACTACAAAGATGTTTATTACTAAATAAAAAAATTTAGGATTTTCTGGTGATAGAGGATATCAAGTAAAATTTGTGAAGTTAACTATGAGATTTTAATAACTTCTGGGAATCTTTGTGGAAATTTCACTGAAGCCATACTAGTATAAAATAAACTAGCAGTTGTTGCTGTCAGTAACATGTCTGGGAAGTTTCTATTGCCTATTGTTTTAGGAAACTAGTGTTATCTCATTTAAATTTTCTTAAATGATATAACATTTTCAAATCATTAAAAGATCAAAGATCAAAAGATCTTCTTTCTCACATTTGAGTATTTCTTGGTTTAGAATCTTTATTAAGATATGTCTTTTGAAAGTAAAATAATTGAATGTGCCTTTCCAGTGTCCCTTTTCAGTCCATCTTACACATAGCAGCTAAATTGGTGTTCCTAAAGCTCCACTCTGCACATGGCATTCCCCTACTCCTGAAGCTTCAGTGGTTTCCTGTTGCTTTTAGGATAAAACATCAGATTCTCTGTCATTTAAAGCCCTTCATGGGCTGGCTTCAGCCTTGCTTTCCAGTCTGATTTTACATTACTCCCCCCTACACACCCTGGGTTCCAACCAGACTGGCCCATTGCTATTTCCTGTACATGACATTCCATCTTTCCCACTGTGGGACCTGTGCACAGATTGTCCCTCCCCTCGGCCTTTTGGGAACCTTGGCTCCCTTCAGAGCTTAGCCCCAGTGCCACCTCTTATCCAAAGCCTTTCTGAATCTGCCTAATTGTTATCCTCAACCCTGTGAAGCAGTCTTCACACTATGTTTTGTCCCCCAAGAGAACATAAGCTCCTTGAGGACAGTCTCATCTTGTTCTTTGTATCCCCTCTGCTTGTTGCTCTCATCTCCCTATTTTAAAGACAGTTATGATATAGTTTGTCCTCTAAGTTCTGTTTTAGAATCTTAACAAATAGATTTCAAATGAAATGGTGATGTGAGGAGGGAGGTAGTCATGATGGCGATCAGACAGGTATTTGATAAGGCAAGAAAAGTACCACATAAGTGGATTAGGAAAAAGCAGTTTTTAAAAAGGAAGTTGCTTTTGGTGCAGACAAGGATGATGGTTCTTTTCTCCTTAGCCCTCGTTAAGATCAGAATACCTATAGTATTAGTCCTTAGTATTCAAAAGGTAAAACATTTCTATAACCTGGTTTCATTTTTGAAAATAAAGAACATAAGGTTTCATCTCCCCTCCAAATTTTTTAGTTTAATGGAAAGCCCCATATTTAGGATTTGGCTGTTTTTTGGTTTTGGTTTTGGTTTTTTCAATGACCTATACTACAAGTTAGCTTAAAGAAATAGACCTTGCTGAAATATAGTCACATTCTTTATCCTTCAATCACATTCATCCACAGTATAATAGTGCTATGTACTTGAACCCATTCGAACTCTGAATGACATTACCCCGGTATTTCTTTGTTTACATTTACATGTTTCTGGGATGTGGACATAAATACTGAATTAGGAATTATTCTCCATAGGCAGGACTAAGTAGCCACAACTTTATTTTCATTTCAGGAACCCTCATTTCACTGCAGTAGGCATTGCATTCCTGTCATTGTTAATTGAGGCACCACATATTTCTCTGAGAGAATTTTATCTACTTGGGCCTTTCTTTGTGAAGGGGGACATCAGAGATTCTTAAGAACAACATAGCTACGGTCTTGTCAGTGGTGTGAGTCAGCATAAGGGTCTCGACATACCATAAGAAATTGTTGAGGGGGCGTAGCAGAGGACTCCTATGGATTGGGCCATAAATCATTTTTTTAATCCCTCTATTTTTTCACAAGATAAAAGGGAAAAAAAAAATCAAACTCAGTTTTTTGACTGGTGATGTGGTGTTTCAGGTTAAGAAAGACCTTGTCCTGTATATTCTTAAAGAGGTCTGGGTTTTAATATTAACTTAGATCCTGACTCACTTTGTAGCCTTGGATAAGTCATTAAACTTCTACATTTTGGGGGTAAATTGAGGATAATACTAACCACATCATACCTTTCCCCCCACCCCCACTCAGTAAACTTCAGTGGCTCCCTCTTCCCTCCAGGAAGAAATAGGAAAAACTATTTTTGAAAACTCTACATATTTTCTGCCTTTTCTCCCTTCCACATACTGTGCAGTCCGGTGCCACTGACCTCTGCTGTTCCGTGAATGATAATACATTCCATTTCCTGACTCTCAGCATGTCCCTCATGCCTGCAGCTCTGTTTTTCCTCAGCTCTGCCTCCTGGCTTCCTTTGAGTCTCAGCTAAAATTACACCTTCTACAAAACTTTCTTTAATGCTAACACGTTCACTCTGAGATTATTTCTAACTTATTGTATACACGTTTTGAGGAACATATTTTGCATGTTGTCTTCCCTCATTAGACTATGAGCTTCTTGGGAGCAGAACTGCTTTTTGCCTTTCTTTGTATTTCTGGTGCTTAGGGCAGTACCTGGCACTTAGGAAATGCTTGTTGATTGACTGACTAACCACTGCTTACTAAATAAGTATATTGTAATGCTGAATAATTTGTTGCCGCGTAAAAGACAAGGTATTATCCTGTAAAGACCATTTGGATTTTCAAATCTTATTGATTCTACCCCCACTGTGTCTCTAGCTTCTCCTCATTTTTGTTTCCTTACACAGCTATGTTAGTTTGGGCCCGCATCTTCTCTCATCTAGACTGTTACAATAGTCTGCTGCCTCCTAGCTCTCTCCTCTTTAATCCATTCTCTACAAAAAGGATAATCCCAAAGCAAAGCCTGATTCCCTTGCTCAGAAAGCTGCAGTGGCTCCCTATTGCCTAGGATCAAACACTAATTCCTTTGTTTGGCATTTACATTTGGCTTAAGAGTCTGGCTCTCCTCTAGCTTTCCAAACTTACACTCATTACTCTCTTTATGCACTCCACATCTGGCCAAAATGTCCTAATCACTACTTCTGTAACACAACACTTAGTTTCCCATGTCTTTCTGTACCTTTGCGCAAGTAATTCTCCATGGCTAGGATGCAGTCCCTTCTCACCTCTGCTCTCGGAATCTCTCACTATCTTCCTTCAAAGCTCAATTCAAGTAACACCTCCTACTTAAAACCTTTCTTGATTTTCACCTTTCCCCCCTCCAGCTGCTACTCTCTCCCTACCCCAGTTACCTGGTATTTACTGAATTGTAATGAATGCAAGTTTCTTAACGGCAAAGACTATTTGGTTTTTGTCTTTGTAACATCATCCCCTTACAGTGTCTGACATATAGTAGGTGTTTAATGAATGCTTGTTGGTTGATTTTTATAATGACCGCTAGTAGCTATTGAATATCACTGAGAATACTATTGAACCTCTATGTGGTAAAACTAAAATATTACTTTGCACACACACACACACACACTACTCATAGTAATTAGAACAATCATTTTTCAAGCATCTCTTGTAACAGGGAACCAAGGGATAACCTGGATAAATAAAATCCACGTATAATTCAAAGTCTCTTGACTTCCACCAAACCTTGAAGTGCTAGCAAGTAGCAGAATTGACAAACTATAGTTGCTTTGCTTGGTCTTCAGTGAGTGATAAAAAAGCCAAAATCAGTCAGAAGGACAGAACATCTGTCTAATTGATCAACTGGATAAACAGCAGCTTCCTCTCCCCCAGCCCCCCAAGTTGACTTTTTTTGTGTATGAGACGTTTCACCGTGTGAGCATGTCTATTGTCAGCACAGCAGGCTGCCTGTTCATCTCATATCTATTGTCAGCACAGCAGGCTGCCTGTTCATCTGTGTTTCTAGGCGCATGGGTGCCAGTTGAAAGCAATTACCTCTGGAAAAGAACAAAGGCTTTTGAGCTTAGCTGCTTTCTAAAACAGCCTGCACCTGGTATTGCTCAAGCACCTTTAGGAAAGGAAGAAGATAGATGGGTACCCAGAGTGGAGAAAGTGGTTCTGAAGCTGAAGAGGAGCAAATGGGTGGCCCCATGGAACTTCCCTTCCTTCTTAGCTGCTGATACTTGGGATGGCCTCATTTTCCTTCTCTGTTATTCCAGATCCTGTTTCTGTACATTTATAGCTGAAAGGGACTGGAGCTCCTCTATCCAACCCCCTCACTTTATAGATGAGAGATTAAATTGCTTCATCGTGGTCACAAAAGTAGTAAGTGGCAGAATCAAAATTTGAAAGCTGACTGACTCCAAATCCAGCCCTCCTTCCAAGTACACTGCTGCATCTGGTATTGAGTAAAAGGGAAAGAATAAATGGTTTCCCTACTCTGCATTCTCCTTATTCCTCCTCAGCACTCCTGTGACTGACAGAGCCTAATGGTGATCTCTTAGGGAGCAACCATGAAACAGAAAGATGACCAGACTGGGAATTGACAGGTCTTGCTTTATTAGTCCCAGCTCTGTCATGATGTGGCCTTAAGAAAATTGTTTCACTTTTCAAGACCTCCATTTCTTAAATGCATAAAAGAAAATACAGAAATAATAAACAAAACTAATTATGTTGAAAAATAGTAAAATATTACTAAAACAAGTTCAGCAAACCCAGTTTAAGAACCTGTAGAACAGGTGATTTCCTAAGGTCCTTTCTAGAGCTAGGATCCTTTCTCATAACTATTAGTTAAGATTCTTAGCCCCAGTTTCCCTAGAGAACCCTCTGAATTTGATAGTCTCTTGAAAATGTAGGTAATCTTTCTCTATTTAAAGATAAATAAACACACACATATCATCTAAGTATATCTCTGACAGTAGAAAGCAAAGCAGATAAGCAAGCCAATTGCCAATGCCCTCAGAATAAAAGTGATGTTAGAGAGTCAGTTCAAGATAGACTTATCTTCTTGTGTTCTCTTCTTTACTGTATTCTGCCCCTTCTGGGGGGTCTGACCCAGGCCATGAACTCTGCCAGCAGTAGTTTGAAACTAGAGATAAGGGGAAAGCATTAAGTGCTTACTCTGTGCCCAGTACTATGCTAAGTGCTATATTAATATTATCTCATTTGTTCCTCAAAACAACTCTGGAAGGTAGGTGGTATTATTATCCCCATTTTACAATTGAGGGAACTGAAGCAAACATAGGTAAATGACTTGCCTAGGATCACATGGCTAGTGTGGGTCTGAGATCAGGTCACCCCAGACCTGATGCTCTATCCCCTGAGCCCCTTAGCTGCCTGAGGGTAGTGCCTCATCTTATTGCTTAGGAGGTGGGGGGTCAAGCAGAGTTAGAGTTCCTGAAAAGTAAAAATACTAAGCTGTTACTGTTACTTCTACTACTACTACTACTGTTAATGGCTAATTAGAGCTGAAAAAGGCTCCTGGCTGGAAGGCTTCTGAGCATTTCATTTAACCTCTTAATGTTCCAGGTAACTCTAAAACTAGAAGTTTTCGATATGTTGTTTATTGGTATCACCAAAAGCATTTTCTACACAAGAAAATATCCATACAAATGAAAGCACAGGTCTAGACTCCTTCAAAATATATTAGATGCTCTGGGTTAAATGGACTTTGTGAGCCGGTCTGGGAATCTTAACCTTAACCAACACTGTTTTACTGAGGAAATTTGTTTTTAAGTTCCAAACAATGGACTTAGAAACTTTCAGAATGCAACTTATCCATAAATTGGGCATTTTCCTTATTCTCTAGCTGTGACAGCAATCGCCTAGAAACACTGAATGGGGTTTTTTACTCAGACATTGACCCTGGCTAAGAAATGTTGGTTCTAGAGGAAGCTAGTAAAGCATATTCTCTATTAATGCTATCTTCATTTTTTTGAGATTGTTGGGAAACAGAGTCTGCTTCAGTAGTATGTCAGAAGTACATTTTTCCCTAGATGAAATTAAGTGATAGGATCATTATTATATCTGCCTTATATAAACTACAAACTGATTATCAAGATGAGAAAAAAGCGTAGCATCTTAGAATCCAAGAACAAAAAAGTATCTCAGAAGTTAGTTCAGTTCTGCCCCCTTGCCTCTAGGCATAAATTGGATTGATTGAATCTAGATAAAATTAATGTCTATGGCATTCTTAAATATTCCTGGGAACTGAGATTGTAATTTTCCCGATATCTAATATTACTCATTATATGGAAGTTTTGTGTTATGTATAACCTAAATAACTCTCCTTTTCTCTCTGTGATTTATAGCTGTTTGCTGAGTAGTAAGCATCTTCTCTGTGTACTGGATGATGCTGGGCACTAAAATTACGAAGATGAAACTAGGCCCTTTCTAATAGGGATGGGGGGGGAGAGAATAAGACCAATATACAATTTATAAACACCAATTAATATATAAGAAGTGAATAAAAAGATTGTCATGAGGAGTTCCAGAAGTGAGTGATCACTTGGAGCTAGAAGTGACCTGGGAAGACTGTATGGAAGAGGTGACACCTTGAGATGGGCCTGTAGAGAGACAAAATATGTAAATTAGGCCATTCTGGGCATGGACGCAGCATGACTAAGGTATAGAGGCAAGAAAGGAAAGGATAAGATGAGGGAACTGACGAGTAGCCTTGTTTGGCTGAAATATAGATTACATGCTGAGGAGTCTGCAATTAAGTCTGGAAAGGTTGGTTGGGAGTCTTATAATGAGGAACTTTGAATGCCAATATTAGAATAACTAAAGGTCTGGGGTATAAGTGCAATATGATCAGACCCCATGTGTTAGGAAGATTATTTTGGCAACTATGTAAAGGATGTGTTCTGAAGATAGGAGAAGACTGGGGGCAAGCAAACCATTTAGTTGGGGCCACACTGAGGATATTTCCTATTGTAAAGCTAGGATGGAAACAGACAAAGAGCTAGAAATGAATTGCAGGGGTAGTCCTATGCTCTGGTTAACTGAACATCCGCACTGTTGCAAGTCTTTCTAAGAAATAATTCATCTATATTCCTACCCTAATAAGTACATTCTGGTGAACTTTTCATTATGAACTTTTCATAAGAATCATGAAGTGCCTCGGCCTCATCATTTTTAACATCACATCCTATTGACTATAGCTTTAGTCATGTATAGGAAATTGACCTGATTATATCCATTGTATGTGCTGGAAATCAGTTTTTCTTTCTTTTTTTTTTTTTTAAAAGCTTTTTATTTACAAAACATTGTAAATAAAAATAAACATTTTTCAACATTGACCCTTGCAAAGCCTTCTGTTCCAAATTATCTCTTCCTCCTCCCCCTCCCCTAGATGTCAGGTTGTCCAGTGGAAATCAGTTTTTCTTGTAATTTTACCTCATTTTACCATGCCTTTCCTTCCTTCTCCTGTCCAACAATTCCAGGTAACTGAAGGTTTTGAGTCATTCAAATTGTACTATAGGTTACTTGCTTGAGAAATTTGAAAGAGAAGCAAAATTTGTAAGTGGAAGGAGCAATCAAGGGAAGAAAAGGCATTTCTGAGGGCAGAATGTAATGTTGAAAACAGAAGGGTTTGCAGGTTTCTTCAGCCTTTCCTCATCTAGCTGTCACTTTGTAAAATACTGCAGCAGTTAGTGCCACATAAAGTAAATAATATCCTATGTTCATTTAGTAAGCACTCACTCCCTTTTTTTTATACAGTCATTAGAAGCCCCTCTGATCCCTCTTACAAATTCCTTGATTGTTGCTTTACACTATATATTTTTTAAGTTAGCTAATTAGGTATTAAAAATACATTGGAGAGTGAGTTTTTAGGATATGCATAATTTAAGGTCAATTTACAATTATATGGCATCAAATGGAGCTTTTCTTATTTTGATTTTAACATGCATTTTAATGCAGGAATTTTGCTGATCCATTTATGCTAAAAGATACTTTCCTTTGTGATTTTTTTGAAAATAATTTAAAAGGGTTAGCTAGGAAGGTTAAAACAAAAGCTTTGAGAGGGCCAAAGAGAATAAAAACTCAGTCATTGTTACTGGTTAACTTATTTTTTTAAAAACATCTATTTTCTTCATTGCCTTTTTATTTTCTGTCTTACAATTCATTTGATTAGAGCTTTTGTTCTGTTATTTAGTCATGTTTTCCCAGTTGTATCTGATTTTTTTGTGACCCCTTCTAGGGTTTTTTTTTTGGGGGGGGGGGGGAAGTTTGGCAGAGATCCTGGAGTGGTTTGTCTTTTCCTCCTCCAGCTGATTTTACTTATGAGGAAACTGAAGCAAACAGGGTGAAGTGACTTGCCCACAGCTACTACGTGTGTGAGGCTGGATTTGAATTCATCTTGATTGTTGTTTTGCACTATATATTTTTTAAGTTAGCTAATTAGGTCTTTAAAAGTACATTAGAGAGTGAATTTTTAGGATATGCATAATTTAAGATCAATTTACGTAGTTTAAATTATATGGCATCAAATGGAGCTTTTCTTATTTTGATTTTAACATACATTTTAATGCAGGAGTTTTGATTATCCACTTATGCTAAAAGATACATTCCTTTGTGATTTTTGAAGATAATTTAGTAGGGATAGCTAGGAAGATTAAAACAAAAGCTTTGAGAGGGCCAAGGAGAATAAAAACTGAGTCACTGATTATTACTGGTTAACTTAGTTTTTAAAAAACATATCTATTTTCTTCATTGCCTTTTTTTTAATCTTACAGTTCATACAATTAGAGCTTTTGTTCTTTGTTGTTTATGTTTTTCCAGTTGTGTCTGATTTTTTGTGACCCCTTTTAGAGGTTTTTTGGGGAGGGAATGGGGAGGGGAGTTTGGCAGAGATCCTGGAGTGATTTGTCTTTTCCTCCTCCAGCTGATTTTACATATGAGAAAACTGAGGCAAACAGGGTGAAGTGACTTGCCCACAGCTACTACATGTGTGAGGCTGGATTTGAGTTCAAGAAGAGTCTTCCTGTCTTGAGGCCACCTAGCTGCCCCACTTAAGAACTCGAAGGGACCTTATAAGCCAGCTAGTGCACCTCTCTCATTTAACAGTGATGAAAGGAAAGCCCAGCAAGGATGAATAACATTGTGCCCAATGTCAGTCACATAATAAGTGACAAAGCTAGGATCCAAACCCAGGTTATCTGACTCCTAGAATCTCATTGATAATTTTCCCATGAAATTGACACCTTGTAGTCATCTGTCCTTGATGGTATTTAGAATCCCAAAATAATTGTAATTAGCATTTACATTGCAGAAATAATTCTTGAGAAGGAAAGTATGCTTGGAGGGCCTGGGGGGAAAGGAGGTATATCTTAAAATATAGGTATGTCTGATGTATTCCTTAAGACATTGTCATTGCAAAGCAGAATGTAAGGTAGAGTTGAGGCACAGCAAATAGTGCTGTTGAGGTGGAGCACTGCTTTTTATTAACTTAGTAAGAGTTAAGGCTGGAGCTCAATGAGGACTTTGAATCTCAGGCTAAGCAGTTAAGACTTGATCTTGTCACAAATTACCATCATAGTGGCTGAGATTAGGCTTTTGAAGGGTAAATTACTTACCGGGAATACATTTACACAGAGCTCAGTAACTCTTCAGTAACACATTTGCAGCTATTTCAACAGATGTAAATTGGACATTTAAATTTCTTTTCCTTTTCCTTTGGCTGCTTTGTTTCTTTTAAACAGCTGTGGGTAGACTAGATAGTTTCAGAAATTGTTGGTATGCTCTCCAGTTTCTTTGCCAGTCTGAGTTCACTGTGGATACACATAAAACTAGTGCTCACGAACACAGGTTGAATATATGTAAGATATGCCAGTCCTTTCAACACAGTCATTATCATCCTTACCCCAGAAGATATTTGATAGCAAATAAAAGCAGATTTTTCTTTCATTTGCTTCATGTAATTTAAACCATTTAATTGTGACAGGTTTAGATGCATAACTCTGCTTGAAATCTTTTAGCACATTTTAAGCTTTCTATATCATTTTTATTATTTTCAACAAAGAGATGAGTACTCAAAGCATCTGCTGTTTCACCTATTTTAGATTGCTCTCCTTATTTTTGCATGTTCAAAAAATAATTTATTTTTTCAAAATGATTACACCTCAATATCTCACACAATTTATATAGACAACAGCATTAGCACTGCTACTTACTACCTTTGAGCAAGTCATTTACACTCAGTGGACTTCAGTTCCCCCTCTCTGAAGTGTGAGTCTTTAGACTGAATGACCTTGAAGATCCTTGATAGTTCGTAATTCTATGATCCTCCAATACATCATGACTAAACCAGTTTAAATGTTTCATTCACAAGCTGCCTATGAAAAAACCATCAGAAGTCACATTCTAGTGGCTTGTCCATGGTCATATAGCTAGTTAGTATCTAAGACTGGATTTAAACTCTGATTTTAGGCCCAGAAATCTCTCCACTTTGCCACCTAGCTGCCAGCATAGCAGCAATATTAATGATCATATTCTTTACATTAAAATTAAAAGGGGGGGGGGAATAGAAAGAACTTTCTGAGCTAGGAATGTTACCATCAACTCCCTCCTTCCCCAAAAAAGAAAAAATTAAAGAAGTGTTCGTAAGTTTATTTAAAGGCCTACAATCTAATCTTGTCAAAAAAATCCTCAGTAAAAAAATTCATTACAGTGAAATATTTTGGAACATTTGTTAAGAAGCTAATCATTCATGGAAACAGAAGATGAGTTGTTTTTAACCATGTAAAGTTAAATGCATTTGACCTTTATATATATGAACATTAAGTATTGTAGACTATTAAAATTGAAGAAGTTCCATTATATATGTACCTAACTAAACTCCAAATATCTTTGAGGTATTAAATACTAAACCCACTCCCCTACAGCCACCCCTGAAAATAGATAGCTTACTAGGTTTTTACATCCTTTTTCTGAAAACTCCTCAAGTTTAGTGCTAGTTTGTGCCCAAAGATAGGATTAAGTTTGTATTCTCCTATGAGAAGAGTTCTTTTTATGATAAAGAGTAGTTTTTCTTGCATGTTGTTTTGTGTGGTTTTGTTTATCTAGAGCAGTGGTTCTCAAACTTTTGTTCTCAGTATTTTTGTGCCATTAAATATTGAGGATCTGTCCAAAAGTGTTTGTTTATGTGAGTTATAGATATTTACCATGTTAGAAATAAAAACAAATTTGGAATTTGTAGACCCTCTAAAAGGGTGACAGAGAACTCCAGGATTCTCTGGACCACACTTTGAGAACCACTGATGTAGAGCAAGGGTTCTTAACCCAAGACCTAAGAACTTGTTTAATTTTTAAAACATTTCACTAACTGTATTTCAGTGTAATTGATTTCCTTTGTATAAAATAATCCTACATATTATATACATTTAAAAACATTATTATGAAGAGGGTTCCGTAGACTTTATAAGCCTGCTAAAGGAGTCCATGACACACACAAAAAAGATCAACTCCTAAAGTGGCTTGCTTTTGGGACAGTTGTGGAGGTGGGAGTGAGGCCATAAGCCCCTCTTGTAATCATTATTCTGACCACATAGCTTTGAACATGACGCTTCATAATAACAGTGTAGACTTTGTCAGTTCTTAACTAGAAAACAGAAAGTGACCTTACAATTGAGATTAATTGGAAATTATTTCCAGGATGGAAGGATCAAGAAAGAAAATAACATTATTAGTTTGATTATTGCGTTGACTCACCTGTTTCGCTTGGCCAAAAAATGAAGGACTCTAGTATAATCATGTCATGTTTCCAAATGAAATCTTATACACTAATAATATTCATGGGGGGGGGGTGTTTTTTTGTTTTTTGCTCTAGATGTGCTCTTTATGCCATTGTCCAGGAGCAACAATTGGCTGTGATGTGAAAACGTGTCGCAGAACATATCATTACCACTGCGCATTGCATGACAAAGCTCAAATACGAGAGAAACCCTCACAAGGAATTTACATGTAATTATTTTTTCATATTTACCTTCTTGGTTAAGAAATCTCCAAAAATCTGAAAGTTTCTGTATAGTCAAGCTTAGAATATTTAAACTATGTGGAGTTTACTGCACAGAGGAAAACTGTAGGAAATTTGATACTGAGCTCTTAAACTAATTCTCTTCTGCTTGTGAAGAGTAAATTATCCTGCTAGTTTTATTCAATGAAAACTGAATATTATTTGCTTACTTGATAATTTTTAACTTCTTCATTTTATAGGGTTTATTGTCGAAAACACAAGAAAACTCCACATAACTCTGAAGGTAAAACTGTTCACCCATTTTCTGGTCTCAGTGAAGATGCATTAATTCAATGAATTGATTGAACTAATACATATAGTATAAAAGTACCTGAAAATCCTAAATGGATTTGGAAGAATTAAGTAAAATGTTAGGGTAAATTTAATATACAGAGTGAAATGATAAGAATTTTTGGATAAACATCTGTCCTGAGGTTCTTGTTGAAGATAATATACTTTTTTTTAGGAAGAATTTTTTGGTAGGTGATTTATAAGTACAGGTAAGTGAATCAATAAGTTTTTAAAGTAGTCATTAGGATTGCTATTGATCATAATATTTCAGTTATTGTAGAGTAATATATAATATAGTAGATTCAGAAGATGAATAGTTTCTGTGATTGTCAAACCTATTAAAAATCACATTGATACTTTTTTTAAAGAAAGCATCTTAACAAAATACACAGTGTATATTGATTTTCCCTTTTAAGTTTATATAAAACTGGATAGTCAGGTTTGCACATGATTTTTGGAAAGCAACAGTCTGATTTATTTTATATGTTGATATACAATGCTCTTTAGTTTAATCAGGGATTTTATTTAATTTCATTCTCATCATCTAGATTTTGGGGGTTCCAGACTTGTGATATCATTGATGTGTAGAAACTCTGTTGCTTTTTGCAGAGAGTAATTTATCTGTAATTGCCCATGGGTATTGAGAAGTTAGATGGCATAATCATGGTCAGCACATAGCAAGTATGTGTCTGAGATAAGCTATGACCCCCAGGCTTACTGACTCCACGGACAGCCTCTTAGCCACTACATCTTTCTTCCTCTCACCATTTAAGTTAGTGATGCAGACAATTGTAGTTCTCTTTGCTAGCCCCAGTGAATGTATCAATACAAATCAAAACAATTTAAGTATTCTTTTCACTTTGGAATTTTTATCTTTTATAAATGACTTATCAGATCTTGTTCCATCCATTTGTGACTAAAATTTAATACAAATATGCCAATTAAATTAGAAATCTGATTAGATTTAGAATAACTTTAACTTTTATGGCTATAAGGAAGTATATTGATTGTTTAGATGCCTAGCTGTCCAAAGATGTTGGTTATCAAGACCTCCTATATAAACTGCTCCCTATAAGCTAGCCTGTAGATAAGTGATTGGTACAGAATACTTTTGCAGCATGAATGAATTTAGATGAAGCTTTTAATTTAAAACTAGAATTAAAATTTAATACTTTTTGTTAGTAGTATAAAGTATAGAGTACCCACTTTAACTGCTGCTATGAATTTTATCAAGCTGTTTATTCAGAAACATTTCCTAATAGAGACTGGTTCCTTTTTACTATTTTATGGGTTTGTTTCTTAGTGTGCTAATCTGGTGTGTTGTCATCATGTGATTTAAAAAAAAGAAGGAATTGTTTTTGTTTTGTTTTACTGTTTTGAGAAACCAGATTTAAGGTCTGAGGAATGATTTTGAATGCCTCTATGCAGCAAGAAAATTTACCAAGAGTAAAGAAACATGTGTTCAAACTTCCATGAACAGCATTTTTTTAGTAGAAGACCTAAGCCACCTTTATTATCCTCCCCAAAGTCTATCTTATTTCCAAGAAAGCAAAACAAAACTATTAGTAGTTAAATGTTTACCATTTTTTATAGTCAAAATATTAGGTTTGATACAGTAAAGAGATACAGATATTTACTTAAGTACAGTACAGCTCCAGCCAGTTGGCTGTCATGGGGTGGTGGGTTTTTTTCAATCACAGCAATTCTTGAATAGACTCCCCTTTATCGTAGAGTAACTGTGATTTGTATTAATGGAGGGAGTTCTCACACTTATGAAAACCCAGATCCTTCAGGTAGTGAAATAAGAAGGTAGTCTATATATATTTCAGAACACAAACACAAAAGAGGCACTGATGTATACTATAGTTAAGCTTATTTTACAAGACTTGGAGTTTAATTTTATTATCTCTTTGGCCTAAATATAGACCACACTCCTAAAGTAAGACCTTTGAAAGGAAAAAGGACCAAGGTATATACTAAAAATGAACAAGGCTAAGCTGTAGTCAAGTTGATAAAGGTATATCTTGACTGTAGGTTTGTTTCCATGATATAACATTTGTTCCTTTGAGAAAACAGAATCTACTTTGTGGTCTGGTTTCCAAGGATCTGTTGCATGAATGAACAAGTACTGCCTTTATATAGGAACGAACTAGCTTTGCATGCTAGCTTCATAGCCACATACTCTCTGTTGGATAGCTATACACTTAGCCAGTACAGTGGCTCATATATAGACCATTCCAACTTACTGTATCAGGTCAAGTTTGATATATGATGATGTTCATTTCTAATAGAATTTTAAAATAGTAAAGCCTTGTAATTATGTACTAAGAGTCATAAGTTTTAAGAATTTTTTAAAAGTAATCTTTTTCTCAAAATTGCCAGAACAGCCCAGAATAATGGAAATAGTTTTGAGCTATCATTCTAGGATAGTCATGCTGCTTTTTATACAAGCTTAGAAACTAAATGTATGTGACTCACTTGCTTGGTCTCTCATTAGTTGCTTTGTAAGTACTTCTTCATAGGAATAGCTTGCTATGTAGATGGCTTCCAATATTGGTATATCTTGAAAAGTACACCATTACCTTTCCCCCTTCTCTACTTCTACCCATTGGCTTGTGCAAGTCCGCAAAAAAGCAAGGCTCTTTTAGATTGGACAGAAAGCTTTGGGGTTGGGGAGAGAGAAGGGAAATCCAGGCCTGTGTGAGATATCATAGTTAGGGACCCTGGGTGGCCAGATTTTAAGGAGATATCATAAAGGACAGATATCTATCAGTTCAATAAACATCAGACACAAGACACTAACAATACAAAGACCAAAATGTGAGGCCAAACTAAAGTTTCTCCAAAGGCCTACCTAGACTGTTGTAATAAGTAATGCATACTATTAAAAATGAGCAACAGTAATCAAAAGTATGTACTGTGCTACTCAGATTATTTACATAAAGGTACTATTCAAGCCAGTGCTATGACTTCTTTTTATCATTGTAGGGTTGTTGTGGGGTTTTTTTTTTCTGTCTAGAGCATTTAGTATAATAATAGTTGCTTAGTGGCTATGGATTTTGTTTTTTGTTTTTGTCAGTGTTACTACTCTATTATGGAAAAGGTACCATTTTTAGCAGTAGCTCAATCTTTTGTAAGTTTTTTCGTTAGTATTTTGTTATTAAAGTACTAATAACCATGAAACATTTATTGAGCAACTGCAGAGAATCTGACACTGTAATGGATGCATTGAACTGCTAGCTGTTAAGATAGCTACTCTTTTTTTATTTTGTACCACTCACCATAAGAATTGCAGGCTTTTGTAGTAGTGGTTGATTGAAGAGAGATGGATTCCATCATGAATTTCTCATTTCTGATAATGAGTTTTGTAATTGCTTTGTTGAGACAGAAAAAAAATGTTTCCAACTGTTGAGATAACTCTTCTTTAAACTACCCACCCTAAGGGTTTGTAGCAGATCATAATCCCAAAACAAGTTCTCTTTTAAACTGTCTTAACTTTAAGTCTTTTATTGTACTACTTAAGACCTCTGTCACTTACAATAGCTTTAGATAATTTCAAAAACCCCATCTTTTCTCATCTTTATCACTACTGATCTCTGTGATATTTGCACTACAGCTATCTCACATGAGCATTATGAAAAAAGCACTTTGTAAATCTTCAAGTCCTAAATGAATGTGAACTGCTGCTATTCTTCTCATGACATTTAGAAGTATGTAAGTCAGTTCTGCCTGTGTATAGTTTTCTTATGGCTTAATTCCCCCATTATTTATTTCCCCTTTATAATTCCCTTCTCTACATGCTGGAATGTAAAGTGTGAGTTTAGTGTTTACTGACTATTACTAGAGACTGTGTCTTCATGTAAAGGAGCTAGAATATTGCTCTGTGCTAGAGAAAGAGGAGAGGAGAGGAAAGGACGCCGCTTCCTCCCAGGCTGGCTATTGTCAATTGGAATAGTACAGGCAGCAGTAAGAGAAAAGAATGCATTAAATAAATGGCTGTTTGGACTTGGCCCTATAACAGGTGGTATACAGAACAAGTCAGATACTTGTGTAAGCACCCCTGGCTTATACTCTTTCCTAGTCACTAGTTAAGAATTTTTACACTGAGCTGGTGATTAGGAATTTGGAGTTTGGCTTCACTGGAGGGGTACCCTGAGATGTGCCACGCCTTTAGGAATGGGTCTTCTCCCAGCAACTGCCGCCTAGCTACTGTTGCTGCTTCAGAAGGCCAGAGCAACAACCCTGCTAGTTGTTCAAGTCATGGCTACTGATAAGAAAGGAGATGGGAAAAAAAGGAAAAGAAAGGAGATGAAATTGCTATTGCTTTGGGGAGTACCTATGGTGACTCTTGGAAAGTCCATAGAATTTGTAGCCATGGCTACTGAGGTTTTGCCTGGAGCAACTTTGCTGAAATGTTTCAGGCCCGAGGAGATCTTTCTTCAATTGATAGGAATCCTGCACACAGTAAAGGTAAGTGATGGAAGAATTTGGTTCAAAATTTAAAAACAGTAGTCTTAATATCTTATCTTATAGCTTAAAAAAGCCCATTATCTGTATATGGTCCTTCTTGAACCATGAAACAGGTATTGTTAGGTATTGAAAAATGTCTGTGAGAGAGGACGAGATAGTGAAAATATTTTCATTTTGAAGATCATTGAGCTTTCTTTGTTTTCTAGAAGGCAAGATGAATTCTTTTGAACTCAGTATTTATATCAATATATTTATATATTAGATTACTTGCCATCCAGGGGAGGAGATGGGGTGGGGGGGGAATTGGAACATAAGATTTTGCAAAGGTCAGTGGTGAAAAATTAGCCTTGCATATGTTTTGAAAATAAAGAGCTTCAAAAAAAAAAAAAATACTGTATGCGGACACATCCACTGTATCAGTTCAATAAATGGACAATTTTTATATTAAAAAAGAAGAATAAGTAGTTATTGCTGCAATAAGGTATAGAATTGTAGTCTCTTTGACAAATCCAATTGTATATAGAATCTTAGACCTCTCACTTGATACATAACACTTTTTAAATATTTGGAAAGGAATTAACATCTGCAAGAATAGGGATCACTGTTCTTAATCAGTCAAATAGTAAGATTATTTGTGATCTGTGGGAAAGAAACAGAAGGTAAGAAAAAGATTGCAGGAATAATACTCTCACATTTTCCTTTTTCTCTCCTCTTTTGATATTTAAATGATCTGTAGAGTTTTTCTTTTTATTTACATATGTTATATCTTTTTTTCCTTTGGTGAGGCAGTTGGGGTTAAGTGACTTGCCTAGAGTCACACAGTTAGGAAGTGTTAAATGTCTGAGGTTGGATTTGAACTCAGGTCCTCCTGATTCCACGGCTGATGCTCTAACCACTGCACCATCTGACTTCTTTTCTTTGAAAAAGCCATTTTCTATAAGCCAAATATTGGGCAAGTGAGCATTTAGTTACAGTGTTAGTATTTTTTAAGCATAGTGCTTTGTACGTAATAAATGGTTAATAAAATGCTTTTGCATCCACGTCTCAAGATTTTTCAGTATAATTTAACATCTTACATATGCTAGACACATAAGTATATAAATGAATGTATATATTTCCTTAATGATGTTATCCAAGTTCAAGAAGGGAGATCTAAAATTGTGAAATATTGAAAAACTACTTAGAAAAACAATCATTGATTTTTTTACCCCATTCCTAACTGGATAAAAGTTATATATGTAATTTTCAAGTTTTTCTAATTGTTAAAATGTATAGAGATCATTGCTAATTGAGGTTTTCTACTCCTTGTTCCCTTTTCAAAGTGGATCGAGAATGTACTTCTATATAAACATCTGGCTTGATTTGATTGTTCAAAAGAGAGCCTGAGAGCTGAAAAGAAGGCAACCTAGTTTGCTAAATTCAGTCACATGACTTCCTTGGCAAACATAAGTTTATTTTACAGTTGTTAAAGTCATATCATACTTATGTTTCCCTCATCCCAATTATGTAGTTCTTTTCCTATAAATTAGTATCTAGGTAAGTAAGTATGCTGTTATGATTGAAGGCATCTAATTTCATAACAATATGAAGTAAAGCTTCCCGTGAACCTAAAATAATTAGAAGTTTACATATGATCATTTTTTTAAAATCTTAACTGGTAGTAGAACTTGAAAATATTCTATATTGTGTTATAGTGTGATACATTTATAAACACGTGTTTTCCATCTAGTAGAGAAGAGGGGTATAATTAGATGAGATTTTTCTTAAAACTAAGCATTTGTTAAATACTTCTGGCATGTTTGATGCTTTTTGATTCTTTGAAATAAATCAAAAGTTAGTCCCTCTCCTAGAAAGTAATTTGCATGCTAAGGGAAAAACTTAAACTTTAAGGACAAATAGTCATTATTGTTAGATTGATTTGTGTATACCTTTCCTTAAATTTTAAGCCACTGATGTAGAAGAGAGTATCAATGAACATGAATTAGAGCCTTCTTCACCCATGGGAAAAAAGAGAAGTCGCAAAGGAAGACCAAGAAAAATGATTTTAAAGGGGCAATCAGAAGATAATAGATCTACATCTTCTCATGGCACAGATGAAATAGAGAGCAGTTCCTATGTAAGTACCATGAAAGTGGATCCTTATTCATTTTGTCACTTTTAATATTGTGGTTTAACAAGTAAGATGTCATAATACGAAGTAACAAAAGCTTGAGTGGCTGACATGGATTGACTTTCTAAAACTTGATTTTCTTTGTGGGTGGGGGCTATTTTTCAGAGAGAGAGGTCTCCACACAGAAGCAGTCCCAGTGATACCAGACCTAAATGTGGATTTTGTCATGTAGGTGAAGAAGAGAATGAAGCAAGAGGAAAGCTTCATATATTTAATGCCAAAAAGGCAGCTGCACATTATAAGTGCATGGTAAGTATGGTTTATTATGTGTAGTTTGTAAATATATTTTTAAAATGGTTAATAGATGTATCTTTTGACTAAGAAAAAATAATTGGGTGCTCAGTTATTCTTACTGCAATTAGCACTTTTTATCAAATAAATTGTATTGATTACTTGTGAAATTTTATATTCAAGGGATTTTGATAAAATTTTCAAGTAATCTTTTGGTGAGATGCCAAATGTAGGAATTTTTCCTATTATGATTTAAAAAAAAAAACTGGCTCTAATATGGCATGGTGTCTTGCCAGAATAAAATGTTCTCTAAGCTTATGAGTATATTTCTCTTATTTTGCTTTGTCAGAATTTACAGTCACCATCATTTTTTAGTTGCTCTCCCAAAAGCTCTATGGTTTAATGAGTGACCAAAGATTTACCCCCTAGTCATAAGTGGTACATTTTTCAAACTACTCATCATTTATGCTGAGGGTTTTATCACATAGGCAAGCCTTTTAAATATGGGGAAAAGATGAAGCAACATGGCTCTTGCCTTCAGAGCCCCAAAATATTTCCAAATCAAGATGTTACTTATTGCCAAAATGAGCCTTGTTGTCTATGTCCTAAGTCTTCCTTTGGCAGGCTTGCCTGTGAGAATACTAAAATGATTGTATTTTATCCATACACAAAAGTAATAGGATGTCTTTTTCTCTTATACCTCTTCCTTACACTTCATCAAAAAGAGATTCTGGATTTTAATGTCCTTGGGTTTCTCTTCCTATAGTTGTTTTCTTCTGGCACAGTTCAACTTACAACAACATCAAGAGCAGAATTTGGTGATTTTGATATTAAAACTGTCCTTCAAGAGATTAAGCGTGGAAAGCGAATGGTATGTTCTTTTCTGTCTCTCTTTTGATACCAAGATATTTGCTCTTTATCTTTCTGCTGTATATTTAGAACATGCTTCAAATTCATCGAGGCATTGAAAAACCTAAATATAAAGTTGTTCTACTATTATGACAAAGTACCTTTTTACTGTAGACAGATCATATTGACCTGTTTGAGGAATTAATAAATGGATGGCACTGACTACTTCCTTTCAGCATAAATCCTATACTGAGCAGTATCATTAAAAGAACTGTGATGGATTGATTTCAGGTTATTTTGTGCAATGGACATGAACTACTACCATATTCAGTGATGAAATCCCAACTGTTTCTGTTATTTAAGCAGAATGAGTTGTTTTTCAGATATGTAAAAACAAGTTTAGTGACCCCTAGTAAGGCATCCATTTTAAGTACACTTTATAGCCTAGTTTTCAAATATCCATCTTTGCCTTGCCATTACGTTGGCGAAATGTGCCTTCACGTGTTTTTAAAATGTAACCAATTCCTGGTATACTGGGTGTATTTTCTTGATTCTTCTTGTCTATAACTTCTGTTACATGCTCATGGATTACTACCTCTATTAATGTTTACAGATATTCTCAATTGTAGAAGATACACATACTTTTTTTTTTTCCAGACTGACACTTATCTTTAAAAAGATTGTAGCTTTAAACTTATGGTTTAGATTAGGAATTCTTGATCTGGAATCCTTGAATGGTTTCTTTTATAATCTGGTTATTTTATTTTATGAATTTAAAACCATGAACTGAGAAGGGAACCATGGGTTTCACCAGACTGTTTGCCACAGGGAGTCCATAACACAAACAAGGTTAAAAATCCCTGCTCCAGATGCTGTTTTGAATATGGAGAAAAAGAGAAGCTGAAGCACATTAAATGGCCCACTTGATTTAAGAAAGTGGTTGGAATTGGTGATTTTGTTGGTGTGAGGATCTCCCTTTAAGAAAAGTCATTCCACAGATTAGCAACATATCTGTAACTTAAAGAGTTCTTTGGAACCAGGCCTGAGAGCTTTTTCTGTGCCTATTCTGTGATGACAGGCTTTGAACCCAGGTTTTGCCCACTCCAAGGCTGACCTTGTATCACTTATGTCAGGCTGTCCCAACCAAATAGTAACCTTTCTTAAATAAAATGGACTAATAGGATATAGGAGAGTTTCTCTTAGAACCAGGTTACCATAATGACTTATCAACTAATTTTCTGAAGGGTGGCTAACTGGTGCAGTCGCTACAGCACTGGCCTGGCAATCAGGAGGACCTGAGTTCAAATCCAGCCTCAGTCACTTGACATTCAGTAGTCGTATGATCCTGGGCAAGTCACTTAATCCCATTGCCTCGTTCTCTCCCCCTCCCTCCCCCAAAAAAGCCACCAACTAATCTTCTGGATATCAGCCTCCTTTATAGTGAAGTAGTCTCTTGTCTCTGTACGATCTAGATTAGTATTCTTTTAGGCATGTAGTATGGTATCTTATACTCAGTGTTATTAATTTTTCCTATGTGCCATTGAATGACAGATGTTTGAGGGGACAGATTTTTGGAGTGACTATTTCTGGAAGAAATGAGTGCTTTAATTCAGTTGACTTTTTAGTAAATGTTTCATTATTAGAAATGTTCATGGTGATAATGACATTTATCAAAATGAAATATGGTTTAAATTTTAGCAATAATAGTAGTGAGAACTGGTCCTAGAATTTTTACTGGTATAGGGAATTCCCAGGTGAAGATACTCTACCAATTCAGGTGAGCATCTTCTCTGCAACTTTCCAGTCCTCGTTAGAAAGTTACTTACATACAGTAGGGCTTCTTGAACTTTTTCCACTTGCCACCCCTTTTTCGCCTGAGACATTTTTACATGACCCTGGCTATCTGGGTGTATAAAATAGGTATACAATTGAAAAATTTACTGATAATAAATCAGAATTTCATGACCCCCACATTCAGTTATGAGACCCCATATGGGGTTGAGAACCACAGTTTAAGAAGCTGGGGTTCATCACTGAACTGTGAAGGGACTTGCCCAGACAACACAGGGTAGGGATAGGCTTCTCTCAGCTATATCTACAAAAGCCTTTACTAAATACTGTCTTCACAACAACCTCATAAGACAGTGCAAACAATATTATTCCCATTTTACAGATGAGGAAACGGGCAGAAGGAGGAAGTTGTACATGGTCAGATGGCTAAACTTATGTAGTGCTCTTTCCACTATAGCACACTGCCTCAACTATTTCTATTTCAGCTTATAGCTAATATAAATGCATTTGTGCAGTAGACAGTTTAAAATGTACTCCATTCATTTATACCCAAAAATGAGATGCTAGCTGTATTAATATACAAATTAAATGTTTGAAAGCTATGGTACTTTCTTAAAAGATCATATGAATTTAATTTTTTTATTTTAATTTATAGTTTTATTTAATACAAGGTTAGCTTTAATGAATATTTAAACTACTGACAACACTCCCGGTTTTCCCACTCTCTTTATAATTATGTTTAAAAAAAAAAAAAAAAGGCTGTCTATTGAATTATGTGCTTGTTGTGTTCCATATTGACATAGCTTGTAACACCTCTCTGAAAGCAAAAAGGTGTATAGATATACTACAGAAAATAATAGTGAATAGAAATAAGATCACACTCTTGTTTTATAGAAACTAATTTTCCAGTAATCCACTATCTTGATAAAGCTTACTTAGCCATTTTCCTGTAGTTGAGCAATTGGATTTTTCTCAGTCCTCCTTCCCAACCTTTTTGTTGTTAGGATCATTCTGGGACAGCATTATTACCGCGTCCCCATATCTCTTTCAACATTCAAGTTAACTTTTTTATTTATTTCACTGGTTTAACATCTTAAAATTGAGTTAGTCTTGATTCCTTTGGTTGTGAGTGAATTCTAGCTTTTTTCCACATAGTGATTTATTATCTGTATTTGTTTTATGTATAAACCATTGAGTGAATTGTCAAACCTACTAACAGGTACTCCTCTCTTTCCCTGGTAACAGAAGTGTACTCTTTGTAGCCAGCCTGGTGCTACTATTGGATGCGAAATAAAAGCTTGTGTCAAGACTTACCATTACCACTGTGGCGTGCAAGACAAAGCTAAATATATTGAAAATATGTCACGAGGGATTTACAAGTAAGAAACTACAATTCTTGATTTTTCTTTTGAACATAAGAAATAATTTTGTTTCAAAAGAGCACCTCACTCTGCTACCATCGGTGTTCCCTATACATTTGGTAGCATAAAGTTAGAGTTGGCTGCATGGGCTATTTCTACTTTGACTCCAGATGCCTAGGAAGAGTGGGCATGATATTAGCCTGTTTTCTCTGGTTCTTCTGACATTGCTGGCCTCGTGCACTGGTGGATTTCCATTTAGGAGCAACATTGCCACCTACCTGTTTCATCAGATTTTTGTGCAGCTGCTTTGCTCACAGATAGGGAAAATTAGGCATTCATTCATTGCCCTGAGTTCTGCCCTATCCTATCCAAAGTAAAGTTACCTGTCATCTTTTCGTTGACCAAACTAATTGATGGTTTGCTTCCAAGAAACAGTGAAGTATGTTCTTACTTGCAAAGGCTTGACTTGTAGCTCTCCTGTTTATTCACTGTCTCACAGCATGGGTAACAAGATAGTTAGGCAAGCAAATTGTTAAGGTCACCATGTGGGGTCTAATTCTTGCTCACAAAGTTGACCTGTTTATAATGTTACATGCTAACATGCAAACTTAAACTGTAATGGATGTCTTTAGTCTTCTTAGTTGAAGGTAATCTTTGTTTACCTGCTCTACCAGAATTACTGATGAAAATAGCCTTGTGCCCCACTGCTGTCGATTCCTTTGGACTGAGTGGCCAAACTTATTTCAGTTTGCTTCTAAACTGGACACTGGGAATTGCAATTTGCCCGTCCCCTTTTTGGTCCCATATTCAGACTGGATTCCAAAAGCCTTCCGTGTTCTTTAAATGGATTCTGAATTCCATTTTTCATAGAAAATACTTAGATCCCAGAAGAGAACGAGGATATAAGGGAAGTTTTATAGGACAGGCAAAAGGGTGGGTGTTACCCAGGTTTAAGTGGAGGAGATGACAGGAACTTGGTATCTGCATCAAGGCTCTTAAGAATGAAGCAGTGTCTTGAGATAGCTCCTAAGGTGAAATTCTTACCCTGATTCCATCTTAAGAGCTGCAGTGTGTTCTCATTCCCAAGGGGTAGTATTTAGCTGGCATGATTTCTTTGTGGCTGCTAAAAGTTCACTAAAAATATGCATACATACATATATATGTTATATGTGTATGTATATTTTTAAAGGGAAAAAATTCTAATAAATCAAACTAGTTAAATAATATCCTCTCCCATCTCCTTGAATTATGAAGAAATTTGACTTATGTTTGACTTAAAGTAAGCAACTTTTTAATTCCACTCTCTGCAAAGCAATGTGATATATGTGGAATCTTTTTCCTCTTCCTTCTGTTTTATCTCCCTACGCAAAACTTTATTTTATAAGTTTATCATATTTGATCATACCTTATCTTAGGTCATAACCTCAAGAGGATATTCCGTGAACTGTGTAATCCCACCACCTTGAAAGACTCATATATCTTTTTATGCTTCTTTGTGCAATTATCCCTAAGGACTGCACTCAGACCATCCCTATACCTTTTTTGGGATGGAAGACTATTAATTGGAATGAGTAATCATCTCGTCAAGGGTACATGAGAGGCAGACCAAATCACCTTAGTAATTATTTTCAATAAGATAATTATTCAAATTAGCTTCAAAACTAATTGCCATACTGATATCTGAAAAATGAAATTAAGTCCTATCAAATGGTAAACTGCTGAGCATAATGGAAATAGCTCATTTATTACTGTCTAAAAGGCATACAAGTACCCCTGTAATTAATGTATCCCATTTATAAGTATCCTACCCTCAACAATGTAAAAGAGCAGGACAATTTTACCCACTAATACTAGCATCATGGGTTCTCAACATAGAAAACACATGTCAGCTATCATTTCATCTAACTTTGTTTCCTGATGAATTTTCCCTTGTTTTCACTGCTCTAGACTGTACTGTAAAAACCATAGTGGAAACGATGAGCGAGATGAAGAAGATGAAGAACGAGAAAGCAAAAGCCGGGGAAAAATAGGAACTGATCCTAGTGGCTTCCCTCAGCAGCAACTCAATGGAAACTAGGTATGGAAGTTATTCCTGATACAGAGTTGCCCGTCACTCAGTATGTTACTGAAATAACTAAATTCAGGTAGATTCAAAAATACTAATGTGTTTAGTTGATAGCATGTTGTTAGAGAACCCCGTAGACCCAAGGAAAGTTTTGTAACCTTAGCTGATTTTGTAATAGTTTTAAAAGAGCAAGTGAGCCATTTTATCAAATAAATGTAGATGTAATGTCAAATTTGTAAGATACTCTTTTTTTTTTCCCCTGTTTTCTCTATTTTAAATTTACGATTGTTTTCATCATCTTTTGAACAGGTT